>NC_064633.1:157869245-158494245 GCF_023864275.1 Schistocerca cancellata
CTTAGTGGCCGTGTGTTCCAAGGTGTCGACTAGTATTACAGTGTCTGCTATATTTTTAGATAGTACAGGAAAATCGCCCACAAATGCCACAACGTTTAGATCAGTACTCAGTTTCTTCGGTCCCAGTTCTATTGGTGACACTTGATATTCTTTTAACTTGTCTTTTTTTATGTTTTACTCTCTTTTTTTCCTACACTGTTGAAGAGGACTGTAGATAAACCATCACCTTATTTACACCTGCATTTATTTTCAAAGGCTGGGAAATTTGGCCCATGAGCTTTAGTTTCGAGAGAGTGTCTGCAAGTGCTTCATGGATTAGATCTGTTCTATAGTCTTAACATATTCTCAATTTTCAATTATTATTATTAGTATATTACTTTTTCGTTTTTTGTTATTTTTGTTAGTCTTCCGTCCGGTCCCCATGAATCCTGTCATAATTTCCTAGCTTGTGCCAATCGATTCCTCTCACGTACGTGTTAATTTTAAAAATATGTGATTTTGTTCCACGAGACATTGGTATTTTCACTCTTTGTTATGACAAAACATCAGTTAATTTATTTTGGAATATTAATGCTCTGGGGGTCTGTGTGTGACCATTTGATCCATTTTATTTATTTGATATTTGCTAATGATAAGCTGTTTAATATCTGAATACAGTTGCATTGTTCAGACAGATTCAAATGAACAGTGAAACAATTTTATATTTGTAATAACTGCCTCATCTGCTAGTTTACTTTTTTGGTCACTTTTAAAACTTCTTACAACTTAGAGAGTTACTTCAGTTTGTAAGAAGTGCAATCTGAATACCAGCAATATTATTAAAATTCAAAATGTAAATCAGTTCTATAAGAAATATATTATTAAGATTGCTCATTTCATGTTTTTGGCGAGCACGTATCTTCTTGCACAGTTCGAGTTCGTAAGTGGTTTGCGTAGAAGCTATCAGAACATGCAGTTATGCACAGAAAATGTCTTATGATCCACAGATATCAATAATGAATTTTTTGAAAATTTGAAAACATTAGTAAATTAATAAATTAAATACGAAATACTGCAAATAAACTAAAGTACCTAGCATACAATTTAGAGCAGTGAACACCTGGCTACAATGAACTACTAAACTACTCCGAGATTTACCACATGAGTAACAATTTAGCTGTGCTGTTTGATCTAAAAAAAATTTAATATATACAGTACACTTGCTATTGGGATAATGATTGTTCATCTTCAAATTATTCGTGAGTACATGGGAACTAAAAAGCTTAAAAGTTATAGTGGCACGCACAGTCTTCAATAAGTTGTTTGGATATATTCCGATTTCCCTCGTCCTCATCAATATATGCCCTTTATGGCTCAGTCTGAGACCTTGCTACCAGTGCAAAAAAGTCAAAATCTGATTTAAGACACTAGTAGACTTTTTTTGGCGTGTGATGCCCTCTTTGCCAGCGCCAGTCGGCTTCTTATACTATCCTTGCTTCTTGCGTCACACACTATTTTTCCCGAAAGGTAGCAGATATTCTCCATTTTTACTATCTGGTCCCCAATTTAGTTTACTGTTACTCCAGTACTTTCCTCATTGAAATGTTTCTTTCCTTCGAAGGGACTTACAGTTCTTCCTCATTTTCATAGAATACCGCAATGTCATCGGCGAACCTTATCACTGATATCCATTCACCCAGGATTATAACCCACTTCAGAATGACCTTTTCATTTTTTTTTAGTTGCTTCTCTCCATAATGAGAATAGAAGAGATCGCGGTTTCATCGTAAAATTTACGATGAAGTCCTAAGAGGTGTAGCACATAAATAAACAAGTGAAAAAACTGCGTTCACAATTCGGTAAAACTCCCGATCTTCACAGAGGACAAATGAATAAACGTAAACATTGTGCTGAGTGCGGAACACCGAAGCGATAGCACTCTGTCTCTTATGAAGTTTACAGAAGTGAGGTCAAGTGGAAAAAAACAGAAATGCAGCTTTTAAACACAGTGGGTTAAAAAAAGGTGACAAGTTGCGAAAAGTGTATGTGAAGCAATGTTGTTTGTAACCTCAAACGCCTCTAATAACGAAGGAAAAAGCGGTAGACTTCAGAATGTGTAAACAAGAGGCGGAAACACATAAGTACATTACACGCCGGTTTTATGAAGACAGACTCTTTTTAATATATAAATACCAAAACGTTGAGACATATTACGTATATAATATTTCCAAAAAGGCCAAAGGAAATACTTTACAAATCATAGCGATACGCATCTGCTGAGAAATCAGACATATTATGTATTTTACATTTCCAGAAAGTCTACAGAAGATGCTTTATAAATAAAACTGAGACGCCTCTGGTGAAACATACCCTTTAATTTCAGTAAGCTTACAAGGCAAAATCCAATAATAGCTGATAGGCGATATAATAGCAGCTGCAGAAGGTGGCCAAGTAAAGAAACATATTAAACATATGGCTCACACAAAATTATCTTGCATAAAGAATTTGATCCTCCAGGACAAACCGTCAAATAAGTGTTTTACAGAGATGTCCTTGACAGGCTCCGCAAAATGGTGAATCGAGTGAGATCGAATATTGCTGACAAGTGGATGCTGCATCGTGACAACGTCCCATGTCACACGACCACTTCCATCACGGAATTTTTGACCTCAAAAGGCATTCCTGTTACCTCGTAGCCGCCCTGATTGCCTGATCTGAATCTTTGTGACTTTTTTTCTTTTCCCCAAACTGAAAAATGTCTTAAAAGAACATCATTTTGGACTCCGTAGAACATCAAGAGAATGTGACCGACATGTTAAAGTCCCATCAGTTGCAGCCTTTCAGCGCTGCTACCAAGACTGTGTACAACGACTGCGCCGGCTTATAGCTGCCGAAGGGAATTGCTATGAATGGGACAAGATCGTTGTTTCAAAAAAATAAAAACTGTGGAATATGAAACACACACACGCCTCGTAGAGTGGCGGTTGGCGGTTCATCTCTCGATCACATAGATAACGAAAGTAATTTATGCCTCGCGCACGGTAAACTTAACGCTTTATACAGGGTGTTACAAAAAGGTACGGCCAAACTTTCAGGAAACATTCCTCACACACAAATAAAGAAAAGATGTTATGTGAACATGTGTCCGGAAACGCTTACTTTCCATGTTAGAGCTCATTTTAGTTTCGTCAGTATGTACTATACTTCCTCGATTCACCGCCAGTTGGCCCAATTGAAGGAAGGTAATGTTCACTTCGGTTAGGTTAGTGTTCATCACGAACGTGGTTTTGCAGTCAGTGCAGTGTTTACAAATGCGGAGTTGGCAGATGCCCATTTGATGTATGGATTAGCACGGGGCAATAGCCGTGTCGCGGTACGTTCGTATCGAGACATATTTCCAGAACGAAGGTGTCCCGACAGGAAGACGTTCGAAGCAATTGATCGACGTCTTAGGGAGCACGGAACATTCCAGCTTATGATTCACGACTGGGGAAGACCTAGAACGACGAGGACACCTGCAATAGACGAGGCAATTCTTCGTGCAGTTGACGATAACCCTAATGTTAGCGTCAGAGAAGTTGCTGCTGTACAAGGTAACGTTGACCACGTCACTGTATGGAGAGTGCTACGGGAGAACCAGTTGTTTCCGTACCATGTACAGCGTGTGCAGGCACTATCAGCAGCTGATTGGCCTCCACTGGTACACTTCTGCGAATGGTTCATCCAACAATGTGTCAATCCTCATTTCAGTGCAAATGTTCTCTTTACGGATGAGGCTTCATTCCAACGCGATCAAATTGTAAATTTTCACAATCAACATGTGTGGGCTGACGAGAATCCGCACGCAATTGTGCAATCACGTCATCAACACACATTTTCTGTGAACGTTTGGGCAGGCATTGTTGGTGAGGTCTTGATTAGGCCCCATGATCTTCCACCTACGCTCAATGGAGCACGTTATCATGATTTCATACGGGATACTCTACCTGTGCTGCTAGAACATGTGCCTTTACAAGTACGTCACAACATGTGGTTCACGCACAATGGAGCTCCTGCACATTTCAGTCGAAGTGGTCGTACGCTTCTCAACAACAGATTCCTTGACCGATGGATTGGTAGAGGCGGACCAATTCCATGGCCTCCACGCTCTCCTGACCTCAACCCTCTTGACTTTCATTTATGGGGGCATTTGAAAGCTCTTTTCTACGCAACCTCGGTACCAAATGTAGAGACTCTTCGTGCTCGTATTGTGGACGGCTGTGATACAATACGCCATTCTCCAGGGCTGCATCAGCGCATCAGGGTCAGCGCATTTGGGTCACATAATATAACTGAGCGTATACTGACCATAGAGTAACAGAAAACCAGCCACGAAGGGGCGGAGAATTTTCTCTCTTCATGAACAAAAAGGAGTTGCTGGTTATTATGCATTTATTACCACCGATATCTTTTTCATTCTTCTTTCTGGGACGATGTGTTGATAATTTCGCATTTTACTGTACAAAAGTCATTTGTCGGTTCTCTTGGTATTTCTCACAATTTTCTTTACTTCATTTTTTCTTCACAGGTGAACAAATGTTCTCATTCACAAAGACCAGCTTAAAGGAGTAGAAAATGAGATGGGTAAGGCTCTGGTAAATTACTCAGGAGAAACCGAAGGCGCTTGTTAGTGAAAACATGCAGAAGATGAAAGAGTGGAAGGAACGAGCATTTACATGTAAATTCGTATTTAAACGAGATGGAACAGAAGACAATTGGAGTAGAACGCAGCACGCAAGTAAATTGCCTTAACGAATTAATGTCGTTCATTACGTTGAACACAGAAAGCAGAATTGCAATAGAAACATTTTACCATTGTCGTAGAAGTAGTTCTTGCAGCGGAACAGCTCTAAAACAATGCGTAAAGTACTATAAGAATTTACACTAAAATTTCTGTTAAAAATTACCTTAACACGCCGTTAGTGTTACAAAAGAAAGACAGTGTTAAAATAACGCTCAACTGTCACAAAATTTTGTCCAATACTTGTATGTCAAAAATTCCAATTACTGCAATGTAGTGACTCACCTTTGATACTGCTTCTCACCCAAAAATTTAATTATGGAATACAATCAAGGTAATATCTGGACTGGCTGCAACTCTGACTTTCACCATTACGTAATAACACTGTAAGACACAAAAATCATACAGAACTATACCCTCCAAAACAATGAACTCAAAACGTGCTAAAACGAAGCAAACAGATTTTGTAAAAAGCTTTTCATATAAATGTGATTCAAATGACCACAAGACTCGCAGTGTGTATCCACGACGCCGATTTACTTAAAACGTAGCAATATTACAGCAAACGAACTATTATGTAATCTCAGTCAACACAACAGATGTTCCGGGAACGGGAAGCCTACAGCTGCGTCATTCACGAATTAAATAAAAAAACTGCACATCTACGTATTTTTTCATGGTTAGCACGATGCGTTTCGAGAATTCGTTCAAACTGTCAAGTGAAAAAATTTGCATAAATATTTATTGTGATGCTCGAACTGTCCACGGTACTGCCGGTCCATAGTGTCCAACGGGCACAATATTTCGGCGATCAGACATGTCGCCATCGTCAGGTGCGCTGACGAACTGAGCTCCTGAGGGCGGACAACTGTCTTAAACCAACACCGACTCAAAGGAAGGCCTGGGCGCTTGTTGGTAACGTCACGTCAGCTAGGCACGGCGAAGGCCATGTCTGTTGCAGGCAGAAACGCCTGGGCGTGCTTATCAGTATAAATCTCTTATTTTTGGACAAACTGTTTGGTATTGTTTTCGATTCTGCAGTTTTATTTAGATGAAAGATTTTCTTACTACTTAAAGCTACAAATGAAGATCATAGTCCTGTATTACTGAATCCTGTTGAAACAAACTTGTATCAAAATGAGAAGATGCTTTGCCCCATTGCAAGCTTCGGAAATTTTACATTCAAGAAACTATATTTACTTGATCCATTTTGTTATCAAAACTTACCCCAACCCCCTTACAATGAACTCGTTTCTTTTATTTATTTATTTATTTTCGTTTGACATCGTCACTGGAAATGTGAACTAAATGTGTAAATGTCCAACTGTTGCCAGTCATTAGATTACAATCGTTTTCAACGAAAGGAATTCTAAACAGGAAACAAAATAGCTTCATACATCGAAAATACTGCTGAGCTTAAACTTTTTTAAACATGCACATTAGAAAAGACAAATAATCGCCTCTTGCAACTGAAAGGAGAAACTTTATAAGATAAAAAAATTTTCTTTGATAAAACAAGTATCTCTCTTCTTCTGTCTCCCACCCCCTCCCCCAACGTGTACAATTCCAAGATATTTCATTAACATTCAGTGCTCCTCATCCCATAATATACCAAGATACCTCAAGGAGAGCAACAATATGTTCACGGTTTCTTGTAAAAGCAAACCAGTACAAACGTAACTTCCTCAGATTTACAAATAAGGTAAAGAAGCACTAATTCTGTTGCTGCTGGACCATGAAGTTGTTTTTGTATGTCAATCCTTAAAACAGGTGGAAATTTAACTTCAGGAGTACACTATTTGTTAAGAAGTGTAATGAACTGCACAATTAATTGATTGCAGAAATCTTTCAGAACGATGTGTGTTGGTCAACCACCGCCAATAGTTTCACATTTTCCTGTGTCAGAGAGGGAGAGACACCATTATGAGTATGCCTGCAACAGACCTGGCGTTCGCCGTGCCTAGCTGACGTGACGTCACGAACAAGCGCCGAGCCCTTCCTTTGAGTCGGTGTTGGTTAAATCCCCTCCACTCGCGAGGCGTTCTCTCCGCGGTCCGCGTTCCTGGACGTCTTGGTTAAAAGAAAAGCGGATGGCACCCTGGGCCACGGGGCATACGAAATGAAAAGACGGCCGCCCGCCCTCAGGAGCTTAGTTCGTCAGCGCACCTGACGATGGCGACATGTCTGATCGCCGAAATATTGTGCCAGTTGGACACTATGCACCGGCATTACATCCGTGGACTGTTCGAGCAAGAAATACGCCAGGAGAAACTGAAGAATCACATTTATTGTGATATTTGCATGTGTGGTTTTCTGTCCTCTTACACTCTTATCGTCTGTTTGGATTATACTGGAATCGTAAAATTGCACAAAGTAAATCTTCCGAAGTTTTTTAAATACTATTGTTGTTGTTGTGGTCTTCAGTCTTGAGACTGGTTTGATGCAGCTCTCCATGCTACTCTATCCTGTGCAGACTTCTTCATCTCCCAGTACTTACTGCAACCTACATCCTTCTGAATTTGCTTAGTGTATTCATCTCTTGGTCTCTCTCTACGATTTTTACCCTCCACGCTGCCCTCCAATGCTAAATTTGTGATCCCTTGATGTCTCAGAACATGTCCTACCAACCAATTCCTTCTTCTAGTCAAGTTGTGCCACAAAATTCTCTTCTCCCCAATTCTATTCAATACCTCCTCATTAGTTGTGTGATCTACCCATCTAATCTTCAGCATTCTTCTGTAGCACCACATTTCAAAAGCTTCTATTCTCTTCTTGTCCAAACTATTTATCGTCCATGTTTCACTTCCATTCATGGCTACACTCCATACAAATACTTTCAAAAACGACTTCCTGATGCTTAAATCTATACTCGATGTTAACAAATTTCTCTTCTTCAGAAACGCTTTCCTTGCCATTGCCAGTCTACATTTTATATCTTCTCTACTTCGACCATCATCAGTTATTTTGCTGTCTACATACATGTGCCGTGCCTCCTCTATTCCGTAGAGTGCCACACACACACAAACCTTCACGGTCACTGTTAGGTTTTGAAAACAAAATATGTTACAAAGGTATTATGACAGATGGATTCACAAAGAGTTTGAACACAGACCAGCGTATTAATTTTTTATGAGTTACATTGTTTACATAAAGTTGTCACTTATCTATATTAATTTAACTGACTTTTAAATTACCGATTATGCTTTATATTCCATTTTGTTGCGTTTATTGGTAGAATCTATGAAGAAATGGCCGTATTTAATGAATTTACTATAATTATCATATACAAGACAAACATTTTAAAAAATTTTATGATTCACTGTCTAGTCTGTTGCTGATAATTTTTTTCCCTCGCTCTACGTGGCGTACAAGAATTTCCACCTCCTCTAGTAAGTCCACTGTATGTCATCTACGGAAATGATGGGGTATCTTAAGACTTCTTGTATGTTTCTGAATGGGTGGCCAGTGTGTTATATATTTTCTGCTATTGATGATATTGTGAATTGGTTTTGTGTGTAACAGTTGATGTGTTCAGTCTATCTAGTACGAATGTTGCTGCGAGTTTGTTCTATGTAGTAGCTTTAACGAGTGGTACATGTGATATTGTATATTCCTAAGTATAATAATTTATTATTTTTATTTTTTAATATGTGCACAAATTTTTTTGTAGTTTTTTGTTTGTGGAGAAATCTACTTTTACTTTATGTGACACAAGTTGCTTTCCTATCTTTTGAGAAATATTACCTACATAAAGTGCGCTGGCCACTCATTTGATTGGATTATTATTCCTTCTAAAAACACAAGAATATTTACCTTTTTTTTTGCTATTTGTTTCTTCATTTTGTCTACCAGTAAGCTAGGGAAGTTATTAGACAATGCAATTTGCTTAATGATGCCTAATTCCTTCTTCCTATCTTCCTTGTTCAGTAGAATTCTATTTTCTGTATGTATCATCGTTTCATATACAGCTTTCTTGTATATATCTGGACGACATGATGTGGCAGGAATTGTGTTTCTGGAAGCTGACCATTTTCTGTAATCTTGATATTTTGCGTGTTATGATTTTCTATGCACAAATCTAGGAAATTTATGCTATTATTTTTCGTGTTCTCAGCTATGAAATTTATAGTAATGTACACGAGCAAATCAGGAATTTAATGGATAACATTAAAACCAAATTACAGAGAAGGAATTTAGATATCATATCGCCTATATTTTAAAAATCACACTTTAAAATATACATGAAATAAAATGTGATCCCTACCTGTAGATTATCCGTCCGTTCGGTAATGGAGGAATGTGAGGGGTGTAAAAATATTTGAGGTAAACCAAGGAACCAACAAAGTGAGCCGGTTAAAATGGATGTAGGCTGCAGTAGCTACTCAAGTATCTAGGTATAACGTTGGAAAGCAATATTAAATGGAAGGAGCACATAAGGACTGCAGCGGGGAAGACGAATGATCGACCGCAAGTCTTGTGGCCCTCACTTCTGCTCTTCTAATTCCCTCCCGCGAATCAGTGACAGTTGCCTATTGCAAAATTAAGAAGCACTGTTGCCGAATCGCGAGGAGTACCTCCAACTAGAGAATTTCACAATCATTTCATTTTGTTTCCATGGTGATTCTTGTTGCAGTATGAAAACTATATCGTGTAACCACAGGAACGGCATGGGAAGAGACCAATTTTCTTTTGCTGCAATACAATTAGCCAGTTAAAATGGGTGTAGGTTGCAGTACCAACAAAAGTATCTAGGCACAACGTTGCAAAGCAATTTGAAATGGAACGAACACAGCCGGATCATCATGTTAGATGAGCGCACAGAACTCCTCGTCCTGTTTTGTCGTCGCACGGACATTATCTGTACCGATACAGACGTGAGACACTGCGAACACATATGCGACTCTTCAGAGCTCCTTTGTTTTCAGACCTCCTCTCAACGGACGCATTCAGCGGATCTTGTAGATGATTTCTGGCAGGAGTAAACATTCCTGGGACGGACTGCCACGTGGTTTCTCCAGACAAGAATTCTACAGACCATGTCCGGGCAGCCGCAACTAGCAGTTCTCCAAATTTTCCCAAAAGTGTTTCATGAAAGAAACGTCGCCTTTCCTCCAGGAAATCCTATTTGTCACACAGCGTTTTCGGAACACTCGCGTGGGTAATCAAATCTAATGGTAACAAATATAGCAGCATGCCTCTGGATTGTTCGATGTTTTCTTTTAAAATGGCGCTGTGGGAATCCCAAACACTCGAACAGTACTCAGTAAAGGGTCCCTCAATTCCTCTATAAGCGGCTTCCTTTGTAGATAAGCTATACTTTCCTAAAACTCTCCCATTTTACCGCAGACGTCCATTCTTCTTCCCTGCTGCGGTCCTTATGTGTTCGTTCCAAAAAAGTGGTTCAAATGGCTCTGAGACTACGGAACTTCTGAGGTCATCAGATCCCTAGAACTTAGAACTACCTAAACCTAACTAACCTAAAGACATCACACACATCCATGCCCGAAGCAGGATTCGAACCTGCTTCCGAAGCGATCGCGCGGTTCCATACTGTAGCGCCTACAACGGCTCGGCCACCTCGGCCGGCTGTGTTCGTTCCATTTCAAATTGCTTTGCAACGTTGTGCCTAGATACTTGTGTTGGTACTGCAACCTACACCCATTTTAACTGGCTAACTGTAGGGATCCCTCGGTCTGCCTCAATAATTTTTACGTCCCACACATTCCTTCATTACCGAACTGACGAATTTAATGTTATAAGCAAAAAATTTTGTGATTCCATCCTATACGAAATAAAATAAATTATGATTACCTCCAATAGAAAGAATTTTGATATTTTATTTGTTGTTCGAACGTCTCTACTCCTCTTCATTAGTGCGGCGCGTAAGGGCCCTCGGCTCTTCTATCTGCCGGACAAATTGCGGATTCTGGAGAGGGTGATCAGTGAATCTTACCTCGACCTTTCCTGGGCGCAGATTTCACTGGTCGCAATTTACAGAATACCGACACGTCCTTGTAGGTTTATGTGGTAACCAGAACCACTACTAAACCTTCCAACACATCATACAGTAAATATGAACTCATTTTTTGGTTATGTCTCTCACCTTGGCCTCTAGCGTACTTTTTCACATTAAAAATTGCGATGTTATACGACCCGAAAACACAACACCGACACGGAAGGTATCATTCGTGAATCTCACAAACATCATATTCTAATGTTATTAGCAGATATTCAATCCACTGAAATCGTTGCTTTGTGGCGCCATTCTTTGAAAGGATGTGAAAAATCGATATGGGGTGTCAAAAAGGCCTCAAGGCGACCGTGTATCCCTGTTAGGTGACTAGCTTGCGTGCACGAAATGGCGGACAGCTGTCCCTGTAACTCGGTGGGAGCTGAATGCTACAACTTCGCAGGTGCTAAACCTCTAAGGCCCAACTTGCAGCCGACGCCTTCATCCTGGAAACAGCTTCAAGTGCTCCGTCTCCCTTGAAAGGCAGTAAGGGAAAGCAGTTACACTTGTTGCTACAACACATCTAATATAAATACTATTTTTTCTCTTTTCTACGTATAACATCTATACTATATAGGGTGCAATAACAATGTATGGCCGTCCAGAGTGGCCTTGCGGTTCTGGGCGCTACAGTCTGGAACCGAGCGACCGCTACGGTCGCAGGTTAGAATCCTGCCTCGGGCATGGATGTGTGTGATGTCCTTAGGTTAGTTAGGTTTAATTAGTTCTCAGTTCTAGGCGACTGATGATCTCAGACGTTTAGTCGCATAGCGCTCAGAGCCATTTGAACCGACAATGTATGGCACAAATTGCAGGACACATTCCTCACGCGTAGACAAAGAAATTACGTTATATGAACATGGAAGCACTGTTTCCATGTTACAGCTCATTTTTTCCGACTCATTAATCATGGGAAGCACACACGAACAGAAAGCACCATCATACCACTTGGAACTCTTTCTCGCAAGAGATGTTCAATATGACCTCCGTGGACATTGATACATGCATCAACCGGCCATCGTAGTGAATTTCGGACGCGCTGATAGATCCCTGGAGTATTGCATATGGTTTCGCAGCCTTCCTTAATACGTGCTCGGAGATTCTGAACATCTTGTACTGGGGTTTCACACGCCAGAGCTTCCAAATGCCCCAACAAATGAACGTCCAATTGTTTTAGGTCCGGAGAGCGATGAGGCCAGACAGTTGGTCCATCTCTCCTCTTCCATCTGCCACCGAATCTGTTACTGATAAGCCGACGGACATTGACACTAAAATGAGGAGGTTCTTCATCATGCATGAAGTCCAGGTTTTGCCACACAGGTAAAGGCTCATCTGCTAACAGATCAGGTAGAACATTGTCTATGAAATTATGCTAACTTCGTCCGTTGAGCCTGGATGGAAAAAAGAGAGGCCTTACCAAACAGTCAACAACAATGCCTGCCGAAACATTGACACAACATTGTTGACAGCGTGCTTCAGCAGTTGCCTCAGGACTAACATCTGCCCATACATGCCGACTGTGACAATTTACAGTCTGATACGAGTTGAAGAGTATGAGCTGTAACATGTTTATATAACATAATTTATTCGTCTACGTGTGACGTATGTGTCCTAAAGTTTGTGCTATATAGTCCGCCTGCTTAGCTGAGTGGGCCGGCACGGTAGCTCAGCGTGTTCGGTCCTCGGCTGCTCACTCTCTGTAATAAAAAAAATTTAAAAAAAAAACTGAGTTAATTGATCAACGACGAACTGAAACGGGTGTCTCGCGACGTCCGCCACGAGCAGATGCAACGAACGAAAAAACGAACAAAATGAGATTTTAAAAAAATGGTAACGTGCTTGCATACCATGCAGCGGGCCCGGGTTCGATTCCCACCCATCATAGTCTCATCATCACCGACGCACAAGTCGCCCAGCGTGACGTCATTTGCAATAAGACTTGCACCTGGCGACCAAACTTCCCCGACGGGGCCTCCCGACCAACAATGCCACACGATCGTTTCATTTCTTTCTGTGCTGTGCATTTTTGCTACACCCTCTATATACACGAAATACTGAAATTCTTACTCAATCTGTAATTTTCGAAACCTCATTTTTCAGGGTCTACTTTAGAGCCAGCTGATAATAACAGTATATGTGTCTGATCGAAGTTTCTCGCGGCGACATCCTTATCCATAGCTTCAAATCTGGGTTTAATCTTGAAATTTTGACGGTATCCTCATGGTCTTCATGAGGAACAAATGAATACTGTGGCTGCTAATGTGGTAACCACTTATACCTCATACCTGTGACTCCGCCGCCTACTCCCCTATGTAAAACAGTTTCAAACATCTGACTACTTTACAAACGAGTTAATGTGTAAAATATTTCACATCATGCATGAAAAACCTTTATGAATAATGGCGCAAAACCCTGTTACTTTAGGATTACTCACCCACAGAATAATGAAAATGTGAAAACCAGAACACGTAAACCCAAAAAGTGATAACCCTTTTACATATTCACGTAAGACCCTTCTGGCAAATGGTACATAGCGTCAAACCATTTTTTTTAGCTTTAATCATAGCGAAAGTAAGTTATAAAAGCGATGCCATTAAATCACAGTTTAATTATATAATTTGTAATTAACAGTAAGTACCAACTATGTGACGCACAACTGGTCGCGAATAGAGTTAGTAGCTTGATGCTCAAGTTTTACCGCATGAATAACGAACATTTAGTAAGTGATCATTATTTTGAGGGCTGTAACCGAGAACAAAAGCAGTATACGTTTGAAATTATGTTTATAGTTCGTTGGCAGTCGCTACAAAGCGCTGTCGTTATCAAATATTGGAGAGTATAATATGCGTAATTTGCGCTATGTTTTAAAAAATGCTGTTTCTTCATGCATGTTAATGATTGTGCACGCAGTGAGTTACGCTGCCTGAAAAGATATCCAGAGTTTCTAACTGCGATACTTTTCATACTGCGTAAATTTATCCACAAAAGATTATACCTCTTAATAAGCAGATGGTGACAACACTTCAAATTTTACAGTTTGGTCAGAAGTTATACTAAATATTGAAAATGAAATAATTTGTTGGCCCCGGAAGGCGTTAGACAGGCAACCTGTAATTGTGATCGGATGCCACGAACTGCTTTAGCAGTCGTGTGATACATATATACACTGGCGGAAAAAGTTGCAACACCAAAAATAATTAATGTAGGTAATGACATTTCTGATATATATGTGTCTAAGTAACATATGTAAGTTATTAACATTGCAAAATCACAGGTCAGCCGGCCGCTGTGACCGATCGGTTCTAGGCGCTTCAGTCCGGGACCGCGCTGATGCTACGGTCGCAGGTTCGAATCCTGCCTCGGGCATGGATGTTTGTCAATTATTCAAAAACAGTCTTAATCGCATTTATTATTACTATAGCGCCAACCGGTTTCAACCCGACGTAGGGGGTCGTCCTCTGGGCGTTTACACCATTGGTCGACTGCTGGCGGTGTCACTCCTGTCTACATAACGGCAGGAAACTACAGTTAGCAGTCGACCTTTGGTGTAAACGCCTAGAAGATGACCGCTACGTCGGGTTGAAACCGGTTGGTGGTATAATAATAATAAATGCGATTAAGACTGTTTTTGAATAATTGATTAATCATACTAATCGCTGCTTCATCTCCACAGCCATGTCGTCCAAAAATGGGTGTGTGTGATGTCCTTAGGTTAGTTATGTTTAAGTAGTTCTAAGTCTAGGGGACTGATGACCTCAGATGTTAAGTCCAATAGTGCTCAGAGCCATTTGCGGAATGTAGTTCCAAGCCTGTTGCACGCGGACGGTCAGTAAAGGGACGGTTAATGCTGTTTGTGGATGACACTTGAGTTGCCGTCCGATGATGGCCCATATGTGCTCGATTGGAGACAGATCTGGTGATCTAGCAAGACAAGGCAACATGTCAGCACTCTGTAGAGCACGTTGGGTTGCAACAGCGGTATGTGAGCGCAGTTATCCTGTTGGAAATCACTCCGTGGAATGCTCTTCATGAGTGGCAGCGCAACAGAGCGAGTCACCAGAGTGACGTACAAATTTGCAGTCAGGGTGCGTTGGATAACCTTGACAGAGCTCCTGTTGTCATATGAAATCACCCCCAGATCATAACTCCAGGTGTAGGACCAAAGCATTTATCACGTAGACAGGTTGGTTGCAGGACCTCAACCGTCCTCCTTCTAACTAACGCACGGCCATCACTGGCGCCGAAGCAGAACCAGCTTTCACCAGAAAACACAACAGGCCTCCACCATACTCTCCAATGGGCTCTCGCTTGACACTGTGGGTGGTATGGGCTCAGGGATTCTGCCTCGGCGCTATCCCTGAAAAAAACGATTTGCAACACTTCACTGTGGCATTGTGGTGCCAACTGCTGTTCAAATTACTGCTGCAGATGCAGTACGCTGCACCAGAGCCGTACGCCCAGCACGTTGCTCTTCCCTTCCGGTAGTGCCACGTGGCTGTCCGGACTTCTTGTGACCGTACATTGTCGTGACCACCACTTCCGGCAATCATGTGCAGTGGCTACATTCCTGACAAGTCTTTCTACAATATCGCAGAAGGAATATCGAGCTTTTCGTAGCCCTATTACACGTTCTCGTTCAAACTCATGGAGGTGTTGATAATGGCGTCTTTGCCGTCTTATAGGCATTCTTGACTAACATCAACGCACCAGGTCCAGTCACAAAAGTAATTAACAGTCACGGCGTTACAGCGTGTCTTCAAAACAAACCTGATTTGCATCTCCATAGTGGCACTACTAGTGCCACTCTTACTTTCTATTACGCCGCACAGTTTCTTCTTGGTCTTGCGACTTTTTTTCCGTCAGTGCATACAGCTTATGAAACTTGCTTGATTAAAACTGTGTGCCGGACCGAGACCCGAACTCGGGACCTTTGCCTTTCGCGGGCAAGTGCTCTACCAAGTGAGCTACCCAAGCACGACTGACGCCCCCTCCTCACAGCCATGCTTTTGCCAGTACCTCGTCTCCTACCTTCCAAACTTTACAGAAGCTCTCCTGCGAACGTGCAGAACTAGCACTCCTGAAAGAAAGGATATTGCGGAGACATGGCTTAGCCACAGCCTGGGGGAGGTTTCCAGAATGAGATTTTCACTCTGCAACGTATGATTGCTCAGTGTACGTCATCACTACATCGTGATGCTATAAACTGTGCTCGTGCTTACAATGGTAATATCAGCGCTCTCGCAGGAATGAGAACAAGACAGCACATTCCCCTTTCCTTTGTCTGCACCGAGATGCCGCTTCCACCCATCAGTAACATTATAGCAACTATCCTGGTTAAAGTTGTTCTCTCTCATTTCTACTGCTCCTTCAATAACAGAATCCCACTATGCAGAAGATTGGGACATGACCCTGCTTTCATTAAACATTATGTGGTTAGTACATGTTGAGCCGGCCGCTATGGCCGAGTGGTTCTAGGCGCTTCAGTCCGGAACCGCGCTGCTGCTACGGTCACAGGTTCGAATCCTGTCTTGGGTATGGATGTGTGTGCTGTCCTTAGGTTAGTTAGGTTTAAGTACTTCTACGTCGAGGGGCCGGCCGGAGTGGCCGTGCGGTTCTAGGCGCTACACTCTGGAACCGAGTGACCGCTACGCTCGCAGGTTCGAATCCTGCCTCGGGCATGGATGTGTGTGATGTCCTTAGGTTAGTTAGGTTTAATTAGAAGTTCTAGGCGACTGATGACCTCAGAAGTTAAGTCGCATAGTGCTCAGAGCCATTTGAACCATTTTTTACGTCGAGGGGACTGATGACCTTAGATGTTAAGTCCCATAGTGCTTAGAGAGATTTGAACGATTTTTACATGTTGTATTTTCTCTTTGTTTGTGTGTTTATCTGTTAGACTGTGTGCTGATTTCGTAAGTTTTCAATTTTTAGTGTCTCTTAGGTGCTTTGCATAACTTTCGGTAATCATCATGAATATGAAGGAGATGCTGAATCCAGTAAAGACACTCATGATCTCAGTGTCCTTAAAGATTATAAGATTCCTCGTGAGTGCAGTTTCGGCTACATCCGTCGGTCTGTTCATACCGAAACTGACCTTTGTTTTTTTTTTCAGTAATCTGCAGGGTAGGTAAATGTCTCACCAATGTTGTAACACCCCACCCGTTGCTTGTCCGATTTTGTGTGTGTTCGCCCCTGACAAACACCTTACAGAGAAACTGTGAGTGGAACTGTACGCAAAAATAGATAACGCTAAATGTAAATGTGGCCCTGTCACCCTAATTAATCTGCGGTGGTTGTGTTGACGATAAATCACACATATTTTTACTTCCAAACATGAACGATCACGAACACTTAGGGTGTTCAATGACATCAAACACAGACACAAAAATAAAATTAAAAACAAAAGGGTGAAGTAAGGATCAACTACTGAAAGTAAAGGCTCTACTGAATCCCCCCCAGGGGCTCAGCATTCATTTGCTGAGTACGGGCTTGGCGACCCCGGGGTCCTGAGCTGGGGACTGGTCGGCGCCGCCAGTTTCCTGTCACCGTAACCCCCGGACATGCTTCAGCGACCACTGTATGGCGCGGCGGTGGAATGTTGTGTGCTGCGGGGAATGGTAATCTTGGCTTGACCCCCTGGATTGCGAGGAAGGACAACCTCTATAAAAACCCCTCAATCTTCCGGTGTGCTCCGCGCCTATGAGATGCATGGCTGTTGGGGTGGAACAGTCGCAAGCGGGCAACCTCTGGGGCACCTGCCGCACCCCAGTTGTATCAGGCTTACTCAGGCTAAAAAAATGTTTAAATGGCTCTGAGCACTATGGGACTCAACATCTTAGGTCATAAGTCCCCTAGAACTTAGAACTACTTAAACCTAACTAACCTAAGGACATCACACACACCCATGCCCGAGGCAGGATTCGAACCTGCGACCGTAGCAGTCCCGCGGTTCCGGACTGCAGCGCCAGAACCGCTAGACCACCGCAGCCGGCGGTCTTACTCAGGCACGCGGGGCTCTGTCTGAGCGGACCTTTAGTTCCCTAGCTGCTCGTGGGACCGCAATGGACCCTTCGACCTCTACATTTCCCCCTGCCAGTGGCTTGGGTGGGCCACTGGTAGGAAAACACACCCCATCGAAGAAGCGACTTCGTGCTGCGAGTCCTCCAGCGCCTGGTGTTGATCGAGATTTATCAGACTGTCGTAACAGAACACATGCTGATAATCAGAATGTGTTTTTGATTATTAAACGGAAGGAGGGTAGTTTTGAGAGGGTTTCTCCCTTTTACATCCACAAGGGTCTTGAGGGGATTGCAGGAACACTTAAATCTGTGAAGCGACTTCGCAATGGGACTCTGTTAGTTGAGACTTCTAGTTCCCGTCAAGTCGCTTCTCTTAGGAAAGCAACCTGTCTCGGAGAGTACGCTATCGAGGCCGAGCTCCACTCCACTCTGAACTATAGTAAGGGTGTTGTGACATGTAGGGACTTGGTGGATATCCCCACAGATGAGTTAAAATCTGAATGGGCTGATGACGGTATTGTTGACGTGCAGCATATTATGAAACGAGTCGATGGGAACCTAGTCAAATCCGACTCGTTTATTCTCACGTTCAGTTGCCCGAGACTCCCAGGGCATGTTAAAGGAGGGTTCTTACGTCTGCCAGTAAGGCCATATTTCCCCAACCCAATGCGCTGTTTTAAATGTCAGCGCTTTGGGCATACTACGTTGGGGTGCAATGGGATAGCCACTTGTGGTAAATGTGGTCAGCCTGCCAATGAAGGAGCCGATTGTTCATCGCCTGTGAAGTGCGTGAATTGCTCTGGGAGTCACCCTGTCTGGAGCCGGGTCTGCCCCATCTATCTCGAAGAACGGAAGATACAGGAGATTAAAACATCTAAGCGCATCCCCTATGGTGAGGCCAAGAAGCTCTTTAAGGCCATGCAACCTCCTGTGTTTACAACATCTTTCGCTTCCGCTCTGAAGAAACCGGTAGCAATGGCCACTGTTGCTACGCAAACGGAGGTTGCTAGTGTTAGCACTAATACCTGCGTTTGCCAGTGCACTTGTGCTGCTGCGGTTGTTTTGCAACCTGCGGCTCTCCCTGCAACGTCGGACAAGGCTGTGGTTGCTGACATTGGGGTACTTCCTGCCTCTCCCCCTATGGCGCCTTCTGCCCAGGCGAGTAAAGCTCCTCCTGTAGACAAGGCTCTGCATTCTAAGCCCTCCAAGGCAAAGACGCCGAAGGTGAAGGTTTTGCCACCTGAGGAGACTAGTCAGGGTCGGTCCGATGACGAGGCCATCGTACTGTCTGACATCTCCCGTGGGTCGTCATCGGAGCTGATGGACATTGATGTCGACCGGGGGCGATCTTCTCGCCCCAGGAATAAATCTCCGGCGGGTACGGGCTCTCTTCCGAAGCACAGAGGAAGGGTGAAAGTTCAGCCACCCTAATCACTGGCTCCCATATTACAGTGGAACCTGAATGGGTTCAGGACGCATGTGGCCGAATTACAACTCCTTGTACGAGAGTGCCCTTTGTGGTTATGTCTCCAAGAGACACATTTTCGGGCCACTGATGCTCCTTCTTTACGGGGCTATACCGTATATCGGAAAGATGATCTGACGGGGCAAAGGGCAAAGGGTGGTGTTGCGGTTTTTGTCCGTGACATGCACCCCTCATCTGAGCTCCCTCTCGTTACAGACTTGCAAGCAGTTGCAGTTGACCTTCTTGTGGGTCGGAGGCTCACAGTCTGTTCAGTCTACTTACCACCTCGGGATGTGATAGACTCTGAGGCTCTCACAGACCTTATTAGCCAACTCCCCCGCCCATTTCTTCTGCTGGGGGACTTCAATGCTCATAATGTCTTATGGGGCTCTCCGATTACTTGCTCCAGGGGTCGCATTCTGGAAAGCCTCATGATGTCTGCAGAACTGTGCATCCTCAACTCTGGTGCTCCCACTCATTTCTGTACTGCTTCCGGGTCGTCATCGGCTATTGACCTTTCCTTTTGCTCTCCAGCACTCGCGGATTCTGCTCTGTGGGAGGTTGTTGCTGACCTCCATTCTAGTGACCACTTCCCCCTTTGGATTCGCCTCCTGGATGAGGCTGTGGTATTATCAGTGCCGCCTCGGTGGCACCTCTGCAGAGCTGACTGGACACTTTTCAGCCAACTGGCTGTTTTGGAACACCGTGCCAGCGTCCACGAATGGGTAGACCACGTTACAGCCGTGATCTCCCATGCTGCTGAATTGTCCATTCCACGGTCATCCGGTAATCCCAAGAGGCGTCCTGTCCCCTGGTGGACCACTGAGTGCCGCTCCGCCATCCGAGCCCGCCGTGCAGCACTGCGCTGCTTCAAGTGCCGTCCCTCAGCTGACAATCTTGCGGCCTTTCGGGTGGCAAGGGCCAAAGCGCGGCGAGTGATTAAAGAGAGCAAACGACGGTCATGGCAATTGTTCTTGAACTCCATCTCCCGCTCCACTAATTCTACGAAAGTATGGGAAGCCATCAGGAGGATTTCCGGGAAACGCAGCCAACTACCTGTCAAGGCATTGCTGCATCAGGGATGTCTCCTCATGGCGCCGAGAGACATTGCCCAGACACTGGCCATGCATTTTGCGGAATCTACCGCCACTATTAACTGTGGTCCAGATTTCTGCCGCTACCGAACTGCCATCGAGAGGGGTCACTTGGACTTCCGGTCTCCAAATTCTGAACCCTACAACTGCCCCTTCACAATGTGGGAACTGGATTCGGCGCTGTCTGTGGCTCATTATACTGCGCCTGGTCATGATCAAATCCGGTACAGCATGCTGCAGCACTTGTTGCTGCCATCCAAGGAAGTTCTCCTGCATTGTTTTAATATGATATGGTTATCCGGCACATACCCTGACTCGTGGAGGGAGGCGATTTTGATTCCTCTCCTCAAACCGAGGAGGGACCGCACGCATCCCAGCAGTTATCGAAGTATTGCTTTGACGAGCTGTGTCGGGAAGACGTTGGAACGCATGGTCAACCGTCGCCTGGTTTGGCTGCTCGAGACCAGGCAGCTTCTTAGCCCCTCTCAGTGTGGCTTTCCGAGATGTCGTTCGACTGTAGACAACTTGACCCTGCTGGAGGCGGCCATCCAGCAGGCCTTCCTACGTAACCAGCATTGTCTTGGTGTCTTCTTTGACACATTGGCGCCGCCATATCCTCAATCAACTCCATGAGTGGGGCTTTCGTGGCCGTCTCCCCATCTTCATTCAGTCCTTTCTTTCCCACCGCCTCTTTCGTTATAGGGTTGGTAATGTGCTATCTGATTTGTATGTGCAGGAGAATGGTGTTCCTCAGGGAAGCGTTTTAAGTGTCACCCTCTTTGCCGTCGCCATTAACAGTATCACGTCCACTATCCGGAGTCCTGTCCAATGCTCCTTGTTTGTGGACGATTTTGCTGTTTTCTGTTCTTCCTCCAGTCTTGTCACTGCTAGTCGGCAGTTGCAGCTTACGATACAGCGATTAGAGGCATGGACTGCGCAGACGGGTTTTACCTTTTCTGCAGACAAATGTGTGTGTGTTCATTTTAATCGTTCTCGACGTCTTTTTACCTCCCCTGAATTGCGTCTGAGGGACACCATTCTTCCTTTTAGCGACACTGTGCGGTTCCTGGGCCTCACTTTTGATTCCAAGTTGTCGTGGTTGCCTCACCTTAAAGACCTCAAGGTGCGGGCCCTGAAGGCACTGAATATTTTGAAGTGTCTGAGCCATCGGTCCTGGGGAGCAGATCGGGCGCGTCTGCTGCAGTTCTATAGGGCTTTCGTCCGATCGCGTCTTGACTATGGTTGCACCGTGTATGGGTCAGCAAGGCCTTCGTATCTGAAGATTCTCGATGCAGTACACCATGAGGGTATCAGGCTGGCCACTGGTGCCTTCCGTACCAGTCCCATCCCCAGCCTGTGTGCTGAGGCAGGGGAAACGCCGCTCGCCATCCGGCGGAAACTCCTCATGGTGCGACGGGTGTGTCAATTCCTTGCCTGTCCTACCTCCCCTGCGTACCCTACCGTTGCCCGACCGCCTATGGAACGTCTCTTTTCCAGTCGTCCCAGGGCAACGAGACCATTTGGGATTCGTGCCAAGCATTTGCTTGAGTCCCTTGGTGTGGAGCGTGCGGCCCCCCAACGACAAGGTTTTACTCGCCTGCCTCCCTGGTTGCTCCAGAAGCCCAGCGTCCTTTTAGACTTGTCGGAGTACCGGAGGAGCTGCACTCCTGCGTTTGTTTTTACCTCCTTATTTTATGATATTTTAAACCAGCATCCCAATCATGTACCAGTATTTACGGATGGCTCTAAACAGGGGGACTGTGCTGTTGTTTTCCCTGATCGAGTCGTCAAGTTACTGCTTCCTGCGGCGTTTACCATCTTTGATGCCGAATTTTTTGCGATCTTGCGGGCATTGGAGCAGATGAGGCGTGTTCCCAGTCTTAAGTTCCTCATCTGTTCTGACTCCCTGAGTGCCCTTCAGACCATGCAACACTTTGTACCCAGCGGATACGGTCGTCCAGAACATCCATGATGCCCTCCTCCACCTGCAACGGCAAGGGAAGGAGGTTTCCTTCTGCTGGGTGCCGGGGCACGTGGGTATTAGGGGAAACGAACTGGCGGATGTGGCTGCCAAAGATGCCTGTTCCCTCCCTCACGTTGTTGAATGTGCCGTCCCCCTCCATGCTGTTACCTCCCTCCTGCGTTTTCGCGTTATGCGTCAGTGGGAAGAGGAGTGGCTGGCAGTCGGTGAAAATAAGCTGCGTCTGGTCAAGGCTACCACGCGGCCATGGCGTACGTCCTACCAGTCATGCAGGCGGGATGAGGTTCTCCTCACTCGCCTCCGCATCGGGCACAGTCCCTTAACGCATGGATGTTTAATCCGGCGGGAGGACCCCCCAATCTGCAGTTCTTGTGGCGTCCAGATTACTGTCCGCCACATTTTACCTGACTGTCTTTTATTCTCTGACCAGAGGGCGGTGGTTTCTTTGCCACCGGATTTGCCCTGTATTTTACAAGATGACGCAACGACTGTAGTTAAGGTCTTACGGTTTTGTGTCCTGTCCAATTTGTTGCCTCGGATTTTAGGGAGAGGGTTATAATGTGCTGCTGAATGACTGGCTCACCCAGGTTTTAGGTACGAGGTCAGCTAGCCTTGATTACCTCCTTGTTTCCTTTCGGTTTCTGTTATCTTTTCCTTGTGTTTCCTTTCCATTTTAGTGTGTTCCTTCTCCTCTTGTTTTGCCTCTGTATGTGAGGATTTGGAACTGCGTCAGGTCTGTGTCTTTTAGCCGTTCTCCTTGTTCGCTGTTTATCTTAGTCCCTTCACTGCATGTGTTCCTGTTTTTATGCATTTGGGCGCTGATGATCACGCTGTTTAGCGCCCGTAAACTTCAAACACACACACACACGCACACTCTACTGAATCACAATAATTTTATTATAACCTTCCGATCAATGCTGAATAAAACGCAATGAACAATTAACAAATTACCCTCCTAACTGGCATTGGCAGTGAACTATGTTAAAATCGGTCCAAAACGCGATCTCTTATAACTTGGCTGACTGACATCGACACAAAACGTAAAATACGAAGAAGCACTACACCCCAAAGTATCGTGAAACCTCTGTGGAAACAGTAACTGCACGTGATCAAACTATATAACGTTACTCCTAACACAGGCCGAAGGGGGAGCAATCTCACCGTAATATTCCTGTTGCAGCGGTGGTCTCCGACGGCGAGGGGGCGGCTGTGCAGTCAACGTGTGTCGTCTCGGAAAGTACACTCCTACAATACCCAGACAACAGACCGCTGTCCGTAAACTTCTCTATTTGCAACGATCTTCCCGGCAGCAAAGAGCTGGCGTGGCTAACGTCCTCTCATAACGAAAGACCAAGACGGGAGACGACTTGGCTAACGTCCTCTCATTACGAGTACCAGGTCGGAAGACCTCTACAGAAAGTCGAGCAAGATCGCTCTTCACCTCTGTTTTCCCACCTCAACTTTTACCGAGCGAATCACGTCACTAGACGCTCTCAAAATACCCAGTTTTCAAGTGCCGACCAATGTATGCCCTGGGAATAGAACTCTTTTCCACAATTATTCCCTTTCTACAAGATTTCACAAGTAAACTCCGCCCACGCCGGCTGGGAAGAACCATATCTGTGGGCAATAACACGTTTACAGGAATTTTTCTCGTAAGAGACCACTCGAGATTTTCCCAGAAAGATTCCCCGTCATAGCGAACACAGACTCCTGCATTGAAAGTTTTGTTATGTAAGAAGTCCATGATTAAGAAATTTGTTGCTAGCGCACTCGAGCAGATGTAATTTCGATGGATTGCTCACGCGCTACCTGCGATATGTAAGCTGTAAGAGAATCTGAGACCAAAGAGCAGTGTTGACTGCAGTAGGAACTGTGTAGCAGTAGCAGTAAGTTGTTGCTAGCGAGCAGTCTGGTGTATCGTGTTGGCTGGGCCGGTCGTGGTGGAGCGATGGCGGAGCCTCAGCATTGTAGTATAAGGTAAAAGCAGCCTCGCGCATATGTAGTATTGTTATCTCAAGTCCCATGTAAATGTTTTAAAAAAAATTATTTATTTCTTTCAGTGTAACCTCCCCACAAAATGAAAAATAACATGAATAATATTCACATTTAGTGTAACCTCAAAACAGAAAAATTCCTAAACTTCTCAACAGTAAAAATTATAATTATGTCGTTCACATTCAGTGTAACCTACCAACAGGAAAATTGCGTAACCTATCAATAATAAAATGTGACTTATCTCTCAATAATAAAAAATGTGACTCACTTATAACCTTTCAATAATTCACTGTGAATTTAAACGTAAATTTAGGACGTCAGCAGTGCTGCGTCTTGGCCCTGAAAGATCATACTGAATAAATTGAAAAGTCTTACCTCAATTAGGTCGCCGGATAACGCGTATATATCTGCTCCTATAAGAAATTTTTGTGGCACAGCCCAGTGCAATGCTGGCCGATAGATTGGTCATGTATGAAAGGAACAACTGGCTTTCCTTTGCAATAATCGGGATGACCAAGGATTGGAGAAATTAGTGAATTCTTTAAATTGAGATGAATGTCAAAAGTTACTTTTTATGAGAAAGATTATTATTAAGAGATTTTTTTAAAACATTTACATGAGACTTGAGATAACAATACCACATATGCGCGAGGCTGCTTTTACGTTATACTACAACGCCCAGGCTCCGCCATCGCTGCACACGACCGGCCCAGCCAACACGACACAACAGACTGCTCGCTAGTAACAACTTACTGCTGCTGCTACACAGTTTCTACTGCAGTCAACACTGCTCTTTGGTCTCAGATTCTCTTACAGCTTACATATCGCAGGTAGCGCGTGAGCAATCCATCGAAATTACATCTGCTCGAGTGCGCTAGCAACAAATTTCTTAATCATGGACTTCTTACAGTTATTCAGAACTCCTGGCCTGCCCCTCTTGAGTTATTCGAACGTATAAAATTAGGGGGACACAGGCGAGAGCACGCACAGGAAAGCCCGTCCTGCTACCCACTGCTCTGTTTTGGTAAACACTTGAACACCTGCAGCCGCGCGTCCCTCAGAGGCTGGCGGCCGCTTTGGCCTCTCTAAACGGATCACAGAACTTCCCCAGTTCACGATTCAAACCGTCAGGCTGTGGCCTTCGGCAACTAGCGGGGGAGGCAGCCGAGCTCTGTCTCGCATACCGTATCTCCGCAAAATCTTATAATTATAAAATCGCGCAATTCTCGCAGTATTGCCTAGCCAGCGTGCTGATGCATTTCCACATAGATTTCCTACACTGTAATTTAGAGTATTACTCCAACAAACAACAATTGCTTACCTACAAAGCGATTGCGCCGCTGTCAGTTGTTTTTATTGACCTAAAGTGCTCGCAAAGTGATTACAGTCACGTTAAATACTAAAATGTAGACTTTCACGGCCGGAAATATCATGTCCATTATAATTATCCGGGCTGTTATGCCGTGGTCGATTGATGAATTCTGTGTCGATTCTCAACGTTTCGTCTCCGACTGCGGGAGACATGTTCAAGGGGGTCCGTAGCTCAATGGAAGGTCCAACACACCCACTCAGTCAGTCAGTAGCGAGCCAGTGGGTGTGTTGGACCTTCCATTGAGCTACGGACCCCCTTGAAGATGTCTCCCGCAATCGGAGACGAAACGTTGGGAATCGACACAGAATTCATCAACCGACCATGGCATAACAGCCCGGATAATTATAATGGACAGTCACGTTAAAGGGACTCATGAAGGTGCAAGACCGTTGCTGCCTTAAAATATAATAATTTCTACAGTGGCAACTGCGAACATCATCCTGAAAATCCTCAGATATTCATTGCCAAAATCAAGGTGGTCTCTTACAAAAGTTACTGCAAAGGATATGTTGAACCTGCTGACTGACCACGTCCCACCTGAAACTATAAAATTGATTAGCATCTACATCTTGTATGGCTACAAAATTTTATTAAATGACTGACATTATGGCCATGGATTCTGTGTTTTCTTCAACAGTGGCAAGATTGTTTGTGGAGCATTTTGAGCAGCACACATTAAATTTGGTGCTTTTCTTTATCTATATGTAAAGGGCACATTTATGGTCTGGGCATATGGCGCTGAAGCTCTGGAGCAGTTCATCGATCACATGAACAGTATGCATTCGAAGATACAGTTCACTGCTGCGACAGAGAGAGACAGGAAGCTGCAGTTTTTAGCTGTTTTGAGTGAACTGAACTTAGGTGGTAAACTCTGACACTCTACATACCGCAAACTGATGCATAGTAAATTATTTCTTAGCGAGCAGAATTCTCGCCACTCAGTCAGGAAAGTAGCTGCTTTAAACAGGTACATCAATAAATACAGAGCTACTGCCACTTCTCACAAAAACCACTTGCATTCCAAGATTACTCATCTAAAGCATGTCTTGCGAATTGATGGTTATGGGGTTCGAGATATAAAGATAGCGCTCTCCAACAACCGAAAACGCGAAGATTTTGAACAATCGCGTAACGATATATCCATTGTGCTGCTTCCTTTCTACTGCGCTACATTAGCAAAACAGGCAGCGTCCAAGAAAGCAGAAGCATGTGAGAAATTTTGCTGAACATGAACAGCGCAACAGAACTGAAGAATCCCTTTTTTCAAAAACCCCTACCTGCCTCGCGTTATGACTCATAAGTTGTCACTATGGCTCTAGGTGTGTACAATCTTCCTCTGTAATCGTTGGATAAACTTGGTGTCCTGCGCCGTCATGCTTGGGCTCGGAGACGCTTCAAACAGCAAGGTGTCGACACGTGCAAAAAAAAAAAAAAAAAAAAGATCACAGCTCAGCAGTTCACGTGACGTGGAAAGTAGGTCAATGACGTTGCATTGGCACTAAATTTCACCATAATTTTGCTCAACGCCACCGTGGACGTGTCACACGATGATGAGGTCGTCATATCCCCTCTTACCCACATTTGACCCCTGCTTCTCACGAGGTGTCTAAAAGAGAGTCAGTCAAACTGCTTTTTTCCCTGGGGCGTTGATTTCTATCCATTTCGCATTCTGAAACGACAGTTCACAGTGCGATGAGCAGCAGGAAGATGTTTTTGACAACCTTTGACACTGCTAACACGCTCAGACGTTTCAAATCTTCTCTAAGAAGATAGCGAAGCTGCATCCCGATTAAATGCGATCATATCCTTTTGGAGTGCAGGGCGACAGCAGTTTTTGCTCTGGTGTACAGGGGGAAAGTACTAGCGACCGTCAAAAACCATTCGATGAAATTTGAACGCAATCCGAAGCAGCAAAAGGCGCTTATGCGTCTCCAACCGTCCCGTATTGCGTCCTCCTTCTGTGGCGTACTAATGAATGGGTGCGGAATTGGGCGCGGGAGGGGGGGGGGGGGGGCGGGTGTCAAGGATTGCCTAACTGCAGGCGCCTTGCGCTACTTTACAGGTCGTCTCTGTACATGTACATTTTTAAAATTCTCGATAACGTTGGGCGGGCTCCACCGAGGGCTTTGCCTAACTGGGGACTGTTAGAGGGATCCTCTGCTGTTTGATTCACTTGTGTTTTATGCCGCACCCCTCCCGGATCACGCCACAGGAGTCCGCAAAACAGTAGAGCTGGAAAAGGATAAGCGCCCCTTGCTGCTTTGGATCACATTCATATTTTTCCAAATGGTCTCTAGTGGTTCCAACCTGAGCACAAGAGAAAAAGTTGCGTACGGGCTGCGCTGCACTCACGTTTAATGGGGTTAGCCCCACAATGCTGTTCGAGAAGGTGTGAAACGTCTGTGGATGTCAACAGTGCCAGAATTTGTCAAGAACATTGTCCTGCTGCTCATCGCACTGTGAAACGTCGTTTCAGGACGTGAAATGTGTGGTAATCACTGCCACAGGGAAAGGGGTAGTGTCATTGACGCACTTTGTGTCAGTCATGAGGCTTTGTCGTGCCGATCTTGACTGGCAGTTCGTGTGGAGTGTTTTCCTTTGCAGATTGTAAGAAGACCGCTTGATTTCAACGCTGGACGTCGTTGTTATGATTTCCATCGTAGAGACGTCAAAAGCGGTGAAATGCGGGTGAGAAGGCTGTGACGAGCTTCCCATCGTGTGACACGTCCATGGTGGCTATGAGTAGAATTATTCCGATATTGGGCGCCAATGTGAAGTCATTCAAAAATGGTTCAAATGGCTCTAAGCACTATGGGACTTAAATCTGAGATCATCAGCCCCATAGAACTACTTAAACCTAACTAACCTAAGGACGTCACACACATCCATGCTCAAGGCAGGATTCGAACCTGCGACCGTAGGAGCAGCGCAGTTCCGAACTGAAGCGCCTAGAACCGCTCGGCCACAGCGGCCGCCTGTGATGTCATTAACCTACCTTGCACGTCGCGTGAACTTGTGATATGTGGCCTGTTTTTCGCATGTATCGACATCTTGTTGTTTGAAACGTTGTCGAGCTCGAGGTTGACATCGCAGGACGCCACGTTTTTTTACCATCGAGAAGAAGGTTGTACACACCTTTGAATGAAATTCAAAATTATGCGTCGCTATGGGAGTCAATTGCGGAGTTTCGAAAAACAGATCCTTTAATTCCGTCGCGCAGTGTAATTTCACCAATGAACAAAGAATAATGTCTGGTGGAGCTGAAACCTTGTCCCACGCTTCTACATACTGGGATTCTGTAGGTAAAGATGTAGTAGAAACCGGAATGTGAGAGAAAACAAGACATTGACTATAATCTGAAACTTCCGACGCTAAGAGGACACAGAAAAACGTGCGCTGAACTGTTTACAGTATGTTGTTTACGGTGGCACCACAGTGCTGTCATGGACACCATCTCTGGCAGCGTTATGTAGTTACGACGTTTATGGGCTACAAGTGGTCACTACAACAGCAGCCACTACAGTCATTTGTCCCTGACGAATGCAACTCAGGATCTCGTCGAAAGAACGAGATGTTAGCTAGATTTGACGCAAAGAGTAAACCGAGAATTTTATATTCAACGGTGTAGGTTGTTTATGTGGGACTAGTTATTTAGAGAAATATTGGCGGACTACGATCCATAAAAACCAAGTGTAACAGAAAGTTAGACACCACTAACAATGTTTTTGTCTTACGACTGACATACCTCACTTGGAAGTGGTTGTTCTCTTCTAACTAAATAACTTATTGTCTTTTCTGCAAACTGTGTACTTATAAAATTAACCGTTTTAGAAATTATAGTTACAGTAAGAATTCGAGAATGTTAGAAAATCTAGTTATCTCGTAGCCCTGTTCTTTTTTCGTTATATACAGAATAATATGTTAGTTACTTACACTTACTCTTATTTACTCTTCCTATCGTTGCTCCACAAGAAGCATTGGCCTTACTTCCTTTGCTCCAACTATCTGAAGATCCTTGGCTACCTGATCTCTCCATCTTATTTATTAATTACCTAAATATTTTAGTTAGAAAATATGAGTTTCAAAAAATTTCTTGGCAGGTTTTTTTTTTAAGTGCATGCCCAAAATTCCACTACATGAAACAGAATCTATATTCAGACCATTTAAACACGATGTAGGCCACAGTGAAACAAAATACTTCATTCTCTAATACACTACAGGTCATTAAAAATGCTACACCACGAAGATGACGTGCTACAGACGTGAAACTTAACCGACAGGAAGAAGGTGCTGTGGCATGCAAATGATTAGCTTTTCAGAGCATTCACGTAAGGTCGGCGCCGGTGGCGACACCTACAACGTGCTGACATGAGGAAAGTTTCCAACCGATTTCTCATACACAAACAGCAGTTGACCGGCGTTGCCTGGTGAAACGTTGTTGTGATGCCTCGTGTTAGGAGGAGAAATGTGTACCATCACGTCGGATTGTAGCCTATCGCGATTGCGGTTTATCGTATCGCGACATTGCTGCTCGCGTTGGTCGAGATCCAATGACTGTTAGCAGAATATGAAATCGGTGGGTTCAGGAGGGTGATACGGAACGCCGTCCTGGATCCCAACGGCCTCGTATCACTAGCAGTCGAGTTGACAGGCATCTTATCCAAGTGGCTGTAACGGATCGTGCAGCCACGTCTCGATCCCTGAGTCAACAGATGGGGACGTCTGCAAGACAACAACCATCTGCACGAGCAGTTCGACGACGTTTGCAGCAGCATGGACTATCAGCTCGGAGACCATGGCTGCAGTCACCCTTAACGCTGCATCACAGACAGGAGCACCTGCGACGGTGTACTCAACGACGAATCTGTGTGCACGAATGGCAATACGTCATTTTCTTCGGATGATCCAGGTTATGTTTACAGCATCATGATGGTCGCATCCGTGTATGGCGACATCGCGATGAACGCACATTGGAAGCGAATATTCGTCATCGACATACTGGCGTATCACCCGGCATGTTGGTATGGGGTGCCATTGGTTACCCATCTCGGTCACCTGTAGTTCGCATTGATGGCACTTTGAACAGTTGACGTTACATTTCAGATGTGTTACGACCCGTGGCTCTACCTTTCATTCGATCCCTTCGAAACCCTACATTTCAGCAGGATAATGCACGTCGGCATGTTGCAGGTCCTGTACGGGCCTTTCTGGATACAGAAAATGTTCGACTGCTGCCCTGGCTAGCACATTCTCCAGATATCTCACCAACTGAAAACGTCTGGTCAATGGTGGCCGAGCAACTGGCTCGTCACAATACGCCAGTCACTACTCTTGATGAACTGTGGTATCGTGTTGAAGCTGCATGGGCAGCTGCTGGCCCCGGCGGAGGTTAGAGTCCTCCCTCGGGCATGGGTGTGCGTGTTTGTCCTTAGGATAATTTACGTTAAGTAGTGTGTAAGCTTATGGACTGATGACCTTACCAGTTAAGTCCCATAAGATTTCACACACATTAAAACATGGGCAGCTGTACCTGTACACGCCATCCAAACTCTGTTTGACTCAATGCCCAGGCGTATCAAGGCCGTTATTACGGCCAGAGGTGGTTGTTCAGGGTACTGATTTCTCACGATCTATGCAGCCAAATTGCGTGAAAACGTAATCACATATCAGTTCTAGTATAATATATTTGTCCAATGAATACCCGTTTATCATCTGCATTTCTTCTTGTTGTAGCAATTTTAATGGCCAGTAATGTTTGCATATACAGAATGAGTCACCAACCATTGCCACCTAGAATAAGTCCGAAAGTATGATAGAAGCTGAAAAGTTTGTGGGACAAATGTTGCATGGGACACCTTTCGTTGACCTTGAAAGACCTTACTGTTACACATCATTAGAATAGTCTCGATAGGCGCTATCAGAAAATAAGTACCAAACTATAGCATTCCATTTTGAAAAAACAAAGTTGACCTTCATATCTCTGAAACGACCCCTCCTAGCAACAAAAACCCAACGTCATATTATGGCCCCCGCTGTCCCATGCAACTTTGGTTCACAAACTTTTCAGCTCCTGTCATACTTTCGGAGTTATTCTTGGTGGCAATAGTTAGTGACTCATCATGTATATTAACTAACATACCTGTCTTTTATTTTGCTGTCTGAGATACAATATCTTTGTATTCAAGCGATTCGTAAAATGTTTATTATTCTCTTCTATAATTAGACGATGTGCATGATGTCAGAGTCAGTCATCGCCGAGTTTCGGTAGCGCAAAACTCAGCACAATATACGCTCATTTTCGTAATGTCAGTTCGTCTATAGCCTTGATCACGCAGAGTTCCACATCGCTCTGTAGTTTGTCTAGTGACGTTCACATTCTTCGTTCTGGTTTAGCATACAGTAAAATGTAACACGTATGCAGTAAGATACATAAAGTCAGCCTCCTGCAAAATTATTAACAACCTCTTCTCAAATTACGTTAGACTCCTGATAGGCCATATAGTTCACTGATCTCTTACCAATATGAAGTTTAATATGTAACAGCTGGTCATCCTTTGTTTGGATTGTGGAAGCAAATACGCATAAAATGAAAATCTCTTTCGATGGTGTTGTCTAATGTTATCTGAAAACCACTCAAAGCTCCCAGTAATAAGCAACTGGATTTTGGATGAACGAAAAGACTTCTGAGACACCACTCAGATAGAGCGCTAAACTTACTCGCTCTTAACGGAAAATTTGCTGAAACTAAATCTGTAGTTCTCCTTGTCTCATCGCCAAGATTCAGCGGAAATATCACAATAAGAGTTCTAGCTGGAACAATAGCTCCGACGTCAGATGTTCAAGACATGTAGCCTTGTCCGCAAGAACGGATGCCACTTAGATGACAAATCGTTCGAGTTCCTGAACATAAAAGCAGCACTGTAAATTGCTGTTTTCATCTTCCGGATGGATGGATGTAATGTATAGCTGGTAGTCGAACGTTGCTTTTTACTTTATCAGTTAACGTGATATGTGTAAGTCTGATGTAGATTTTATAAGTTTACCTGTAACCTTTTTCATACATTTCAAGATTGGCTACTTTAAATGGACATTTTTGTCATTCATATTGTCTACAGCTGGAACAACACTCTTAAAAAGTCCTATGAAATTCCACTTTCGCACTTTTCACTTCCCAGTTATCTCAAGACAACAAGGTAAAAACTATCATTCAGGTAGCCCGCCCGTGTAGCCGCGCGGTGTAACGCGCTGCTTCCCGAGCGGGAAGGCGTGCTGATCCCCGACACGAATCCGCCCAGCGGATTAGTGTCGAGGTCCGGTGTGCCGGCCACCCTGTGGATGGGTTATAAGGTGGTTTTCTATCTACCTCGGTGAATGCGGGCTGATTCCTCTTATTCCGTGTTATTCTGGCGGTTGCTGCGCAAACACTGTCTCCGTGTACGCGTACATCATAATTATTCTACCATGCAAACATTTGGGGTTACACTCGTCTGTCGTCTGGTATGAGACGTTCCCAGGGGAGCGGCAGAGTGGGGGGGGGGGGGGGGGGGCGGGGTCCACTAGGGGACGAACCGCACAGTAACCTGGGTTCAGTGTGGGGCAGTGGTGGGGTGGGTGGACTGCAGTGTCCTGTTGTGGGGTTGTGAACTACTGAGGGCTACGGCGGGACGAAGACTCTCCGTCGTTTCTAGGCCCACGGTTCAGTACACAGTACACAATACACAATCATCCAGGTTAAAGTACATGTTAGTTGATATGCCAATTTTGCTAGAAAATTAGGAGCTCGTAAAATGAAAAGTAATCACGCCTCTTCTATTCTTCTAACTTTTTGCGACATTTCACCGAATCATCCTTAATAGAATGACTGACAAAAAACGAGAAGTACCCAGAAGACATGGTCGACGTCAACGTAACTATGTACACGTATACACAATCGGCGGGGATGTAAATGATTAGAATTGCAATTCACTGTGACAGGCAGAAAGGCCACAAGAATGCATTAGTGTTACCAGTGGTTAATTTATTACCTGGATTGCCTGCATGAACATCGTCAGATATTGAGAGATCGCTGTGAAGGACACGGAGATGCCGAGTACTGGTATGAGACAGCGTTATCAGCACCTAACAGAGTTTGAATGGGACCTCATTGTAGATACATAAAACTGGAACCAGTCACTTTTTTTTTGTTCATTCCATGAACCGATTTTTCAAAGCTTTTCAGGGTCATCTTCACATGGTTTTCCATAAGTTACATGGCTGTTTCCAGCAGAACAATGGGTGGTATCTTTCGACAGTATGGGCGGCTTTTGTTGCTAGTACCCATCTATCTGCTTGCATTGTGATGGCCAATCGGTACTGAATGTGCCACACAACTGAACAAGTAACAGTTGTATGGCACATGTTGGATGCTGGCAAAGTTTCGTTATCACAGTGTATATGCATACATATTCTGTAGAAGTGAGTGGTGTGGTACCAACTGACCATCACGATGGAAGCAGACAGATGGATACTAACAACAAAAGCCGCCCATACAGTAGTGAGCCAGCACCCAGCGTTTTGCCTGAAATAGCTGTCGAACTTCTGGAAAAACTTCTAAAGGAGAGCTTGAAAAGATTTGAAAACCGGTTCATGGAATGAACAAACAACTACTTCAACAAAAAAAGGACTGGATTTAGTTTTATGTATTTACATAGAATAAACGGATAAAGGTTCTAAGACATCCGTAATGGGTACGCTTAAGCCCCATTGTGGGTCTCTTTTTCCGGCTGGTCGAATCGATCAATACCCATATTTGAGGGGCGTTCTCATGTGGCAGTGGCCCGATGTCGCTCAGCATGGGAACGTGAGGACCAGCGTCGACAATATACCGTATGACCACTACAGGAAGGATTGCCGCTTAGTACACCTAGCACATCATAACCGCTTGTCATCTGTACCTGCCATCCGAGAACAAGTAATGGACTCTCTCCAACAGTCTGTCATCCCACAGCGTTGGTTGCAGACTAGCAGGAACCGGCCAACCTAATTACAGTCTCACGTCCCCGTGACTGAGACCGCTGTTGAATGGCGTCACTGCATATTCAGCGAAGTCCCATTCTTTCAATTGTTAGGAGAGGCACAGCGGTGTTTCTCATTGTGCCACAGCGTATGCTTTCTACTCAAAGCTGGTAGTTACGGCTCACAGGTAAGTAACGGACATTCTGCGTTTCCTGTGTTCCCTCTCATGCGACAGTATCGTGGGGTCATTTTTCGACAGGACAACGCTCATTCACATACGTCGCGTTTCTCTACGAACGGTCTGCGTGACTCTCAAAAACTCCAGTGGGCTGCAAGATGCCCAAATATGTCAGTGATAGAACATTTTGGGACCAGGTCTGGCGTTAACTCCGTAACAGCGTCAGTGTACAAGATATCGAGAACCAGTTGCAACAGTCTGGGGCCAGTTTGTTTGAAGAGAAGATAAGACGGCATTATGAAACCACTCCCAAGAGAATCACTGCATGCATCCAGGTCAGAGGGAGAGCACCATTCCTTGCCTATTAGACTGTATTTTGTTATCATTGAAGTAACATCACATACCCTCTCAGCCGGTGAAGTGTCATTTTGTATTCTATTTCCATTCTGAGTGCTTCATTTTCTTTATCAGGCCGTATATTTGTTCAAAACATGTCGCACCTAAAACATGGTGCATCGCCATGGAGCCGCCTGGGTGGTGTAAACCGGCCCTGGTGTCAGGATGATAGGTCTATTTTCGCAGCTTATGAACATCTTCTCATATGAAACAGCGTATCGTTGCCGACTTGTAAAGGTCATTCACTCTTTTCGTAGAATCTGTAATTTCGCCTTTTCTTAGAAAAATATTATTTCCAGTTTAGTTTGAATTTTACATTTGCTTTAGTTGCAACTGAAGCAAAGGTGGATCACAGAGCCAAGCAGTGTCGACGTAGTACAACATCAAATTTTATAAGATTTGCTGAAGATGTGTTAGATTTGTTGTCACGGCACTGCACCAGCCAGTTTGTAATCAGTTTGTTACTTTCCGAACAGGGCAGAAAAATGACTGATCACCGTTTAGCGAGTTAGGTATCTCAATGAAAACGGTCTGAAACTTGTGTGATTATGCCCATGAAAAACTGGTTTCACTTCTCAGATATTGGGCTTGATATTCCCTAAGTCGCAGATGCTTTTCGTTAACGAATAATAGCAAGTACGTTTGCTATGTTACACCGTAGAACAGTGTTTCATGACAGTACCGGACCACACCGAGGGAGGACTACAAAAATTACTTGCCAGTTTTGGTTCAAATGGCTCTAAGCACTATGGGACTTAACATCTGAGGTCATCAGTCCCCTAGAACTTAGAACTACTTAAATCTGACTAGCCTAAGGACATCAAACACATCCATGACCGAGGCAGGATTCGAACCTGCGACTGTAGCAGCAGCGTGGTTCCGGACTGAAGCGCCTAGAACCTCTGGGCCACAGCGGCCGTCTTTGCCAGTTTTCATCAAATGAAATGAAATTAATATTTCACTAAGAAACGATAGTATTGATGCAATTCAATTCATTATTGCTATTTCAGTATTACTGTACATGTAATCAGAACGAGATTACTCGTATAATTTATCGTTGTGAGAACGAAAACAAGCCACTTATGCGATAAGAAACAAAGATTACTCCCATAATTTCAAGAGTCATATCTCAGTTCGCTTTTCCTACATAGTCAGTCTTGCTAAACAAAGAACCTAAATATAAAAATACCTGTTCGTATTCTTTCCTTGTCCGTGAGCTAGATAATTATATCAGTATAAGTTTTCCAAAGAATTTTAACGTCACTTTCCATCTCACTTCTTGATTATTTTAATCAAAGATTCGCTATAGAGCATGTACATAGTTTGGAAATATCAAAATTAGTTGTTTCGACTGGAGGTTTTCTAGTAGTTACGGTGGCTGGTTTGTTCGCTTAACTCTGAATATACTTCTCTTAACTAAGTGGATTGTTATTTATGGATTCTTCCGTCGCTTCTTGATATAACAATTCCATATTGAGGGTTGAATAACACTTAGGTGGTTTTTTGTTCTGCTGATTTTTATTTGTATGAACTAGTTTTCGGCTTATTAAGCCATCTTCATATAACTACTGGCTGTTGCTTACAAGGAGCTTGCGTTCTTACGAACCAAACATTTTGGACTAAAATACAACGCACTTACATACGATCTTTAGTTGTGGTATTGTCTTTGTAATTGTCAAACGGGTTTTCTGACTTTTTGTTCTGTAAAACTGTTCTTTAACATAAAAAATCACATTTTGTGGTTTGTCAGTACCATGTATGACAACAATTAGAATTATTTACAATACACATTATTACAAATTTACAATTTTTTGGTATTTGTTGTGAACAATTGTATTGGACATTAATTGTTGGTTGTACAACAGTGCAAAAAAAGTCAAAAGACCCGTTTGACAATTACAAAGACAATACCACAACTAAAGATCGTATGTAAGTGCGTTGTATTTTAGTCCAGAATGTTTGGTTCGTAAGAACACAAGCTCCCTGTAAACAACAGCCAGTAGTTATCTGAAGATCGCCTAATAAGCCGAAAACTAGTTCACACAAATAAAAATCGGTAGAACAAAAAACCGCCTAAGTGTTATTCAACCCTCAATAAGTGGATTGTCTTTAGTTTACGTATGTACTTTGCTTCAGTTTTGTGCTTCTATTGAAGTCGTTGCGAAAATTGGAGACAGAATGTCTGACGTAACAATTCTGCAGCGACGCGTCGTGCACTAAATATCTGTGACACTCCGAGCTATCCGCTGGGTAAACCTTTGACAACTGCCAGCATTGAACACAATAATTAGCCGGCCGCTGTGGCCGAGCGGTTCTAGGCGCTTCAGTCTGGAACCACGCTGCTGCAGCGGTCGCAGTTTCGAATCCTGCCTCGGGCATGGATGTGTGTGATGTCCTTAGGTTCCTTAGGTTTAAGTAGTTCTAAGTCTAGGGGACTGATGACCTCAGATGTTAAGTCCCATAGCGCTCAGAGCCATTTGAACCATTTTTAAACACAATAATTGTTAGCATTTACCGTCCACCGACAAGTGCATTGCTCTGAAAAGGGAAGAGTCTATCGCCTAATAAAAATAGACACTTGCCTAATTGGCTGTGTTAACCACGAACCCCTTGACTGAATGTTTTGAACTGATCCTCCAATGATATGAAACTTCCTGGCAGATTCAAACTGTGTGCGCACACAGTTTTAATCTACCAGGAAGTTTCATATCAGCGCACACTCCGCTGCAGAGTGAAAATCTCATTCTGGAAACATCCCCCAGGCTGTGGCTAAGCCATGTATCCGCAGTATCCTTTCTTTCAGGAGTGCTAGTTCTGCAAGGTTCGCAGGAGAGCTTCTGTAAAGTTTGGAAGGTAGGAGACGAGATACTGGCAGAAGTAAAGCTGTGAGGGCCGGGCGTGAGTCGTGCTTCGGTAGCTCAGATGGTAGAGAATTTGCCCGCGAAAGGCAAACGTCCCGAGTTCGAGTCTCGGTCGGCGCACACAGTTTTAATCTGCCAGGAAGTTTGATCCTCCAATAATTACGTGCTTATGAAGGTATTAAAGTCCATGGAGAAGAAATAAAAACGTTGAGGTTCGCCGATGACATTGTAATTCTGTCAGAGTCAGCAAGGGACTTGGAAGAGCAGTTGAACGGAATGGACTGTGTCTTGAAAGGAGGATATAAGATGAACGTCAACAAAAGCAAAACGAGGATAATGGAATGTAGTCGAATTAAGTCGGGTGATGCTGAGGGAATTAGATTAGGAAATGAGACACTTAAAGTAGTAAAGGAGTTTTGCTATTTGGGGAGCAAGATAACTGATGATGGTCGAAGTAGAGAGGATATAAAACGTAGACTGGCAATGGCAACGAAAGCGTTCTGAAGAAGAGAAATTTGTTAACATCGAGTATAGATTTAAGTGTCAGGAAGTCGTTTCTGAAAGTATTTGTATGGAGTGTAGCCATGTATGGAAGTGAAACATGGACGATAAATAGTTTGGACAAAAAGAGAATAGAAGCTTTCGAAATGTGGTGCTACAGAAGAATGCTGTAGATGGGTAGATCACACAACTAATGAGGAGGTATTGAATAGAATTGGGGAGAAGAGGAGTTTGTGGCACAACTTGACAAGAAGAAGGGACCGGTTGGTAGGACATGTTCTGAGGCACCAAGGGATCACAAATTTAGCATTGGAGGGCAGCGTGGAGGGTAAAAATCGTAGAGGGAGACCAAGAGATGAATACACTAAGCAGATTCAGAAAGATGTAGGTTGCAGTAAGTACTGGGAGATGAAGAAGCTTGCACAGGATAGAGTAGCATGGAGAGCTGCATCAAACCAGTCTCAGGACTGAAGACAACAACAACAACAACATAGGATACGTTGATTAAGTATTCATCCTTATGCAAGTTTATTTCAGTATAGAAAGAGAGCCGTTTTTACCGAATTATAATAGTGTGAGCACTTTGATATCAAATGTGCTTCACGTTAGTGCAACTTTAAAGAGGAGGTTGTAATGGTACTTGAATTACGTAACGATTAAGGAACCGCACCGCAACCTCTCGATACCAGCAATATTCTACTGTGTTTCTGTAAAGTAGTTAACATATTTCTGAGACAACATTCAGATTTGATTTCATTAATGTAGAGATACTTTGATACATCGATATGTTTATATTGCAATGATATTATTCACATCTGAATTCTTTCTTTTGTCACTATGATCTTTGACGTACCTGTAACTCTGATTTTTGGGTGCGTAAGCGATTATTAGAGAGAGTCGAGTCTTGGTCGTCATGTTGAAAAGACGCAAATTGTAGTCAGTGTATAAATTGTGAACTTTAACAGTGAGGAAGATATTTTCAAGTATGTTTGATATTGTGAAGTAATGTTTTGTGAGTTACGTGATATTGCAACAAAATTAATAAAAAAGAAGTGTAACTTAAATTCGGAGTGCTGATTACTTTTTTACATCACCATTGCGCTAACTTGCATAAGTTTAATCTTCAAGAATGGTTTACGAAACACATCTATAAAACTTTTGAATATCGCAGAGTAACACCTAGGCCTCTTTGCATCCGAGCTTGGAATCATCACCACCTAGATTTTCGACGATTGAGCCATGAGTTCACAACGAGACCAGCGTGGGAAACACGAAAAGATGAGTGCCTAGTTTATCTATTATTTCATGAAATGACTTTATTAACTGTGATCTAATGACACCTGCCACATAATATAACATTTTTGTTGCCCGAAAATGCAATATTTAGCAGTGTGAGCAATCAGAATTAATTTTTGACCTTTGTTGTGGTAGGGTTGTTAGAAGGTCCTTCCCGAACCGTTACAGACACTGTTGATTTCGGTGGGAAACTGAAGAGCTGCAGCACATCGCAAACAGCGCGCAGTAACCACCCTAACGACAACCGCCCGGGGCGCGCCGTTTTATCGGCAGCTGAAGCGGTCTGCAGGTGACGGCGATTGCGACGACCAGTGGCCAGTGACCGGCGGACGCTGGCGTATCGAGCGCGCGCCGGCCGCTCAGTGAAGTACGGCCGGAGAGGCGGCCGCTGACAGACGAGCCGGTCGCTATGGCAACCACCACGTACCACAGCCACGGGTCACCCTTGTTCTCTGCAGCGGCCGAGCGCTCTCCGCGATCGAGGACAACGGTAAGCGCTCGCGAGGTACATCGAGGAGTTAAGAAGTTCCCGACACGTAGTATGCCACGCCACACAGAATAACGGAAAAGCGGTGTACCGTAGGTCTCTAGAAGGATTGCAAAAGGGCACAGGTCATCCACGTTTTCAAGAAGGGACGTCGAACAGATGCGCAGAACTATAGACCTATATCTCTAACGTCGATCAGTTGTAGAATTTTGGAACACGTATTATGTTCGCGTATAATTTTTCTGGAGACTACAAATCTACTCTGTAGGAATCAGCATGGGTTTCGAAAACGACGATCGTGTGAAACCCAGCTCGCGCTATTCGTCCACGAGACTCAGAGGACCATAGACACGGGTTCCCAGGTACATGCCGTGTTTCTTGACTTCCGCAAGGCGTTCGATACAGTTCCCCACAGTCGTTTAACGAACAAAGTAAGAGCATATGGACTACCAGACCAATTGTGTGATTAGATTGAAGAGTTCCTAGATAACAGAACGCAGCATGTCATTCTCAATGGAGGGAAGTCTTCCGAAGTAAGAGTGATTTCAGGTGTGCCGCAGGGGAGTGTCGTAGGACCGTTGCTATTCACAATATACATAAATGACCTTGTGGATGACATCCGAAGTTCACTGAGGCTTTTTGCAGATGATGCTGTGGTGTATCGAGAGGTGGTAACAATGGAAAATTGTACTGAAATGCAGGAGGATCTGCAGCGAATGGACGCATAGTGCAGGGAATGGCAATTGAATCTCAATGTAGACAAGTGTAATGTTTTGCGAATACATAGAAAGAAAGATCCCTATCATTTAGCTACAATATAGCAGGTCAGCAACTGGACGCATTTAATACCATAAATTATCTGGGAATACGCATTAGGAGTGATTTAAAATGGAATGATCATATAAAGTTGATCGTCGGTAAAGCAGATGCCAGACTGAGATTCATTGGAAGAATCCTAAGGAAATGCAATCCGAAAACAAAGGAAGTAGGTTACAGTACGCTAATTCGCCCACTGCTTCAATACCGCTCAGCGGTGTGGGATCCGTACCGGATGGGGTTGATAGAGGAGATAGAGAAGATCCAACGGAGAGCAGCGCGCTTCGTTACAGGATCATTTAGTAATTGCGAAAGCGTTACGGAGATGATAGATAAACTCCAGTGGAAGACTCTGCAGGAGAGACGCTCCTGAACTTTTGTTCAAGTTTCGAGAACATACCTTCGCGAGGAGTCAAGCAGTATATTGCTCCCTCCTACGTATATCTCGCGAAGAGACCACGAGGATAAAATCAGAGAGATTAGAGCCCACACAGAGGCATACCGACAATCCTTCTCTCCACGAACAATACGAGACTGGAATAGAAGGGAGAACCGATAGACGTACTCAGGGTACCCTTCGCCACACACCGTCAGGTGCCTTGCGGAGCTTGGATGTAGATGTAGAAAGCGCTACACCATGAAGCACTAGTCCTATATTAATCAGCCTATAGAGGGGTAGTCTTAACATAATGAGTATTAAATGATTACACTTCCATTTTATTCGGAACTGATGACTATCGCCAACAACATTACGAGGTGTGCCCCGCGAGCTCGACTACACCCTTGGATTCGCTCTGGGATGGAAAGCAGACAAGTTCCCAAAAACATCTTGATTAATTTATTGCCATTTCTGAGATGCGAGAAGCGTCAGTTCATGAAGAATCCTGAATGTAGGTTGGTAGGAAAGTATAGAGGGTGGTCCATTGATCGTGACCAGGCCAAATATCTCACGAAATAAGCGTCAAACAAAAAAACTAAAAAGAACGAAACTTGTCTAGCTTGAAGGGGGAAACCAGATGGCGCTATGGTTGCCCACTATACGGCGCTGCCATCGGTCAAACGGATATCAACTGCGTTTTTTAAAATAGGAACCCCCTTTCTTTCTTACATATTCGTGTAGTACGTAAAGAAATATGAATGTTTTAGTTGGACCACTTTTTTCGCTTTGCAATAAGTGGCACTGTAATAATCACAAACATATGGCTAACAATTTTAGACGAACAGTTGGTAACAGGTAGGTTTTCTAAATTAAAATACACAACGTAGGTAATTTTGAACATTTTATTTCGGTTGTTCCAATGTGATACATGTAACTTTGTGAACTTATCATTTCTGAGAACGCATGCTGTCACAGCGTGATTACCCGTAAATACCACATTAATGCAATAAATGCTCAAAATGATGTCCGCCAATCTCAATGCATTTGGCAATACCTGTAACAACATTCCTCTCAACATCGAGTAGTTCCTTCCATAATGTTCGCACATGCATTGGCAATGCGCTAGCCACACGGGATTAGCCGAGCGGTCTAGGCGCTGCAGTCATGAACTGTTCGGCTGCCGACCAGAATGGCCGAGCGGTTCTAGGCGCTTCAGCCTGGAAAGGCGCGACCGCTACGGTTGACATGAAATTTGCTATTCAATACCGGTTCAACCGCACGCAATCTATGTGTCGGATATCCATCATGTTGGAAGTACATCGCCATTCTGTCATGCAGTGAAACATCTTGTAGTAATATCGGTTGAACATTACGTAGGAAATCAGCATACATTACACCATTTAGATTGCCATCGATAAAATGGGGGCAATCGATGTTGATGTAGCATTCTCAACACCGACGCTTCTGAGATTCACGATTCTCGCGCGCAATTTGTCTGCTACTAATGTGCGGATTAGCCGCGACAGCAGCTAAAACACCTACTTGGGCATCATCATTTGTTGCAGGTTGTGGTTGACATTTCACATGTGGCTGAACACTTCCTGTTTCCTTAAATAACGTAACTATCCGGCGAACGGTCTGGACACTTGGATGATGTCGTCCAGGATACCGAGCAGCATACATAGCACACACCCGTTGGGCATTTTAATCACAACAGCCATACGTCAACACGATATCGACCCTTTCCCCAATTTTTTTTTTTTTTTTTTTACTTTATTGTCATTTTAATGCCTATACAATAAGCAGGCTGGCAGCAGCACACTACGCTGCTCTTCAGCCAAATGAGACAGAAGCACAAAAAACAGGAGAAAAACAGAAAAGTCACAAAATGGTGGGCGATAAAATAGGAGACACAGAGAGACAAACACGGAGCCGTTCACACTTGACGATAAACCACACTGCAAACTGTTGAGACGACGCACAGACACTGAAGAAGACGATGGCACTGGTGAACAACGGAGCGTGACGGGAAACACTGAACACGAAACCCTTTCCCCAATTGGTAAACGGTCCATTTTAACACGGATAATGTATCACGAAGGAAATACCGTCTGCACTGGCGGAACGTTACGTGATACCACGTACTTATACGTTTGTGATTATTACTGCGCCATCTATCACAAAGCGAAAAAAATGATGCAACTAAAACATTCATATTTCTTTACGTACTACAAGAATATGTAATAAATATGGTGGTTTCTGTTTAAAAAACGCAGTTGATTGATATCCGTTTGACCTGTGGCAGCGCCATCTAGCGGGCCAACCATAGCGCCATCTGGTTTCCCCCTTCAAGCTAGACGAGTTTCATTCTTTGTAGTTTTTTCGTTTGATGCTTATTTCGTGAGATGTTTGGCCCGGTCACTATCAATGGACCACCCTGTATATCTTTCTATCCATCCCAGACATGCTCTGTCGGTGATAAATCAGGATATCGCGCAGGCCAATTGCGAACTGCAATGTGGGCTCATGCATTATCCTGATGATGCCATTGCTACATATTGATTTCCGAAGCTGCAGAGGTATTCGCCTCCAAAGTCGCTGTTTCCTGTCACCTTCCACTTTTAACCAGGTCGTCTACGGTCGCATTGGCGGCGATCTGACTATCGAAAGCTACAGTGAGTGTCTTCACGATACACCACAGAAAGTCATCACTTCGTGTCCCACTTGACTCTGGTTCTACACCATTTGCAAGTCTCTGTCATCTACAGGGTCGTGTCAGTGTAAACGTTGCCTGAAAGCCCTTCCAACCCATCTTCCTGCAGTCTGTTCCTGACTAGTTGTCGTAATACTTAGCCTGAAGCGTCTGGTCTGCTTTTCGCTTGTTGTCATCCGTCCGTTCGTCAGAAAGTAAAACCATCCTATGATATCCTCAAAGTGTGGTCCTCCTCCTCTTATGACACTGTAATACTAAGTCCATCTCGTCATCATTCGTTCTGCAGTCATTGAGCTACAGCCAGTTGTCTATGTGATCTGGTGGATTTGATGCTCCATTGTCCCTCGTGCCAGTCAAACGACCTTTATCAGAGTCCGAAAGATGGCGATAAGCTGTAGGTGCACGCCCTGTAAACATCTTGTGTTGCGAGCTCCACCACTAAGTGGCAGTAACGTTGGGCACAGTTAATAGACATCATGTCCTCATATCATTCTTCATTTCATGGAAAGTATGTCCTCTGTGCTGAAGACACTGAAAATAAGCTCGTAGAAGAATGAAAATTTGATCAACATATCTCACAGGCATACAAATAGTGGGGTACGAACTTGCAGCATGCTGCAGGTGAAAAATATATCCGCAACTTGTCTTGTAATTGAAATAAATGGTTATGGCTTCGTCACAAGTTTCATTGAGAAGTATCTATTTTTTATTTCTTGGTGGTGATGAGTTTCGAATGCAGTATCCATTTTCAAAACATCCGTGCCTTAAGTGTGACAAATACAAGCGAAAGCCCATGTACAGGAATTTCCCCTGCAGTAATCAAAGCGGTATATGGCCGACATAACAACAGCAAATTACACCACGTAGGACGGACATTATAGAACTTCAGCCACCTCCACACGCTGAGTAGTCCAAAGGGTCATCACCTGCCAAAACCAGTATTGCTCGAGAGACTAGGAAGAATTCGTTTAGGAAAAATAAAGACATAGGTCAGTTTCTAGAGTGTGAGAGTTGCTGTTTGCCTCAGTAACCATCCCACGGAAGAACGTTCGTTTTAAATCCTTGTAACAGATTTCTCAATTGATTCATAGTGTTTATTTCTGTAGATAGCATGTTTTGTTGTGTGCGCTCACATGTAAGCCTTTCAATTCTTCAACTTCAAAATCATGGAATGCGAGAGGTTTTTTGGCTTCCTCCATCATGCCGCCGCACCATTGGTTGATAACAGCAAAATCTACAGGAGTAGAAGTTCGTGTAACTTATTTTCAGAACTATTATTGGACAGAACTCGCTATGTCTGCTGCAATCGGCCAGCGAGATTTCTACTCTGGCAGAAATATGCAAACCTCAGAGCATGAAGATAAAGGACCAGAATGAGATTTTCGCTCTGCAGCGGAGTGTGCGCTGATGTGAAACTTCCTGGCAGATTAAAACTGTGTGCCGGACCCAGACTCGAACTCGGGACCTTTGCCTTTCGCAAGCAAGTGCTCTACCATCTTTTTTTTATCCCACTTTGTTCGTTTTCGTTCGTTGTATCTGCTCTGGGCGGACGTCGAAAGACACCCGGTTCAGTTCGTTGTTGATCCATTAACTCAATTTTTTATTACAGAGGACAGCTAGCCCTCTGACCGAACACGATGAGATACCGGCCGGCCGGTGTGGCCGATCGGTTCTAGGCGCTACAGTCTGTAACCGCGCGACCGCTACGGTCGCAGGTTCGAATCCTGCCTCGGGCATGGATGTATGTGATATCCTTAGGTTAGTTACGTTTAAGTAGTTATAAGTTATAGGGGACTGATGACCTCAGCAGTTAAGTCCCATAGTGCTCACAGCCATTTCATTTCAACGCTGAGCTACCGTGCCGGCACCATCTGAGCTACCACAGCACGACTCAAGGCCCGTCCTCACAGCTTTACTTCTGCCAGTACCTCGTCTCCTACCTTCCAAACTTTACAGAAGCTCTCCTGAGAACCTGCAGAACTAGCACTCCTGAAAGAAAGGATATTGCGGAGGCATGGCTTAGCCACAGCCTCGGGGATGTTTCCAGAATTAGATTTTCACTCTGCAGCGGAGTGTGCGCTGATATGAAACTTCCTGGCAGATTAAAACTGTGTGCCGGACCGAGACTCGAACTCGGGATCTTTGCCTTTCGCGAACACTTGCCCGCGAAAGGCAAAGGTCCCGTGTTCGAGTCTCGGTCCGGCACACAGTTTTAATCTGCCAGGAAGTTTCAAGATAAAGAACACTTGCCACCAGGGGATCGAAGAGTAAACACAATGGTGGGCCGATGATTGAAGACCTACTGCCAGGTGAGACTTGCTGCCATGTAGAAGGATGTATAAACTTTAGTACTGAGTACAGAGTGTGAGCTGGACTTCGAGCCAGTGTTGTAATCACTGATTCAGTGGGGGTGTGATATTAGTTAACTCCCATCAAGAGCTAAGTGCACAGTTTTAATGTTGGAAACAGCTAGTTGCTTCCGTCATGAATTTTGGCAATATTATTGTTTTGTACTTTTTTCCATGTTCTTCCTTTAATCCACTAACCATTCTTACTGTCATTGGCCATTTCCACGATTTATTCCCAAAATTATGCTTTTATCATGCTCGCTCGTCTGTGCCAAGTTTATATTTCATAATTATAATCCCTTGTCCTTTTATTAAATCCTTATTTACTTATCTCAATGCACAATTCACATGTTGATGCCTTATAATAATTAACCTGATTGTTATAGTGGCCGCTTGTTACTGTTGCATACAGATGACCCCCACGTCTAATTAATATATCCATGTGTGGTGTAGTACCAATATTTTCCTGTTGGTTTGGCCTCCCCTACTCATTATCATTCAATAAGACTTAAATTTGAAAGACATTGTCATTTCCTTATATTTTGCATGATCTTTTGGAGAACTTTCCTTTTCTCTAGGTTACAAGGGATCGCACTTATAGCATCTTAGCGTATACTAAACAGTTCGTCTAACACCCATAAATATATTCATGAGATTATTGGTGGGTTTCTGGGAAGAGACGTTTCCGTCTTTATAACAGTTGTAGGAAGTGCGTTTGTAGACGCAATACATTTGACAGAGACGAACTTCATTGCCCACAAAAATGAAAAAGTTTTCAACATTACCCGTATACAATATAGCACAAGTGTGTCGGATCTCATACCTCAACTTCAAAACATAATTGAACCGTTCCGGATAATCTGGAGGTGTCTCTTTCATCTGATGTTGGATCCATAACGATATTAGAATTTTTCCCTCACACATACCACGTGGTCTTTATGTCCACGCCCTCTCCTATTCGAAAGAATTCTATTTCCAAAACTGACACCACAAAGACGTGACTAAAGTAATGTGATTGGCACCAGTCACACAGAATAAAGTTCTGCCAGGAAGAGGTTGTAGCATCAGTTGACTAAAGTCAATAAACACGTCAAATAATGTTCCTCCAAAAGAGATTTTAATTTAAAATATAACATTACGAAATGTGCAGAGATATTATTTTAGCTTGTATCACTATACAGTTTTTTATTATTGAAATATTTATTAGTTGTATGTTTGCTTTGGTGTGTGTGTGTGTGTCAATCTGCGATCATTCAAAACTATTATGAAGTATAGGTTATAGTGATTAAATGTGACCGCCAGCAATAGCGTAACATATTCCATCTCGGTCTTGAACACACTTAAGTTTTCATCGTTATATTACCACCTGGCAAATAGGAAACGCTATATGCTAAGTTACAAATGGTGTAAAATAACTAAATTAGTCCAAAAGATCCATTTGAAGCTGAGCACAACTATAACGGCGTGCAAAAACCACAAAGTGACTGGTACAGTGTTATTCACATAGTCTGTGGAAAAAGTAAACCAAGACACCTTGAGATGTATACCATTAGCGCAGCTGATAAGGGAATGAACTGTTCAAGATCTGATTCAGACATTCGCTTTGAATGACTTAAAGAAATCACGAAAAACCTGAAGAATGGTCACTGCGCGTGTGTGAACGGCTCTTATTATACCCAATTCTCACAGTTGATTCAAGGCATCACAAAGGGACTTGCAGCAAGCGAGCAGGAGAGCAGTACTTTGCTGCTGGGCTTACAGTCTAGACCTTTTCGTCAGACGAGGTACTGATAGACCACAGATCATTTAAATAGACAGACGCACGTTGACATGTACACAGCTGCATAAAGAAGATGTGTTGGGCAACATTGTCACAAAATTAACATTTCTCTCTACTGGTTTTGTGAATAATTTTACTGTTAACACTGTGTATTGATAACCTAGTAAGGACACAAGTAAGACGGCGATACTGAAATAGTATTAATTATGTTCTGTCTTCGTGGTTTATGGACGGTCACAAGGTTTCAACTAGTGCCATGACATGGAGCCGCACCGGCCAATGGGAAACCTGTAATGGAACTTACCTGGTTTGCTCAATTCATTTAGCCTTTTTGCACAGTGGGACAACTCGTTTCAAAACCAGAACAGTAAGGAAAGGTACGCTTTCAGACTTTACGAGCATTAGTTTGGGACCATACACGTATGTACCCACGTTATTTACTGCTATTTTGGGCCGGCCGGAGTGGCCGTGCGGTTCTAGGCGCTACAGTCTGGAACCGAGCGACCGCTACGGTCGCAAGTTCGAATCCTGCCTCGGGCATGGATGTGTGTGGTGTCCTTAGGTTAGTTAGGTTTAATTAGTTCTAAGTTCTAGGCGACTGATGACCTCAGAAGTTAAGTCACATAGTGTTCAGAGCCATTTGAACCATTTTTGCTATTTTGGACGGACATTTTATTTGGCAAAAATTAGTTGCTATGAGCATGGGCGTAGTCCAAAACCGGTCACCGACTAAATAAACATCAGTTGTAGTAGCTGTTCTTACTGTCTCTCCTTGTATGACATGAAATGACTTTGACGGTACACTTTTCTCAACATGACTGTTACGCAACAGAATATTAAAAATCAGATTATTAAGGTATGCTTTCTCACAAGGTCATTGAAGGTCGAGAACCACACCCGTAAAATTGTTATCTGGCCAACTCAGAAGAATAACGAAGTACGCACTGACAATCTTTAAGCTTGTAAAAATGCAAAAAGCTGTCTGTATCAGGATCATGAACAAGTTACCGAGTCTCTTACAAGTGCATACATCCATGGACGGATCGTCTTAGGGTAACGAAACCTGCCACCTCAAACGCCTTCAGTGCCTATTTTAAATGTGCCGTCGCTACCCGAACCACCTGCAGCCATCGCAGCTGCAATACTTGTGCCACCTACCGCCAACTGAAGCTAAAAGCCGGCCGCGGTGGCCGTGCGGTTCTGGCGCTGCAGTCCGGAACCGCGGGACTGCTACGGTCGCAGGTTCGAATCCTGCCTCGGGCATGGGTGTGTGTGATGTCCTTAGGTTAGTTAGGTTTAAGTAGTTCTATATTCTAAGGGACTTATGACCTAAGATGTTGAGTCCCATAGTGCTCAGAGCCATTTGAACCATTTGAAGTTAAAACGCGTCACAATGTCTCGGAATGAATTCAGTTTCAGATCTTACTAATTAAAAGAAAGAGCAAGGCATAAAGCCACTTAAAATGCTTCAAAACGGATAAATTTGGTGGTTTAATGATAAACAGGATTGTCAAAGAGAAGTGATACAGCGGACACTGCCAGGCTTTACGTAATATCAGTATATTCCATTTTTCATTCAGTGCCTTTAAACAAAGTGATTTCACAAAATGATTTTTCATTAACTGGAAACAAATTCTAACAGAACACACAAACAGACTGCAGAGTCTTAGCGATACCAGGACACTGGAGGAGCATGAGGTCGCATTCACTCAAGGATTGAAAAACGCTCTAGAATTACTCAACAATATCTGGAATAAACGTACGCTTTCTTAGACACAGCTCCCATTCTAGGTAAGAATTCGTTTCCCACAGCTTCCAGATATCCATCCCTTCTAGACAAGGCCGGAGTGGAACGCTATCCATAAATCATGGCACGTGCAAAATCTGATTTCACGAGCTCTCTTTCTCTCCAGAAACTTTAGCCTACCGCCTACTTTTTTATCTGGGCTAGTTGTAAAATTTTGCCGGCTGCTGTGACCGAGCGATTCTAGGCACTTCAGTCTGAAACAGCGCAGGTTCGAATCCTGCCTCGGGGATGGATATGTGTGGTGTCCTTAGGTTAGTTAGTCTAAGTCTATGGGACTGATGACCTCAGATGTTCAGTCCCATAGTGCTTAGAGCCATATGAACCATTTGTAAAGTTTTCTAAGGGCCCACAGTAACGGTGACTTACAAAGTAAGTCACTTTCCTTTTCAAAATTTATAAAGCAGAGTGGCGGCAAGTCAGAACATTTAATAATAATTCGTTACCAAATACTTCATGTCAAAATTTTAAAAAAAACCTAATGAAAATAGTTTTGAAACACCTACCGCCTATCGTCCACCATTAAAGCTGGAACGCCCATTAGTGTGCGGTAGGGACCAGGTTGACTGCTAATAGTTTAGACCATGTGCTGGAAACATAATGCGAATAAATCGCTAGTACGTACACTATGTGATCACAAGTATCTGGACACCCCCAAAAACACACGTTTTTCATATTACGTGCATTGTGCTGCCACCTGCTACCAGGTACTCCATATCAGCGACCATAGTACTCATTAGACATCGTGAGAGATGAGAACTCATGAACTTCTAACGTGGTCAAGTGATTAGGTTCACTTGTGTCATACGTCTGTACGCGATATTTCCACACTCCTAAACATCCCTAGGTTCACTGTTTCAGATGTGATAGTGAAGTGGAAACGTGAAGGGAAACGTACAGTACAAAAGCGTACAGGGCGAACTCGTCTGTTGACTGACAGAGACCGCCGACAGTTGAAGAGTGTCTAAATGTGTAATAGGCAGGAATTGCGAACTCCATTAGGATCCACTGCAAGTACTAAGACAATTAGGCTGGAGATGAGAAAACTTTGATTTCATGGTCGAGCTGCTGCTCATAAGCCACACATCACGCGGTAAATGCCAAACGACGCCTCCTTTGGCGTAAGGAGTGTAAACATTGGACGATTGAATAGTGAAAAACGTTGTGTGGAGTGAATAATCACGTTATCTGCCACTGTGTGTAGTGCTAACAGTAAAATTCAGAGGTGGTGGTGCTATGGTGTGGTCGTGTTTTCCGTGACACTATCACAGAACAGGCCTACATTGATGTTTTAGGCACCTTCTTGCTTCAGACTGTTAAAGAGGAATCCGGGGATGGTGATTGCATCTTTCAACACGATCGAGCACATGTTCATAATGCACGGCCTGTGGCTGAGTGGTTACACGACAATAACACCCCTGTAATGGACTGGCCTGACCAGAATCCTATAGAACACCTTTGGGATGTTTTGGAACGCCGACTTCATGCCAGGCCTCACCGACCGACATGGACACCTCTACTCAGTGCAGCACTCAGTGAAAAATGGGCTGCCATCCTCCAAGAAACCTTCCAGCACCTCCAGCACCTGATTGAACATGTGCCTGCGAGAGTGGAAGCTGTCATCAAGGATAATGGTGGGCCAACGCCATACTGAATTCCAGCATTGCCGATGGAGGGTACCATGAACTTGAAAGTCATTTTCAGCCAGGTGTCCGGATACTTTTGATCACACAGTGTTTATCTAATGCAGTTCCCATCGATTAGAGACAAAGACCACGTGAATCGACGCAAGGGAACTCATTAAGAACTGCAATGTTAAACATCTGGCGTAGTTTTACACAACATTAAATAACGTAAGATAAAATAAGTAGTGATTTTGCAGTATGTAATATTAATCAAGAGTTGAAATAATGGCAAGTATAACTACTTATTAGGTAAAAGCCGAGTTTTTTTCATGAGGAAAAGTACGTTTAGAATTTGCAGAAGCAATTGAAGAGATAATTAAAAACAATAAATCATAGCAGAAGATCAAGTTGACAGCTCAGTGTTTATTATTTTAATGAAAATCAGGAGCTTTGTTTGTTTTGGGGGGGGAGGGGGGGATGGCTTTCAAGGGAAGTAACAATGTAGTGATGCCAGTCCATCTGGTACACTGCATTTGTCAGCACGTAATTGGTAACTGCTTAGAAAGGCACATGCATTTACTGATATATTTATCAGGAGCACACTTCAGTGGCGAGCAAAGATGGCCCTCACTAAAATGACATGTGCTGAATCAGTTTTTGCCAGTTTTGCAACTTACAGAATGTCGTATAGGAATGTGCATCGATGCATTAAAAAATAATAATAATTTTTCGATGTCTCCTTTACATACGGAGTTTCTACGTTTAACAGTATAGCAAAAAATCCATCCCTTTCGGTAGAAAATCGTTCGTGGAACACTAAACGTCTCCACAATACATTCTACACCCTGTTTTAACTGCTCTGAAAAACTGGTGCACAAGAAGAAATGTCATGTTAAAAAACCACAGTTCTTGCCAAAAGTAATGGTATCGCACTCTAAATGTGGGCCGGGTACTTACTGACACACAAACCCCATACAAGCAGAAAATAAACGCCCCAGGAGAAATACTTTTCGACTCAGCAGCAGCTAAACGTTGAAAGTGTTACAGAAAATGCAGATGGCAAGGGCGGAGCGGCTCCGCGCCAGCTTCTGTATATTTGAAGTGGCGGAATGGAATTCCTGATGGCCCATACCTTGGCGGAAACATCGCTTATTCCATTTCACGGGGGTAGAGATCGACTGCAGGACTGCAGAAAGCCGTTTATCCAGGGCGCAGCTCAAGGAAGTGCTGCCGGGCGCGAGAGGGCGAGGCAGCGAGCGGTCCCCTGGCATTCCAAGCGCCGCCGTCTGCGTTCCGTTTTCCTTTGTGAAGCACGCCCTGTCTCGCCTAACGGTTCTCTTTCAAGCAGCATTCTTTCCTCTCCTACTGCTGTCGCATAGTTCCACGGTCTGTTCCGGATTACGTATCAAGTTACGTGGAAAGCAAGGACCTATAATTGAAAACCACCTAGGAAAAAAAGTCCTACTACACTTTCTAGGGATTGTTGACGGGGCTTGGTAGATAACATACGAGGGTTACTCCAAAAGAAAATCACACTATTTTTGTAAAAATACAGTTTTCATTCTGCATGCGTGAAAGTTTTGCAGTGTGTAGATACATCCTTCCCGCTTGTTTTCAAACTTAGTTCGACATGTTCCCGTGAGTGGCGCTGTCACAGCATGCCTTCCAGATGGCTGCTACACTTTATGTTCGTCAGAAGCAACGTGCTGTCATAGAATTCCTGTGCTGTGAAAACGAGACAGTGGGAAACATCCACAAGAGCTTGAAAAAGGTGTATGGAGATGCTGCTGTCGATCGCAGTGCAATTAGTCGGTGGCCAAGCAGGTTACGTGATGAAAGCGGACACGGCAATATTGAGGATTGTCCTCGCAGCGGCAGGCCTCGTACTGTACACACTCCAGGCAATGTGCAGAGAGTTAACGAATTGGTGACTGCTGACGGAAGCATCACAGTGAACGAATTGTCACGCTACGTTGGGATAGGGGAAGGAAGTGTTTGCAGAATACAGAAAATGTTGGCGTTAAAAGAGATTTGTGCCAGGTGGGTTCTCAGGATGTTGACAGTGGCTCACAAAGAAACAAGAAAAACGGTATGCAGCGACCTTTTGGAACAGTACGAGAATGGTGGGGATGAATTTCTTGGAAGAACTGTGACAGGTGATGAAATATGGCTCCATCATTTTTCACCAGAGACGAAGAGGCAATGAATGGAGTGGCATTATGCAAATTCACCCAAGAAAAAAAATTCAAAACCACACCTTCTGCTGGAAAAGTTATGGCTACGGTGTTTTTCGATTCCGAAGGACTCTTGCTCGTGGACATCGTGCCAAGTGGAAACAGCATAAATTCTGATGCATATGTGACGACACTGAAGAAACTTCAAGCTCGACTGAGTCGTGTTCGACCACATCGACAAAAGCAGGATGTTTTGCTGTTGCACAATGCACGGCTACATGTCAGTCAGAAAACAATGGAAGCGATCACAAAACTGGGATGGACAACACTGAAACACCCGCGTTTCAGTCCTGACCTGGCTCCACGTGACTATCATCTCTTTGGGAAACTGAAATACTCTCTTCGTTTAACAAGGTTTGAAGATGATGACTCACTTGTGCACGCTGCCAAACAGTGGCTCCAACAGGTTGGTCCAGAATTTTACCGTGCGGGTATACAGGCGCTGGTTCCAAGATGGCGTAAGGCAGTTGAGAGGGATGGAAATTATGTGGAGAAATGAAAATATTGTTTATAAATGATGTATTTACACACTGTAAAACTTTCAAACATGTAGAATAAAAGATGGACTTGAAAAAATAGTGTACATTTCTTTTGGAGTGACCCTCGTACGCCTGGAAAAAGGCACTTCACAAATCTAACAAACAAGGTGTTCCACGTAGGGTGCACAAGCCACTGCCACTGACGAGGAGACCAACAACTAGATTACCTGGTGTTTGTCAAACATCTAGCATTGCATAGAGTGCAATGCCCTCTTAGGATTTGACCCATATACATTATATATTAAATTCAAAGAGAATAGAAATTTTTGAAATTACTGTTATTTTACTTAAGCAAATTTATGTGTCACCTTCTGCAGTTCTTCATTGTCCTATACATATTATACAAAGAAAAAACCTTATTATTGAAAATTTTGATCATCACTTATGCTGACAAAGAAAGGTACATCCGGTATTAGAACAACTATACTGACAAATTACTTCAAGCTTGAAACTCACACTGATTGGAGTTATTCCAGTATACAGTTGATTTTGTGCCTGAAGAAGACAACACATTTGTGAGGGAATGTTATTAAGATTTTCTTTGAGGAAGAAGAAAAGAAGATCGTCATTTTACTATTTGTTTTCTTTATGTCTCTACTATGTTCACTTTGGGTACCTCCTCTCTATTTACAAACATCTACTCTCATGAGGAAGAAGGAAAGATGATAGCGAAAGTTCCGAATGATGAAGAGTGAGATTGACAACACGAAGTGAAATGGAAGTAGTATTGCCAACAACTCAAGTACCTGGTGTTCGTCAAACACCTGGCATTGCACAGAGGGCAATGCCCTCTGAGGGTTTCTCAGGTCATTCACTTCTTTTGACTTATAGTTTTAAGTCTACAATGTTGCACGTTCCTAACACTTTCTTCGACTTCGGGTACACTGGGAAATAAGCATATGTATGTGGAGTTCCTTGCACTTCGAATGGGCCATTGTAAATATATTTAAATTTAGAAATTTCAATATTGATCTCACTGGATTTTTCGTGAGTTTTCACTAAAACTGAATCACCAGTTTTGAATTTACTTATCTCCCCCTTATTATGTCTTTTAGACCTGGCATCCGCCTTTTCTTTCGTTCTTTTTCTAACTAACTCTTTCCTTTTGTTTAGGTCAATCCCTACAATAGATGGAAAATGCAAAATTTCTTCAATAACACTTTTGTAATTTAACAAAATTTATTCAGGTGTAAAACCTATGGTGTCATGATAAAATGTATTCATGGTGCTGTCAAAATCTGTGACAAACCTGCCCCAAGCCTTAAAATTAAAATGGCAGTCATTTGTTATTCTCTAAACAGTCACCTAAATCTGGTGGTTTCTTAGGCCTCCTACTCTCTACATCTTTCTCTATACTATTCAATTCTTGCCATCGTTTTGTTTCGTCAGGTGGCTTTTTCGATTTTCGTAATTGAAATTCCTTCATAACAATGAGTAAAGCTCGCCCCAGTATGGTGGCATCTAGAGCCTCTTGCAATTCATGCCCCATCACTGTCTTATCCGGTGGCTCTTTCGGCTTCAGTTCGGTCTCGCATTCTGGATTTTGTTATGAAAAAACTTCGTGTAGTTTTCCCATTTAATTTTTTGCAAAAGTATAATCATTCCTGTCAGTTTCTACGTACTCTTCCTCACTTGAACTATCACTAAGTTTCTCTTCATTATCAGATTCGAGTAAGAATGCAATATTTAAGCAATGAGGTAAATCATCAATAGATGTTTTAATTATTTCGGTTTTCTGATCGTCTTTTACGTGTTGCATTTGATTTAAGTTCTCAGTAACTTCTGCGGTTCACTTTCGATGACATAGACTTCTACTTCATATTTTGTGTAGTTGTCATGTTCTTCAGTAATTCTCATTTCCTCTTCCTCCTCACTATTATTCGCAAGTGACTAAGCAAGATTCATATCCATTTTTATGTCATCTGTACCATAGAGGATCTCTTCCTCTGCACTAATTTTATTTATACTAGCCTTGATATTATTTTCAATATTATTCCCTTTATGAATAGTCGCTCACCTACTTTCCAGTGTGCATTCGTTTATTTCATTTTTCTCTTCCACTGTTACTGCACACGCACTTTACATGGCACTTCCTATCTTCGTTTCATTCCTATTTGCTAAAATCTCCTCTACTCCTACGCCCCCTCTTTCAATGTCATTGTTTGCATAATTTTTTCCACTTTCAATCACATATTCCTGCTACATTTCATTCCCTAACAATGCCTTCTTGCACAATCCTGCTTTCTGATTACCTCTGTTACATAACCTATTCATATTGTTCCCAGTTTCGAAGTTATTTACTCTCGAAACCGGTCTACAAAATTCTTCGATACCGTTTGCTCCGCCCGCTACGGCCATCTCGTTTGCACGGCGGCCATTTGTCTGCCCCTCCGAGTGCATGTACTGTGCTGCCTGGAGTGCAAGCACCAGCCATTTAACTCATCACAATATTCCGACCTGTGCACGTCGCCATCGGTCACTCCGTGTGGCCCGACTAATGCTATGTTTTTACTGCCAGTAATTCGTTGCTTGCATTCATTACTCTTATTAAATCAGAATGATTTCTTTACCCTGGGCCTGAAATCACTATCCGCGTGAATCTCGCCCTTAACAGACGAATATTCTTCAATAAAATTCTCTTTGAATACTTCAAATGTTATCTGATTTGCGTCTACATTTAACCCCCATCTTTTGTCATCGCCAGCTAGAGCACTGATCATTATATTAATTTTTTCCTGGTCTGTCAGATAGTTTGGAAAATTTCTTTCACAGTTTTCCACAAAGCCAAGGGCATGCCACCCATTATGCTTATTAGCAGGGTCGAACCTTTCTTAGCCCTCTAATAATTTGCTGTGAACTACTTTCTCAGAAACAGGATTAGGATTTCTCTTATTTTTCTTTGCAAGTCATGCATTGTACCTTGAATTTGAGAAGTGTTGTGCTCGCACTTCTTTTCGCAAGTAGTAATTTGTTTGCACTATTCCCTGCTTGTTTCTTTCACTGATTGTTTAATATGAGCAAACTCGGCGTTACACTCTGTTAGTACTTCTGATTGAAGGCCGAACATTTTTCTCGTCAACCTTCATTACATCTAGGAGCTTTACTTGGTCTTGAATTTTTAGTATGTCTGAATCAAATCGTTCATAGATCTCGTTAATCTGTCCTTATATATTAGTAACATTACTGTTGATAGCATGAACTTCAGATTTAAGATCTCCAATTGCATTACGCACAATGCCTACTTTCGTGTCCACCTTTTCGATTTGCTTACTAATTTTTGTTCCTTGCATTTCGATCTGCTTACTCTGTGTTTGTTCGAGTGTCCTACTTTGGTTATTAATGTCACTGCTCTGTGCTGCAATCTGTGCAGACAACATTTTGAACAAATTTGTCATACCTAGTGACTTTTCGCATTTCGATTGTGCTACGTCTTTGTATTCATATGCTACTTCTCGTGGCTCAGTTACTTCCCTTTTGACCTTTGGTGAGTCAAACATGTCCCTTGACTCATTTGCATAACCACTATCTTCAATTAGATCGTCTTCCTTATATTGTTTTATGTGTGCCACATTCATGTTTTGAATTTGGTCATTTACATTTGTGTGGTATTCCACATAGGCTTGTTGTCGTCGCGTGGCGGCTTCTATGAGTGCACTAGTCAAACTATTATTAGCCAGCGCATTTCTCACACTCCCATCCCGCTCGTTTTGGTTCATTTCCAGTTATTTGTCCATCTTAGTTATTGTTATATTTTTGTATCATTAACTTTCAAACTTAGGTAACTTTCTGTTATTTATTTTTTCTTTTGTGTTACAGGTTCATCCCACTGGACGTTTTGTGCTTGATCTACTTTTGTTTCTCGCGTAATATTTAGGTTTTTCTACAGTCTGTAACAGAAAAACTGCAGGTCCTGCCACGCGGAGCCAAATATAACACTACTATAAAGATTATTATATCATTATGCAGTTTACATAGTGACGATAAAACTTTAGTCCTGTCACAATGAAGCCAAATATAACACTGTACTGCGCCGTTTGTTATACTGGCACAACCAAATACGGTATTACGTTACAGTAAATGTTACCCTCTTGGAGGATTTAAGTAAACTGACCGCGAGTTACCTAATGGATTTGAATTATCGAACCTGATTTAATATGAAAGTAGAAACCAGAAAGCTTAAGTTGAAATTTGGAAAATTTCTTAAGTAGCTAGGTTTACTTAAATGAAATAAAATACGGTCGGCAGCCTAATTGGGCACAGTAATATGAAACATTACTTTTAAAGAATCTGTATTGAGTTTTTGGTAAAGGAAAGCTACCATTACTTCTTTCCCAGAGAAGTGCAATGAAACTCTACTATAACCAGATAAGTCATACAGTGAATACCAGCAGTTATAAATAGTATGTGCACGCTCTCACAGGAACAATTGACACTTTATCTCTCCTGAACAGTAATACTGTGTCATATATAAGTTATCTCATCATCGAATGTTGTGAAAGACACTACTAAAGCAAAATTGGAAACGGACATAGTCCTGTTCAATAGTTACTTTTCATATAGTGCAAATATAATTACAAGTCACTTGCAATAGGATTTTACACTCATTAAGAAGTAATATTGTTTCTATTTTTATGGATAAGGGCAATTACAATAACTTTATCTTCAATAAACAAAATTGTTGATGGGGACTCTGAAATTGGGTTTCCAATTTTCATCACACAAAGTAGACAAAATGCAAAATTAACTTGAACTGCAATTAATATATTCATTATTCAAGCAGGTTTATTCATTTTAAGCAACTCAAAATTGGGGCTCTTAAACTGTCCAATACCATAAAGCAAACTAAACACACTTCTCTGAGACAATTTGTAACATGGAAATTTAGGTATTACTCTTTTGTGGTCGGATGGTATAAAATGCAACAGTGTGCTGTTAATTCTTACAGACGTTGCTCGGTACATTGAGAAAGAAGAAAATGCATTAAAAGGTCTTTACCCCAAACTAATGCATTTGACCATAGCCCATTGGCTATAGCACGTAGCAGAATCTGTGAGACCACAATACCCGGAAGTTGACCGTCTTGTTTCAAACATCGAGAAAGTTCTGACGAAAGCACTTGCTAAAGTTTCAGTTTTCAGGGAACTGGCTCCGTAGTTAGAATTAACACCTCAATTGAAAAAATTCTGACGAAAGCACTTGCTAGAGTTTCAGTTTTCAGGGAACTGGCTCCGTAGTTAGAATTAACACCTCAGCCTGTTTTAACATGGTGAGGTTAGTGGTTGGAGGCCGTATTTTACTACGCTAAACATTCCAACGACGTGAAAAAAAAGTAGGCAGGTTATATCCAGAGGATGCAGCTTCTATATAGGTAGCACAAGAGTGTTTCGCCAGGTGACATACAAAATAAATTGCAACACATATGTAGTCGTTTTTCAACGCTACCGGAAATCATAAAGGAATTGTAGAGTAGCAATAATCCATTTCAACACTTATTGTCCCTAGTGAATTAGATATTGCAGGCATTGTCCTTCAAAGACATGGAGTTCCAAAAAAGCTTCGCTGTTCTTTGTAAAAATGCAAGCTGTAAAACAATTTGTGAAACCGCAAAACACCTGGCAGGGGAATGTGCGAATGCAGGGCGAACTCAGTAAGGAAGAGATCTGGAGTTCTGTGATGTTCCAGGGGCATCTTGTGACGTAGGGAGGTTTGTTTCACTCTAGTAAACTTTCTTTAGTGACAAGCGAAGAATTTTCATTGAAGAAGAGCTGCGGATAACATTTATCGTCTATTGCAACAGCAGCATTGGACTATAGGGTGAGTTTGTAATACAAAGTATTCCTTATTTCACTTATCTTTAAGATTCAGATTAAAGTAGTGCAATACATTTCCTCAGTAATTCATTAAAAATAATTAAATTCTGATGAACTCATACAATATTTGTTTATTATTACATTTTTATGTTGGATATCCTTCATTTTAGGAATTTTAACGCACTTTTGCATGCATACTTTGGGATATGTTTATGCAAATAAATCCAGACTCAGGTTATCACTATTCTTCTTGTTTTCCGAATCGATAAGATAAGTTTCCTCTTCTCGATTAAGAGACATAATTTTTTGTGTTACAAATAAGTAGGATGTCTAATCAGAAAATGCAATAACAAGATAATTATAAACGCCGGCCGGAGTGGCCGTGCGGTTCTAGGCGCTACAGTCTGGAACCGAGTGACCGCTACGGTCGCAGGTTCAAATCCTGCCTCGGGCATGGATGTGTGTGATGTCCTTAGATTAGTTAGGTTTACTTAGTTCTAAGTTCTAGGCGACTGATGACCTCAGAAGTTAAGTCGCATAGTGCTCAGAGCCATTTGAACCATTTTAATTATAAACCTAGCGCTCTGTTTCTTTCATTGAAACCAGAGAAGAGACCACTGGCGTTCTGACACGCGTGCGCAGCATCCCAAGTCACATTTAACTCAAATCATGTCTTGTTAGAGATTTCCGACGGAGTTCTGGTTTGAAGCATATGAAATCATGATGTATTCTTAAGATGTCGTTAGTATTGTTGTTGTCCTAAATTCAGTAACAAAAAAATTTCCCGCATGTCGAAAATTTGATAGCGGCGTCGGAAAATAAATATCCGTAAACTTCCAGTGTATCACGTTAAAAATCTGTTGCCGCAAATAAAACAGTAATGGTAACTTAGAGTAGATCTCCCTGAAGACACTGACACCACCCCAGTTTTTGCACGTGTAGTAGTTAGCGATTCTGACTGAGTCGGATGAAATGCGAGATTACACACGTGTCGCGTGTGGGACGTGGCAACTAAGCTCTGTGGCTCCTCGTGCGGAAACACCGCACGACGTGGCGCCAACACAGCGAAAGCCGGCATAATGCACCGCCCTTGCGTACTGTGCGTACTCTTCTGGCTAGCCGCCGGTTGTGCCAACAGCCCCAGTAGTGTATTAATACTGCATGCACCTGCTCCCAACAGCCTCGTAGTTTGCGGCTCTGGTTGTCGTTGTGGAAGATACCTTCCAGAAGTCATATCACTAGAGGCAGTACATGCGGTTGTCTCTACACAGGGCTATGCTGTTGCCGACCCTTGTTATCAGAGAAGTTCGAGGGTTGGATGGGGGTGGGAGGGCAGGGGAGGGGGGAGTGGGAGGAGGAGGAAAGGAGAGAGCTTGGGGGAGAGGAGAGCAGTGACGTGTCGAGAGCGCACACACGGAACACTGGACGGAAGCCGCAACATGCACATTCGTAGCCTGCCTTACGCACTACCACACCTGGGAATATTCTGAGGAAAGCCTAATGCTGCTTGTATGTATGCTACGCATTTTCTCATCACCGTTGTCGTTATTCACCTTCCTCCACTTACGATACTTGAACTGCGAGGAGCGTTCAATAAGTAATGCTACACATTTTTTTCTCGGCCAATTTAGGTTGAAGGAACACGAAATTTGTTGCGGGATATCGTGGAATATTGCCGTTTCAGCCCCTGTAGTTTCATGAAGTTTCAATACGTGCAAGCACTATACGTAGCCTTCAAAATGGCGTCTGGTGCGGAGGTGCGTTCCAAGCAGAGAGCTGTCACTGAATTTCGCAAAAATGGTTCAAATGGCTCTAAGCACTATGAGACTTAACATCTGAGGTCAACAGTCCCCTAGACTTAGAACTACTTAAACGTAACTAACCTAAGGACAGCACACATATCCATGCCCGCAACAGGATTTGAACCTGCGACCGTAGCAGCAGCGCGGTTCTGGACTGAAGCGCATAGAACCGCTCGGCCACATCGGCCGGCTGAATGCGTACACGGCTGAAACTCCCGCAGAATTGGAACGTGCGGACACTCTCATTCGTGTTGATCGACAGATCACAATCAAATACCTCGCAGCACAACTGGACGCTTCTGTTGGTAGTTCTGACACACTCGTGCACTAGTTGGGAAACTCACTGATGTGTGCCTACTGGGCTGCACGCCGCCTAAGAAAAGACCATAAACAGCAGCAAAGGACCATCCGAGCGGACTGTTTGTGCGTTACGAGGCTCATCGTAAGACTTTCTTGTCGAACATCGTCACAGGCGATGAAAGATGAGTTGCATGGAGTGGCACCACATCACCTCTCTACCGAATAATATTTTCAAAGCCACACCCTCAGCCGGTAAAGTCATGGCTACTGTCTTCTTGGACTCTCAAGGAGTTATTGTCTTTGATGTCCTACCTCACTGTGTAACAAGTAACTCTGAAACCTGTTGTGCTATCCTCAGCAAACTGCCGGCCACTGTGACCGAACGGTTCTAGGCGCCCAGTCCGGAACCGCGCTGAAGTTGCAGTCGCAGGTTCAAATCCTGCCTCGGGCATGGATGTATGTGATGTCCTTAGGTCAGTTAGGTTTAAGTAGTCTAAGTCTACGGGACTTATGACCTCAGATGTTAAGTCCCATAGTGCTCAGAGCCATTTGAACCATTTGAACCTTAGCAAACTGAAGAAAGGATTTCAGCGTGTTCAACGCCACAAGAACTCGAACTTCTTTTCTCCCTGACACCGCAAAGCCCCACACAAGCCTGTGCACCCGAGAGGAGCTCACAAAACTTCACTGGACTGTTCTTCTTCATTCAAAATAGAGTGCGGATCTCGCACCTTCCGACTTCTATATATGTTTGCCCTACGGTGTACTCCCCTGGAAGCAGTACGTGGATGATGCAGCAAGACATTGGCTCCGACGTCGACCAATAGAGAGGTGCTATGCGGGAATGTAGGTCGCACTCTAAGATGGCGTACGAACGTCCACTGAGCGTAAATTCTGTTGAAAAATAGGTGGGAAATAATATATACTGGAATCCTTAATAAAACCAGCCTGCCTTCAGAAATAAAGTGTTGCGTTATTTATTGAATTCCCCATGTACTTTTCAGCTTAAATACCTGAAATTCCAGGCAATGTGACTGAAAAAGGTCTGTTAAAATTGAATAGTAAAGACACTGGTTCACAGAAATAATCAGGGTGGTTTTTATGATCATTTATTGTAGAAATCTCGCGCCAATATTACATACTTTTCAAATAATAAACAGTAACACACTGATATTCAGTTGAATTAGATACACCTATGTAAAAGAGCGAAGCACTGTTTTCCACTTTGAAACTTACAGCAGCGTGTTGTGGTATGGATTTCACAAGACACAGGAAGCGTTAGAATGCCATTCTTATCCCTCACTGTTCAGCCAACTCCCACAATCTTCAGAAAAACATCATATGTAGTTTTAAAGCGTACGCTTTTAGATTAAATCATGCACAGTAATGAGAAGGGTGTCCTCCGGAGCTACACTGAACCCTTAGCCGGTGTAGTGTTTGTGAGACTATAGGGTGTCCATATGAAATACCGCTTATTTCCAAATGCAATTAATAAAAAAATATGAGACATAGATATTTGCCGTTTACGGTAACATGTAGAATCACTCAAAAATTTTTGTACAAAAAGTTCGCACACTTCTACATGGGCTCCTGTCGTAACCTGTAAGATGTCTAGAAGACATTCTGTTTCACCCTTGTGCACATAAGCATGTCTGGGGTGATTAAGGCTACTGTATTCAGAATTCTTCTGCGGAGATTGCCAAGATCAAATACACGCAAGACTTACACAATGTCTTTCACAAAACCACACAACAAGAAATCCTGCCAGGCTATGTTCTGAGATCGCCGTGGCCACTTGGTAGGTCCATCATGTTCTATCCATCGCCGTGGTGTGTTCGGTCCAAGAAGTCACGAACATGTGTAAAGGTACACCTATGTCGACTGCTCATACGTCAGTATTGGTCCTATAATAAATAGGTAAGCTAGTAGAATGTAACGACAAACATTGCTGAGCGACCGCACGGATTCACAAGAACGGGATTAACCATGTGTTAATTTGGATATGCCGTTGCGACACCACCCCTTATCCGGAAGAGCTATGCAACAGGGTTCGCGGCCACGACTGCGCGTGTGGTGGCAGCCGGGCGACAACATTCGGGCCGCCACTGAGCGACGGAACGCCGCTACTACTGTCAAGAAGTAGTATAAGTGATGTAAAACATTCAGTTGTTATTTTGCGTAAGTGGATGACTGAACTGCAGATGATAAACGGGTATTCATTGGACAAATGTATTATATTAGAACTAACTTGTGATTACATTTTCACGCAATGTGGGTGTATAGATCCTGAGAAATCTGTACCCAGAACAACCACCTCTGGCCTTAATAACGGCCTTGATACGCCTGGGCATTGAGACAAATAGAGCTTGGACGGTGTGTACAGGTACAGCTGCCCATGCAGCTTCAACACGATACCACAGTTCATCAATAGTAGTGACTGGTGTATTGTGACGAGCCAGTCGCTCGACCATCATTGACCAGACGTTTTCAGTTGGTGAGAGATCTGGAGAATGTGCTGGCCAGGGCAGCAGTCGAACATTTTCTGTGTCCAGAAAGGCCCCTACAGGACTTGCAACATGCGGTCGTGCATTATCCTGCTGAAATGTAGGGTTTCGAAGAGATCGAATAAAGGGTAGAGCCACCGGTCGTACCACATCTGAAATGTAACGTCCACTGTTCAAAGTGCCGTCAATGCGAACAAGAGGTGACCGAGACGTGTAACCAATGGCACCCCATACCATCGCGCTGGGTGATATGCGAGAATGGCGAACACGAATACACGCTTCCAGTGTGCGTTCCCCGCGATGTCGCCAAATACGGATACGACCATCACGATTCTGTAAACAGAACCTGGATTCATCCGAAAAAATGACGCTTTGCCACCCAGGTTCGTCGCTGAGTACACCATCGTAGGCGCTCCTGTCTGTGATGCAGCGTCAAGGGTAACCGCAGCCATGATCTCCGAGCTGATAGTCCATGCTGCTGCAAACGTCGTCGAACTGTTCGTGCAGATGTTTGTTGTCTTGCAAACGTCCCCATCTGTTGACTCAGGGATCGAGACGTGGCTGCACGATCCGTTACAGCCATGCGGATAAGATGCCTGTCATCTCGACTGCTAGTGATACGAGGCTGTTGGGATCCAGCACGGCGTTCCGTATTACCCTCCTGCACTCACCGATTCCATATTCTGCTAACAGTCATTGGATCTCGACCAACGGGAGCAGCAATGTCGCGATACGATAAACCGCTATTGCGATAGGCTACAATTCGACCTTTATCAAAGTCGTAAACGTAATGGTACACGTTTCTCCTCCTTATACGAGGCATCACAACAACGTTTCACCAGGCAACGCCGGTCAACTGCTGTTTGTGTATGAGAAATCGGTTGGAAACTTTTCTTATGTCAGCACGTTGTAGGTGTCGCCACCGGCGCCAACCTTGTGTGAAGGCTCTGAAAAGCTAACATCTGCATATCACAGCATCTTCTTCATGTCCGTTAAATTTCGCATTTGTAGCACGTCATCCTCGTGATGTAGCAATTTTAATGGTCAGTAGTGTATTTTAGAACAATTGGATGATTTATTCAAAAGAGCTTGACAAACTGAGCAAGTAACAACGTGTTGGTCCCCCTCCGGCCCTTACACAAGCGGTTATTGGCCTTGGCATTGATTGATAGAGTTATTGAATGTCCTCCTAAGGGACATCGTGCCACATTCTTTCCAACTCGCGCATTAGACCGTCAAAATCTCGAGCTGGCCGGAAGGTCCTGCACATAATACTCCAAAACTTCTCAACTGCGGAGAGAGTCTGTAAGCTTGCTGGCCAAGGCCGGCTTTGGCAGACACGAAGGCAAGCAGCAGAAGCTGTCACTGTGTACGGGCGGGTATTGTCTTGCTAAAATTTAATTAGGATTGCTTGCCACGAAATGCAACAAAACGGAGACTGCATTATTGTTCATGTAGCGCCATGCTGTAAGAGTTAGCGTGTGGCAACCGCCCGCATCTCGTGGTCGTGCGGTAGCGTTCTCGCTTCCCACGCCCGGGTTCCCGGGTTCGATTCCCGGCGGGGTCAGGGATTTTCTCTGCCTCGTGATGGCAGGGTGTTGTGTGATGTCCTTAGGTTAGTTAGGTTTAAGTAGTTCTAAGTTCTAGGGGACTGATGACCTAAGATGTTAAGTCCCATAGTGCTCAGAGCCATTTGAGCCATTTTTTTTGTGGCAACCAAACGGGACTTGCTATGAAAGACAAGGCACCTCAGGCCATCATCCGCAGTTTTTGGTCCGTATGGTGGCTGACAGTCAAATTGGTACCCCTCTGCTTTCCAGGGCGTCTCCACACACGTGTCGATGGTCATCGGGGCTCTGTTCGAAGTGGGACTCATCGCTGAAGACAATCCTACTTCAGTCAACGAATTTCTAGGACGAAGACGTGTGTGGGGACCCCCCGGACAGCTCTAGGCTACCAACTTGACTGTCGCCCGCAGCACAGCCAGGCAACCAGAAAGTGATAGTTTGGGGTACGATTTCGTTTCATTGTAGCACCTATTTGCTTGTCATCCGCGGAACCCTTACAGCGTAGCAGTACGTTGACGATATTTTACGCCTCCTAATGTTTCCCTTCATGGTAAACCACATCGGCTTATATTTCAGCAGGATAAGGCCCCCCCTCCCCCCGCTAACACACACATACACGGCTAGAGTTTCTATTTCTTGTCTCCGTGCTTGCCAGACCCCTACTTCGCCTAGAAAGGTCGCCGAATCTCTTCCCAAATGAGAACGTTCTGACTGTCACGGGGAGGGCCTTCAACCAGTTTGGGATTTTAACTATCTGGCACGCCGATTGGACAACCCCCAAAAGGACATCCAACAACTCTCTCAATCAGTATGAAGGTGGAGCAACTCCTTATTGACCTTCTCGATTTGTGGAGCTCTTTCTCTTGAAATTGTAGTCATTTGTTAGTTTGTATGTGTACATCACAACTATCGATTTCCGTCCCATTGGGATAATTCATTCGAGGTGCGTCTTTCTTTTGTCTTATAGTGTACATTTAAATCGTGTTAAAGCAATTTATTAATTCTTATTCGTAGCTGGAAGATATTTTGAGTGAAGTAATGTGGTAATGGATTTCACCAATGATGATTATTTCTCGTAATATTTAATTTCGTTTGAAAAAGGTTTACGAGGGGTGCCAGAATATAACGGGCGAACAAAAAGTTTACTTTCGAAGGTCGTACAGTCCAATCAGACAAAATCGCCGTGAGCGTTGAGGCAATCACTCCACCGATGTACAAGATTCTAGATACCCGTTTGGTAAAAAAACTGTGTCCTGCAGCGTGAGGGAGTCCGTAACTGCCTGCTGACATACCCGTCCGACAGAAACAGTCAACCATTCAAAGCCCTTTTTGAAGGACCTTAGTCGTGATAATCGTATGAGGAGAGATCAGGACTACACGTTGGTTGCTCGCGTATCTCCCACTTGAATTGACGTAACTTCTGCGTTACGACATTTGCGACATGGGAACATGCCTTATCATGAAGTAGCAGCACCCATTGTCACAACATCGTACAACGGTGGCTTTCGACAGACATGATGCCCCACTGAAAGTGTTTTGTTTTATTATGTGGTGTATGTAAACTGGCTTCCTATTCGTTAACTTCCACGTATGTCCCTGTTGTAATGTGGACCTGAACAATGCAAGTGGTGTACTAACATACGCGCTATCTAATAAATAAAAAGAGTCGCCGAATCCATCTGAAATTATATTACAGTTCTCTAATTAGCTTTTAGCTGGAATAATTAGAAAATCTGAACCTGTATACAACATAAACTGTCCTATGAAATAGTGTGTTGTGTAGTGCAGTGAACAGTGCTACAATGCATGACGTCACAGAATGTGTCTTGTAGTTCCAACACACCAAACTAACAGAGTAGAAGGAAGTCCTGCATAAAATTACAGACTGAACTTTGAAATAGTAACGGACCAAAATGCTTTTGTTAAAGAGGCCTTTAAATTTTATGTACGCAAACTGACTAAATAAAATTCCGAACATTATAGGACATAAATGCAAGTACGTAACACTACACTGTAAGAATAAGAATATCCAACAAAGAAAAGGGGTCTGGATTTAACTTTAAGTAAACTGACCCTGATGATAATTTTGAAATGTACTTGTGACTTTGAATAATGTTACCGTTTCCCGACTCATGCTAAACTGCCCCTAACAAATTTTCATGGCTTCGCTTGCGGCAACTGAAACTCGATACTGTTCGAAAGTGATGAATATTGAAGTACAGCGCTAAAGCAAACCAGCTAGAGAAAAAAAACCTTGCCAAGTGCAATGTAAAGAAAAGCAGCTGTGCTAAGCACATCATGTTATTCTATTTTGAGTAACTGGTTTCCGCTAAATGTAATGTGGCAACATACAGTTAAAATTTAATCTTTCGTTAGGAGACGGTGGGAAAGACTCGACTTACGGGACGACTGGAAAGTCGCTAGAATTCAAAAATTATATTGCGAAACTCTGATTCCTGAACAGTTACAACCTTCTTCACAAAATACATCAAAATACATTCTTATAAAAAGTTTGACTCTGCCGTGAAATTAATTTATAGAATGATGACGGAGTGGTAACTCTATAGGTCTCAGTGTATCCCAGGTGAGCAGGTAGCTGTGTTTAATCACATCTCGACAATCGTATTATCTGACCCTCATTAATAAAACTTTGCCTTTCTTAAACTCATGATAAAGTACGCATGAGCGAGCAATAGCAACAACATTACCTGAGTATCTTCACACTTCTCAAATCAGTCTTTACATAACTGTATTTCCAACAAGGAGCTTCCTCTACATTTACATCTCTGTGTTCAGCCAGTTATTTGCAGACCGCTCGGCGGCGTGACCAACACCCGACTCTCTCTCAGTTAGTCCTCACTGAATGCTACACTGGCAACGACAACGCTGCTGACAACCAGAGTTCACGTTGCTTGTTCTCGGAATTTCTGTGACTATTGAAGACTTGTGTTTGAAATATGTCCAGTGTACAAATATCAAGTATGACACACCTAATACAAAGAGAACTCATACCATTTTCATTGAATACCCCAAATAAACCAGAAATCTTACACCGTACACATTCTTCATTCTCCGAAGGATTTCTATCGATGTCTGTCCTTCGGCAGACAAAAAAAGAATGACAGTACGTTAGTTCTGTTTGGAAGTGTTTGGTGACAACGTCACCATAGTTCAAGTTTCGGTGTTTACCGTACGTCCGAAAGACACGAATCCCACACCAATCCCTTACCTGTATGTCGGTGCTTGTACAGTGTGAACATTAATAAAACCGACAAACTGCAGGGACGAATTTCCGATTGGAAATGGAGTAAAACAAGTCCTATGAACATGTGTGTGCTGTAGGCAGCAGAATAGTCGCGTATTCATGTCGGTAACAAGCTGAGATGGTGTTTGTGTACACCCAAGTAGGTGGAAACTGTCAGGAAGCAGCACGGCTGTACCAAAACAAGTACCTTCATAGACACCGGGGATATCACACAGTATTTCAAGCCGTTTATAGGCATTTGCTTGCTCATAGCTTCTTTCAGTTGTGTGATGTGGTTTATGTCTGTGATGGTACTTCTTTCGTATAGCCACTCGATCGTTTCCATCTGCTGTACCGTATAGAAACACCGTCTCGGAATGTTCCAGACGTGAATACCGGACCATTCTCCTGCTTACAGTACGCTGCGTAATCACACAGCCTGCAACAGGCAAGGAACACACAGCACGTGATCAGAGGAACTCTCACTTGTCAGCGCCGACTTCCGTGGCAACGATGTATTTCTCGACACTTGTTCACAGGATCTTTTTTCCTCAATTTCCGGCCAGGAATCCGTCCCTGCAGTTTGTCGGTTTTACTAATTTTCTCCCTGTATGTCCGCATCGGAGTTGCGCTACGTTGCATACATGCTACAGCAGCGCCCTCAAATGAAAGGCTATTGATCGTACCTAATATATTCTCTTGTAGGAATCACCCCTAGGAAAGAAACCTACAAAGTGATTTTTTTGTGTTTTGGGACAGAGACCCCTTTTATGTTACGTTTGCCCTTTGTAATTTTGATTACTCCTCGTTCGTTACTATTTATAGTTGCAATTTATTTTCGAGAGAAAATGCAAGTTGTGGTGTCACCGTCAGACACCACACTTGCTAGGTGGTAGCCCTTAAATCGGCCGCTGTCCGTTAGTATACGTCGGACCCGCGTGTCGCCACTATCAGTGATTGCAGACCGAGCGCCGCCACGCGGCAGGTATAGTCTAGAGAGACTCCCTAGCACTCGCCCAGTTGTACAGCCGACTTTGCTAGCGATGGTTCACTGTCTATATACGCTCTCATTTGCAGAGACGACAGTTTAGCATAGCCTTCAGCTACGTCGTTTGCTACGACCTAGCTGTTGTGGGTTGGCAGGAGAGCCAACACCGGTATGAGAGGAAGCCGAAAGGCACGCGTTTTAGCTCACGCAGGCTGGCGTGAGGTCTGGAACAGGACAAGGAAATTAGACCGTAAAAAAAAACTGACGTAGCTGGTGGAATACTTAACTTTAATCCATAAATGGTGAACGTCGCTCTTGACGGTACATGTTTTACAGCATCAATAGTAACTGGTAATGGCGCCTTGCTAGGTCGTAGCAAATGACGTAGCTGAAGGCTATGCTAACTATCGTCTCGGCAAATGAGAGCGTATTTTGTCAGTGAACCATCGCCAGCAAAGTCGGTTGTACCACTGGGGCGAGTGCTAAGAAGTCTCTCTAGACCTGCCGTGTGGCGGCGCTCGGTCTGCAATCACTGATAGTGGCGACACGCGGGTCCGACGTATACTAACGGACCGCGGCCGATTTAAAGGCTACCACCTAGCAAGTGTGGTGTCTGGCGGTGACACCACACTAGCAAGGCGCCATATTCAGTTACTATCTTCAAGAATGTCTTCTGAACAGATAATATTGTGAATCATGTACCGTCAAGAGCGACGTTCATCATTAATGGATTAAAGTTAAGTATCAAACTAATTACGTCCGCTTTCCGAATTCTAATTCCTTGTCATGTTTCAGACCTCACGCCAGTATAGTTCTTCCCTCCTCACGCCAGCCTGCGTGAGCTAAAACGCGTGCATTTCGGCCTCCACTAGTAACACGGTGTTGGCTCTTCTGCCAACACAAAACAAGTCATTGTAGAGCAGTAGTGTAACTGATTAGCTGCTAAGAAAAGCGTCATGCAAGACAGCTACACCCTCTTTGAAAATCATAAACATTCTGAGAAAGTTAAATTTTAGATTCACGTAGGGAAGAAGTCAGTTCAACACACAGTAAAATGCAGATACGGGAATATAACTGAACATTTCAATTTAATAATCATTGGGAGCGTGTGAACAGACAGTGGACAGACAGTTTTAATATACGTCTGGACACACCCCAAAATAGGAGAAATGCCACAGATGTAAACCCCAGTGCGATAGTGCATCATCCTACTAGATCACATTTGGCTGAAGGGAAGAAGCTACGGAACAAGAAAGTGCTCAAGCATGTCCAGGTAAACGGTTCCTATTATTATCAGTGAAAAGCACAATATAGCAGATGTCCTAAGGATTAATTTCTTCAGTTAACCGATTTTCGGCTTACAAGTCCACCAACAGACTTCAACTGCCTATCGTCGTCAAGGAAGTTACAATATTTGTCAACAATATTCGAAAAGATATTACTCAAGTAAACAGAGGCATGAACACGCAATAAATGACATCTTTGAAAGCGCAGTGGTAATTCAATTCAAAAGGTAAAAAGTTGGACGGTAAATAAATATAAAGAGAGCAAAGTAGGAGAAACATTCATTAAACTCGAAAAACAGCGCAAACATAATAAGTTAAATTAAATTAACAATCCCAAACCAAGAGAGGTGACGTAATGGTTAGCAGACTGAACTCTGCATTCGGGAGGACGGCGGTTCAAACCCGTGTCTGTCATCCTGATTTAGGTTTTCCGTGATTTCCCTAAATCGCTCTAGGCAAATGCCGGGATGGTTCCTTTAAAAGGGCACGGCCAGCTTCCTTCCCCGTCCTTCCCTAATCCGATATGACCAATGACCTCGCCGTTTGGTCCCCTCCCTCAAATCAACCAACCAACCAACAATTCCAATAAAATAAAATCATTACTTGACGACAGTATTAAAGAACAGCTGAAAGAGGTATTACATGCGGAAAGTGATGTAGAAAGAGCGTAAATAATAGAATTAACAACTGTAGCAACAGAATATATGCAGTACGTAGGCAGTCACAATAACATGAGTAAATGCAGGAAAATGGAGGAATAGAAAGTAACAGACAGTGTGGGCAGCATTGGAAAACTGTGAGGATTAAATTAAGTTTAGAAGATGGAAAGCACTGGGACGTGTTTGGTCATTTAATACTATGTTACTACTGTGGGCCAGGTGTTCGTTGATTTCAGCAAGCCAAAAACCGGTTAACTACATAAATTAATCCTGTAGGACGTACATAGTGTTGTACTTTTCATTTATAATTATTTTGTTACTGTAAGAATCGACGGAATAATCATTTAACATGGTTCCTGCTGTAATTTGTTCAATGAAAAAAAAGTCTCCAACTATGCTACTTTTCATTAAAACACACCACAAATTAGACTTTTCGCTGTCTTTTACATGTTCCTGAAAACTGGAGGGGGGGGGGGGGGTCCGACTCCCAGATGCGAATGTTGTGCCGATTAACCTTTCTATATGTATGAAAGTTTGCTTCGTCGGAGAAAATGACATTTTCTAAATGATTGGAGTTTGCGTGACGCAGTCCAGCATTTCGATAGCTCAAATGGCTCTAACCACTATGGGACCGCAGCAGCAGCGCGGTTCCGGACTGAAGCGCCTAGAACCGCTCGGTCACAGAGGCCGGCTATCTCGATAGCAAATGCTCCGCAAAGATGCAAATCGTTTACTTTAATGCTTGGACAATTTGAACTTTGTAAGCGGACAGACGAAGTCGTTCATGCAACAACTTGTGAACTGTTGAGAGAGGGACGTGATGGTCGACAAACTGACTTTGTTGAGGTCCTTTGCAGCGTCTCTCTGATCTCTTCTGCTGTTTCGTCATATGTGCGTTTTCTGCGAGATGTTGACGGTCTGTTTACACTACCAGTGGCTATGAACTTTTCGTATCAAGTCTTCTTCGTCTGGCTACCTTTCAAATACACTTCGAAAATTTCTTTGGACAGCAACTGGTGATTTCGTTTCCGCAAACCACACCATCCATCGGGCTCTCTTTTGACATGCAGTCATTCCTGGTAATTATTCAGCACCTGAAACTAAATAAAAGGAATCTTTTGTAAAAATCTCACAAAGCTTCTTGCGTTACTTTACTTGATGACGCAAGCCGAAAACCTAAATGTTTTCAATATATACCCTAGCCACGCTTTGTTGACAACCTACGCTGCGAGCTTGGAAAAAATTTGGTACTTAACTCTCATAGCAGTACGACGGACTAGGACTTCGTTCACGGACTTTCAGTATTTAACAGCGTTCACACTTTGCGTAACCGTAGCCTGTTAGAAGCTTGTGTTGAGCACCGAACTCTTAACCTGTATGTAACTTGTAACTGATTTTTGTGTTCAAATACAGGCAGCGGAAACACCGTCTCAACAAACTACACATACACGCCGCAGAGGCAACTGGGTTCAGGTCTACATTCACAGAACACAGATTCCATACCAAGGACCGTGTCTGGAGAGTAGTTTTGGGCTTTCTAACACTAAAACAGAGACAGTAAAGTGACTAGGAGGTGGTCCATTCTTTTGTACGGGCACGAAAGAGTCCTTCTTCGGTAGCATACATCTTTCCAGAGGCTGGGTTGTAGCACGGCATGATCGATTCGGTAGTGATCATGCTTGCTTGTAAGTAGACAGACAATAGACTTCTGATGCTATCGCTTTTTTTTTTTTAATTTCTGTTGTCGCTATTTCTCGATGAATGTCAGGCGGACCGATTCCAGCGGGACAATAAAGCTTCTCCAGATGAATGAGCCGCGACGGCATATAATGAAGCGACATGTCTCGCTGACAGCTACATCTACAGTTTTGGTGCGGTGGCCCCTGTACCATATAAGGCACGTATTTTCAGCTGTAGAACAGCACAAAGCTAGTGTGAAAGTTCCTACTGGTTTTGGATGTTTTCCCACAGTGTTCCTGTGAATTTGCGCACTGTGTTGTTGTTGGTAGCCACTCTTACTTTGGTAATGAGGTAGCGACGCTTAAAGGACGATGTGCAGACCATTGTAACCTCAGGTACTCTGTTCTTTATTGCCTAGACGACTTCGCTACTCACCCAGCATAACTCCAACAATGAACTCTGCTGATGGGCGAACGCTTTCGTATAGATATTTCGTGAATTCCAGCCAGGAATCCTTTCATCAGATGTCTATCTAACTGCAACTTGCTACACTTAACATTCGGCTGTTAACATCTATTTCTATACTGAATATCCAAAGAGACTGGTACACCTGCCTAATATGGTGGGAGCCCCCACGAGCGCGCAGAAGTGCCGCAACACGACGTGGCGTGGACTCGACTAATGTTTGAAGTAGTGCTGGAGGGAATTGACACCAAGAATCCTGCAGGGTCGTCCATAAACCAGTAAGAGTACCAGGGGATGGATATCTCTTCTGAGAGCACGTTGCAAGCCATCCTAGACACCGGGCTTCCGCGTCGCGTTCGGGTCGGTAGGCTGCGAGGACACTGACCGCTTCTGAGAATGTATGTAACGAGTTTTTAATAAAGGTTAAAGTAAATTATCCCACCGTGTTCAAATGCTGATCACCGGCTCGCCCTAAGACCCTCACGCCTACCCGCCATCATCCTGACCAGTCAAATGCCTTATAGTTCAAAGAATTTAGAACTAATTGGAGAAAGAAGCAATCAACAATTTTGAATTTTCATATATTGTTTTTTGGTCTTTGTTCATATATTAAACACTCAAAAAAATGCAGGATGTCATCTTCAGCTGTATACCAATCATTAATTTTAACACGTGTTTCGTTTTGTTGGTAGACATGTGCCCTACTCTTAACCTATTAATCTAAATCTATTGTTTTGAATCTATTCATGTATACTGTCAAATTTCACTCCGAAATTAGACACCATTGGAATTAAGGTATCTGCTGCTGCAGTACCAGGTCCTCTGTAATTAATGTATTAAGGAAATACGACACATCAGTAAGGAGGAAATGACGAATATACACTGGAGCGCCAAATAAACTGGTATAGATAGGCATGCGTAGTCAAACAAGAGATATGTAAACAGGCAGAATAGGGCCCTGCGGTCGGCAACACCTGTATAAAACAACAAGTGTTTAGCGGAGTTGTTAGGTCGCTTACTGCTGCTACAGTGGCATTATCAAAATTTAAGTGAATTTGAACGTGATGTTACAGTCGGCGCACGAGCGATGAGACACAGCATCTCCAAGGTAGCGATGAAGTGGGGATTTTCCCGTACGACCATTTCGCGAGTGTACTGTGAATATCAGGAATCCGGTAAAACATAAAATCTCCGACATCGCTGCAGCCGGGAAAAGATCCTGCAAGAACGGGACCAACAACGACTGGAGAGAATAGTTCAACGTGACAAAAGTCCAACGCTTTCGTAAATTGCTTCAGATTTCAGTGCTGACCAGCAACAAGTGTCAGCGGTCATCGAAACATCATCAATATGGCCTTTCGAAGCCGAAGGCCCACTCGTGTACCTTTGATGACTGCACGACACAAAGCTTTACGCCTCGCCTGGGCTCGTCAAAACCGACATTGGACTGTTGACGACTGGAGACATGTTGCCTGGTCGGACGAGTCGCGTTTCAAATTCTATAGAGCGGATGGACATGTACGGGTATGGAGACAACCTCATGAATCCATAGACCCTGCTTGTCAGCAGGAGACTGCTGAAGCTAGTGGAGGCTCTGTAATGATGTGGGACGTGTGCAGTCTAGGTACGACTATGACAGGTGAGACGTACGTAAGCACCCTCTCTGATGATCTTCATCCATTCAGGTCCATTGTGCATTCCGAAGGACTTGGGCAATTCCAGCAGGACACGTCCAGGATTGCTACAGAGTAGCTTCAGGAACGCTATTTGAGTTTAAATCCTTCCGCTGGCCATTAAACACCTCAGACGTGAACAGTGCCTGTTTACACATCTCTGTGTTTGACTACGCATGCCTATCTATACCAGTTTATTTGGCGCTCCAGTGTATATTCGTCATTTCCTCCTTACTGATGTGTCGTATTTCCTTAATACATTAATTACAGAGGACCTGGTACTGCAGCAGCAGATACCTTAATTCCAATGGTGTCTAATTTCGGAGTGAAATTTGACAGTATACATGAATAGATTCAAAACAATAGATTTAGATTAATAGGTTAAGAGTAGGGCACATGTCTACCAACAAAACGAAACACGTGTTAAAATTAATGATTGGTATACAGCTGAAGATGACATCCTGCATTTTTTTGAGTGTTTAATATACGAACAAAGACCAAAAAACAATATATGAAAATTCAAAATTGTTGATTGCTTCTTTCTCCAATTAGTTCTAAATTCTTTGAACTATAAGGCATTTGACTGGTCAGGATGATGGCGGGTAGGCGTGAGGGTCTTAGGGCGAGCCGGTGATCAGCATTTGAACGCGTTGGAATAATTTACTTTAACCTTTATTAAAAACTCGTTACATACGTACTCAGAAGCGGTCAGTGTCCTCGCAGCCTACCGACCCGAACGCGACGCGGAAGCCCGGTGTCTAGGATGGCTTGGAACGTGCTCGCAGAAGAGATATCCATCCCCTGGTACTCTTACTGATTTATGGACGACCCTGCAGGATTCTTGGTCTCAATTCCCTCCAGCACTACTTCAAATATTAGTCGAGTCCACGCCACGTCGTGTTGCGGCACTTCTGCGCGCTCGCTGGGGCTCCCACTGTATTAGGCAGGTGTACCAGTCTCTTTGGCTCTTCAGTATAGAAATAGATGTTAACAGCCGAATGTTAAGTGTAGCAAGTTGCAGTTAGATAGACATCTGATGAAAGGATTCCTGGTTGGAATTCACGACATATCTATACGAAAGCGTTCGCCCATCAGCAGAGTTCATTGTTGGAGTTATGCTGGGTGATCAGCAGGGTGCCTGATGACAACAGCCGCCCGGCCGAAAGAAAGACCCACTTTTATTCTGCGTTGCTAGCTGACTCGCGCGGGCAGCGACCCAGCAATGCGGAATCAGCGGTGACGGAAATATGGGTACTGCGCTGGAGGATGAACGATCGCTTGCCTACTTCACCCGTTCCCTTACAGAACTCTAAAGCCAATAAATGAGTTTTAAATTCCGCAGCTCGTGGTCGTGCGGTAGCGTTCTCGCTTCCCACGCCCGGGTTCCCGGGTTCGATTCCCGGCGGGGTCAGGGATTTTCTCTGCCTCGTGATGACTGGGTGTTGTGTGATGTCCTTAGGTTAGTTAGGTTTAAGTAGTTCTAAGTTCTAGGGGACTGATGACCATAGATGTTAAATCCCATAGTGCTCAGAGCCATTTGAACCATTTGAGTTTTAAAATTCTTTAGATTTTGTAAAAAGGATTTTTAATGATACCTTTCGTTTGTACTTGTCACCTGATTGGTTCCTTAGCTGTTGGGAAAGCTTAAATTTGATTAATAGAATGTTAAATATCTTTATGTTCATGAAAACAAAGTATAAAAACAATCATTTTAAAAATATCGCTTTTTAAACACATATAATTTGAACTTATGTTTCCGAATTTTGTAGTTGCATGAATGGATCATTTTCTAAAGCCATTTGAAATAAAGTAAAGTGAACGAAAAGTAAAATGAACGAAATTTCTGGCCTTTTTTTCTTCTTTGGTTGTTCCTCCAAAGGTTCAGCCAATAATCAACGTCAAAACTCATGTGCGCATGCGTGTGCGTGTATGTGTAGGGACGACGTACGGGAACTGACTGTGTGCAGGCGGGACAGTGAGCGCGGATGCTAGCACAAGAACCAGCATGGGAGATTTGCTAGTCACCGCTGACAGAATGAAGTGGATGCGTAAAAGGGAACATACGCCACATCGGCTTAACAAGACTCACTAAGCAGCTTTGCCGGCCAAACCCAAAGCAACTTTCGTTTTTTTTTTTTCAAAATTACAATCGTCTTGGTGCACATCTGAAACTTTTCGTCCCTTTTATGGTCAAAGTTCTTCGTTTAGACAAAGCACCTCCATGAAACCTTAATAATGTAATCATTTTACGTGTGAATTAGTTAGTTCATCCGACCCGCTCTTTATGAGCTACGCAAAAGTAGCGAAACCTCCGTAAAAACTGGCTTACGTGATATGTGGTACATAACGCTCAGTCCGAAGGCATCTATTTCACACGGACCACGACAGCGCCGCCAAATGGGATCAGAAGGCACTGAGCCGCACGCCAATGGAAAGAGGGGGCAGTGCCTCGCCTCCAGAAAGACAGAGTTCAGTGCTCCCTCTCAACGCTAACTTAACCAGCCGTCCATCACTAGTCGGGCCCAGTTCGGTTTCAGACTTCGAGAACATCAGTACTAATAGGAAGACGATGCTTAGCCTGCGTTCTGCTAGTAGAAGTAGAGAGTAATTGTAACTGCATGTAGGAGCCACAGAAACCACGTAAAACACATCAAGCCACTTCGTAACGAGAACTTAAGTTATGTATCTTTCTTTTCTAAAAACAAATAGTTCTATCAATATGAAAGTGTTCTGTACAGATCCTTTTGGATTCCTGTCACCGATCATCGCAACTTCTCTCCATCCTGCGCGTCAGCACCGACTCAACATACAACTTTTTGACCCCTCTCAGATTTATTTGTACGTCGCTTGATTTTCCGCATTCATCGAAAAATTATACTGTACCCTGAAAAGTTACGTTCTAAAATTTATTAAGAGACGATTTCTTGTTAAGTCGTTCGTACTAGGCACTAAGTAAAAGACTAATGATTATGCTACATTCGTACGCTCGAACTACCACCGCTCTTAAAAACTTAGTTAAAGCACAAGCCAGACCTCAAGAAGACAAGACGACATGTATGTGATAAACAGGAGGAAATCAAATTGGCTAGTTCCTGCTAAGACATGTCTGTGCACTATTTTCGAAAGTGCTCCATTTGTCCACGCTCGTCTTATTACGACGTCAGCGACAGGGTGCACCACTCATGAGTTACCCTTGCTTCCGCAAATATCATAAAAGACATTTCGCAGTACTTATGGGAAAACGTCTCAGACTAGATCTGCGAATTGTACAGAAAGGCCAAAGTCAGGATGTTGAACTGCTGACAATCCCGCGGAAGTTAAAAAATGGTTCAAAATGGTTCAAATGGCTCTGAGCACTATGGGACTTAACATCTGAGGTCATCAGTGCCCTAGAACTACTTAAACCTAAGTTACCTAAGGACATCACACACATCCATGCCCGAGGCAGGGCCCTCATCTCGTGGTCGTGCGGTAGCGTTCTCGCTTCCCACGCCCGGGTTCCCGGGTTCGATTCCTGGCGGGGTCAGGGATTTTCTCTGCCTCGTGATGGCTGAGTGTTGTGTGCTGTCCTTAGGTTAGTTAGGTTTAAGTAGTTCTAAGTTATAGGGGACTGATGACCATAGATGTTAAGTCCCATAGTGCTCAGAGCTCGAGGCAGTATTCGAAACTGTGACCGTAACGGTCACGCGGTTCCAGACTGAAGCGCCTAGGACCGCTCGGCCACACCGACCTGCTGCGAAAGTAGTGCTACACTTGGTGTGTGGGTAGTCACTGTCTATAACTGAAAAATTCTATAGTTAAAGCGAAATTTCCCTATAGAAAAGCACTTACGACAGCTTATACAACTTCAACGACCGAAACGCGAGCTGAGAGTCATATCTGTTTTCAAAGAGCTAACGTAATGTGCAAGCCCTGTGGACTAATGTGTTCGAATGAAACGCCAGATGTAGCTTTCACTAGTGCTGGTGCGGCAACAAATTTGATTTTAGCGAGGGAAATTGGGAGCCTGTTCGGCATTGGTAATTTGTTTTCGGAGCGGCCTTTTGAGTCAGGTATCGGTTTATCGATCATCCGCTTTAGGAGGACTGCCGCTATTAGCTTAATTAAATTTGACGCCCCCGTGCTCGGACAAAGGCTGGAAGCCGCGGCGTGCGGTTTACCAATTTACCGGTCGCCGGCAGCGATTGCTGCAGCCGGTAGAATGCCCTCCACCGGCGGGGCCAATGAACCGTTGTCGGGGCACCAATCGCAAACTCGCAGGCTGCACCTTCTTCCGTGATTGCGGTTAGGTGACGGGTAGCCGGTGCCAAACAGTTGCTACTCAATACTTGGCCACTCGAGGATCCACAAGGAGAGTTAATTAGCATTAGTGAAATTCTTCTGGGTGTGTCGTGTGATAATACTGAGGAACAAAAATATGTTCAAATGTGTGTGAAATCTTATGGGACTTAACTACTAAGGTCATCAGTCCCTAAGCTTATACACTACTTTACCTAAATTATCCTAAGGACAAACAGACACACCCATGCCCGAGGGAGGACTCGAACCTCCACCGGGATCAGCCGCACAGTCCATGACTGCAGCGCCTAAGACCGCTCGGCTAATCCCGCGCAGCTACTGAGGAACGTTTCGGCCATTGCAGCAAGTGGTATCTGACAACACACGCGGAAGTCGACACCCGACGACAAAAGTAAAACTACTTTCTCACGATCACTGTCATCGTCAGTCACTTCAACCGAATGACAGGATCGTTTCTTTGGAAACGCAGACGGCGGTGTCGTGCAACTCCCTCGTCACAATACGCCAGTCACTACTCTTGATGAACTGTGGTATCGTGTTGAAGCTGCATGGGCAGCTGTACGTGTACACGCCATCCAAGCTCTGTTTGACTCAATGGTTCAAATGGCTCTGAGCACTATGGGACTTAACATCTGTGGTCATCAGTCCCCTAGAACTTAGAACTACTTAAACCTAACTAACCTAAGGACATCACACACGTCCATGTCCGAGGCAGGATTCGAACCTGCGGCCGTAGCAGTCGCGCGGTTCCGGACTGCGCGCCTAGAACCGCTAGACCACCGCGGCCGGCTGTTTGACTCAGTGTCCAGGCGTATCAAGGCCGTTATTACGGCCAGAGGTGGTTGTTCTGAGTACTGATTTCTCAGGATCTATGTACCCAAATTGCGTGAAAATGTAATCACATGTCAGTTCTAGTATAATATATTTGTCCAATGAATACCCGTTTATCATCTGCATTTCTTCTTGGTGCAGCAATTTTAATGGCCAGTAGTGTATCTCATACGTGCTCGATTGACTTCAAGCCAAAGGAAAGGATAATCCAGTCCGATCGCCGAATACTCTCTCCTCTCTCCTGTGTTGTCCGATGCGGTTCATAAAAATTAAGGCAGGGCTCAATTGTTGTTGTTGTGGTCTTCAGTCCTGAGACTGGTTTGATGCAGCTCTCCATGCTACTCTATCCTGTGCAAGCTTCTTCATCTCCCAGTACCTACTACAACCTACATCCTTCTGAATCTGCTTAGTGTATTCATCTCTTGGTCTCCCCCTACGACTTTTACCCTCCACGCTGCCCTCCAATACTAAATTGGTGATCCCATGCACCCCAATAAATGCCAAGATTGTTTCTTTGAAAGGGCACGACCTATTTTATTCCCTTCTTTCCTTAATCCAAGTTTCTGCCCCGTCTTCTAATTACATCTTTGTCTAGTTTCTTTTAAACACTAATCTCTCTTCCTTCCAAATGCACTCCTGAAAAGACGCACGTTGGGAAGGAATACAATATCACAATAACGTTGACCGGTGGAGATACCATGTTCAAAGATTTGGAGGTCAGTACAACCATGCAACATTACGCTTGACCACACCATAACGCCTGGGTCACCAAATCCACCATTTCCGACATTGTGCACTACACGTTCCCACTTCTCGCCGTATGACGGTACGCCCAGAATCAGTACTCAGACTGAATCTGCTCTCATCCGAGAAGAGTACAGGACCCCACCCCTGTTCGGCACAGTCCGTATGCTCTTGGCACCATCGTGTGGGTGTCAATGCAACACAGCGTACTGGTCTTCGGTAAAGAGACCACCTCCTTGTACTCACTGCGCCACTGTGTACAGTGAGATTGCACCCCTTACATTCCTGTAAAATGCGGCTGCAACTGCACCCGCTTGTTGACGTGGGTCCCTTCTTGTCCTTTGCATAAGTAGCGGCCATCTGCTTCTGTAGTTGACAGCTGTCCTTCGGACGGCAGCGCTTGTGCTTCTGAATGTTCTTCATGCTCATGAAACAATGTTGTGAGCAACACCAAACTCCTGGCTACATTCTTCACATTTCGTCCTTCTTCCAGTTTCCCGGTGATGATCCAGTTCTTCTATCCCCGCCATGTTGTTGCGGGAAACACCATCAAAGTGCAATGCAACTGCCTCTCCGACTCACACACTGTCTTTTCCCGTTCCTTCAACTGTCTCGTGTTAAGGGGCCAGCCCCATTTAGCACTATAGTCACGCTGACCTCACGCCATGTGCCATCCAATTTACTGTGGAGGATTGGAAGACCTCCGTCAACATGTTCCCGTACTATCATTAATTACATCGAGTAGTTAGTATTTTAACATTACTCAACTAGTATCAAAACTCAAGCTAACTAATTCATACGTAGGAAGATTATATTGTAAAGACGTCAAGGAGCTGATTCGTTTAAACGAAGCACTGTTATCGCAAAACAAAATGAAAGACAAACACCGTCCGAACAGGCCTTGAAGGCCCAACGGTACCGACCGGCCGCCGTTTCATCATCAGCACTTAGGCGTCACCGGATGCGGGTACGGTTGGACATCAGGTCAGCACACCACTCTCCTGACCACTGTCAGTTTTCGTGACTCGTGTCGCTGCTTGTCAATCAAGCATCCCCTCAATTGGCCTCACAAGGGCTGAGTGCATCCCGCTTGCCAACCGCACTCGGTAAACCCCGACGGTGACCCACCCAAGCCCGACAGCTCTTAACTGTGGTGATCTGACGGGAACCGGTGTTACCACTGCGTCAAGACCGTTGGCTTACTCACAAAATGCGCGAAAATTTTCAGTAGTGAACCAAGCGGAGGAGGATCGCAACTTGGGAGACACTGTACTTACTCCAAGCTAAAGAAATAGAACCATGATAAACTCTCTTGCTAGTTTTGTAGTTCTAAAAGAGACCAATTCCACGGTGATTCTCTCCCCCGAATCCCATTACTACAATAGTCAAAATAAAAAAGTTGCCACTTTTGTGAAACCCTGTAATTGTATCCTATTGCGAAGCATAAATTTGACGTTTGTCTCAAAGATGCCTACAGCCTTCCTCTGTAATGTTCCAGAAGTGTGGCGCCCTGCTACGTCACCTTGCGGCAAGGCGCCGCTTCAAACAGCGAGACGTCGAAACATGAGAAAAAAAGACCACAGCTCAGAAGTTCCAGTGAAGTGCAAGGTGAGTTAATGATGTCACATTGAAACGTCCTCTTAGAAAAATGTTGTGATAAATGATCAGGACTGTCTTTATGAGAACAATTTTTGCTTTTGACCAACAGTGTGTCAGTAAGTGTGTGCATTTGATATCTTTGTTATTGTAATTATGAAATTTTTTTTTCAAATCTGTATTGGCCACTGCCCAAAACAATTTGTAAAATTTTTTGTGGGGAGCATGAGGACTATGTAAGTAGGCTGTTTAGGTTTTTATGTTGGTAACGCCACGTGGCGCTCTGTATGAAAATCAGTGACTGTGCTGTGTGCAGTCTGAGGCTGGTCGGCATTGCTGCAATATTTGCTATTGTAGTGTTTGGCAGTTGGCTGTTAACAGCGCGTAGCGTTGCGCAGTTGGAGGTGAGCCGCCAGCAGTGGTGGCTGCGGGGAGAGGGATGGCGGAGTTTTGAGAGCGGATGATCTGAACGTGTGTCCATCAGAGAGAGTAAATTTGTAATACTGGATATCATGAACTGATATATATATAACCGCTGGATATATTTCGAAAACCACATCAAATACTGACGATTCGTTCCACAGACCGAACGTGAGGAGAGGGGCTAGTGTAATTGGTTAGTACAAACCATAAAAAAATGCACGGAAGTATGTTTTTTAACACAAACCTACGTTTTTTTAAATGAAACCCCGTTAGTTTTGTTAGAACATCTGAACATATAAACAAATACGTAATCAGCGCCGTTTGTTGCATTGTAAAATGTTAATTACATCCGGAGATATTGTAACCTAAAGTTGACGCTTGAGTACCATTCCTCCGATGTTCGATCTTGTGTATCGGAGAGCACCGAATTACGTAGGGATCCAAAGGGAACGGTGATGGACCTTAGGTACAGAAGAGACTGCAACAGCACATTACGTCCACATGCTAACACCTTTTTATTGGTCTTTGTCACTGACGTACATGTACATTACCATGAGGGGTGAGGTACACGTACACACGTGGTTTCCGTTTTCAATTACGGAGTGGAATAGAGTGTGTCCCGACATGTCAGGCCAATAGATGTCCAATGTGGTGGCCATCATTTGCGGCACACAATTGCAATCTCTGGTGTAATGAATGTCGTACACGCCGCAGTACATCTGGTGTAATGTCGCCACAGGCTGCCACAATACGTTGTTTCATATCCTCTGGGGTTGTAGGCACATCACTGTACACATTCTCCTTTAACGAACCCCACAGAAAGAAGTCCATAGGTGTAAGACCAGGAGAACGGGGTGGCCAATTTATGCGTCCTCCACGTCCTATGAAATGCCCGTCGAACATCCTGTCAAGGGTCAGCCTAGTGTTAATTGCGGAATGTGCAGGTGTACCATCATGCTGATACCACATAGGTCGACGCATTTCCAGTGGGACACACTCTATTCCACTTCGTAATTGAAAACGGAAACCACGTGTGTACGTGTACCTCACCCCTCATGGTAATGAACATGTGCGTCAGTGACAAAGACCAATAAAAAGGTGTTAGCATGTGGACGTAATGTGCTATTCCAGTCTCTTCTGTACCTAAGGTCCACCACCGTTCCCTTTGGATCCCTACGTAATTCGGTGCTCTCCGATACACACGATCGAACAGCGGAGGAGTGGTACTCAAGCGTCAACTTTAGGTTACAATATCTCCGGATGTAATTAACATTTTACAATGCAGCAAACGGCACTGATTACGTATTTGTTTATATGTTCAGATGTGCTAACACAACTAACGGGGTTCCATTTAAAAAAACGTAGGTTTGTGTTAAAAAACATACTTCCGTGTATTTTTTTTTATGGTTTGTGTTAACCAATTACACTAGCCCTTCTCCTCACGTTCGGTCTGTGGAATCGATTCATCAGTATTTGATGTGGTTTACGAAGTATATCCAGCGGTAACGTTAGGTGACTCACCCTCTATATATATATATATATATATATATATATATATATATATATATATATATATATATATATATATATATATATAATGGCTTTTGAACACTATTAAGGTAAATATATTTGGTAACTATGCCTATCAGTAGTTAGTGCCTTCAGTAGTTAGAATCCTCTATTTAGCTGGCAGTAGTGGCGCTCGCTGTATTGCAGTTGTTCGAGTAACGAAGATTTTTGTGAGGTAAGTGATTCATGAAAGGTATAAGTTATTGTTAGTCAGGGCCATTCTTTTGTAGCGATTTTTCAAAGTCAGATTGCGTTGCGCTAACAATATTGTGTGTCAGTTTAAGCAAAGTCATTTATAAATTTTTCTAAGGGGACATTTCAACATTGGGATGAAATTTCGCCATAATTCAGCCCACTGCCATCACGGATGTTCACTCGACTGGCAAGTCGTCACACCTCCTCTTAACGACATTTCATCTCTTCTTTTGACGCCTCTGCGATGGAGGTCAAAATCTCGACATCCACGTTGGTATCGCACGATCTTCTTATGAGTGGCCGAGGAAAACATTTCAGGCACACCGTCGCTCAGAATTGACACGAAAAGCCCTCAAGACCTGACATAAAGGGTGTCAATAAAACTACCCTTTCCCTTGTGGTGTTGATTGCCACACATTTCGCGGTCTAAAACGACAGTGCCCAGTCCGATGAGCAACAGTACGATGTTTCTGACAAAGTTCGACAATGCTGACAACCCGCAAACGATTCAGCTCTACTCTAAGGACATCGTGGGGCTGCAACCCTATTGAACATTGATCTGTCCCCTTTGGTGTACAGCGCACCCAATTTTTTGCTCTGACGTACAGGGTGCAACCACTAGGGACCATTCAAAAGCATTCGACAAAATGTGATCTGAACCAGCGAACAGTGTTTATACTTTTTCAAACACCCTGTTGCGTGCCGTCTTGTGTCGTGATCCTGGATGGGTACGATGTTGACATGTTCCAAGACCTCTCCCCCCCCCTCCCCCCCACCTAGATTTTCAGCACCCTCGTGTCACCTATGCACCTATGTTGAGCCTGTCAGAGACCCGAGGAATGTACCTGCCCGTCTCTGACACGTACATTTTTAATGTGCTCAACAAAGGTGTGTGGGTGGCACGGAGGGTGTTGCAGACTTGGGAGGGTCTTAGAGGGACTCTTTGTCGCTTTATTTACTCATATGTCAATATTTTACCCTCCAGAATCACTCCGCAGGAGGGCAAGAAACAGGAACGTCGAAAAGCATTAACCTCCTTTGCTGCGTCGGGTCATGTCAGATTTTGTCGAATGCTTTTGAATCGTATCTAGTGCTTCCTCTCTTTATAGCAGAGCAAATAATTGATTTCGCACTACACATCAAAAGGGACGGATCAGTGTTCAATGGGGCTTTAACGCCACAATGTCCTCAGAACAGAGCTGAATCATCCAAGAGGTGTCAGAAGTGTTGAATGTTGTCAAGAACTTCGCACTGTTGCTCGCCGCACTGCGAACTGTTGTTTTCGATCGCGAAATGTGTGGAAATCAACGCCCCAACGGAAGGGATGGTTTCATTGACGCCCTTAATGCTACCTCCTTGTCGTGAAGATTCTGAGGGCGGTATGTGTGAAATGATTTCCTCGGCCACTCATAAGAAAATGTCTTGATTCTAACGCTGGATGTCGCGGTTCTGACCTCCGTAGCAGAGGCGTCAAAAGAAGAAGTGAAATGTGGGTGAGAGGGTGTGCCTTCAGATAGTGTGAAAGGTCCAGAATGGCACTGGGCAGAATTGTGGTGAGATCCGGTGCCAATCCACCTTACGCCTCACATGACCTTCTGAGTTATGGCCTTTTATTCGCATATTTCGACACCGTGCTGTTTGAAATGTCGCCCAGCCCGAGGGTGACGTCACATGGCGCCACATATGTACAACATTTCAGAGGAAGGTTGTAGGCACCTTTGAGCCAAATTTCAAACACATGCTTCGCAGTGGGAGACAATTACAGTATTTCGCAAAAGCGAAAACATTTTTAGTAGTGTAATTTCAGAGAATTTACAGTAGTTACAAGAGGTTTTATCTCTGTTGAACATGAAACAGATTTCACAAGCTGCGAGACGCTCGCGAATAAAATAGTGACCCGAATATAGAATAAATTTCCTTTACTTTACGTCTATGGTCACAAGTGTGTTGTCTTCGGACTACCGGTTTCGGTCTATAAAGACCATCTTCAGATCTGTTTTATAAAAACATGTCCTAATGCCACTATGGTTGCAGTACATTAGGACATGTTTTTATAAAACAGATCTGAAGATGTTCATTGTAGACCGAAACCGGTAGTCTGATGACAAATAATTTGTGACCATAGACGTAAAGTACAGGAAATTTATTATGAAACAGATTGTTGTCTTCTGCGGAAGTTCGTGATTTAATTCCAAATAGTTCCGCTGAAGTTAATGTCCTCATTACATAACAAAGAGCATCACTCTTTTGCTTTAAATGTAAGACATGGATAACAGCCACAGTGCGGTAGAGATATTACAGTAAGTATGAGCTGGTGCATGTTTCTGACAAGCCGATCAGCACCTTGATTGTCACTTATGCCAATTTGGCCCGGTATTCATTGGCAACAAATCGAATTTGGAGAGAGCTTTGAATCTGTAACATGTCTTAGCATACCGTGGCAGAACGAGGGTCTCTTTATACCGGATATGACACTACTCCAGATAAAGTTAAGCACATAATTCCGATCCCTATCTTGGAGCCGGACTTTGGACCAGCACTGGCAAAGTTAGAGACAGATATTTCTGCTGATTTTTGTGTTTTAACTTGTAGATTATCGGATATTATTACTTTTCACATAAAATACAGAATTAATTTTAAATAGAATACGCAATCACACATTATTACATCTCCTTTCTTAAAAGACACATCCAGCTATGCTTAGCAAACGACAAGAAACTTTTTTTTTTCAATATTATAAACGCCCATGGTGTTTGTAACATATAGTGTTTGTATGCGTGATTGCCTAATGTTGTCCCAGCAGTGGAGTTCTCAAGCCTACAACTGATTAAAACGACTCTGCCGTTAACAACTTACATCTAGGAATTTCCGTAAAACGAAATATCGTGTTATGGCTTTATTCAGTGTAGTACATTAAACCAACCATTCCTATCGAAATGCTACTAAAATGAATCACGGCTAGGACACCGTAAATGATTTATTCTCAAAAACATATAAAGCGCAAAAAAGTTTATAAATGTGAAGTACGCAGTGTCGGATTCTACCCTAAATGTAATTTCGAGATTTGCAGGATATATATATTTGATTCTCTTTTGACGGTGCACACTTTTATTAGATGGACACAAAGATGTCTGACACTGATTAACGGTGAGAAACAGAAGACCTGCGACAGAACTGGTACTTTCTCAAAAAGCTCAGTGGGCAATGAAATGGAACTCAGCACATTTACTGTGAGTGTTTCCCTATCCACCGAACCGGAATATACGTATCACCTACTGAAATACGGGGGCGTTGGTCGCTGTGCAGATGTACGTGGCGTACCTACAAGTCTCAGCCTACACAGTGGACTGTCGACAAACTCCTAGAGCTGCAGTTACCTCAGTACAAGGCAGAAAATGAGTCAAGATTTCTTTTTGCTCACTAGCCAGGAACAAAAATTCGATTCAATTATTCCTGTGTGGAGAAGCACTTCAGTGTGTGTAGAACTCTACAGAGAGGCAAAAAATCGTCGTTCCAGTAAACAGAGTAATAACCCTGAAACTTTCTGGCGGATTAAAACTGTCCTCCGGATCGGGACTCGAACTCGGGACCTTTGGCTTTCACGTGCAAGTGCTGTACCTTTTTTCCAGGAGTGCTAGTTCTGCAATGTCTGCAGGAGAGCTTTTGTGAAGTTTGGAAGGTATAAGATGAGGTACTGGCGGAATTAAAGCTGTGAGGACAGGTCGTGAGTCGTGTTTGGGTAGCTCAGTTGGTGGAACACTTGCCCGTGTAAGGCAAGTTCCAGTCTCTATTTGGTACACAGTTTTAATCTGCCAGGAAGTTTCGTCAGCGCACACTCCGCTGCAGAGTGACAGTTTCATTCTAGAATAACAACCCTGTTCACAGATAAACGATTTCACGTGCTCGAAAGTAACATTTCTCAAAAATCTAACCTCCAGGTTATCCGTTGTGACTCTCGCCAGCAACGTCCATAGGACAATACCTGGACAGAACTGTCTTCGATCGATCCCCACAGGAAAGATCCTCTCCTCGCCATACGCCCACTCCTTCCTGGATAAGCAGGCGACGAACCCAAGGGATTGTGCCGAGTGTTACCCGACACTTCCTGTTAGAAGATCCCTCAGAGGTCAGCTCACAGCCATATTTGGTGTCCCCACACATCCTTCATAGTAAGAGGATGTCTTTTCGTCAGGTGCGATATTCTGAAATTTTTGTTGGTCCCACCAGAATGCAAGCTCCCGCCTGCACTGCTCTCACTGCGGGGTTCTGTGACCTCCAGTGTTGTAAACCGCAGCCTCCTCGCCTTGCTCTCTTTCAGGGCAGTAAATGTCCCCCTCCCCCCCCCCCTTATATACCATGTTAACTTTCTTTTCAGGCCCTCTTTAGCCGATAGCGGCTTCTGAGAAATGCGTATCCCACTTCGCCCTTTATTTCAGCGCTCAGCTCTAACTAACTCCCAGACACGCAGTGCTAGAGAAATTGTTAGTACATGCTGATAACCAGTATCACGTAATGAAGTGATTAATAATCCGATTGTGCATCGAAAACAGTGATCTAATATAAATATAAATCGGAACGAATTTACAAGGATTGAACGTATGGTGGCAAAAGCTTGCCACCTTACAATATTACGTAATGGGTGGTTGGGTCATTATTCTTCCTTGCAAGTTCCTTGGTGTTCAGCTTTATTCTATATGTGTCGTTACGCTTTTATACGATTTATTCTAATGATAGTATCATGATTTCATTTCATTTCATTATGAATTGGCAGTTTATAAACAGAAGAAAGTTTAATACAAATATGACAAGAACCGTTCATTTCAATAAATATTTGTTTATATATTACTTTACTCAAAAGATTTCGTCAAATAATAAGGGTATAATAGAACGAAGGAATTGTGACGTTGGCTGTGTTTCGTTTTGTAACTCACTTTCATAATACTGAACAGCTTCAAAATTTTGTTTCGTGTAGCATATATCTAAGATGAGTGCACAATCCTACTTAAAATATTTTGCGCATGAAACAAGGCCAACAATTCCTGCTCCGACATCGGAGATCATTTCGGCATTCTAAGCAATTACAGAAGTTTATCTGTAAACAAACCGTTCGCTGAACAGGGCACAGATCAAAAGATTCTTAACAGAAAGAGAATGCTTCTGGCGTTAGGGACTTGCTTACTCTGTATAAGAAATATAAGTAAATAATAATAATGATGCTGTAACTGTTGGATGGTAATATTTACTGACAAAATGCAACCTAACGCTAGATTGCGTCCTTAAGGCTATCCTGTGTGGCCGTTTCTTAGTACGACTTAAAAAGAGAGAGAGATTAGTAATTGATCACCGATGCGGCGGTTCTCGATTGTGTTCAGGAAACGTACGGATTGATTACGCGAAGGGGTTTTCATAATTGACCTTTTGACCCGGATTCACTTCACGCAATCAGAATCTTCGGCGAAAATACCTAAGGGACCTATTTGAATATAAAAATGGAAATGAAAGCAAATTAGTGGAATGTCGTAAGAGAAAGGTCAAGAGATAGGAAGTTGAACACATTAGTGGTCTCCCAAATACAATCGAGACACCGCGATAAAGAGCGAACCTGTAACAAAGCTCATATACAATTTGAAGATCATTTTTGGTTAGCGAAAAAAAGAATAAGAAGAAAATTACTGCATCGTCAAATATCAATATATTTTGAACAAACTGGCTTTAAACTTCTAGACATTGACAAATACACAATAAATGCACGACTTACATTTGATATTTCTTTTTTACATGGCGCAGTCCAATAATCGCTGCTTTGTCAGTCCGTTCCTTCTTAAAAATTTAGTGTCCTTGCGTGCGCGTAAGTACATTATATCTTCACCCGAGTTACCGAAACGTTTGTTCCTCGTTTCACATAGTTTTACACAAAATAAAAATACAACTTGTAGCAATGATATGTAGTACGTCTTAACATGTCGGCGACCAACAGTACAAGGGATAATGAAGTCTGTAGAACATTTCTTAATAAAAGATAGATTGTTCTTTCTTCTGTTTCGCAGCTTCTTGCTATCAAGCGCTGCGGTAATGATTTTAAATATCTGCGCCCAGCGGGTCATATGTTTATTTAGAGTATTTAAACTCTGGACGCACGTCTTGATATAGGCACACATTAAAAAAAGATATTTCGTCTCTTTACTCTCGCACTGTGATGCTTTACGAACTACAGCTCGTTGTCTGTCCTTTTCTTTTATGACAAAGATCTCATATGCAAAATATCTGAAATCCAATAATATTAAATGCTCCACAAAAAAAGCGAACAGCACAAATTCGCCGCAGGAAGTGATGCAGATGACACTGCATCCATTATATACAGCATCAGAAAAACAAGTGCAGCACCAAGAAGACATGGTCAAACGTCATTGTAACTTCGTACACGTACACACTATAGGCAGGTATGTAAATAATTGAAGTTACAACTTTCTGTGACAAGTAGAACAGCCACCAGAGTGCATTTGTGCTTTTAGTGTTTAGTTTTATTACCACCCCTGGTAGGGTATGTAAGGGTCGAGGACAGAGTCTGACGCTGAGCGATTACTGTGAAGGACATGGAGGTGACATGTACCCGTGTGAGACAGAGTATCAGCACCTGAGGGAGTCTGAAAGGGGCATCATTGCGGGTTTTCATTCGGCCGAACAGTCGTATTGTCAAATATCCAGATTTGTGGGCATTCGGATGTGACAATGGTCCGATGCTGGACTGCATGGGAATCTGACAGCAGACATACTCGTTAAGGTTCCAGTTGACCTCATCTGTCCACTACAAGCGACGATCGCCGTGCTGTGCTACTGCTAATTGCAGTTTAAAAGCTGCGAGGATCCTGCACACGCACATGCACGAGTAAAATCAAAAGGTGCGCCTACCAAAGGGTTACAGCAAGGAATGGAGGAGGAGGACGTACATCCGATGCTGTCAGTACAACACAAACGCACACTGACCCTGTGACCTCTCGAACAATAGAAACGGTTTTTAGGGCGGACCTCTTCCGGCAGATGTTTCATAGCTCCTGGGGGAGGGGTGGGGGGGGCACCAGTTGGATAACGGCTCGCTTCGCCGGGCCCCCCGGAGACTTCGCCGTCGCTGGTAGGTTTATTCTCGGACTTTTCGTCTCGGCGCCGGACAAGTTCGTGGCACCCGCGGGAAATCAAATGGCACCCACAGGAGGAATGGTCGTAATCAGGTTAAGGGAAGTTCCGGTGCGCGACTGAGTACCGGAGCCACTTTATGTTATTGACTGATGTCCTCCTGGGGCTGTGGGCTCACCAAATGTCCTGGCATGACGTTCCGCAGGACTATCACGGATTACGTAAATAATCGGAACTTAAGTAATCCTCATTTTTATATTAAGCTGTGGATGCATCACAATGTTACTCTCACACGTTTATAAACCAAGTTTCGTTTCGAAGCAACTAAAAATCGCGCATTTTCGTCATTAAATGACTACTCAAGGTACTGATAATATTCTTACCGACTTGAAAGACGTGTGTTGTGATAAAAACCAACGACTACAAAAACAGATGTGTCGTCTTCCTTCGTAAGTGCTTCCTTATTTAAGAGGGGCGTACCTGTGTCCTTATAAAGACTGTCATAATCTTTTAACTTACCTCTTTTTGCCATAAAGCAAGGACTTACTGAAATACGTTTACCTCTCAAAGAGGAGGGAAGAAATTACTTACACATTTTCTTATAATTATCGATCACTGTGTGTGCAATGCCACGCAATCCAGTCATAGTTTAGAAAAACTACCTTTTTGAGCTGCGGAATGGGTATTGCTATAGCCTCACTGTGACTTCAAAGTGACGATTCACACGTGGGAAATATTGTATTGCAAATCACAGCAGTCTTGCCTTTTCTGAAAATCTGTCTGATAAAAATAATAATAGCACTATTTAAATAAAAAAAAATTCTGAGAACCTTATCGAGATAGGCGAAAATATGTTCCGGAAACAGTGATATTCGTGGGTCTGCGGAGGGCACAGAAGTCAAAAAAATCCCATGAGTAGTGACATGTCAATTCTGAAACATCCAAGATACACAAAAGTTATAGTTCTTATAGTTCTTATGCTCCATAAAATAATTTCGAAATGCTAGCTGATCAGTAAAGCTTAGTATAAATAGTCATACATACACACGAACTTTCATAGACCTGTGAAACTAAGAAAATGAGCTTCTATAGTTAATATTTCAATATTACACAGAGAGTATTGATTCGTGAATGCAGTGAACCAAATTCAACAACTATCAGTTTCCCACATATGGCGTCCACCTGTTCGATGAGGGTATCTCCTCAGTTTTGTAAGCAATGTAAATAATCTGTAAAACTATTTGGATGAGCATATAAATCCCGAATAGCGTATTTACGTAACATCACAGAAATGTGAGATTTCAGTCCGTACTGTACGTACCAAACGGCAATCGTCGAAATAGCATCTGACGAGCTAACTTGTCTGAACATGTTTTCTTATAGCATTTGATTGGGAATCAATATTTGATTTCCGATACTCCAGAGCATTAAAAGATAGTGATAAGAATCCACTATGCTCAACAAAATAGCTACCGTGCAATGTGGCACGATATTATGCAATGATAACAATGAATGACAGCCCCAAAAAGAAAAAAAAAGTTTCCGTTGCAAAATGATTCTTTACTAATGATGTGTTTCGCTCCGTTGGCGCATCTTGAGATTATCTAAAAATAGTAAAAGCAAGGATTGTTACATGAAACTACGCAAAACTATCTGGTATTTCGTAATCACCGAGATTGAGCTAATGGTGAGGTATAAAAATTGTTGTACTTGCCTTAAAACAGCGAAAGGGTTGAAACCCTCCCCTCCCCCCCCCCCCCCCAAAAAAAACTGAGACACATAAACAAGAATTTCCAGTGCGCCCGATTGTTAATTTATTGATAACCTGGCACAATCTGCTGACAAATTTGTCCCAAAAATTTTACAGGAATTGTACGTTTATGGCTGACAGTTATTCAATTTCAAACAGGAAAGGCTCGTTGATAAGTTTTAGAACAAAGTATTTCCCCCATTCTGCTGCTTGCCTTTCTTCGATGTAAATAACTCGTACACGAACATAGCTATCGATGAAACTATTAATATTATTTTGATAATATAATAAACAAGAGTGCACTATTCCCGATGAAATCGAAGAGCTCGTATCAGCCCTTAGAATGCAACTAATGTCATGCAACTATTTTTCATTTAGTAACCGCACTTGTAAACAAAAAGACGAACTAGCAAATAGAAAGCTGCGTAGCATGCTGTATAACATACATTTTCGTCAGCGCATTGAAGAACAAATACTTCAAACAACAACCCCCTCAGCAGGAAAATCGTCTTCTGTTTTAAATAGGCAGACATCTTCGTTGTATTTTACGACCTATTAACAACATATGTATGCGTGTAGAATATTTCTGTAACCTTTTCCCTAAATTGACGTTTATATCTGAACTCATGACTTCAGATAAATCTCTTAATTACCTTGACTTAAATGTACGTTTGAATGAGGGACAGATTATGTTTAACATTTTCCGGGAACCAGCTACAAGAGACGGTATTATAAATGCCTCCTCATGTCACTTCATCAAACACAAACGTTGATTTCTTTTTCTCAGTGATTGATTGAGTGCTTAACATCCCTTTAGACCGTACTTCATTGGAAGTGAATTAACTAATCTGAAGCATATCACTGAAGCTAATCGCTATAATGCCAACCTAGTAGACAAGCAATTTCGTAAAAAATCAGCAAATTTGGGTAATACGGTCATTCCTCATAGTACTCCTTCAAAATTCAGTTATGTCACTCTACCTTTCCTGGGTGATGTATCGTAGAGACTAGTCAACCTCCTCAGAGGACATCGTGATAGACTTTCTGTCTCCACCCATGATAGGATTCAGTACAGTTTTTTTATCTAACTCTGATGCATAGCCTCACCTGTGCCCGACATTCCCGAACATACATCGAACAAACCGGTCGTGCTCTCAAAATTAGATTTCAAGAGGACCTTCTTACCAAAAAGGACGCGATAAAAAGCAAATCTTCCTTTGCACAACACCATAGTACTAGTGACCATTGTGAACCTACTCTTGATTCACTCCATATTTAAAACTGTGTCCCTAAAAGCGAAAAACTAACTATTCTGGCAGAGTTCGAGGTAACTGACTTCCTCAAGCGTTCTAAAATTTAAGTTTCGATGACCAACTGTTACGAGTAATTCAATTTTTATGACAATACGATGTGTGCTTCATCCACATTTGAATAACCGTCTATTTCTTGGATGCACTTGTTCTTTCAATCACTGTGGCTTCGCATACGCTCTTATTTTTATCTTACTTATCTTTCCCTACAGATTCATTATTTCGCCCCCCCCCCTCTTACTTAACCTCTCCCTCCCCCAGTTTAACCTCTCCCCTCCCAATTCGTTGCTTACGATTCCTTATTTCCCTCCAGTCCATATGTCTCTCCATTCCATATTTCCCTCTATTCCATATTTCCCTCCTCCCCCACCCCTGTCTCCTCACCCCATTTCTTTTTTTCCCTGTCATTCTTAACTTTCGACTCTAAAATTTGTACTTTGTTATTCAACGGTTTTCTTACGCTGCCGTTAGTTCTAATCTCAGAGCATTTAATTAATTTTGCTTTCTTCATAATATTCTTATTAGATATTAACATACCTCACTTCTGTATATTCCCTCCTGTTTGCAAGTATTCATAGTTTTAGTTTTACCTTTATCATTACCACTGGCTATGTAAAATTCAAACTGTGTATTCATTATTTGAATTTATTTAACCATTTCCCTTCTGTTTTACTTTTCCGTATGTCTATGCCATTCTGCTTTACTCCCAGAGCCCACCCTCGCAGCTTTCTTAGACGTCACTAGTCCCTCTTAGATCACCTAGCGACCCACTAACTCGGGTGTTCACGTGGTTTCGCTGCATTGCCTGTTCGCATATCGTATTACATGTCGCAAAACTTTCCTTTCATTATTTCCCTTACATGCGGATTTTATTGATTCCGAGCTCAATAAAGGTTTTAGCTTTTGAACATAACAGTACTTATCTCGTCATTCTAGTCCATCCTCCTGGATCAAACTTGACGATTGTGTATTTCGTTTTAACATTAGGGTGTTCAGGCTTTCCATTATTTAACTAATGCGGATTTCTCTGTTGTAAGGCAAGTACAATAATTTTTATACCACACCACTGGCTCAATCTCGGTATCTGTCAGTGCCAGATAGGTTCGCCTACTTTCATGTATCAGAAACCTTTTTGTCATTACTTGCAGGTAGTTTGAAGGTGCACCAACCGTAAGAAGCCCGTCATTAGCAATGAAGCCTTCTGCAAAAGAGTCATTTTTTTCTTTTTGGAATAACTAATTATTGTTGCTGCATCAGTGTCATGGAGTGGTGTGATGTCAAAGAATGACTGTGTTTGTACTGAAATAATTTCGGAAGAATTAAATTGATAATCGTATATATTGTAACTGAACACAGACGAATGATTTACAAGCCCGCATGGGTACTTAAAGCAACAGTCATAAGATCTACACTCAAGATAGGTAATCGTAACACTACGTTCTTAGCTCACGGTTTGAACAAAGCAAAAACTATTTCCTCATTCAGGACTGGATGACGACTTTGAATTTACAGCACAACGAAGTGAAAACATAACATAATGCACTATAATCAGCTGCCACTTAATCAAATACAAGCAACCTGCAATTTCCATTTTACCACAAGCAAGCAAACTGTCCCCATTCCTAACCGCAGAGTGATTGCGATAGTGCAATGCCAAATTGTCGTAATCTAACCACTTTAATTAAATTCAACCACAGAAAGTAAATGAAGTCACCCCACCCAATCCCTTATTCATTGTAGAATCTCTACAATAGCACGGATCACCACCAGACAAAGTCAGTCTTCTCTTCAAATACTGCTCCACGAACTATCATTCAGATAGAACCGAACATAGAACAGATGGCGAATATTCTTTCAAACCAGGCCGGCCTCCTGTTTACAACCCAAAAAAGCTTCCCACTCATCGAGAAAACAAACTGATGCTCAAAGATGTGAAATCGCTACAGGAGATATCCCAAAATGTTGCACCCAATGCTTACACCAAGTAATCGAAAATGACCGTAGTGGGTACGTATAAAGTAATCCAAAGAATAATGTCGCGATACATTCACAGCAAAATATAATGGGAAGCAATCAAAGTGCCAAATGAAAAGGTAATTTTCAACTTGAAGGAAGGAAGCAAAGTCAAGATTAAAAAAGATTTTAGACGGAGTCGTCCAGCGCTATTTAGTTATCTAGTTTAGTTGCTTATTCATCCGGAATCATTCACAAAATGATATGAGATATGTGGTCTCAACTGAAAAAGGAAACATTTGTTAAAAAATAACTAATTGATATATTCAATAATATTATGTAATTAAAAATGTTGACACTATTCATTTGTATGACATTACTGGTCATTGTCCACAGGATACACAGCACAGTTCACTGTACTGTACTGCACGCACACACATGCACATGCATTTTCGCCTGGGTTCAGGACCTTTATTCCTTCTATTCTACAAAATTCCTTGTCTTGTTCCTTGGTCCTACTGAAATAGTATATGATATGTGGAGCTCAGGAGAATGAGAATAGGCTAAAATTTTTTGTCACGTATTTAGGGCACTGTATTTTATAGTAAGAACAACTAACCCTCAACAGTTTACGGTAGAATGACAGTTACTTATTATTGAACAATGTCAAATTGTGCCATTATGTTATCCAAATAATTCTGGACATAGAAGTATGTATTTGCCTTAACTGACTTTTTAAATTATTGTATCTTAGTTGCGTCTTTAATATCTTAGGTACAGTTTATTACACAACTTTATACCTTTGTAGAGAATGTAGTTTTGTGTTTTTTTTTTTTTTTGTCTGCATACTATTGCTAAATGTCTGTTTAGTCTGGCTCTTTTATCATGCTGCTGTTTGTGAGATAATTGCTGATATTGTTCTTCATGTGCATAACAGATTGGTAGATGTAACCACATGATGCCGTCAGAATTCCAAGTAGTTGAAACAGATCTTTACAGGGAGTTCAGTTACTATTTTTAGTTATTATTCTAATAACCCTCTTCTTTAGTTTGAGATTGTGTCTATGTTTTTGTCTGACAAACTGAAAAATGATTCTATAGGTAAAGACAGAGTTTATGTAGTATGTAGCTGTATTGACCGTAACACTCTGATGACAGTACTCTAAGGGAATAGCATGCAGATAATATCTTCTTTCATAATGTATCTGTGAGTTCATTCCATTTCAGGTGACAGTCGATGTTAATTCCTAAAAATATTGTGTTTTCTAAGCATTCTAAGAACTTTTGATCCACAATTTATTTTACACAGTTACTTGTCCTCTTGCAGAAGCAGTTCAAACTGTTTCTTTTCTTTATGTGCAGTGCATGTTTATTGCTTAATGACCAGTGATATGCATCCTTTAGGGTTTCATTCGCTTTCTCTACTAACTTCTCTGGTTTCTATCAGCGATTTGGATGGTGTTCTCATCATGACAAGAATGTTTTCTCATATTTAACAGAGTTCACAGTTGTGTGCGAACAGTATCGATTTGCAAATCAGCCTGATTTTCAGGGCAACCTACATATCATTGCTAAGAAACGGTTTTCCAGGCCCTGACATGTAGGCTACCCAACATGACAAGCGTGTTGTGTTAGACTAATATCAGATTGCTTCAGTGAACTGTGTGGATGGCAGCCTATACGTCATTGGCAAAAAAATGATTTTCAAGCCCCTAGTGTGTAGCTTGTGCTGTATAACAAGCATGTTGCCAGAGTAGTACTGACTTGCTTTATTGAACTGTACTGCAGGGGCTACACATGCTGATGAGTCTCGCTGGGAACAAGTTGAGATGGACAGAGAGAGGGGGAGGAGGAAACAGATACAGAGAGGGCAGAAAGGGAAGACGTGTGAGCCAGGTGGAGGAGGCAGAAGGGTGCTGGACAGTTGGAAAAGGAAGAACAGGAGGTGGAGATGGAAAGAGAGGGAGGAGGAGGATATGGTCAGAGGAAGGGGGAGATATGGTCAGAAAGATGGGATGGAGTAAATGGACAAAGAGGGGGGACAGAGTAGATAAAGAGGCAGAGAGACTGGGGAGGAGGTGATAGACAGATGGAAATGGGAGGATGAGGTGAGTAGAGAGAGGAACGTACAGGTGCACACAAAGAGGGAGAGGAGGAGATGGCTTCAATATATGTTGTGAAATGTGTGCCTGGGTAAAGCTGTGGGAAAGGGCTAGGTAATTTATAAGTCTGGGAAAGTGTTGTTCCATGTAGCAATTTCCAGACTTTCGCCTCTCTGTAGTAAAGGTTTAATATACTTTCTTATTCCATTTTTAAAACATGGCATTCACTTCTTGTGTATTGCGGACTTCTTTCGAAATTACAAAAGTTACTCCAGAAAATTACAATGTGATCATGTACTTGGAACATAATTAAAAAAATTTTGGACTAGAGCAAATTATTACTCTAATATACACCAGTTATCAAAAGTAAAATCAAATTAAATAGAACCACTATCAAAAACAAGTTACAAATTTAAAAAGTTCTGAAATAGATGCTGTTGGCAACTAACATATGTTTCCATTTTCGAGACTTAGAAAATTGTTAAAATATTAAAGAAAATCAGTTCATCTGCCAGTATAAGATGTTCCTCTATTTCAAGCTAAAAGATACTGCATGACCGAAAAAAGTATGGCTTAACCGTTAACATTTTACATAACTAATTACAGAAATGTACAGAATTTTATTTCTCATAAAATTCTGTAACTGAAGAATTAACAATATAGACCAAATGGCTTTAATATACTACGCGTCTCTTCAACATATAGATCTCGAAATACACTCCTGGAAATGGAAAAAAGAACACATTGACACCGGTGTGTCAGACCCACCATACTTGCTCCGGACACTGCGAGAGGGCTGTACAAGCAATGATCACACGCACGGCACAGCGGACACACCAGGAACCGCGGTGTTGGCCGTCGAATGGCGCTAGCTGATCGGCATTTGTGCACCGCCGCCGTCAGTGTCAGCCAGTTTGCCGTGGCATACGAAGCTCCATCGCAGTCTTTAACACTGGTAGCATGCCGCGACAGCGTGGACGTGAACCGTATGTGCAGTTGACGGACTTTGAGCGAGGGCGTATAGTGGGCATGCGGGAGGCCGGGTGGACGTACCGCCGAATTGCTCAACACGTGGGGCGTGAGGTCTCCACAGTACATCGATGTTGTCGCCAGTGGTCGGCGGAAGGTGCACGTGCCCGTCGACCTGGGACCGGACCGCAGCGACGCACGGATGCACACCAAGACCGTAGGATCCTACGCAGTGCCGTAGGGGACCGCATCGCCACTTCCCAGCAAATTAGGGACACTGTTGCTCCTGGGGTATCGGCGAGGACCATTCGCAACCGTCTCCATGAAGCTGGGCTACGGTCCCGCACACCGTTAGGCCGTCTTCCGCTCACGCCCCAACATCGTGCAGCCCGCCTCCAGTGGTGTCGCGACAGGCGTGAATAGAGGGACGAATGGAGTCGTGTCGTCTTCAGCGATGAGAGTCGCTTCTGCCTTGGTGCCAATGATGGTCGTATGCGTGTTTGGCGCCGTGCAGGTGAGCGCCACGATCAGGACTGCATACGACCGAGGCACACAGGGCCAACACCCGGCATCATGGTGTGGGGAGCGATCTCCTACACTGGCCGTACACCACTGGTGATCGTCGAGGGGACACTGAATAGTGCACGGTACATCCAAACCGTCATCGAACCCATCGTTCTACCATTCCTAGACCGGCAAGGGAACTTGCTGTTCCAACAGGACAATGCACGTCCGCATGTATCCCGTGCCACCCAACGTGCTCTAGAAGGTGTAAGTCAACTACCCTGGCCAGCAAGATCTCCGGATCTGTCCCCCATTGAGCATGTTTGGGACTGGATGAAGCGTCGTCTCACGCGGTCTGCACGTCCAGCACGAACGCTGGTCCAACTGAGGCGCCAGGTGGAAATGGCATGGCAAGCCGTTCCACAGGACTACATCCAGCATCTCTACGATCGTCTCCATGGGAGAATAGCAGCCTGCATTGCTGCGAAAGGTGGATATACACTGTACTAGTGCCGACATTGTGCATGTTCTGTTGCCTGTGTCTATGTGCCTGTGGTTCTGTCAGTGTGATCATGCGATGTATCTGACCCCAGGAATGTATCAATTAAGTTTCCCCTTCCTGGGACAATGAATTCACGGTGTTCTTATTTCAATTTCCAGGAGTGTATTTACAAATTCTGTACAAAACACAACCTCATATCTAACAACAACAAGAACTAGGAAATGGTGGAAATTGCTCATGGCGGTCTCCGATGTGCGTCGCTCTGGTGATTCTAAAGTCAACTGCAAGACAGAAATACCGACTAAAAACATATGTTCCTGTGTAGAGGTTTCTCTCTGTACAAAACTGTTTCTTCCTATTCTGTGCCCATGTGGTATGTAGTATGGATCGGTGGCTCTGCAGTGAAGTGCTAAACTACTACTTCAAAAGTCAACCCGAGGATTTTTGATGTCATTTATCACTTCTTTCACGTCTGATAATATTTGTTGATATGAAAAATGCCCAGTCGGACAGTGTTTTCGGATCCATGTTAAACCGTAAGTCTCCATATAACTGGCAGGATAATTCCATTCAAAGGTCGGAAGAAGCACAGCACTGCACCCGCCCCAGGATCATGCCTAGTAAAATACTGTGCTGCTTGAAAGAATAATCGTATTTACGGCTGCTTTACTTATGCTGTATGTTGACGTTTGGAGGTTTTCGTGCGAAGTAAAAGTTAAAATTAAGTGTTGTATCCATATTAATCATGTGCCGTTAAGTGAACACAATGTAAAATGTTTGGAATGATTGGCTGGATGTAAGAAGAGACCTGATGTCGCCAATCTTGCGAGGATTAATAAATGAGTTCACAAAAAAATTTACAATGTCGATGATCTGACGCGTAGTGACTGTCGACAGTCAACATCATCTGATGCCCACTACCAACAAACTGTGGCTCTTAAGTACTCCGAGCATAATGTAACAGATATGCCGCTTGTGTCGACCCAGACAGCATACAACTGTCTCCACTCGATCCATTTGGCCTCTTGGGGACCACTACGAACAACAGTAAAAGAAAATTCTGCACTTGGCTAAGCAAAGTGGGTGGGCTAGGGAAAACGTGGAATGAAGCGTGGATCAGTGGTTTGGGGTTCTCTTGTAAGAGCCCCTGCTCCTACCAAACTTCCAGAAATGCCTCGGTTTAGCCGGTGAGTCCGTAGTTGGAAGTATAAGGGGTGTGCTCTCGTTGTTTTATGTCCCCTTGCAGAGCCAAAGCAGCGCCATCGGATTCTGAAAGTGCAATACTGCTATCTATGGTTTATGAAATGAAGCGGGAAGAAGTTTTTTTGTGCAAATAACTTTTTACATGGGATGCTATTATAGTACGTTTAAGAAACACCGTAAAAGGAACTTGTTCAAGCGGATTATAAGCTGAATACTAACAGTACGAGAGCATGGTTTACTGCATGAGTACATCGAAAGGCATTCTATCGACGATTGCCAACTATGGCGCACAGTCTATAACATGAGCGTACAATCGGTGTAGTTCGTGTAAGACTGTACATCTTCGGTTACGCCAAAGCTATGCATTTATTTATTAATATCAACGTTTCCTGGCATTGTAAAATTACTGATAGTATTTATGACCCATAGCCTCCTCCATGTCTCAGTGGTAAATGGCAACTTTAGGTGGTAAATATTTGTTAATAACAATAAATTGATTCGCATCAGAATAAATGTATTTTCCCCAGGTATACCGTTACTGACGTCCCGAGCGATTTCTGCACCAGCACCTCATTCCACTGGCTCTGAAAGCCCTAGATGGCGAACCGCCTCTGCTAGCTTGCATGGGAACCTACCGCTCGCTTCTTACTCTGCACGTACTGCAGTGCTGATACATTCAATTATTATACGTGAAATAGCGAAACTGGAAGTAAAGTGAAATGCGCTCTTATCTGCAAATAAGGGGTACATTACCCTCTTCACCAATGAGTACACGATCTGTCTGACTCTTAAGGATCGTTGTAGACGAGTAGGGAGGCAGCCAAGTACGTCCCAGGCATGCAACCCCATGGTTTCAACAGCAAGTTGGTCACTTATGTTTTGGACAGGTATCACGTGCGGATTTAGAATGCCTCTCATTGCAATCGTTGTCAACTTGAATGCTGTGCAGAATCGTCCAACCTCTCGTTTGTTTCTAGAGTCAACATTTCGGCGATGGATACAGCTTATCCAGACTATAATCACTACGTGAGCAGCCTCCTCCAAAAAGCAGGAATCCGGTGAATCGAACAGTTGGCGGTATCCGCTGACGCGAACACGACTGAGCATTACTTGTGACTTGCAGTGTGTCGTCGTTGGACCTCTCGTTATACACTGGAGGACGTCAGAAGGACCGACGTCAAAGAAACAAGCCTAGATCACTAAGCAGACAGCATGCACAAAGGAGTCCAAGCATGTAATAGTGTATATGGTGGAGCAACACTGTTTTGAATATGTAGTTAAGGAAATGTGGTTCTATTTGAGCAAACACAAATTCTTCTTGTGGCAATGCAGACTTTAACGGTGTATTAACCGATGATAGTCCTTTAGGGTCTATGGCCAGATCGCGCAGTAATCTAGAAGACCGCATGATTCGGTTGCAGACACGTCAAGAGTATCTCAAATGCTTCTTCATTAACAGCCAAATACACTCCTGGAAATGGAAAAAAGAACACATTGACACCGGTGTGTCAGACCCACCATACTTGCTCCGGACACTGCGAGAGGGCTGTACAAGCAATGATCACACGCACGGCACAGCGGACACACCAGGAACCGCGGTGTTGGCCGTCGAATGGCGCTAGCTGCGCAGCATTTGTGCACCGCCGCCGTCAGTGTCAGCCAGTTTGCCGTGGCATACGGAGCTCCATCGCAGTCTTTAACACTGGTAGCATGCCGCGACAGCGTGGACGTGAACCGTATGTGCAGTTGACGGACTTTGAGCGAGGGCGTATAGTGGGCATGCGGGAGGCCGGGTGGACGTACCGCCGAATTGCTCAACACGTGGGGCGTGAGGTCTCCACAGTACATCGATGTTGTCGCCAGTGGTCGGCGGAAGGTGCACGTGCCCGTCGACCTGGGACCGGACCGCAGCGACGCACGGATGCACGCCAAGACCGTAGGATCCAACGCAGTGCCGTAGGGGACCGCACCGCCACTTCCCAGCAAATTAGGGACACTGTTGCTCCTGGGGTATCGGCGAGGACCATTCGCAACCGTCTCCATGAAGCTGGGCTACGGTCCCGCACACCGTTAGGCCGTCTTCCGCTCACGCCCCAACATCGTGCAGCCCGCCTCCAGTGGTGTCGCGACAGGCGTGAATGGAGGGACGAATGGAGACGTGTCGACTTCAGCGATGAGAGTCGCTTCTGCCTTGGTGCCAATGATGGTCGTATGCGTGTTTGGCGCCGTGCAGGTGAGCGCCACAATCAGGACTGCATACGACCGAGGCACACAGGGCCGACACCCGGCATCATGGTGTGGGGAGCGATCTCCTACACTGGCCGTACACCACTGGTGATCGTCGAGGGGACACTGAATAGTGCACGGTACATCCAAACCGTCATCGAACCCATCGTTCTACCATTCCTAGACCGGCAAGGGAACTTGCTGTTCCAACAGGACAATGCACGTCCGCATGTGTCCTGTGCCACCCAACGTGCTCTAGAAGGTGTAAGTCAGCTACCCTGGCCAGCAAGATCTCCGGATCTGTCCCCCATTGAGCATGTTTGGGACTGGATGAAGCGTCGTCTCACGCGGTCTGCACGTCCAGCACGAACGCTGGTCCAACTGAGGCGCCAGGTGGAAATGGCATGGCAAGCCGTTCCACAGGACTACATCCAGCATCTCTACGATCGTCTCCATGGGAGAATAGCAGCCTGCATTGCTGCGAAAGGTGGATATACACTGTACTAGTACCGACATTGTGCATGCTCTGTTGCCTGTGTCTATGTGCCTGTGGTTCTGTCAGTGTGATCATGTGATGTATCTGACCCCAGGAAAGTGTCAATAAAGTTTCCCCTTCCTGGGACAATGAATTCACGGTGTTCTTATTTCAATTTCCAGGAGTGTATGTTATGGTGAAACGTCACCATTGTCTGTGGGTGCATTTATTTTCTGTCTAATAAAATGGAAAGAAGTTCTGCACGATAGTACATACAGTTTTGAGACAATGATATTTATTTTTATAGCAGCAAAAATGCACACTGGCAGAAAAAAATCGCAACACGAAGAAGGAGTTGTTCGACATAAACGAAAGCTGGTTCGTGTATTTCTGTATCTGAAAGATGATTGTTTAAATTTCGCACTAGTCGCATAAGAGTGGCGCCATTAGCTCCAGTACGAGGATGCAAATCAGGTTTGCTTTAAATAACAGCTGTAACGGTCGTGAGCGTTAGATAACTTTGAAACTGGATGTAGTGAGTTGGTGTTAGCCACAAATCCCTTTAAGGCGACAAAAACACCATTATCAGTACCCCACTCATTTTCAAGCAGGTAGCGTAATAGGGCTACGAGAAGTTGGATGCTTCTTCTGTAGTATTGCAGAAAGACTCGGCAGGAATGTAGCACTGTACGTAATGGATAGCAGCTGTGGCGACGAGAATGTACGGTCGCAATATGACCGAGCTTCGTACGACCAAGTGGCATTACCGACAGGTTAGACCAATGTGTTCGGCGTACGGCTCTGGCACATCGTACTGCATCTATAGCAGCAGTTTGAGCAGCAATTGGCACCATAGTAACACAACGAATTGCCACAAATTGGTTACTTGAAGGACACCTTCGAGCCAGACGTCCTGCAACGTGTATTCCAGTTACCCCAAACCACCTCCATTTGCGACTTCAGTGGTGTCAAGCGAAAGCTCATTGTAGAGCAGGGTGGTGCAGGTTTGTTTTGTTTTATGATGAAAGCTGATTCTGCCTCGTGTTGATTATGAGGAGGCCAGCTGAGAGCCTGCAGCCATCTTGTCTGCGTTCTAGACACACTGAACCCACACCTGGACTTATGGTCTGGAGTGCGATTTCTTACGACAGCAGGAGCAATCTCGTGCTTATCCAACCGCACCCTGACAGCAAATTTGTACGTCAATCTGGTAATTCGGCCTGTTGTGCTGGCATTCATGAACAGTATTCCAGAGGGTGTTTTCCAACAGGATAACGCTGGCCCACACATCGCTGTTGTAACCCTAAAAGATCTACAGAGGGTCGACAGGGTGTCTTGGCCTTCTCGATCACCACATCTGTCTGCAATCGAGGGCATATGGAACATCGTCAGACAACAACTCCAGCGTCATCCACAAACAGCATTATCCGTCCCTGTACTGAACGACTAAGTGCAATATGCTTGGAACTCCATCCCACAAACTGTCATCCGGGATCTGTACAATATAATTCATGCACGCTGCATGCTTCCGTTCAACATTCTGACAGGTACACCACTTATTAATGTATCTGTGCCGCGTGCCTCCGTTTAATTTCGCGTCATTCCCGCGGATTTGGAATCATTTTGGCCGCAAGAGCGCATGTGGCATTATTGTCGCCGGTAGAGGGCAGGTCGGAGGAGAAGCCAGTTAAGGCCTGCGGCGACCTGGGGAAGAGGAGAGTGTGACACGGGCGGCGGGGAGCGCAAGTGAAGCGGCGTGTTGTTGTGGCCAAGCGTCTGCCGTGCCCGTTTGGTGCGGGTTTGGGGGGGCCGAGTGTTGGACGCAGCTGTGAACATGGCCCGTTAAAGTCTCCTTCGGCAGGACGCACTGTATTCGGCGGGTCCTCTGCTATTGAAGTTGCAAGCAGTTTGTGTCCATTGCGGTGCCGGGTTGGAGTCCGGTGTGACTTTCTACATCTACATGGATACTCTGCAAGTTACATTTAAGTGCCTGGCAGAGGGTTCATCGAACCACCTTCACAATTCTCTATTATTCCAATCTCGTATATCGCGCGGAAAGAATGAACATCTATATTTTTCAGTACGAGATTGGATTTCCCTTATTTTATCGTGGTGATCGTTCCTCCGTATGTAGGTCGGTGCCTACAAAATATTTTCGCATTCGGAGGAGAAAGTTGGTGATTGGAATTTTGTGAGAAGATTGCGTCGCAACGAAAAACGCCTTTCTTTTAATGATGTCCAGCCCAAATCCTGTATCATTTCTGTGACACTCTCTCCCATATTTCGCGATAATACAAAACGTGCTGCCTTTCTTTGAACTTTTTCAATGTACTCCGTCTGTCCTATCTGGTAAGGATCTAAAAGAGGACGGACTAGCGCAGTGTAGGCAGTCTCCTTCGTAGGTCTGTTACATTTTCTAAGTGTCCTGCCAATAAAACGCAGTCTTTGGTTAGCCTTCCCCACAACATTTTCTATGCGTTCCTTCCAATTTAAGTTGTTCGTAATTGTAATATCTAGGTATTTAGTTGAATTTTAGATTAGACTGATTTATCGTGTAACGGAAGTTTGAGTTCCTTTTAGCACTCATGTGGATGACCTCACACCTTTCGTTATTGAGGGTCAACTGCCACTTTTCGCACCATTCAGATATCTTTTCTAAACCTTTTTTTCAATTTGTTTTGATCTTCTGATGACTTTATTAGTCTATAAACGTCGACAGAGTCATCTGCAAACAACCGAAGAGAAATCAGAGCTCGAATGGAAAGATTTAAGTGTTCCTTTTTCCAACGAGACATTCGAGAGTGGAATGGTAGAGAAGTAGTATAAAAATGGTTCGATGAAACCTCTGCCAGGCACTTAAGTGTGAACTGCAGAGTAACCATGTAGATGTAGATGTAGATGTAGAAGACGGCTGCTCAGATTGTCTCCCAAATCCTTTATACAGATAAGGAACAGAAAAGGGCCTATAACACTACCTTGGGGAACACCAGAAATCACTTCCGTTTTACTCGATGACTTACCGTCAATTACTACGAACTGTGACCTCTCTGACAGGAAATCACAAATCCAGTCACATAACTGAGACGATATTCCATATGCACACAATTTCACTACGAGCCACTTGTATTGTACAGTATTAAAAGCCTTCCGGAAACCCAGATATACAGAATCGATCTGAAATCCCTTATTAATAGCACTCAACACTTCATGTGAATAAAGAGCTAGTTGTGTTTCACAGGAACGATGTTTTATAAACCCATGTTGACTGTGGATCAATGTACCGTTTTGCCGACCGGTGTGGCCGAGCGGTTCTAGGCGCTTCAGTCCAGAACCGCGCTGCTGCTACGGTCGCAGGTTCGAATCCTGCCTCGGGCATGGGTGTGTGTGATGTCCTTAAGTTAGTTAGGTTTAAGTAGTTCTAAGTTCTAGGAGACTGATGACCCCAGATGTTAAGTCCCATAGTGCTCAGAGCCATTTGAATCATTTGAAATATACCGTTTTCGTCGAGGTAATTCATAATGTTCGAACACAATATATGTTCCAAAATCCTGCTGCATATCGACGATAATGATATGGGCCTGTAATTTAGTGGATTACTCCTACTACCTTTCTTGAATGTTTGTGTAACCTGTGCCTTTGGGTAAGGATCTTTCGTCGAGCCAACGGTTGTATATGATTGTTAAGTATGGAGCTAATGAATCACCATACTCCGAAAGGAACTTAATTGGTATACAGTCTGGACAAGAAGACTTGCTTTTATTAAGTGATTTAAGTTGCTTCACTACTCCGAGGATATTTACTTTTACGTTACTCTTGTTGTCAGCTGTTCTCGATTCGAATTCTGGAATATTTACTTTGTCTTATTTTGTGAAGGTATTTCGGAAGGCTGCGTTTAGTAACTCTGCTTTGGCAGCACTGTCTTCGATAGTATCTCCATTGCTATCGCACAGAGAAGGCATTGATTATTTCTTGCCGCTAACATACGTCACATACGACCAGAACCTCTTTGGATTTTCTGCCAGGTTTAGAGACACAATTTCGTTGTGGAAACTGTTAAAAGCATTTCGCATTGAAGTCCACGTTTAATTTCGAGCTTCTGTAAAAGATCTGCGGTAGCGTTCTCGCTTCCCACGCCCTGGTTCCCAGGTTCGATTCCAGGCGGGGTCAGGGATTTTCTCTGCCTCGTGACGACTGGGTGTCGTGTGATGTTCTTAGGTTAGTTAGGTTTAAGTAGTTCTAAGTTCTAGGGGACTGATGACCATAGATGTTAAGTCCCATAGTGCTCAGAGCCATTTTTTGTAAAAGATCGCCAATCTTGGGGATTTTGCGTCTTGGAATGAGTGGAGATTGTCTCTCAGGAAAGCGTCAAGTGAATTTTTATCTGTTTTTTTGAAAACGTATATTTTTCAGTTATTTTCCGAGGACTTGGGGATTGTAATATTCAGTCTCGCTACGACAACCCTGTGTTCACTAATCCCTATATCGGTTTTGATGTTAGTTACTAACTCAGGATTATTTGATGCTAAGAGGTCAACCGTGTTTTCACAACCGTTTACTATTCGCCTGGGCTAATGAACTAACTGCTCGAAATAATTTTCACACAATGCGTTCAGCACAATTTCGGATGATATTTTATGCGTACCTCCGGAATTGAACATGTATTTTCGCCAACATATCGAGGGTAAAATAGTCACCACCAGCTACTATCGTTTAAGTCGGGTGCATGTTTGAAATCAAACTCAAGTTTCCTTTGAACCTTTCACCAACTGTGTCATCTGAATTGGGAGATCGGTAAAAGGATCCAATTATTATTTATTCCGGTTTCCAACAATCATCTCTGCCCATACTAACTTTCAGGAAGTATCTACTTCTATTTCGCAACAAGTTAAACTACTACTGACAGCAACAAACACCACCGCTAACCGTGTTTAGCCTACCTTTTCGGAACACCGTTAGGTTCTTCGCAAGTATGTGTGGCGTCTGCTGGATGATACCCGCGGGTCTCCGACTACGAGTAATCTTCGTTACATCCTTCTTTCGGCGCTCTTTAAGCGAGAGTTTGTCAATGGGGGCAAAATTTTACAAAAAATCACGGTGAGCATCCCATTAGTGTGCACGTCACTTGGTGTCGCGTGGTGGCTATTTTGACTCTGTTTCCTGGTCGCCCGATATTATATGCACACATCAAATAAAAGTGTTGCATCACCCAGTTCCCAGAACTCCTGAAGGTAGACGTTAACTGCGGATATTGTATCACAGACACACTCCCTTTGACTACTCAGAGACGTCACTAAACCCGCCCAAAGATGTCAACAACTATGCATGATTCAAATGGTTCGAATGGTCCTGAGTACTATGGAACTCAACTTCTGAGGTCAATAGTCCCCTAGAACTTAGAACTAGTTAAACCTAACTAACCTAAGGACATCACAAACATCCATGCCCGAGGCAGGATTCGAACCTGCGACCGTAGCGGTTGCGCGGTTCCAGACTGCAGCGCCTTTAACCGCAGGGCCACTTCGGCCGGCTCAACTGTGCATGGTTCAAAATGCTTCAAATGGCTCTGAGCACTATGGGACTTAACATCTGAGGTCATCAGTCCCCTAGAACTTAGAACTACTTAAGCCTAACTAACCTAAGGACATCACACACATCCATGCCCGAGGCAGGATTCCAGACTGAAGCGCCTAGAACCGCTCGGCCACACCGGCCGGCAACTATGCATGTGCAGCGCCTATTAGACGGAGGGGGTCCGATAGCCGGTCAGTCATTCCACCAGGAAAAAGGTACACGGCTCGTGTTGTCTGTGGTTCAACCATGCCTAGACGGTCAATACCGTGGTTCGATCGCGTCCGCATTGCTACTTTGTGCCAGGAAGGGCTCTCAAAAAGGGAGATGTCCAGGCGTCTCGGAGTGAACCAAAGCGATGTTTTTCGGACATGGAGGAGATACAGAGAGACAGGAAGTGTCGATGACATGCCTCACTCAGGCCGCCCAAGGGCTACTACTGCAGTGGATGACCGCTACCTACGGATTATGGCTCGGATGAACCCTGACAGCAACCCCATCATGTTGAATAGTACTTTTCGTGCAGCCGTAGGACGTCATGTTACGACTCAAACTGTGCGCCATAAGCTGCATGATGCGCAACTTGCCGGCCGCGGTGGTCTTGCGGTTCGGCGCTGAGTCGGGAACCGCGCGACTGCTACGGTCGCAGGTTCGAATCCTGCCTCGGGCATGGATGTGTGTGATGCCCTTAGGTTAGTTAGGTTTAAGTAGTTCTAAGTTCTAGGCGACTGATGACCACAGATGTTAAGTCCCATAGTGCTCAGAGCCATTTGAACCATTTGATGCGCAACTTCACTCGCGACGTCCACGGTGAAGTCAATCTTTGCAACCACGACACCATACAGCGCGGTACAGATGGGCCCAACAACATGCCGAATGGACCGCTCAGGATTGTCATGACGTTCTCTTCACCGATGAGTGTCGCATATGTCTTCAACCAGACAATGGTCGGAGTCGTGTTTGGAGGCAACCCGGTCAGGCTGAACGCCTTAGACACACTGTCCAGCGAGTGCAGCAAGGTAGAGGTTCCCTGCTGTTTTCAGGTGGCATTATGTGGGGCCAACGTACGCCGCTGGTTGTCAAGGAAGGCGCCGTAATGGCTCTACGATACGTGAATGCAATAGTGCAACCATATCGGCAGCATATTGGCGAGGCATTCGTCTTCATGGACGACAATTCGCACCCCCATCGTGCACACCGTGTGAATGACTTCCTTCAGGACGACATCGCTCGACTACAATGGCCATGATGTTCTCCAGACATGAACCCTATCGAAAGCATGCCTGGGGTAGATTGAAAAGATCTGTTTATGGCCGACGTGACCTACCAACCACTCTGAGGGATGTACGCCGAATCGAGGAGTGGGACAATCTGGACCAACAGTGCCTTGATGAACTTGTGGATAGTGTGCCACGACGAATACAGGCATGCATCAATGCAAGAGGACGTCCTACTTGATATTAGAGGTACCAGTGTGTACAGCAATCTGGACCACTAACGCTGAAGGTCTCGTTGTATGGTGGTACAACATGTACTGTGTGGTTTCCATGAGCAATAAAATGATCGAAAATGATGTTTATGTTGATCTCTGTTCCAATTTTCTGTACAGGTTCCGGAATTCTCGGAACCGAAGTGATGCAATTTTTTTTAATGTGTGTATTGAAACGTGTTATTTATGAGGGTTTTGCCTTGTACTACTTGGGTTCAGCTCTGTCAATGTGTGTGGGCTTGTGGCTGTCAGTACTCCAAACTGATTTTAGAATCTAAGGGTATAGAATGCAGATGTAATTCTTCGGATTTACGAATTGTACTTTATAGTCCGAGAAAATTATTAGCTACCTTATTTCTGAGGCATGTCTATAGTGACCTGTTGGCTAGTATCACGAGCTCGAGCTGGTTACTAAACTGTTTGCATCTGCACAAAAAAACAAGAAAGAAAAATTTTATGCCTCAGTAGTTAAGTCAAAGTTTCCTGCATAACGTTCGTACTTTTCTTCATTTGTGGTATAATTCACACTAAATAATTAACGAGTTGTCTCTGTGTTACAGGATAGGTAATTGTGTGTCTTGTTAACTGTGGTCTAGTACAAAAAATGGTTCAAATGGCTCTGAGCACTATGCGCCTTAACTTCTGAGGTCATCAGTCGCCTAGAACTTAGAACTAATTAAACCTAACTAACCTAAGGACATCACACACATCCATGCCCGAGGCAGGATTTGAACGTGCGACCGTAGCGGTCGCTCGGCTCCAGACTGTAGCGCCTAGAACCGCACGGCCGCTCCGGCCGGCTATGGTCTAGTTAAAGATGCCTGTGTACCATTACTGAAATTTTTGATTAAGGTTTCTAGTACTGTGATAGCGGCAACTGCTGTTCTTTATTAGTACAGAAGGAGGAATTATTGCTACTGGCGTTGCCACTGCCACCGACTCTATCATCATAAATTTGAACCACATTTATCAGTCGTTTTCACTATTTCGAAGGGAATGGCGTTTTGATAATTACTGGCAATAGCCGATGGTTGATATTTGTGACGTATTCATTTGATCATATGTTTTCCTTTTGGTAATGTAAATGTATTTTTAATTCATTTATTATTTTTCACTAAAAGGAAGTGATTTTATACTGTTGCCGTTTTGAGACGTTTGCTATCGGTTGTATTACAGAAATTTAGTCTTTTCAGTTCTGGAGGCAATTTGTTAATGTTATTCTTCGATTTTTGCTTTTTAAAAACAAATTCATGAGTGTTTTTAGGAGCTTTAATAAATTTGCTACGGCCCAGTACCTTTCCACTCAACGCCGGCTCCCTACCGCGTTTCAGTACCAGCATTTCATATTTGCTGTGCTTATCCCGCGCTCACCTTAACCTGTGACCTTTCAACGATAATCACTTAAATTTGTTACCTAGACAAATGTATTCCAAAAATTTCATTACTCTACATTAATCGTATTTTGGTGTTGTGTCTTTTTCAGTTGGTGTATTGTACCTTAGTAGCACGTACTAGTGTTTGTGTGGCTGTCTTCTGAAACTGTTCCCCCTGGAAGATTGTAATGTGGCCCTTACATTCAATCATCATACAAACGTCAAATTGGAAAATATTGAAATAACCACTCACGAAATAGGAAAGCAACTACAATCGCTTGGCAGCGCAAAGGCCTCAGTACCATATGAGATGTGTGTAAGATTCCACAAAGATTATGCGAAAGAACTTACTCCTCTTCCAGCAGCAGTTTACTGTAGTTCGCTGGAGCAATAAACTGTACCTAGCGTCTGGGAAACAGAGCATGTCATTCCCGTTTCAAGAAGGATCATAGTACAAATGTATATTATTATAGGCCTGTATCGTTGGTATCAATCTGTTGTACAGTTATGGAACGTGTTTTGTGCTCAAGAATTATGACGTTCTCAGAGTACAAAAATGCCCTCTACAAAAATTAACACGGATTCGGCAAACAGAGATCTTTCGAGACTCGGTTCACTCTGTTCCTCCGTGAGATCCATATCACTGCAGACAACGTAGATCAAGTTGACGCCGTGTTCCTCGACTTCAGAAAGGCATTTGACACCGTCCCACACAGCCGTTTAGTGAAACAAGAAGCTTCCCGTGTATCGATCTATATTTGCGATTGGACTGAAGACTTCCTTGCCGATAGAACTCAACACATCGCCCTTACGGGAACAAAATCGACAGATGTAAAAGTAATTTCTGGAGTACCTCCAGGAAGTTCGTTAGGACCGTTACTGTTTATAACGTCCTTTATAACTGGTCTATGAGATAGCGTCGGAAGCTCTTTAAGGCTGTTCAGAGACGATGCGGTTGTGTATAAGAAAGCAGCAACGTCAGAAGACAATGTCTACTTGAAGAATGACCTACAGAGGATTGATGAATGGTTCAGGCTCTGGCAGTTGATCCTGAACGTGAATAATTTTAACATATAGCACCTGCGTAGGAAAAGAAAGCCACTACTGTACAGCTACACTATTGATGAAAAACTGCTGGAAACAGTATCAAACGTTAAGTATCTGGGAGTAACTATCCACAGCGCTCGTAAATGTAATGACCACACAGAGTGAGATTCATAGGAAGACTTTTGAGGAATTTTAACTTGTCCACCAAGGAAGTGGCTTACGGGGTGCTTGTTCGGACGGCACCTGAGTATTTCTCATCAATCTGGGACCCTTTCCAGGTAGGACTGGTAAAAGATATAGAGAAGATGCAACGAAGACCGACGTGTTTCGTCACGGGGTCATATTGTCGGTGCGAGAGCATTACAGAAATGCTCAACCAACACTAGTGGCAAACGTTACAAGAGAGGCTATGTGCGAAGTGGTTTACTGTTTACTATTTCCGAGAAGAGTCGGAAAACGTATTACTTTCCCCCACGTACATCTTGCGATATGACCGTGACGACATTATTCTGAGCTAATACAGAGGCTTACCGACAATCGTTCTTCCCCGACGCCATTCGCGAGTGGAACATGGAAGGGTATCAGTGTGGCAATGTGGCTTGCGGATTATTGATGTTATTTAGATGTCTGAAGCATGCAGTGGAACTGAATTTTTGCTCCAGTTTGCAAGTTCAAAATGGTTCAAGTGGCTCTAAGCACTATGGGACTTAACATCTGAGGTCATCAGTCCCGTAGACTTAGAACTACTTAAATCTAACTAACCTAAGGACATCACACATGTCCATGCCCGAAGCAGGATTCGAACCTGCGACCGTAGCAGCAGCGCGGTTCCGGACTGAAGCGCCTAGAACCGCTCGGCCACATGGGCCGGCAGTTTGCAAGTTATAAGCATTTACGTTACGTATATTTACCAAAATATTTAGCCTAAAATGAAAAAAATTACTTTTTTTCGCTTTGCCACTGTTAGATTATGGTGCTGCCATTATAATATGTGTTAACATTGTTTTGTTGTTTTATTCTTTATCTCTCGTTTCTGAGTTTAGAGTAAGAGTTTTCGAAAATTTTATGGGGATATGATGATTATGAATGAGCTTTATAGATTGTTTACTGGGAGTGGGACCTATGTATATAAAGTGAGTGTACTTAGTTTTTGTGAATTCCGCTTTTTCCCGCCTAGGGTATATAAACTTTGCTTTCTAACACCCACTGTCACACTGGCTATCATATATACAATTATTCCATCACCTTCTTTTATGAATTCTCAGCGAGAATTTCGAAATTTGTAATGAAAGTAGCTTTTGGTGTGTGCGCGTGTGCGTATGTGTGCTACGTGCCTTTATCTTCCGATAGTTCTTTTAGGACTGAGAACAGGGTTTCACTGCAGAGTGCGGTATATTCATTCGTTAGTTCTTTTCCTCCTACTACGTTTTTTTGTATATTGTAATTTTCTTCTATTATGTGTTTGTGTGAAGGGCCTTTGCTGTATTTCAGAATTTTGGGTCGGTATGTAATTATATTGGACTACGATTCATGCCCATAGGCTAATCTGCAAATGTAGAACGACTGCTGTCACTTTTAAGCTCCCGTAAGCGTTCAGTGTACCTAATGCTCAAATTTCTACCTGTTTGTCCGATATAAATGGAGTTGCAGTATTGTCTTACGAGTTGTGTTTGCTCAAGGCAGAACCATATTTCCATATTTATATACTAGGAAGCAAAGACGGACAAAAAGGGAGTTTCAACCACAAGATGAAACGATATTGAATGTTGCTCACCAGAAATTCTGATTGCAAAACTTTCTCAGATGTGTAGTTTCGAACAGTCTGTCTGTACTTCTGGTTTCTGTTTTGATTTTATTCCGTAGTGAAATTAACTTCCTTGTTTCATAGACTTTATTCTTTCATTCCCAGCTCACCTTGACTTCAAATTCACACACGTTCACAGATAAGCAGATGGCAAATGTAATTTTTATGAGCAATTTACACAAAGGAAAGTAACATACAATGTGGATTGAAGATATCATTATACGTAGCTACAGAAAAAATTATAAACAATGCACTAAATGGTATATTGCTACAATTATAAAAACGGTATCTGAAAATCAAGGCCTAGAAACCATTGATCCTATGAGAAGCAGTAGCAAAAAATGAAAACCAACTGTTACAATTGTCTTTCATATTACGTATCACTCTTCGAGTTTCGAATCAGCTGCATGATATAAAGGCTACGTTGTTCATTCCTACTTTTGCTATTGCAGTGTCATCTTTGGCGATGCGTCATACCTGCAAGTAATACATTGAAAGCAGAGCCTAGTCAACCAGTTAAGTCGCTTGACGGCTGCATTCGAGTTCGCTTTTCCCTCGTGTATATGGGGAAGAGCAATTACTCTGGCTTCCTTCTTCGGTACACTGCGTTCTGAAGACGCTGGTTAAGTAGCACTGAATGCCACCGACTTAGTAATAATTCAAAGATGTTCCCTTGCGAATGATTTCAGTCGGGAATCATCCTTTTTTTTAGGCAACATAGTTGTATGGAGATAAACAGCGATTAATTTACTTATAATCAATTATTCAAAATGACAGTCACAATCGCATTATTTATTTTGCCGCCAACCGGTTTCAACCTGAGATGGGGTCATCTTCAGTGCAATTTACACCATTTGGTCGCTCGCTCCAGATCGCAGCTAGCAGCGAGCTACCAAATGGTGTAAATTGCCCTGAATGAACCCATATCAGGTTGAAACCGGTTGGCGGCAAAATAAACAATGCGATTGTGACTGTCATTTTGAATAATTGATTAGGGGGAATCACTCAGCTGAAGCTTCCAGAAATTTTTGTGAGAACGTTGCATGCCAGCGCAGCATTGATGTGACTACATTTTACATGATTTTTTTCAGGAGTAGTCCTGTTCCATGTGCGTAAGTGTACGTTTCTTTGTTCTGATCGAAACTTTATGCGAATATGCAAGGATCAATATTGGCATTTCATTAAGTAATCCGTGGATACAGAACGAATTTCACGGTACTTTCCCACTCATTTAATAGTGTTAAAAGGATTTGAAAGTATATTTTTTTACGCTTTTGTGACTGTGTATTATCTGTACAACCACACAGTCCGATTATGAACAATGCCAGGGGTGAATGGCAATTACGGTGGGCGATGGAATTGTGTTGTTAGCGTTAGGTAGTCAATAGTACACCACCCTGGGCGGGATAGCACTGGAGCAGTGTGGATCAGTGAGTGGAGGTCTGGTAGCTGTCCGACGTATCAACATGAAAACATCATTGTTCGGACATTCATTTATTATTCAACACACGACAGCAATAGTGACGTTACTCGGAGAAGCCAACATCCCCTGGACTTAAGTGGTAGGTGGCATTTGAAGAGGTGTGGCAGCCAGCAGGCAGCCTGGTGGCGTGAAGTGAAATGTTGATGGTAGAAACTTCGTAAGGCCACAGCGGCGGGCGACAGCCCACAATGCAAGCTCATGGTAGCCTGGTGCCACGACTTGGCAACACTACTTGCCATATAAGCATGTAGCCCGTCGATGTAACTGAATCTGGTCGGCTTCAGTCTGCCCTGCTTCTGTGGCCTCATGTATTACTGTGGCGATCCCAGAGTATTTGCGAGATGGAAAGTTAACACCGTAATGACCCTAATTGCACTACTAATCAACAATCTACTACCTCACGGCTTTTAGCGTACCACGTATCTAGGCCTCCCTTGTTTTCAGCAGTTTGAAAGAATCAGCTCGCAATCATACACGGAAAAAATTTACTGCTGCTGGTCCTTTGAAAATAGTGTTGCAGCTCTAGGATGTCAGACAGGTATCTTTTTCCTCCCGTCTTGTTTGAAAATAATTGTACCACGCATACATCCATGTTGGTGTGGGCCACTCGAGCTGGACATATACTGTCCACAACCTATGGTAGCTATGAAGCTCATCTGCTGATATTAACACACACCTTTTCCCATTCTCGTAAATCAACATCAGCTCCGTTGTTATCATCTGCACGTACTTCCGCAGAGCTTCTCGCCTCATGGTGTAGGGGTGGATGCATAACACTTGTATCATGCATGAGCACTTGCCACTGGGCATCTGATTAATTCATAGAGTCATGCTCGATCGGTACTGATTCCTACTGCCAACAATGTGGCAATGTAGCGACAGAGTCTGCTCATTGGGTGTAATGACAGGTCTTAAGTCCAGAAAGTAGTTCTTTTTGCACTTTCAACAGCCCTACCAGAAATTTCCCTGGAGACGTCAGTGTAGGACATAGCTGCCCATGTTCTGCATGATGTATTGTTCAAATGGTTCAAATGACTCTGAGCACTATGGGACTCAACTGCTGTGGTCATCAGTCCCCTAGAACTTAGAACTACTTAAACCTAACTAACCTAAGGACATCACACACACCCATGCCCGAAGCAGGATTCGAACCTGCGACCGTAGCAGCAGCGCGGCTCCGGACTGGAGCGCTTAGAACCGCACAGCCACCGCGGCCGGCTGCATGATGTATGGTCTCCTGGAACCCCACCACCTCTATTCATACATCCTCTATGCCCTCTGCAATGACTACAAGAGTCTCGATATGGCCACCATTGCCGTTATCTTCAGAAGCATATGCTTGTTATTCAGTGCACCCTGTTTTACATTTACCTACTGCGTACTGTGCCATTCTGTTACAGTCTTGGTACTCTCTGGCAGTTCCCTCACTCACCCAAAAGCACAAGTCAATCCTAAACACTGCCTTCAGTAGCTTCTCTTCTGCATCCTCTCAGGCAATTGTAACATACATGCTACCAAGTCCGTCATTTGGCACAACTGCTCATATAACCATTTGTAGGACACATGTCACGCCTTCATATTCCTCTAGCACTTCTTCCAATGCTCCCTTTTTCTCCAACTCAACGTGCATGTTTGAAAACGCTTTCTCCAGCCTTCGCACTTTATTTCTCAGTTCCCACATAATGAATGTCAGCCTTTATGTCCACTAGTGACAGGTGAGAATAACGTCCTCCGCCTGAAGAGCAACACCCGACCTTTAAACTGTTTTTTTTTTTTTTTTTTTTTCTGCGATGCCCTTAGACCTTCCTTTCTGAAGACATGCAGTACTACCAGTACTACAATGCTCCTCATGGTCGACTTTGGTGTTGTCGCAGCCTAGGAAAAGGAAGCAGCAATCACTCTCCCTTTCCCTTTCTAAAGACCCAACATAAATAATACGTTCCCACAGAGTGGAGGAAAAAACACAAAACCCTTAAACTCCCTATATTACCTAAAAATAACCTAAGCATGCTTTATACATATGAGTTGCCAGTGTTAAGAATCCGTCCTATCCATATAACAATAAATGGTCCTAATTAATGTTACAAACAAAAATCCCTTCACACCGCATACACTAACAGCAAAACCTGATAGTCTCTCTCTCTAGCTGCGAGGAGTGGCCGCGCGGTTTAAGGAGCTATGTCGCAGATTGCGCAGCCCCTCCCGCCGGAGGTTTAAGTCCTATCTCGGGCGTGGGTGTATGTGTTGTTCTTAACATGCCGGCACGGTAGCTCAGCGTGTTCGGTCAGAGGGTTAGCTGCCCTCTGTAATAAAAAAAACTGAGTTAATCGATCAACAACGAACTTCAACGGATGTCTTATGACGTCCGCCCCGAGCAGGTGCAACGAACAAAAGAGGACAAAAGTAGATTTAAAATAATAATAATAATAACATAAGTTACTTTAAGTTAGTTTGAGTAGTGTGTAAGTCTAGGGACCAATGACATCAGCAGTTTGGTTCCTTCGGAATTCACACACATTTGAACATTTTGTCTCTCTCTCTCTCTCTCTCTCTCTCTACTTCCGTGACCTTAATACAGTTGGCATTTCGTGTATGGCACATGCTGATACATCTTGCCCTCCATCCTCCCATCTTCTCTTTACTTTTTGTAAGTGATATCAATACCTATGGCAGCGTATTTGAAATACCCTGAAATGGCCATAGATGCCCCATGTGACCTATAATCATTAACTTTGGTAATTGTAATTTCGCATTCACTGGCGATGTCATCTCCGTTATCTGGTACAGCCCTTGGTACGGCATTATGTACTCACCCATTTTACCCTTATGGATACGTAGACTTCTAAATATAACCCACTGTTCTATTCAATATTGTGGTAGTTTACCTTCATGCTGCCCTGTCCTCTCTTCAGTTTCCAAGGCCTTGGTGTGTACCTTTTGTACATGTTTCCACACCTCCTTCAATCTCCTCATGAAGTATTGTGCCAATTCTCCATTTCTCCCAATTTTTGGTTTGACTATAAAAAAAATTATAAAGGCATCCTGCTCATATAAAGAAAGACCAATGCTGATGTGCATTTTTGAACTGTATGTTGCCACTACATATGGCTACAGCAAGTAAACCTTCCAGTCATTATGGTGACTATTGATGAAATATCTCAACATCTCACTAACAGAATGATGCATGTGTTCATTCCTCTCATTAATTCGTAGAAGCAATGTTCTGGTCCTTAGTTTTCGAACCTGTAATAAGTGACACAGCTGTTTCATCGCATCTGACAAGAAGCTAGCACCTAGTCCATCATCTCACGGACACCAGACTTCAGAAACCAGTTATTTACCATGGCTTGTGCCCCGGTAGCTGCTTATTGATTCAGAATGGTGATCATCACAACATATCGTGAGAAATGATCAATAACAGTCAGAACGTAGCAGTTTCCAGCTGCTGTCTGGCTAAAAGGTATTAAAATATCCATTCCAATTATCTCAGAAGTTTTGGATGCCTCTGGGAACCTCTGTAGCGGTACCTGCTAATGGCTTAGATCTGTCCATCACACACACAGTACGCAGTACCTTGCACGCTGCTCTATGTCTTTTTTCCTCATTCGCCACCAATATCATTCCGTAACTCTCTGATCTTTTACCCTACATCCTCCATGCCCAGGTAATATATGATCATGCATTTCACGGCCTCCCTCAGGTGAGCAGACACTACTATGAATGGCCCCAGCTTAGTTGACCTACATAACAACACATCACGCACAGTAATGGCTGTGTTGCAAATAGCTTGCAATTTGCATCAGCAACCTGTGCCGTCTGGCACTCTGCAAGGCTGTGACCGAGTGCCTGTACTGTCTCGACCTTCCTGCTCAGCTCGCCCATGTTACCGTGTTTCTTGCCAGGTTTATGGATCACTTCAACGTCAAACTCACTTAGTTTCAATGTCTTCCAAGGGGGTCTGCTGAAAGGATCCTTTAACCCCAACAGCCACTTCAGTGGTGTGTGACCCAGTAACACTTGGACCTTTCTGCTGCACACGTAACTTCTGAAATAAATGAAGTTGTATACCAACCTATCATCTCTTTCTCGACAGTAGAATAAGTCCCTTTGATCCTTACCTCCTGGCTCCGAACACATCCTGCCACCTTTCCGAAAGCCATGTGATGGGATAAACACTTTCCCATAATCCAGATAGACCAATACAGGGTTCGTTGTTAATGTATCGTCACCCATTCCTGACTAATCACATGTCCCTAGGTATATACTTCCTTCAAGACAAAGTGACACTTCTTAGTACTCAAGGTGAGACCTGAAAACTTCCCTTAACTGCTGCATATGCTCCTACACATCGTTTAAAAACACAATAATATTTTTGATAGATCTGATAATTTCTTAGGCATGACGATGACGATGACTATTATTTCCTTCCATTATGTCATTGTTCAGTTGCTGTTCGATAGATTCTTCCATAAACAGTTCTCCGCATACTGGCGTTTTAGCGCCAATTAGAATCCTGTGTTGTGTTATGGCTGTTGCTACTATTGGCCACGAGGATTGAACAGGTCATTGAATTCTAACAACTTCTCTATAGCTACCCTCTCTGTTCCCTTCAGCCGGCCGCGGTGGTCTAGTGGTTCTAGGCGCGCAGTCCGGAACCGCGGGACTGCTACGGTCGCAGGTTCGAATCCTGCCTCGGGCATGGATGTGCGTGATGTCCTTAGGTTAGTTAGGTTTAATTAGTTCTACGTTCTAGGCGACTGATGACCTCAGAAGTTAAGTCGCATAGTGCTGAGAGCCATTTGAACCATTTTTGTTCCCTTCAAACGCTTTACTTCTGCACGTAGTACAGCTGTACTGGCAGCTTGCTTCAGTCTATGCTTCAAACTTGTCTTCATATAGAATGTATAAATTGGCAACTAACCGACACCATAATGAATCCAATACCTCATTCCCTCTGTTGGCTGTACCATACACGGCACTTTAACAGACAGTTCCATTCACACACTCACCCAAAACAATTCTCTGGTGCTTTTCGGTACTTTATTACTGCTTTTCACCACTTTATTACATGAATTGAGTCTTTTCCCTACAGTTTAATTTGTTTGTCCTTCGTGGAAGATGGACCTTGTACCTGTTTATCACTGGAGACAGTTTCCCATAGCTGTAACGATGTTCCCCCAAGTTTCACTGTGCACTGGCGAGTTTTAGTCTGTTGACTAATCAAAAGATCCAACCTCAAGATTGCATTGTACCCTTCCCCTATTTGAGGCACAACTTCTATGTTCACCTGGAACCATAGTGCTCAACATGGAAATACAATCTGTATGACCCCACCCACTCTACATCACTATTACCTAATCCATCTAACCTGTACCATGGAGGGTTCAACTGCCTCCCACCCAAGAGGCCCAGACTTGCCACTGACACAGACCCCTTACTTCTAACAAAAATCTATGCTTTTTACCTTTTGCAAAACCCATTGAGCAACACTTCACCTTTACATACGTTTCCGCGCCATTGAAATTTGCTTGGAATGCTAACCGGTGGGTTTGGAGTTCCCTTAGTAGTTAAACACTTGACTATTCCACCCCCTGCCCATTCTGTCTTTTGTTTCTACAATCCCTTTGTTGGGGTCCAAATATGCCATGGTTGCACAACGTGGTTGGTGATACTGTCTGTGGATTTGTCCCGAACGTAAACATCTATAACATTTTATGTTCATAGAGAAAACAGTTCTCTTATTCGCATTCATGCTGCAACGTGTATCTTAACTTGCTCTGTAGTTACCCTAATGGGAGTGGTAAAATCTTTTGGAGTTCTTACTCTTACCCACTCTGACATTCTGGATGTAACACCCTTAGGAAACCATCTAATGCCCTATGCTTCGCATATTGGAGTATAATTTTGCTTCGTGCTCATATATATTTGCACTGATTTTCCCGATTGTTCCACTGTCTCGTTCTACCTATGCGACGTCACACTGTGAACTGCTCACGAAATAACTTGTGTAGTTCTTTTTCTTACAGTGCTACACAAGGCTGTTTGAATCCTGTCTGAATCCTTCATGATATTTCAAATATCATTCTGCTTCAACTGTCAAGCTCAATTTAGTCATTCGTTATAACCGTTCATCTCACCAGAACCCCAGTCTTGAAGCTGATACTAAGTCATCTATAAATGACAACAAATTAGCCACTGTCTTGCCAGAAAATGGGGTAATCAAACTTGTGTCAGTTGAATTTAATGAAGGAGCAGCCAAACTAGATGTGGCTCTGTCTTCTCTCATAGCAATTAGCCGCCTATGGATCCCGAGTTATTCGTTTTTAACTGTGCTACTTGCTTTGTCAAAGATTTAACTGCTTTTCATTTGAAGACACCCTGTGTCTCAGGCTCTGTGTGAAATCCATAAACACATAGTCACATCAAACAGAGACAAAACACAATAACATGACACAATTAAAACAACACAACAGCCAGAGATAACAATAACAACACAGGCAACTAAAATGCTTATTCTAAACGAGCCACTTTGACTTTGTACACTGCATAGCAAAATCACCATAGTGACCATAGACCATAGACCATAGACCATAGACACGTGCGAGTGGCACGTGCGATTTTCAGCTAGTGCTGATTCGGCACATGGCGTGCTGTGGCCTGTCTGGTTGCACTGTGTGCAACTCACAAATTGCTAATAGTCTTCTCTAGTATTCCCATGGAATTGTTACAAGTCGGCTGGTTACTCCAGCATCAGAAACTCCGTATTCAAGTTCCTATGAGAGTCTTCCTTGCACACGACCTAGGAAAAGAAAACAATTAGTCAAATGGTTCAAATGGCTCTGAGCACTATGGGACTTAACAGCTGTGGTCATCAGTCCCCTAGAACTTAAAACTACTTAAACCTAACTAACCTAAGGACATCACACACATCCATGCCCGAGGCAGGATTCGAACCTGCGACCGCAGGAAAACAATTAGTCCACTCACCCAGCTGTGCGTCTCACTGCCATTAGCTGTGGCTGGAGAACTGGTCCTGGATACAGCTGCAGATGTCTGTATTGGTGGTGGTTGATGTGGGAGTGCCCACTTCTGTCAACACTTCGAATGGTTGAGGTCAGATGGAATTGTGTTGGGTGGTGGCACTGAGTTGTTCGTGGAGGAAGCCGGCAGCATACCAGCTTGGGTAGACGAGCAGTGGAACGACGAGTAGAAGGCTGGTAGTCGTCCAATGTATCGACATGAAACATTCATTTATTACTCAACAGAAAAACAATCGTAGAAGCCAACATCCTGTGGACGGAACCTGTAGGCAGCCTGTGAAGACTGTGGAAGCCAGCAGCCGTCCTGGCGGCGTGCAGCGACGCACAAATGATTAATTGATGATGGCAGCGACTCTGGTGGGCGCTTTCCATCGCTGTGCGTGACAACCCATAACGCAGGATAATGGCAGCCCTCCTGCACAAGATGGGGCATGCTGAGGTGCACTGAATCACGGCACGGACACAGCGTGAATGAGAAGACTCACAGCAGCACCAGCAGTGTATGCCCACATCAGATGGAGGCTGAGTGACTGCACGGCCTCAGTGTCGAACTGTAGGCCTCAAGGGTAGGAGGCTGGCAGCAGCTGAGGTGGCCCACAGGTGACCCACCAGTAGGAGGGCGCTATGTCCACAGCATTCCTCTCAGATGAGCATCACGGGTGCAGTTACCAACAGCAGAGTCTGGAAGTGGTGACTTATTAATCCACGTGGAGTGTCGTAGATCCTCTCCTTGGGACTGTTGGCTGGCGGACTGCTACACCTTTGACTAGAAATTACAAGTAGTTATATGGACTTGTCCATCGTTGTTTTCCTAAAGTATTTGTTTCTATAACATAAGCCGCGACAGAACCGAGATTTGGCATAAGGCAATAAGGTCACCACGCCACAGTGACTTTGCAGTAGTATGTAATAACCGTCCTGAAGCCTTAGAGTTAGTGCTGTATTGCGTCTGCTGAAGGCAGTTTTTAGTGGCATGGATTCTGCTGAAGGAATATCGTTTATAGGGTAAGCTGCACCTGCTGCTACTGAGAACGAAGGGTAAACTAACATATATATCACTGACTCTAGTAGTTCATAAACCTCAACAATGATTTCGGGAGAAAATAAAGAATTAGATATTTTAAGTTAATTTCAGTTATTATCCACAATAAACGCGGAAATTGTTGAATCATAGTTCAGCGCCACCAATGCTTGTTGGCGTGACTGAATAAAATAACGGCGCTGCCGCAGGTAATGCATGACGGCGCAAACGCGGGTCAATTGGAACCGATCAGATGCAGTTACGCCAGCGGCTACCTGCTGACAGGGCAATTACAGGGTGGCTATAATTAAATTTTCGCTACTTGTCAAGTCCCCCATGACAAACGAGTGACCGTAGGACAACGAAACTTTGTGGAAATATGCGTGTTGCGTACCTGTAAGGACACGCGGAAGACAAACAACGAAAAAACCAATGAACGAAAAACATTTCAGTTTCTACAAGGGAGGGTCGCATCCGTTAATTTCGTACGATGTTTACGTTCCAGGTTACAATCGTTGCTGAATGTGACGGCCATCTGCATCCACGACAGCCTGGAACCGCACTGGAGGTTTCGATTCCTGGCTGGGTTCAAAAAATGGCTCTGAGCACTATGGGACTTAACTTCTGACGTCATCAGTCCCCTAGAACTTAGAACTACTTAAACCTAACTAACCTAAGGACATCACACACATCCATGCTCGAGGCAGGATTCGAACCTGCGACCGTAGCGGTCGCGCGGTTCCAGACTGTAGCACCTAGAACCGCTCGGCCACCCCGGCCGGCGCTCCTGGCTGGGTCGGAGATTTTCTCCGCTCAGGGACCGGGAGTTGTGTTGTCCTTATCATCATCATTTCATCCCCATCGACATGCAAGTCGCTGAAGTGGCGTCAACTCGACAGACTTGCACCAGGCGAACGGTCTACCCGGCGGGAGGCCCTAGCCACACGGCATTTCCATTTTCCATTTCACAGTTGTTCGCAGCTCTTTGAGAACGGTGGACCGTGGAATGTTCAGCTGCCGTGACGCGGCTCATGCGCTGCTTGAAGGTCGCTCACTGCGTCCAGCATTCGCAGCCATGGCAACATTACCTTCTTCAACAATCTGAGGCGCAATTTCTTCAACAGCGGTTCAGAAAAAGGACCCCTCAGTATTTCTTTAATGCGCCAACACTCGCGGAGAGCAGCAGCACAGTTGCTTTTGTTTTGATAAAACAGCTATATCTTCAAAGTACTGATCACCGTGTGCAGACCAATGTTGATTGCAGCTGCAATACACACCGATGCTTGTGTTTCAAACCCACCTCGCCGTGCCAGTACATCTACATCTACATCTACATCTACATCCATACTTCGCAAGCCACCTGATGGTGTGTGGCGGAGGGTACTTTGAGTACCTCTATCGGTTCTCCCTTCTATTCCAGTCTCGTATTGTTCGTGGAAAGAAAGATTGTCGGTATGCCTTCGTGTGGGCTCTAATCTCTAATCTATCCTCTCTTCGCGAGATATACGTTGGAGGGAGCAATATACTGCTTTACTCCTCGGTGAAGGTATGTTCTCGAAACTTCAACAAAAGCCCATACCAAGCTACTGAGCGTCTCTCCTGCAGAGTCTTCCTCTGGAGTTTATCTATCATCTCCGTAACGCTTTCGCGGTTAATAATGATCCTGTAACGAAGCACGCTGCCGTCCGTTGGATCTTCTCTGTCTCTTCTATCAACCCTATCTGGCACGGATCCCACACCAGTGAGCAATATTCATGAAGTGGGCGAACAACTGTACTGTAACCTACTTCCTTTGTTTTCGGATTGCATTTCCTTAGGATTCTTCCAATGAATCTCAGTCTGGCATCTGCTTTACCGACGATCAACTTTATATGATCATTCCATTTTAAATCACACCTAATGCCTACGCCCAGATAATTTATGGTATTAACTGCTTCCAGTTGCTGACCTGCTATATTGTAGCTAAATGATAAAGGATCTTTCTTTCTATGTATTTGCAGCACATTACACTTGTCTACATTGAGATTCAATTGCCATTCCTTGCACCTTATGTCAATTCGCTGCAGATTCTCCTGCATTTCAGTACAATTTTCCATTGTTACAACCTCTCGATATACTACAGCATCATCCGCAAAAAGCCTCAGTGAACTTCCGATGTTACACACAAGGTCATTTATGTATATTGTCAATAGCAACGGTCCTACGACACTCCCCTGCGGCACACGTGAAATCACTCTTACTTCGGAAGACTTCTCTCCATTGAGAATGACATGCTGCGTTCTGTTATCTAGGAACTCTTCAATCCAATCTCACTATTGGTCTGATAGTCCATATGCTCTTACTTTGTTCATTAAACGACTGTGGGGAACTGTATCGAACGCCTTGTCGAAATCAAGAAACACGACATCTACCTGGGAACCCGTGTCTATGACCCTCTGAGTCTCGTGGACGAATAGCGCGAGCTGGGTTTCACACGATCGTCTTTTTCGAAACCCATGCTGATTCCTACACAGTAGATTTCTAGCCTCCTGGAAAGCCATTATACTCGAACATAATACGTGTTCCAAAATTCTACAACTGATCGACATTCGAGATATATGTCTATAGTTCTGCACATCTGTTCGATGTCCCCTCTTGAAAACGGGGATGACCTGTGCCCTTTTCCAATCCTTTGGAACGCTACGCTCTTCTAGAGACCTACGGTACACTGCTGCAAGAATGGGGGCAAGTTCCTTCGCGGCCTTTCCTCTTATGAGCGATTTTAATTTTCTATCCGTCATCTATTTCGATATCTACCATTTTGTCATCTGTGCGACAATCTAGAGAAGGAACTACAATTCGGTCTTCCTCTGTGAAACAGCTTTGGAAAAAGACATTTAGTATTTCGGCCTTTAGTCTGTCATCCTCTGTTTCAGTACCATTTTGGTCACAGAGTCTCTGGACATTTAGTTTTGATCCACCTACCGCTTTGACATAAGACTAAAATTTCATAGGATTTTCTGCCAAGTCAGTACATAGAACTTTACTTTCGAATTCATTGAACGCCTCTCGCATAGCCCCCCTCACACTACATTTCGCTTCGCGTGATTTTTGTTTGTCTGCAAGGCTTTGGCTATGTTTATGTTTGCTGTGAAGTTCCCTTTGCTTCCGCAGCAGTTTTCTACCTCGGTTGTTGTACCACGGTGACTCATTTCCATCTCTTACGATCTTGCTTGGCACATACTCATCTAATGCATATTGTATGATGGTTTTGAACTTTGTCCACTGATCATCAACACTATCTGTACTTGAGACAAAACTTTTGTATTGAGTCGTCAAGTACTCTGAAATCTGCTTTTTGTCACTTTTGCTACACAGAAAAATCTTCCTACCTTTCTTAATATCGCTGACTAACGGCAAACCATGACACAAAAACTGCTAAGAAAACAAATTCTGTAGCGCACAGTGTGAACATCATTCTTATAAAGTTGGGTACCCATATGATAAATAGTTTACCATCTTCACTGGCTCCAGTTGCGAAAGTTTATTTATAACTACCCTGTTTTTTCCTGTTTTCTGGGCTATTATCAGTACAATTAATGTAAGAGGCGAGTTGCAGAGAACTTTCAGACACTTGTTGCAGTCATAAAGATTTCGAGAAATTACGTTTCAGCAATTCATTTTTTTATTGTTATTACTAAGCATTAGGCCACACAAAAGGCGTTCCCACCTAGATTCCACGCATCTTTTCTTTAAGAAAAACCTATCGTACTTACAAGTTGTATCAGGGTATTTGAAGAACATGGATATAAATTTGTCTTACATTAACACGTGTTACAGGCCCCTACACATGTTCCACTGCGTTATGGAAGTTCGCCCACCACTATAAATTTCGTTAAGAGTTGTCAGATCTTGTTGTTTGTTCATTCATGGGTTAAATTTAATAAAAAGGGAAACATTAAGTGCATTATGAACGGAGTCATAACTTATGCATTCTTAATAGCTAAAAACGTGGTAGAGAAGGCTTTCAAAACGTGGGAATAAATTTATTAGAATCACAGGTCACCTTATTATATGAAGATGAAGTGTCGATGAAGATTTATCATTATAAAGAAATTATAGTGATAGTTATACAGTGTTTACTGATATATTTTCAGTATTCATTCTAAGGAGTGGAAGCAACCACTTATTGCGAGCTGCGAAGATAAATACAGAACAGTTTTTAGTTTCAACACTACGGCAACATGGAATCACATGTGACTAGATCATTAGCGAGAAACATAATACTTTCCGAGTCTTGGACTACTTTTTTTCTCCTTAAACTTGTCGAACTAGCAGAAATATGGTGGGTAAACATACAGTAGCAAAAATGATTATGAAGACGGGGTTCCACGAAAGTAATAGTACAGCGTCTGAAACAGACATGTATCGAATTTACTATGAAAGTAGTGGATACATACAAGATATAAACAGCCATGGAGGAATTACAAATTTTTTTTCATAACACATTTCCTGAATTGAAGCTGATGTAAAGGCACGTACCGTCCTATTGTGTTATTACATTGTTAGTACTTTGTCCAAGCTCTGTTCTTCCTAAATACCTCAAAATTTTTCTTAGGCATTGATTTTATTAGGATTTGTAGTTCTTACAGTGAAACTATCGCCTACTCTTGTCGTATCGCTCTTTTCGGCTCACAGACGGCCTCAAATTGCCTTCCACTGCAATAAACACGCCTTGCTAGTACTCAACGGTCTTACAGGGGTTCCAATCCGGGATACGTGCAAGCCATGGCAAGACCTCCATATCTTTATCTTCAAACAAGTTTTGGGTTCTAGCAGAACTATACATAGATGCATTATCTTGTTGCGACATAAGACTTTCGTCCTCTAGGTCCTCATACATTCTAATCAATTCTGTTTCTAGAATGTCAATGTAAGCAGAGTTCATTCTAGCGTCCATCCAAGCAATGCATTATTTACCTATAGAGTTCATTCTAGTGTCCATCCAAGCAATGCATTATTTACCTGTAGAGTTCATTCTAGTGTCCATCCAAGCAATGCATTATTTACCTATAGAGTTCATTCTAGTGTCCATCCAAGCAATGCATTATTTACCTATAGAGTTCATTCTAGTGTCCATCCAAGCAATGTATGATTTACCTATATGGCAGAAGGCTACCAAAACCATGACACTTCCGCCACCAAATTGTCTCTTCATTCTTACCTGCTACTCTGTTCTTAGATCGTGCCAATAATATTGAAATTCTTCCTGCCCATGTAAATTAAACTTCTTCTTATCACTGGATATCACTTTACCCCATTCTGAAGTCTATGACTTACGTTTTTTCCGCAAACTTCACTTTAGCTTGTCTAAGTTCCGGTCTTAATGCGGATTTCAGCAGTCTTTTCTTGAATTCAAAACGTATTTCATATGATAAAATATATCGTACACTTCTGGCAGCTACTGACAATTGTAAATCAGCAACATGTTGAGGAGAATAACGGTTTGTGACCCCTGCTTTGCGCAAAAGTAATCCTTTCCAGGTTTCAGATAGTTTTCCACTTTGCCTATGATTCCGCTCTGTCCACATCGTGCTCACGATCTAACGAAATTATCAATCACTGTACTTGAACGGTTCATGTTCTTGGCAATTTGACCATTAGAGAGTCCCATTTTCTTGTACGTATCTTTTTTTTGCTTTTTCATCTCATGATAAACGTTTTGGCGTGGTATTGTCACAATCGTGTTTTATGTTCACTACAATGCACTGTCACTAATGGTGTCTCTTTACTGTCTACAGTAAAAGCACGCACATATACATTAACACCGCACAGAGTCGACTGCTCTTCTATCGAGTTCCATCCTCCACCGCCTGAAAAGTTGCTGTCATGTTATATACTGTGTCACTAAATCAAATGCGATATTATTTGACTCCATTTGTCGATATACTGGATTTGATATTATTTTATGTACATTGTGTACAAATATTCCAATCAACACTTACTTTTCCTGCAAATACCCATGCCTTTGTACTGATTACCAGTTCTGTAACTTACGCCATGTAGTCATCTATACAACTGGTATAAAACCCATTAACGAGTCAACTGTAATAAACTATCATAGTACAGGCAGTTGGCTAAAAGGTAATAACTTCAGCATACAAGTGCACAGCATCTCAACGTGCCGCTAGGAGAAGGTACACATATTGCAGGAGGAAGTGGAAGATGTTTTCATTTCAGATATCATATACTTGTACTTCTCTCCTCACGAGCTATCGAAAACCACGTTTGAATAATTAGTGACTATCACAAGATACGGTGCATGCACACTGTATTGGTGTGGCCGAAGAGCAACAGTCTAATAAAAAGCAATGATAAGCACACTTGTTTGCAGTAGGAGTCTCCCAAGGAAAGAGCTCCTGCAAGGGAACTGAAATGCAGTGGAGGAATGCCAGAAGTATTATGAAACAACACGAAAAACCTGAAGCTTCTACAGTTGATAGCCATTACTTATTTGAAATGGCTATAAGAAATCAAACGAAATGCTCCTGCCAGCAGTTGTGAAACGGTCCTCGAAATGCAGTATTTGATACAGCTCTGACTCTTTTTACAGACTATATAAGAGCTAATAAACCCAGAGATTGAAAGGCGACACACGTGGAAATGTTAGGCTGTAGCGTGTGTCCATAGCCCCTGTTGTTACAATTTTTTACGGCTCAATGAAAGTATTCCCATCCACAAATAACACGGCCAGGCTACGCACCGCAGTCACGTCTGAACGCGACGGGGGCTGCAGCCGCTGAAACAGAAGGCTGCTAACGAGCGATTTGTGTTGCGCTCATTCACTGCCATGGCAACGGCAGGCGGCTCGCGCCTGTGTCAGTGCAGGGGAGGGCTATAAAACGAAATGTCACGGCCCATTACCGCGAACGCGCTCACAAAGGCAATAAACATCAAAGAGAAGCGCTGCTTGCGTTGTTAACGTCGTCACAGGCGCTAACGCCGAGAGAATGGAATCAAATGTGTGTTTTCCCAGGCTGAATAAGTGAGACAAAGACAGGGAGAGAGCTAAAGCGAGAGGGAGGCGGGAGAAGCGAGGCAGGGAAAGATGAAAGGCGAGACAGAATACCGGAGAAAGAAACAAAACATCGCATCACAGCTCAAAAAAAATTATAACGGAAAATAAAAGAAAACACCGTGGGAGTTATTGTATAAAAGGTATTAAATTTGGATCACTTTAACTACATGAAAAATAATTGCTAACTTCAAAGGTTTGTCAACCTAATAATTACTTATACTGTACTCTGTTACACAACTCGGTGATTTATGTAAACATGCGAAAGTCTTCCATAAATATTTCACAATTTTTATTATGATGAATTGTGCCACTGGCCACTGGCTTCAACAAAATATTTAACGCATTCATAAATAATAGTCCTGCTGGATGGAACTCTGCCTTACGTTGTACGAAGATTGTTCTCTATGAGAGGGTGCAACAAAAAGCTTTCTTTGATACATATCTCAATATTTATTATGTCTTTCAAGACAAACATATCTCATCAAAGCACTCTCAAATTATATAGGGTTTAATGGGTATAAGTGCAGATATTTCTAATGGTGGCTGAGGATGGCGTACTGAACAATATTTCCTCAGTATTTGCATCATTAGTAGACTAATAATGATAGCTATTACAAGTCGAAAGTTTTCCGTTTGGTTAGTGGCAAGAGCAAGCCATTAGTGCGTATTCTATCCTGGACAACGGGTTGGTTTTGAAATGCGGACACGCGGACGCAAAACGGTTAGTATACAGGGCGGTCCATCTGAAGTTTTGGATGAGATTATCTCGAAAACTATACATCGGGTAAAAATAGTGGGTGAGACAAGTTCGTAAGCTCAAAGGGGGACATCAAATGATACTACATGTGACCCCCACCCCCGCCCCCTTGGGTGGTGATGGGGGAAACTTATAAATATTAAATGGAAACCTCCATATCTTATTGCAGATTCGGATTCTCGATAAAAACAGTAATCAAGTTTTGTCTGAAACATTTTTTTAAACCATTGATAGATGGCGCTGATATCGAGAAATAAGTAAAATTGGGGAAGAGCTCCGATTTATTTATAATTATCCGAGAAGAACACATCAAATAGATACAAAATGTGCACCAATTCTTTCATTACGCCAAATTAAGCTATTTTTTTACAAAATGTATCCTACCCGCCACAGTTTTTGATGGAGGGAGGCGGAATGGTATTAAAATCTCGTTAGGAAACTCTTCACAATTGCTTTATTCACCTGACAGTGGCGCTACCGTGGCCAAACTGCGAACTATGGCAATGCGATCAGACGTCACTTCACTTTCAGACTGTGAACCGTAAACATCAACTGACGAAAGTAAATTATTCTTTAGCGAAATATGGCTCACAATCCTCCTATAGAGATTGTTGATATGATGTTAATTTTAGGTGAATGCCATAACAATTACGCTGCAGCTGCGTTTCCCAAACAGACGACAATGGGACGATGGAGGTGGGCGGGCGTCTTTAGTGCGTGGACGTCCAAAACATCGTCAACGAGTGCGAGGATGTTCACGTGACCACTCATACCAACAAAGTTGCACAGCTGATGCAACATGTCCAACTCATATGGCATTTCTCAGAGGAACGTCCCACCATTCGGAAGGCCACAATTTCACCCTTTTCAAACTCGCTCAATTTGCTGTAGGAAACACGAGTGCGTCTCTGTGGCATGGTCACATGTTTGCTTACATGTTTGCACCACACTGAGCGTTTTGTCTGTAAGCATCGCTTATTAATGGGTAGACACACATGATGGCGCTCTGGTAGCTGGTGACTTGATTCTAGTTTTATTGCAGGGTCTTAGCCATCTGTTGGCGGATGATGCTGAAACTATTATCAGCACATCTACTATCTCTCAGGTGGTGCATGCCGACATCATACCAAAATCAACGTTTTATTGCCAGGTTGTAAGGTGGCGTGGTCCCCTGACCTTCATTTGTTACATGTTCCGTCGCCCAGGAAGAGGACAGCTTTTGCCACAGCGAAGAGATAACGACGCCCGTGTTCGACTTAAAAGCAAATTCCGCTACATTGTGTGGGAGTGCCCAGAAGACGCAGTTTTTGATGGACCAACTGCGTAGTTACAGAGTTCTCACAGGAGAACAGTGTACGCCTAACGGAGATGCTACATATTTCCGCATCGGTCGACTTAAACGAAACGTCATTCTCCCGTTTAAAAGAGCAACGCTGATTGGTGGAATATTCCTGACACAAACAGCCAGAGGAGTGAGGGATGACAGCGAATGAGAAACCCTTGCAATTTTTCCAGTAAAGGGGCCGTTCCGTTGTCGCTCTTGGAACGGGAACATGTAACGAGAGCGAGTGCCCTCGTACGTGTATGCAAGGAGCGAGGAACAAAGTCTCTCCTCAGTACTTCACTGGGAGAGCACTGCTGTCGTTAGCGAATCGGAGTGTTACTCGATATTGAGTTGCTCGCGATTAACCGTTGTTCACTGTGTTGGTCGCCACACTTGTGCGGTGTGAACACGGACAGAGTACTAGTTAAACACCTGCGAGTGAATATTGAATGGCATCACGGTGGACTGGTTATCTGACCAGTGTACCACCGCCAATAGTTAGACTAGGGCGGATAGGAGTCCTTGACTTCATTAAGGCATAGGGAGAGTTTGATTGGTGAAGGTCAATCCAGATAGTAAGAGATAGTTGTGTTATTTGTCAGCAGCGAGCTACGCAGGCAGCAGTCGTTGCAGCTCATGGTATTGTGCGCTACAGCGTATGTGAGCCCCATCTGTCCATAACAGTACCTCCATTGCATTTCTCATGTGACAGCCTTCACCATACATAGGAAAGCTATTCAAGTTGTGAAGGCATGGCTCTCAGCCATTCTGCCGAGTAAATAACATTCTTAAAGAAAAGGGAGAAAAGAACCTTTCCATACTTTGTAAAATCCATAAGAGGCAATCTACTGCTCCGAAAAAAATCTGGAAATTTATTGTTTTATAAGAAAAAGTTTCACTTTATTTCTCAGAATTTTTTGCAATAAATAATATTTTTCGTTCGTTTAATGTTTTTCTTATACTAACTAGCAATACTCCAGTATCCAAGTATTCAACTAGTTACGTAAGAATATAGAAATTTTTGGGTCTTTTCCTTACAGCGGACAACTCCAGAAGATATTTGTTGCTGCTTTTCAAGCAGTTCTTGTTGGTACATTAGGAGCGTCTGTCTTACTTCTGTAGTAGTGTGAGGTAGATATTGTTTCTTGCAGGAGCCAAAGGGTACTTGTTGGATCAATCCATTGCGCAACTTGACAAAATAGAACCCATACATCCACAAGGTGTACTAACTTTTTCTGGCTGTGTATTAATGTACCATGTGTAAAAATATCTGCGCTTTTACCCCTTACACCTCGTATATTTTTCATTCGTTTAACCAGTAATACATTGTTGGGAATATTTTTATATGCATCTTTACTGATAGCTGACAGCCCCTTCCTCTTTTTTCCTTCATTTCTCCTACTTCATGAAATTGGTGTCCTTTCATGTCACTTTTCACATCGGGGAACAAGAAGAAATTGCTCAGAGCTAGTTCAGGAGGTGCGTTGATAAGGTAGTTACACCGTCTTTGTCCGAAAACAGGTGCCTCGAGTTGTCTGTTACACATAGGTTCCTTTTTATACTCACTGTCACGTATTCCTCTCAGAATCTCCAATAATAAACGGGATTAACGCTTTGATTTGGTGGAACGAAACGTGAATGCGCTAACCCCTCCTCCCTCCCACATCAAAACAAACAAATGAGCATCATTTTCACGTTTAACTTCACTGCACGAACGTTTCTTGGTCTACGCGACAAGTTACAGGGTCGTAGCCATAGGACCGTGACTCATCACCAGTAAAAGCCTTGGGAGAAGCTCTGGGTAGGCTTTGGAGCTGTTCTTTCAAATCATACTTCCTTCGACGCTGTTTTTGCTAGTATGTCAGTACCCGAAGCACAGCAATGGAGCTAGCCTTCTTAATCTCAAAGATTCTGTGAAAATTCGCTGAAACGATGTCCGAGACATTGCTCCGTCATTGACTTTTAAGCACAAGGTCATGAATTTCTCGACATTTTCGTCTGTTTGGTTAATTTGCTGACGTCTCGAACGAAGTTGGTCATTAATCAACTGTTCGCGATTTTGGAAACAAGGAAATCATTCGTACAATCGACCTTTTCCATAGTGTTGTGTTCGTAAGCTATCTTCCATGTCACAACAGCTTTAGCGGAGTTTTCCCGAAGATGCAAGCAAAATTTGACAGCCACGCGTTATTCACTCACATCGCCTATCGTTAAGGAAAAGAAAAGGGGGCAGAAGAAGAGCAAAGAGCGAAACATGAGCAGCAAAAAACTTCACTACATATAGACTAACTCTTTCTGGGTAATGTCAGAGGCAGTACTGAATTCGGAAGGACGTCTGCGACTTACACCTACCGAGAAAAGCGGGTACTACACAAGCTCTGCCGAGGACAGGAACATTTGGGTTGTCCCTTCGTACATAGGCCCAATGCTACGTATTTGAACGGAAGTAATTGCAGAGCGAGGACCAACTATGGCTGTGGCGAACTGGAAAGTAAAATGTTTTTTGACACTCTTCGTCTTGTATCCAATGTTGTCTTACAAACTGTAACCCCTTACTAAGTAAACACAACAGTCGTGTAGGCAAGAAGGGTGCCCTGTGTTTGCACGATAACTTCACCCAGTAACCGAATAGTAAAGGGAAGGGAGTGCAACATGACTTCTCATCCATCTCCTTACTATCTGGAGGCAGCAAAATGTGGCTGGACCAGACTTTGGCCGATCTGGTACCGAAGGTGCGATTCAAGAAACTGGGTGTAGCACTACAACACTAAAGAGAAAGCTTCTTTTTTGGATTAAAGTAAACAGATAACGAGTGTAACAAGGCAAGGTAAGACAATACGCTATTGAGCTGTACTTAGCGGATCGCACTTGGTTCTGACACGTAAATATAATTTTGTCCTTTGCACTTTTCTCTTTCCAGCTTACTACAAACGCAACGGGAATAATTGCGAATGTTTGTGATGTATAAACGAGATTCTTCTTGTTTCTTTTAACTGTAACGGCACGAAATGAACTATCGCGAGATCCTTCTACCAGACGAAGAAATCATGCTCTTTGAATGGTAATGTAGAACAGAGTGTGAGCTACGATTATAATGGCCAACAGAACGAAGTAAGAGATCCAAAAACAATTAATGTGGAAAGCGGAACTAATAAATAAAGAAAAGCAAACTAAAATGACTGTAACAGAGTAACGCAAGGCACCAAGTCTAATAAAAAAACTAGTCTTTTCCCCGTGTCCTTGCACATGTATGCGTATGACTTCTCCTCTCTCTCTTTGTCCATTTCCTCTGTCCCCTCTTTCTGACCAAATCTTCCATTCCCTCGCTCTGACCATATCCTCCTCCCTCTCTTTCTTTCCATCACTGCCTCCCCCTCTTTCTGTTCCAACTGCCCACCGCTCCTCTACACCTTCTACCTACTTCACACGTCTCCTTCTACTTCCATCTCTCTATCCATTTCCTCCTCCCCTTCATACTGTCAGTTCCCTTCTCTATCCATCTCAGGCTGTCCCCACCCATGTTCATCAGCACACATAGCCACTATAATACAGTTCAGTAAAGCAGTCCGAAACTACTCCCACAACAAACCTGTCATGCAAGGCAGGTTACAGATCAGGGGCTTGAAAATCATTTCTTTTCTCCTGGCATACAGGCCGCCATGGAGAGCAAGTCAATACAGCAGACCAATACTACTCCAAAATAGCATCCCTGTCATGAAGGGCAGCATGCACGTTGGGGCCCAGAAAACTGTTTCTTGCCTCTGACATGCAGGCTGCCCAGCAAAGCAAGTTATTAGGCAGGCCAATACTGTTGCCAACATGCCAGGTCCTGGAAAAAAAAAACACGTTTTGCCTTTGTCTCCACTCCTATTGGAGCTAGGAGGTTACAAACTCCACTGTTCTGATATGCATGAGGCTTTTTGTTTCTGTGCAAAATTAAATTTGGTTGGGAAATAAATGAAACAACCATGTGGCATTTATGGCTGGGAGGCACTGTCTGGGGAAGTCCAGCTGCCAGGATGTAAGTCTTATTTTAGGAGACACCACACGGGCGACTTGCGCGGCGTTGATGGTGAGGTGATGATGAGATGATGATGCGGACAACAGAACACACAGTCCACGACTGGAGAAAATATCCAACCAGCTGGGAATCGAACCTGGGGCCGCTGCATGGCAAGCAAACATGTTAAGACTCAGCTAAGCAGGCGTACTGTTTGGAAGTAAATTCTACAAATTCACACACATACTCTTTGCTTTTATATATATAACTGCTAAATAGATATTTTTGATTATGAAGAAAAGTAACTGGCTATTGTAAATTGAGGATATGTGGCAATATTATCTAAGAAAGAATTTGTATCTTAGTTTTTTAACTGAATAACAAATGAAATATTTAAAAGTTATATTCCTAGTGGATAGTATATGTTCACAGTGTTTACATTTTTATTTTCAATGCAGGTCTGGTACTCCATGTACTAAGCTAACTGATATCTTTTCACTTTTTTCTCCTCTGTCAGTGCATTTGGAATACTACTAGTGTGGCTGTGATTCTTTTATATCATCGTTGCAAGCATGGCCAACGAATTAAAAGTAACTGCAAAAGGAAGTTTTCAGAAATACGTTGCCGAGCCTCTCTACATGATTCAAACATTGTTTTCCCACTAAGAAACAAAGAGAAGCTGTGCTACTAGAAACAGACGTCATAAAGGGTGTGGTAACCACGTTAATAGGAAGAGATATGGTAAGACCGATACCAAAAAGAACATAAGCCTTTATAGCTGTACTGAGAGTTCATTATTAGTATTAATAGCCCAAGTAATAACTGTTATTGCTTTTCTAGAGTAATGAAGATGGTATTTGTAGCAATACAGATTTCTGCAATGATCAGAGTAGCAGCAAAATGAATACTTGTAGTCGCAATCCTCATAATAATCCTGACAGAGCGGGTGGGAAAACTAAATGTAAAATAAGTAAAACCAGATAGAGCGTAAGGGAAATCCATGACCAATGTAAAATAAGTGAAAAAAGATGGAGCATAAAGAAAATCCCTGACTCTTTTCCTAAAAGGGGGATACCTGGTTGGAAACAAATTTGGAAACTGCATGTACAAGGTACATCATATTAATAGCGGAAATTCTCAGAGATGAAGAGATACGGTAAAGAAGAAAAACTTCCTGGTAAACATGTGTCCAGAAACGAACGATTTGCTAGGTTAACAGCGAATTTGTGATTATGAGCCGCTAGACTACACTACGATGAAAAATGTTCAAATGTGTGTGAAATCTTTTGGGACTTAACTGCTAAGATCATCAGTTCCTAAGCTTACACACTACTTAACCTAAATTATCCTAGGGACAAACACACACCCATGCCCGAGGGAGGACTCGAACCTTTGCCGAGACCAGCCGCACAGTCCATGACACACTATGATGAATTGTCCTAATTGATACAAAGGTATTTGAAATGTATATTTTTCGATTAAGCCCCCATCTAATTGGGCTCATATTTCACTCATGAAATACCTTAAGGAATCAAATTACTGTACACTCGTACCACTTAAATGAGATTTACGATGTGTAGTTCTCACATTTGAATGAAATACTCTACTTGTGTCTACAATGAGTTATGAATGTTTTCAAACACCAGTGGATAACCTCGTATATCTTGTAAAGAACATACAATATGCTATTCCAGTTCTTCCCACTTTTGAGAGACCTCAGACAGAAAAATTCAGATAAGCGAGGTCAGGTGATTTTGGAGGCTAAGTTCAGGCCCCTGGTCGACCTGGCATCTTGGACCATGGCTGGGATTTCAGCAACCAACTGTGCCATTTCTCATTATTCATCTGCTACAATTCCAGCCATGGGCCACGTGTAAAATTAGAGCCCAATTCGATGGCAATATAGGCGAAAAGTCTTCATTTCAAATACACTGGTACTAATTAGGACAATGTTTCATACTGAATTCATTGTGGTTCGTAACCACACATTCTCAGGTATCTTGGAATCTTTATGCTTCAGTTATTGTACACTTTTACATGCGTCAGTTTCCACTATAAATTACAATACAATCTGTAGAGTAGCGTGTGGGTAGAGAAGTAAATATTGTGGTGGCACTTATAATACAACAGAACACATTCAATATTTAAAATATTTTTTAATTTAGTTTAAGATTTTTCCCAGAAAAAACCCACCTTTGATTCTAAATCGAGTATTAAACAGTTACTTAAACTAAATATTGAACGGTTGCGATCTGTTGCTTCTTCAACAGTTTGGATAGCAATAAACAAATAGTCGCTGAGGAATGAAAGAAATAGGAAGTGCAGGGAAGATAAGACGAAATGGCTGCAGGAAAAATTTGAAGACACCGAAAAAGATATGATTGTCGGAAGGACAGACTCAGCATACAGGAAAGTCAAAACAACCTTTGGTGACATTAAAAGCAACGGTGGTAACATTAAGAGTGCAATGGGAATTTCACTGTTAAATGCAGAGGAGAGAGCAGATAGGTGGAAAGAATACATTGAAAGCCTCTATGAGGCTGAAGATTTGCCTGATGTGATAGAAGAAGAAACAGGAGTTGATTTAGAAGAGATAGGGGATCCAATATTAGAATCGGAATTTAAAAGAGCTTTGGAGGACTTACGGTCAAATAAGGCAGAAGAGATAGATAACATTCCATCAGAATTTCTAAAATCATTGGGGGAAATGGCAACAAAACGACTATTCACGTTGGTGTGTAGAATATATGAGTCGCGATATACCATCTGACTTTCGGAAAAGCATCATCCACACAATTCCGAAGACGGTAAGAGCTGACAAGTGAGAGAATTATCGCACAATCAGCTTAACAGCTCATGCATCGAAGCTGCTTACAAGAATAATACACAGAAGAATGGAGCCGGCCGCGGTGGTCTAGCGGTTCTGGCGCTGCAGTCCGGAACCGCGGGACTGCTACGGTCGCAGGTTCGAATCCTGCCTCGGACATGGGTGTGTGTGATGTCCTTAGGTTAGTTAGGTTTAAGTAGTTCTAAGTTCTAGGGGACTTATGACCTAAGATGTTGAGTCCCATAGTGCTCAGAGGCATTTGAACCATTTTGAAGAAGAATGGAAAAGAAAATTGAGAATGGGCTAGGTGACGATCAGTTTGGCTTTAGGAAAAGTAAAGGGACGAGAGAGGCAATTCTGACGTTACGGCTAATGATGGAAGCAAGGCTAAAGAAAAATCAAGACACTTTCATAGGATTTGTCGACCTGGAAAAAGCGTTCGACAATATGAAATGGTGCAAGCTGTTCGAGTTTCTGAAAAAAGTAGGGGTAAGCTATAGGGAGAGACGGGTCATATGCAATATGTACAACAACCAAGAGGGAATAATAAGAGTGGACGATCAAGAACGAAGTGCTCGTATTAAGAAGGGTGTAAGACAAGGTTGTAGCCTTTCGCCCCTACTCTTCAATCTGTACATCGAGGAAGCAATGATGGAAATAAAAGAAAGGTTCAGGAGTGGAATTAAAATACAAGGTGAAAGGATATCAATGATACGATTCGCTGATCAAATTGCTATCCTGAGTGAAAGTGAAGAAGAATTAAATGATCTGCTGAACGGAATGAACAGTCTAATGAGTACACAGTATGGTTTGAGAGTAAATCGGACAAAGACGAAGGTAATGAGAAGTAGTAGAAATGAGAACAGCGAGAAACTTAACATCAGGATTGATGGTCACGAAGTCAATGAAGTTAAGGAATTCTGCTACCTAGGCAGTAAAATAACCAATGACGGACGGAGCAAGGAGAACATCAAAAGCAGACTCGCTATGGCAAAAAAGGCATTTCTGGCCAAGAGAAGTCTACTAATATCAAATAACGGCCTTAATTTGAGGAAGAAATTTCTGAGGATGTACGTCTGGAGTACAGCATTGTATGGTAGTGAAACATGGACTGTGGGAAAACCGGAACAGAAGAGAATCGAAGCATTTGATCTGTGGTGCTATAGACGAATGTTGAAAATTAGGTGGACTGACAAGGTAAGGAATGAGGAGGTTCTACGCAGAATCGGAGAGGAAAGGAATATGTGGAAAAAACTGATAAGGAGAAGGGACAGGATGATAGGACATCTGCTAAGACATGAGGGAATGGCTTCCATGGTACTAGAGGGAGCTGTAGAGGGCAAAAACTGTAGAGGAAGACAGAGATTGGAATACGTCAAGCATATAATTGAGGACGTAGGTTGCAAGTGCTACTCTGAGATGAAGAGGTTAGCAGAGGAAAGGAATTCGTGGCGGGCCGCATCAAACCAGTCAGTAGACTGATGACCAAAAACAAATAATACCACTGTCACAGTTTTCATACCTCCCAACGTTCGAGACCTGTGTGTGCCCCCATTTTGGAGCAACTGTCTGTGGTACTTAGTGTCACGAGTAGTATGATACATGACTGCTTGAGTACAATACCACCAGTACAAACTTTTTGCAGTATCACAGCATATTTTTATCCATCTCTGAAATAATTAAATTCTCTTTTTTATTTCAACACATATTTTCAGGGTTAAAATAAAACCAAGACACAGACCTCAGGCTCATGCAATCTGATCAATGAAGAAAGACTCGATATTTAGTTCGCAGAGAAAATTAACATTAATGATAGTTGTTACCAGACAATTAAGACGTGAAAGGTAGACACAAGTGAGATCGAGGCTTGTCTCCCCATGGTTATTCACTGGAGTAAGGACTAGTGTAGCTATCACATAATGTGTTACTTTCAAGTGACATACCTCGATCAAACTTGGACCTTACATAGGAAGAACTGCTACAGTGTAGTACATAAGCTGGCGAAAGAAATATGCAATGAGACATACAGAAATGACACTTTTTTTCAAAGACAGTAGTTACTCGTACACTGAAGTCACAGCAGTTCGTAAGGGTAACCAGGTACAAAGAGAAGGACATGGTTCATAACAGAGTACGTAATCACCACAGAGGGCAATGAATGATATGTACACTACTGTCCATTAAAATTGCTACAGGAAGAAGAAATGCAGATGATAAACGGCTATTCATTGGACAAATATATTATACTACAACTGACATGCGATTACGTTTTCACGCAATTTGGGTGCATAGATCCTGAGAAATCAGTACCCAGAACAACCACCCCTGGCCGTAATAACGGCCTTGATACGCCTGGGCATTGAGTCAACAGAGCTTGGATGGCGTGTACAGGTACAGCTGCCCATGCAGCTTCAACACTATACCACAGTTCATCAAGAGTAGTGACAGACGTATTGAGATGAGCCAGTTGCTCGGCCACCATTGACCAGACGTTTTCAGTTGGTGAGAGATCTGGAGACTGTGGTGGCCAGGGAAGCAGTCGGACATTTTCTGTATCCAGAAATGCCCGTACAGGACCTGCAACACGTGGTCGTGCATTATCCTGCTGAAATGTAGGATTTCGCAGGGATCAAATGAAGGGTTGAGCCACGGGTCGTAACACATCTGAAATGTAACGTCCACTGTTCAAAGTGCCGTCAATGTGAACAAGAGGTGACCGAGACGTGTAACCAATGGCACCCCATACCATTACGCCTGGTGATACGCCAGTACGACGATGACGAATACACGCTTCCAATGTGCGTTCACCGCGATGTCGCCAAACACGGATGCGACCATCATGATGCTGTAAACAGAACCTGGATTCATCCGAAAAAATGACGTTTTGCCATTCGTACACCCAGGTTCGTCGTTGAGTACACCATCGCAGGCGCTCCTGTCTGTGATGCAGCGTCAAGGGTAACCGCAGCCATGGTCTCGGAGCTGATAGTCCATGCTACTGCAAGCGTCGTCGAACTGTTCGGCCAGATGGTTGTTTTCTTGCAAGCGTCCCCATCTGTTGACCCAGGGATCGAAACGTGGCTGCACGATCCGTTACAGCCATGCGGATAAGATGTCTGTCATCTCGACTGCTAGTGATAAGAGGCCGTTGGGATCTAGCACGGCGATTCGTATTACCCTCCTGAACCAACCGATTCCATATTCTACTAACAGTCATTGGATTTCGACCAACGTGAACAGCAATGTCGCGATACGATAAACCGCTACAATCCGACCTTAATCAAAGTCGGAGATGGTACGCATTTCTCCTCCTTACACTAGGCATCACAACAACGTTTCACCAGGTAACGGCGGTCAACTGCTGTTTGTGTATGAGAAATCGGTTGGAAACTTTCCTCATGTCAGCACTTTGTAGGTGTCGCCACCGGCGCCAACCGTGTGTGAATGCTCTCAAAAGCTAATCATTTGCATATCACAGCATGTTCTTCCTGCCGGTTACATTTCGCTTCTGTAGCACGTCATATTCGTGGTATAGCAATTTTAATGGCCAGTAGCGTGATTTGCTCCCATGCTGGCCGTATGGTTCGTAAGTAGTTCTTGTGGTGCAGCGCTCCATTCCTATGCCAGCATTGTTGACAATGGTGGATGGCCATTGGTACATGTTGGTTTGCAATATATCTACCGACACACCCCACATGTGTTCGGTGGAATGGGGAGACCACTCCATTCCCCAGATATCGTTCCAAGAGATCCTTCACCTGTGAAATTTGATGTGGTCGCACATTGTCATCCGCAGAAATGAAATCAGGGTCGAATGAATGCCCTCCCCCCCCCCCCCCCCCCTAAAGAAGACGCACATTGGGAAGGACTACAGTGTCACAATAATGTTGACTGGTGAATGTATCATGTTCAAAGATTTGGATGTGCGTAGGCACTTTTCAGTATACTACCTCCCCGTAGCATAAATCTGAACCACCAAAACAATCATGTTCAATAATGTTCCTATGCATTACGTGTTCTCTCGACTCGCTATTCTCGCTATGTGAGGGTATATCCAGGATGGTCGAACTTCGTCGTATTGGTGGTGTGGGTGTTATGATGTCGGGATGCATAAAGTTGCATGGACCTACTGGCCTCCAGAACTCTGAACATGATATGCACATCAGTCAACATTATTGTGACACCGTACTCGTTCCCCATGTGCGTCTTTTCAGGGGTCATCCAGCCCTGACGTCAGTTTTACGGATGAATGTGTCTGATCACACCGAAGTGCACGAATGGACTGGCCTGCCCATGCTCTGACTTAAATCCCATCTTGCATACGAGGGTAAGTCAATTATTATGCGCTATTTAGTTATATTTTTCTTTATTTCTGTAGTACTGTTGTTTTACATTGATGACACATGCTTTGTTTATTTGTTGTATCTTTGCAATTTTCAAGCTGCTAGGTTAGTTTCGTTATCGCTGCCGTGCTGTTAATCATAGCTGCTCCTCTGTCTATTTGCACCAAAGAAGAGCAACGTTCACTGAACCGTTTTTTGTGGTCGGAAGGCGTATCAGCGACCTAAATTCATCGAAGACTTCCGGTACTGTACGGGAACAATGTTTTGCCACAACGGAGTGTCTACGAATGGATTGAAAAATTCCGAAATGGTCGCACAAGTGGTATGCACTATGAAGGAGCCGGACGATTGTTTATCGCCACAAATGAAGAGACCATTGAGCGTTGACGTGAAATGATTCTCTTAGTCAGGCGATTAACGACTGACGAAGTGGCACATCGTCTGCAAATTAGTCACGGTTCTGCCTACGAAATCATCCACAACAGACTTTTGAGTTTCATAAAGTTTATGCAGATGGGTCCCAAAACAACTCACGCAGTTGCATAAACATACGCGCTTGGAAATCTGCAAAAAAAATATGGATCGCTATGGTAACGAATCGCACAACTTCTTAGACAGGATTATTACTGGTGACGAAACATGGATCCATCATTACGAGCCGGAGAGTAAACGGCGGAGTATGGAATGGAAACATCCAAATTCGCCGTGCAAGAAAAAGTTCAAGACCCAAGCGTCCGCAGGAAAACTCATGCTTACGGTTTTTTGGGACGCACAAGGTCCAGTACTGGAACATTATGGGGAAAGAGGCACAAGAATAAACAGTGTACGTTACCGTGAGATGCTAACTGCCAGGCTTAAGCCTACAGTTCGAAGCAAACGTAGAGGGTTACTGTCAAAAGGTGTGTTGTTGCAAAACAATGCCCGTCCGCATACTGCTGCCCACACTGCTGAAACGCCCCAGAAACTCAAATTTTAAGTATTGGATCATCGGCTATATATTCCCAATCTTGCCCCTTCTGACTATCACTTGTTTGCTCCACTCAAACAGGCATTGCCTTGGACGAAGCAGTGAAAGAAGCGGAGCATTCCTGGCTCGCAGCTCAACCTAGAACTTTCTTTTATGAGGGCATCAGTGAAACGCGTACGTTTCAACCAGCGATGGCGAGGCATGACAGAATCTCTGACCAGAGAGTTATTTATCGTTGCTAGTCTGCGCTTAACCGCGCGAGTGTGCAGTTCCGAGTTGGACGCAGTAGTTGTACGTAGCGAGTCGCGAGAGTTAGAGAGCAGTAGCGCGCGCGAGACGACAGTAGTAGTCAGTACAATGGTTGCATGTAGCGAGCCGGCAGGAACAGTCGTGGTCACGATTCAGGACGAGGTATATTGTTAAACAAGGTAATGAAGCAGCGTTGCGCTCAGCTAATAATGTATGGTAATTGTAATTAATTTGTTCAAGAAATGCCCCAATAATAATTTCGTTTTCAAAGCAATCGTTTTTAAGAAAAGTGAAACGTCCCCTTAGAACAATTGTACACAACTGTGCTTAAACTGACACAATATTTTTAGCGCAACGCAATCTGACTTTCAAAAATCCCTACAAAAGAATGGCCCTGACTAACATTAAGCTATACGTTTCACAAATCACTTACCTCACCAAAAATCTTCCTTACTCGAACTACTGCAATACAGCGAGCGCCACTACTGCCAGCTAAATAAAAGATTCAAACTACGGAAGGCACTAACTACTGATAGGGATAGTTAGCAAATGAAAGATTTTAATAGAGAACAAACAATGTATTTACCTTAATAGTGTTGAAAAAGCATAATATACATAGCAGTTCATAATATCCATTCTGTACTCAAAAATCCGCCATCTCATTTCCCACATCCACCACTGCTGGCGGCTCACCTCCAACTGCGCAACGCTACGCGCTGTTCACATCCAGCTGCCCAACACTACAATGGCGAGTATTACAACAATGCAAAGCAGCCACAGACTGCACACAGCACAGCCAGTGATTTTCATACAGAGCGCTATGTGGCGTTACCAATAAGGAAACCTAAACAGCCTACTTACAAAAGAATCATTACAATTGAAACAATATTTCCTATGCTTTTCCTCCCTGAATCAATTTATCAGATTAAATATTGCACAGGGCCTAGGTCAGCGCAGCTGCCCTTATAAAATTTATCAGGTTCATCTTAACGTTAATTTTGTGGAGACTTAACATTTTGCACATTTTTATTATCATTGAGTTTTATTACTGTGGGAAGCTAACATTTGGCACTATTTGCAATTTAATTCCATTCTTTTCATTTTCATATTTTTGTGGGAAGGTTACACTTTGGCTTTATTCTCATTAACATTGAAGTATTTAACATTATTTCTGTGGGGAGGTTACATCAGTAAGCTTGTTCAAGCCCGCCCGATTGGCCGTACGGTCTAACGCACGACTTTCCGGGCGGGAAGGAGCGCCTGGTCCCTGGCATGAATTAGCCCGGAGCATTTGTGTCGAGGTCCAGTGAACCGGCCAGTCTGTGGATGGTTTTTAGGCGGTTATCCATCTGCCTCGGCGAATGCGGGCTGGTTCCCTTTATTCTGCCTCAGTTACACTATGTAGGCGATTGCTGCGCAAACAAGTCCTCCACGTGCGCGTACACCACCATTATTCTACCACGTAAACATAGGGGTACACTCGTCTGGTGTGACACGTTCCCTGGGGGGTCCACCGTGGGCCGAACCGCACAGTAACCTTGGGTTCGGTGTGGGGCGGCGGAGGAGTGAAGTGGACTGCGGTAGTCGTCGTGGGGTTGTGGACCACTGCGGCTGCGGCGGGGACGGAGCCCGGTTAACATACAATACAATACAAGCTTATTCAACGATGGACCAAGTGCATTGAAGCGCAAGGAGACTATGCCGAAAAATTATGTTCTTGTAAGTTTCCTACTTGATTACAATAACATTTTGTAACTACTTTGCGTATAATAATTGACTTACCCTCGTATGTGGGATGCATTGGAGGGATGTAGTGCAGCACATCCACATGCACCAGTGACTATCCAGCACTTGTCAACCATCCTGGTGGAGGAATGGAACACCTTACCACAAGGTGTGGCTGCATGGATTGCCAACCAAAGCGACAACACAAAACGTATTAAATTCCACCTTTGGTAATGTCCAGGGGACCATCTCGAATCACGGGTGATTTCAGTGTAATTATTGTTTTTGAATAAAACTGCTATTTCAGTTCATGTCATTGCACATTTCTTTCAGTTATCTTCTGTACTATGCTGTAGGAGCTGTATCTATGTATGGGTCAAGTTCCTCGAGCTACACAGTGCGACCAAAGTATCCGGACACCTGACTGAAAATGACTTATAAGTTCGTGGCGCCCTCCATCGGTAGTGCTGGAATTCATAATGGTGCTGGCCCACAATTAGCCTTCATGACAGGTTACACTCTTGCAGGCATATGTTTAATCATGTGCTGGAAGGTTTCTTGAGGAATGGCTGCCCATACTTCACGGAGTGCTCCACTGAGGAGAGGTGTCGATGTCGGTCGACGAGGTCTGGCACGAATTCGGCGTTCCAAAACATCTCAAAGGTGTTCTATAGGATTCAGTTCAGGACTCTGTCTAGGGCAGTCCATTACAGGGATGTTATTGTCGTGTAACCACTTCGCCACAGGCCGTGCTCAATCGTATTGAAAGGTGCAATCGCCATCCCTGAAATGCTCTTCGACAGTGGGACCAAGAAGGTGCTTAAAACATCAATGTAGGCCTGTGCTGTGATAGTACCACGCAAAACAACAAGGGGTGCGAGCCCCCTCCATGAAAAACACGACCACACCATAACATTACCGCCTCCGAATTTTACTGTTGGCACTACAAAGGCTGGCAGATGACGTTCACCGGGCATTCGCCATACCAACATCCTGCCATCAGGTCGCCACATTGTGTACCGTGATTCGTCACTCCACACAACGTTTTTCCACTGTTCGATCGTTCAATGTTTACGCTCCTTACATCAAGCGAGGCGTCGTTTGGCATTTACCGGTATGATGTATAACCTATGAGCATCCACTCGACCATGAAATCCAAGTCTTCTCACCTCATGCCTAACTGTCACAGTACTTGCAGTGTACCCTGATGTTTGGAATTCCTGTGTGATGGTCTGGATAGATGTCTGTCTATTACACATTATGACCTCTTCAACTGTCGGCAGTCTCTGTCAGTCAACAGACGAGGTCGGCCTGTACGCTTTTGTGTTGTACCTGTCCCTTCACGTTTCCACTTCACTATCACATCGGAAACAGTGAACTTACGGATGTTTAGGAGTTTGGAAATCTCGCGTACAAACGTATGACACAAGTGACACCCAATCACCTGACCACGTTCAAAGTCCATAGTTCCACAGAGCGCCCCATTCTGCTCTCTCACGATGTCTAATGACTACTGAGGTCGCTGATATGGAGTACATGGCAATAGGTGGCAGCACAATGCACGTAATATGAAAAACGTATGTTTTTGGGGGGATTCCGGATACTTTTGATCACTTGGCAGTGACACATCTTGAGAGAGTTACTTTTGTCCTTGAGTTTTATACACTAGTGTAGCTTATCGACTGTTATGGGTCAGGATGGACCAAGGACTGCTGATCCCATTACATGTCAAGATGACGTTTCAGTCATGTACAAAGGACTAGTTCCATGACTGTCAGAGAAACATCATTGGAGTGGTACCAACAACGTGTTTATTCAGCTGAATTCATACACTTGAAGCAATCAGTGTCCGAGTGGTGGGTGATGCTTCAGGCTGGTGTCACTTGCCCAGCTAAGACATAGCAGTATGAGGTGGGAAAAGCAAAGGACCGCCGACAGCGCATTCACCAGTATGCAGCTATATCGAGGATACAGATTTCAGGCATTCAGCAGCAGCACTCTGCTCTGTGGACCAACCATATCGTTAGGTATAAATGTAGCGACCTGTAGAAGCTAGCAGTAGGTCAGGTGCAAGAGGCAAGCAGGAGAACCAAGGCCCTCCGGGGGGCGGTGGTAACAAGGAGTCAGGAAAGTCCCAGAACAGGCCCCATTAGTACAGGTGAGGCTAGCGAAAAAAGGTGCTAGTTGCAATAAGATTTGATGAATTTTAATTTGACCCCATAAATACATTCCTGTACTCCACAGTTTCTTATACACACAACCACTGGCACCTCCAGTCACGAAAGAGAAATCTTGAAAGTGCAGAAAAGTTTATCACTTACTCTCCCCTCCTTGGCCTAAGTCTATCATTTAATAATATCCATGACTGTACTCTTCACACACAATAAAGATCAAGCAAAATGAAATAACTCCATACACATCGTTTTATATTCCTTTACAAACAGAATCCACCCCTGAATTATTATATTAACATTACAAATCATCTCAATTAAACTACATAAATGGTATTCCACAATGTAATTGTTAATTTGCTATAAAACGAATTTTACCCACACATAATAACGTGCAAAGAATAGCTCAAAAATACAACGAACTCATTCATCATTTGTACTTAATTCACATATCTATGTTACTGAGGCACATGACACAATGAATACACCTAATACAACAGAAAAATTCCTAATACATTATCACTTTTGAGGCCTCAATACATACAGTATAGTGTGTGTAGCTTGCAGAGATTCAACCTTCAGTACCTTTCTTCCTACTATCCCCTCCCCCCTTTTTGAGAGTGTCTCTGGTACGAGTAGCAATGAATCTGGTGCACCCTACGAAGAATATATATGTTCCACATGTATGATCACCATACACATTGGAAGCTGCAGTATAACGTTCACTGGTGAGGTCAATTTCCTGATAAGGACCCATATGCTGGTTGGCGAATTTCTTACCTGCTTTCATACCACTTACAATGTCTTACAATTTCACACTGGCTCAGCAATTTTCCCCACCTTAGGTAAGATTATCTCAAATGTCGACACCATTTTGAACGGTACACTACTTAGTTTCATGAATTTTCGAATTATAAACTGTGACAATATATGACAACAAAGTAGTGTAGTCATTGTGTCAGCTGTTCACAAAGTGGCTTAGCATTTTTCACATCAAGCAATGTACAAGCTCCATTCTTCAGCTCACCTGTAGATGTGATGGTACGGTCCTCAGCTTACAAATACTGAATAAGAGAATAAATGGCACAACTACTTCATCAGTTCTGACATGAAATATATGTCTTGATGTTTAACATTTCCAGAACGCCGAATTTTAGTAATCGCTTATTGGTCATTGCCTGTGCTACAGTGTTGGTTTACTGATTTGTGATTGCGACCATCCCCACTTAATGCAAGAAATGATCTATTATGGTCAGAACATTCATGTACTCCACTTTTGTCTGACTAAAAGGCCCTAAAATGTCCACCTCAATCACTTCAAAAGGTTTACTACCTCCCAATAATATTTGCAGTGAAGTGTGTGAATGGTCAACTCCATTTGCACAAAATGTTTATCATACTTCTCTACATCTTGTCTACATGAACAGCACAAATAATGTTTGGCTACTTACTGTTCTGTCGTGCTATGCCTTCCCATGACCAGATAATATGTGACCATGTGCCTGTTTTAACACTTCTGTTCATAACATGAACGAAAACGTGAGGCCCAGGCTTTGTCAGCTGAAGTGTGGTTGCATTGCAAATACTTTGTGACCCTTGTCAGAATTAGCATTCTTTGCCACTCTACAATGACTGTAATATACCAGTCTTCCTGTAGAGGCTCTTCAATGTGCCATGTTGTTTACCAGTTTTAAGGATTACTTAAAAATCAAAATTGCTTAGTTCAGTGCCAAACACATTAGTCTACTTGACGAAACTAATCCCCATTCAAACAGCAGCAGAGGAACGTCATATCCTATATGGGCTCAGTATTTCCTTTTCTGTGCTGGAATGGTACCTCTCTGCTTTGTTAATTACCACAATGCATAGGTCACTGAATGTTCCTTTCTCTCTATATCTTTACTTAAGACATAGCCCAATGCATAATTACTAGCATTACAATTCAAAAAGAGCAACACTGGACTGCTTGTTGGTTTTAGATTCGTTTTCACATTCTGATGTCCAATGGAACATTACACCTTTCTTTCATAAGTGCATGAGTGGTACTGCTATTTCTACAAATCTGAGAACGATCTCCCTATAATGATTTGCTAACTGCAAAAACAACTGTAGCTATTTTCCTGTCTGAGGTATTAGAATAATTATAATTCACCATTCTCAGCATTGTTCATGTCCCATCTTCACTAACTACATACCTTAAGTAATATACCTCCTACAGTGGAAAGTGAGACACTATTATACTAAAAGTTAGGTGTCCCATGTGTGATCTCTTAAAACTGCCCCTCATCATCACACATGCTCTTCCATACCTTTTGCAAACACAACAATCGGCATATGCTGATTCTGATAGTGACCCCAAGGAACTGTAAATGCCTCTTCCTGTAAGTCAGTCCCTGTAACTGACAATAGCCTCTTCGCAGATCTATAGTGAAAAAATACTTACATTGCCCCAAACTGTCCAGGGTTTCCATTATATTCAGCATTGAATATGTGTCCATGATCACATGAATATTGAGGTACCTATCAGCAGAAAAATCAATAATTCTGCATTCCATCCATGCTCTTTTTAAGCACTATCGCCACAGTTGCACCCCATCAGCTAGTATTTCCACAATGATAGTGTCGCTGATTAATGAAATCCTCACTCAATGGTTATAGATTATGTCATACCCAACATAACTTAAAGTACGCCACTGATTCATTCCAAATTGGGATTCTGTGTTCCATCACCAGGGAAGCCAGTGTAGACGCAACACAGGTCCCTAAATTCTAACAGTAATGCCTCCACTACTATTCTTACCACTCCTTTTTATATATTTTACTTTCTTATGTAATGCAGTTACACTGGTGGCTTGCTTATGGCTAGGGTTCGAATTTGTCCTGTCTACATCATCTCTATCTACACTCATGCCTATAAATTAAGGATAATGCTGATACATGGCGAAACAACGCTCTGGTGGACGGTTTGCGGGTTCAAATCACCTCGGAGTATAACCATGCAGTGCACTTGACCTGCGGTCGTCGCACGGTGGCGCTGGCAGCAGTCCACATATGCAGAGGTGTGTTGGTGCCTTTCAGAGTACAGTGCAGCGAGTAAGTGTGCAGACGTTTTCAGATGTGCTAATGGTGACTGTGTGTTGAAAATGGCTCAAAGAACACATGTTGATGATGTTATGAGGGGTAGAATACTAGGGCGACTGGAGGTTGGTCAAATACAGCATGCCGTAGCACGGGTCCTCTGTGTGCCAAAAAGTGTGATCTCAAGATTATGGCAACGATTCCTGCAGACAGGAAAAATGTCCTGGCGCTGCAGTACAGGGCATCCACATTGTACAACACCAAAAGAAGACTGATTCTCACCATCACAGATGGCTACAGAGTACTGCAGGTACCCTTGCTCTGGACATTACCGTAGCCACTGGAACAGTTGTCTCCAGACACACAGTCTACAGACGACTGAACAGACATGGTTTATTCGCCCAGAGATCTGCAAGGTGCAATCCACTGGCCCCTGGTCACAGGAGAGCCCGTAAAGCCTGGTGGAAAAAACACAGTACATGGTCACTGGAACAGTGGTCTCAGGTTATGTTCACAGACGAGTCCAGATATAGTCTGAACAGTGATTCTCGCTGGGTTTTCATCTGATGTGAACCCGGAACCAGATACCAACCCGTTAATGTCCTTGAAAAGGACATGTATGGCTGTCATGGTTTGATGGTGGGGTTGGATTATGATTGGTTCACGTACACCGCTGCATGTCTTTGACAGAAGAACAGTAACAGGTCATGCGTATTGGGACGTCATTTTGCACCAGTACGTCTGCCTTTTCAGGGGTGCAGTAGGTCCCATCTTCCACCTGATGGATGATAACGCACGGTCCCACCGAGCTGCCATCGTGGAGGAGTACCTTGAAACAGCAGATATCAGGTGAATGGAGTGGCTTGCCTGTTCTCCAGACCTAATCCCCATCGTGCATGTCTGGGATGCTCTCGGTCGACGTATCGGTGCACGTCTTCAAACCCCTATGTCACTTCAGGAGCTCCGACAGGCACTGGTGCAAGAATGGGAGGCTATACCCCAGCAGGTGCTCGACCACCTGATCCAGAGTATGCCAACCCGTTGTGCTGCCTGTTTAAGTGTGCATGGTGATTATATCCCATACTAATATCGGGCTACACGTGCAGGAACCAGAGCGTTTTGTAGTACATGTGTTTTGGGGCGGTTTTCTCAACTTATCACCAATACCGTGGACTTACAGATCTGTGTCATGTGTGTTCCCTATGTGGCTATGCTATTAGCGCCAGTTTTGTGTAGTGCCACGTTGTGTGGCACCACATTCTGCAATTATCCTTAATTTATGAGCATGAGTGTAGTACACCTATGTTGGTAATCAACAATCCCTTGGAAAAACCCAGGCCTTTAGTCCCAACTCTCCATTTATCTCCAGTGCACAAATTCCACTCACCATTTATCCCCTGTACACAAATCACTGTGATTTATCTAACTCATCGTTTTCACCTTACAGCTCAACAACCCGTGACATGCTTAGAGGTAGGTCCATTCCCACGTTCATCAATAGCGATTTCATTGTACCTTGCAGTACTTTATCAAGTGAGTTGGTCCTTAGTGAACTTGTACACACTCTAATTGGCTCACCTTTCGTGACTGAGGGACGTTGCAGCAGTATGTCACTGACAACCGTTTCCTCAAGGTGGAACAGTTCCATTAAGTTCTACTATAATTGTATAAGGTTTATTTTATGATAATGCATATACAGGAAATCTGACCCTAGGTTCATGCTATAACCTTCACCTATATGAAACGAAACTTCTATATTTTCCTGGAACTGCTTTGCTCTCACCTGAAAATTTAATGTCACTGTATCTAGCGAATGCATGTCATTACACAGTAGTCCAGATAATCTATATGGTGGAGGTGTTAATTGAGTCTTTCCCACGAGGTCCAAACTTCCCACAGACCATGTGCATCTGTGTCCAATGAAAACGTGTTCCCTACCATTCACTTCTCTAGTCAAGCAATATTTCGCCATTGTACACGTTCTGTTCTGCTAAAATTCACTGGGAGCGCCACCAGGTAGGCCTGGGGCTCATATTGTCGTTTAACAGCTGGTTACCCTCATTTCGCCCCTTGATATTATGTTCCTTACTTTTCCTACAGTATCTTATTTATTACTCTGTAGGTGACGACAATCTCGTCGTATGTTATCCGATCGATTACAGCGGTAACAGCTGACATCAGTGAAAAAATATTTCTCCTCTCATGTACTCAAGTTCTTTATTAGCCCAGGTAAATGAAATGGAAATGAGCGTTTGGCGTCGAGGCCCCTTGCGGGACAGGTCCGGCCGCCTGGTGCAGATCTTATTACATTCGACGCCACATTGAGCGACCTGCGCCCCGGATGGGGATGAAATGATGATGAAGACAGCACAACATCCAGTCCGTGAGCGGACAAAAATCCCCGACCCAGCAGGGAATCGAACCCGGGCCCGTAGGATGGCAATCCGTCACGCTGACCACTTTTTTCCTTTTTTTTTATCTTTTTATTTTTTTGGCAGTTTGCGAACTCTAAATGAAATGCATCCTCTGCAAAAAACAAAAACACAAAAAAGCATATTAAAATAAATCACAAATTTAAAGGAACAGGGATGTTGTTTTTTTTATTTATTTATTTATTTTCAATAAGGATCACTCTGTTAAAGGGAGCATGTAGATCATTTCATCGTATAGTATGTGCATTACATATTGAGTGGTGAGAGAAGCGTGAGGTTCATTATCAGCTGTCAAATGTGCACACCGACTGCACCCGGCACATCCCAACTGCGTGGGGGGTCGAGGAAGACTGCCTGAAGATAGTTGGCAAAGGTTTTCCGATAGTGTGACCATCTATGAACCTCATTGTAGGTTTGCTGCAAGAAATACCAAAAGTCAAGTGGCGACTTGGCAGCATCCCCATAGAGGTACGCGATCGTCCAACCTTTGAGCCAGATGATCGACTGTGATTTAGTCGCCGGAAAGTAGTCACTCTCCGGATGTAAGAAGGAAGCAGGTTTAATATGTTGCGGGGTCACACGGAGGTAGCAAGCCACCATCTGTCTTCCTAGGAGCCAGGCGTCCTCCACCGCGATACAAGTTAAGCGGTGATGGTCGTCATCCACTTGGCGACATTTCGGGTACAGTGGAGTGTCCACTAGTGCAATTGCATGGAGCCGTTGGTTGGTGTTGAACTTGCCACAGGCGACAGAGAACCACAGTGCCCGAACGAAGTTAGGAAGGAATTTTTGGTGCACATGTCTCCAAATCTTCGGCCAATGCAACCTGGGGTGTTTGAGTTCAATGATATTACGACTTATCCGTCGTAGCAGCCAAACATAAAAATCCTTCGCGCATGGCGGTCTCGTGCGCGGAAGCTCGTCTCTGATATAACTAAGTTCCACGATAAATGTTGATACATGTGCAAAATGCGGCGTAATGTTGCCCACCGCCACCGGAGGTGTGAGGGACGCTGGAACCAGGAGATCCAGTAGGCGGGATGTAAGGGAAGCACGCCCGCTACGCCATTGCTTGTACATTGTGGCTAGAAGGAGCGCCGTCGCTCGGCAGTGAACATTCGTAAGTCTGCGTAGGGAGCGTGAGCGTTTCGTATCGCACCTTGAGGGGCGATCCAATCATCACAAAATAGCCTAGTGCTGATTGAAGTCGACGTCCGAGCGTGAGTGGTAGGGGCAGGATCTGCGAAATATGCACCATTCGAGAAACCACTTAAGTGTTCAGATACTCGACTCGCTGCAAAGGATCAAGGCGCCGTAGGAGATGTTGTCGGACCATGGTACGTGTTGTCTGTAAAATACGTCGGTAGTTACTGCTGCAGTATGTTTTACAGATGAGGTAAAGTCTATGCCGAGATAGCGGAATCGTTGCACATAAGGAAACGGACTGATTTCTTACGGCGTAAGGCCCCTTCCAACCGGCATTGCCGCCGATTTGTTCATGTTCACTGCACTACCCGCCGTCACACTGTGGTCCAACAACAGTTCAAGGACCGTCTTCACCTCTTCCTCAGAACGAACGAGCAGCAGGAGGTCGTCCGCATAGGCTCGACATTTGAAGGTGTAGCCCCGTAGTTCCATCCCAGAAAGAGAATTAGTTAGCCTCCCAATTGATGGTTCCAACGCTATCGCGAACAGCAGCATCGAAAGAGGGCAGCCCTGGTGAATGGATCGTCGAATCTGAATGGGCCCTGCTATACGCCCATTAACCTGTACCAAGGATTGTGTGCCCCCATAAATCCTTCTAATGAGACCAGTAAAACGGTCTGGAAATCACATTTGTTCCAGTACAGCGTACAGATAGTTGTGGCGCACCTTATCAAAAGCACTGTCAAAATCAACCGCCACCATCGCCGCTTTAAGCCGGCACTCCTCCGCCAGCGCTATCACATCACGGCATTCGCCAGTAGCTGTTTGCACATTCACCGATCCACCCGGTGTCGTCTGTTCTGGAGAGAGAACGCTACGAATTAACATACGACATCGGGACGCTAGCAACCGTGCAAAGATCTTATAGTCGGATAGTCGGCATTAAGCAGGGTGATGGGGCGATAATGTGTGACCGTAATTCCTGGCTTCGGTTTATGTACTGGCACCAAGAGGTCTTCCATAAAAGCCGGTGGAATAGGCGCATCGGAATTTAACATCTCGTTGTACATTTCCGTCCATCGCGGTGCCATTTCGTTGCGAAATTCTCGATAAAATTCAGCAGGAAGCCCATCAATGCCTGGGGACTGATTCAACGCACCCTGTGCGATCGCATCATGTACTTCCTCACAGCTAAGGGCTTCCAGTAAGGTTCCCGCGGCTTCCACCGTCAGTGTACGGGAGACGTACGTGGCTATACGGTCGAGGTCATCGACAGGGGCTGCTTCTTCCCGATAGATATGTTGGTAATGGTCGACGAATGCAGAGACAATGTCCGCTTGACGCGTCACTCTTCGGTCTTCGCGGGTGATTAATTCCCGTACCAAAACGCGTCGTTGGTGCTTTCGTTCATTCACGACGTGGTACATGGATGGAATCTCGTGCCTTATCGTATCGTGACATCTGGCACGCACAATGGTTCCCTGAAGATGTTTCCGAGCTAAAGCCACTAGTTTAGCTTTTATCCTTTTGCGTTCGATCCAGATGTTCTGTCCTGGCAGATTATCATCCAGGTCGCGCAGTGCTGCAAAATAAAAGTCGGTCGTACGGCGGCGCCATTCTGCCATCTCCCTGCTATATGAGATGAACGTACGGCGAAGCGCCGGTTTAGCATAAGTCAGTCACCAATCAAGCATCGTCGTATACCTTCCAACCCTTCGCTCACACATCGTCCATGTCTCAAGGATCCGTTGACGGCATTCAGGATCATGTAGATGTTGAGTGTTTAGTTTCCACGGGGCCTTACTGTTCCACACCTCTCTACGGGGAAGAAGCACCGTACAGATGTAAGCGCTGTGATCGGAAAATGCCAATGGCCAGCGTTCCGCGTCCTGGACATCATTTGCATGAGCCTGTGAGATATAAATGCGATCTAATCTGCTCGCCGAATGACTTGTCACATAGGTGTATCCCGGTGCATCGCCATGTCGTAATTCCCACATGTCACTAAGTACAAGATCGTTGACAACGATTCGCAACTCCTGGCTGATGTTTGCTTGCGGCCATTGGTCTTTCTGGCTGAGAACACAGTTGAAATCTCCACCAATTATTACACATTCATAACGTCCATGGAATAGTGGGGCAATGTCTTCTGCATAAAATCGCGCCCTTTCCCGCCGCCGATTATTTCCCGACGGTGCATAAAGATTGATGATGCGTGTCCCAAACGTCGTGGAAGCCATTCCCCTGGCCGACGGAACATAACACACGTTTTCCACTGGGAAGCCATCTCGCACGTAAACTGCCACCCCACTCCCATTGTGATCTCCATGTGACGAATACGATTGGTAGCCTGCGATGTATGGGAATGCAGCTATGTGGACTTCCTGCAGCAAAGCAATATCCACATCAGATGCCCAAATCGTTTCCTTCAGTAGGTGTATTTTGGCCGGTGAACGCACGTCATTTATATTTAATGTCGCAATACGGTTCGCATGCCGTTGAATCCCACTCTGTCGAGGCGCAACAACATCTCCCTGCATCGGCGCTGGAGGTTGAGTTAGAAGACGTTCTCTCGCCCCTCTCCCTTCACCTTCAGCAATTATTAGGCCGTCTTCGTGAGTGCTGGCTGCCTCTATATGACGTCCGGCGCCTTCTCAATATCGTCATACCATCGTTGTACTTGGCGGGAGTTCGGTCGAAACTGATGTCGTCATCACAGAGTGCGTTCCAGACGGAACAGCATCCGTAGTGGCTGGAACTGCTTCGTGTACTATCGGTGTGCTTGATGGGATTCCGGTCTCATCTGATGTTGTCGCCGTAGATTGTATGCTCGATGGAGCAGCATCATCTGTCATCCTGACGTTTGCGACAAGGTTTCGGAGAGTGCCATCTTGAGCTTCCACCGGGGCTGTGTCCTTTCGGTCATCAGCGGATGCAGTGAGGGCTTTGGCATAGGTGATCGGTAGTATGTCATCGCCGGCGACGGCTCCAGCACATCTGAAGGCAGTTGCGTAATCCGCCGTTGCATACAGTTCGATCTGAGGTGTCTTCTTGAAAAATGGCTCTGAGCACTATGGGACTTAACTTCTAAGGTCATCAGTCCCCTAGAACTTAGAACTACTTAAACCTAACTAACCTAAGGACATCACACACAACCATGCCCAAGGCAGGATTCGAACCTGCGACCGTAGCAGCCGCGCGGTTCCAGACTGTAGCGCCTTTAACCGCTTGGCCACCACGACCGGCTCTGAGGTGTCCCTCCTGGCCACAGCCAGAACATGTACGTGGTTGACAATCGTAAATGACTACCGCCCGACAACCACCAATTGTCAGATAGGACGGTACATGCTTCCGAAGATCAATAGTGATCTGTCGCACTCCGTTAAGAACGGGGTACGTGGCGAGTTGCGTCCAGCGTTCTGCCGTGTGACCATGTACCGTGCCGTATGGCTTAAAAGCATCGATAACTTCTTCAGCCGGGAGCTCAAATGGCAGCTCAAAAACACGTATTGTCCGTACACCAAGACCAGCATGTTCTACAGTTACCGTGCCGACATTCCCGCCACTATGGCAAAATCGGAGACCTGCTTTTGTCGCCTGTAGAATTGTGTCACACGCCGCGTCATTTACCATCTTAACATACACCGTGGGACTAATGATGGACAGGTGAATTCCGACAATATCGTTTGGCGGTATCTTGACTTCCTCTCGAATGAATCGTTCCACTGCTAAAGCCTTTGGTCGTTCGTAGTCTTTGCAGAAATTGAATCGTAATGTAGTTTTCCTGTACTTGTTCGCCATGATCGTTGTTACTAGCCCGCGCGCAGACTAAGTCCACAAGTAAACAAACACTCGCACACGCCGCACAGGCGGAAGTATCGGACCTCCGCTTCGCACGGCCGCTAGCGCCGAACTTGACCACTCAGCTATCGGGGAGGACATTAGACCAGGTGCGTCAAATGAAAACAGATAATACAGATCTGTGTAGGCAGTTAGATGCTATAAAGCAATAGAGAACCTCGTCCAGTTTATCGGTACCCGGAGTACATGCTTCCACCACTGGCCTGGTCAATCTATTTTCAGGAAAATCAGGAGAAAATGTGTTAGCGTTTCTGTTTTCATCTGAGGCATCTGGTCCTATAAAGATTAAACGGTTTTCTGATCGGTAACCACCTGTACCCTTGAGTCATTCATTGTTTAGCTTTCATATAACATACTACGACAAACACAACAGGATTAACACAGGGGCCCTTAACACTACTGTAACAACGCCCCCCACTGAGTGCTAACCAAGAACACTTATCGCATCGTGGTGTGATGCAAACAACGTTACAGGTGATGACAAATTTCACCTTAAACCCAGTCCTACAGTGTAATTTACCCGTCATTGCACAGTATTTGAAGGAATAACAGACACAGAAAAACAGTTTATTTCCAGTCACCCCACGGCACTTACTACGTTCAGTGCTGGTCCACGACACTGCTCCACGTCACTGGTCACTTCTAACACCTGTTATTATAGTAAGTGTATTGCGAGTAATCCGAGGTGTATTGGCTCTGTAAGATGTCAAGGTAACGTCGCAGTAAAGTTACTGGGCAGCAGGTATGAGGAATGAGTTCCTCAGCAGTCTTTTAATCATAAAAGTAGTGGTAACTACTTGTTTATTCAGCAGAAATAATACTATTGGGCCGGCCAGAGTGGCCGAGCGGTACTAGACGCTACAGTCTGGAACTGCGAGACCGCTACGGTCGCAGGTTCGAATCCTGCCTCGGGCATGGATGTGTGTGATATCCTTAGGTTAGTTAGGTTTAAGTAGTTTTCTAAGTTCTAGGGGACTGATGATCTCAGAAGTTAAGTCCCATAGTGCTCAGAGGCATTTGAACAACTTTTTAGTACTATTGACGTGCAGTAAACCTGGCCAGTGGCGACTGCCCAGCGAAGCACGCAGCAGACGGCAGCAATAAGAACGGTAGGCCGGAAAGGTGACCATAGGACAGGGGCGGTGTCAGATTGTCAGCGAGAGTACAGATGCGACAGCCCTGCAGACGTCAGGCGCACAGAGGCAGAAAACTCACGTTCGTTAGCCGGTCGAAGTGGCCGTGCGGTTCTAGGCGCTGCAGTCTGGAACCGCGAGCCCGCTACGGTCGCAGGTTCGAATCCTGCCTCGGGCATGGATGTGTGTGATATCCTTAGGTTAGTTAGGTTTAACTAGTTCTAAGTTCTAGGGGACTAATGACCTCAGAAGTTGAGTCCCATTGTGCTCAGAGCCATTTTTGAACTCACGTTCGTTAGACATAAACGCAGCGATCATCCAGAGGCTCCCAGTAGGCCAGGAGTAGGGGGCACTCCTTAAAAGGCCAACGAGCCAAGAACTGCTTGGAAGTGCCCAATAGTCGGTTGATATCAGTCCTTAGCAAGTCCAAGGTAAGGCGCCAGTTCAAGGGCCAGTCTATTTGCGCGGCCTATAGACCAGCGGCTAGCGGTGGCAGCAACTATTTCTATATGGCACTGGATGACCTACATTGGGTCGTCGGCTGGAGTGGAGGCGTTCTCGGTGTAGGCACCAATCGATGACAGACACTGTTAGGTATAGTTTGCTGCTAGTTATACTTTCTCACCTTGGTGTTACTATGAAAAGGCGTCGCTTCTAGTCTCGTACCGGGCCCAGGCAGCATCAGGGCTCAGTCTGGGGTAACCGTGCTCGCCAGCGAGCCGGAGCGGAGGCTTCCGTCCCACGGACGCAGCACTTATCCAGCGCTGGTAGCGGAATCTGAAGGCAGCTTGCCAGCTGGCCTGGTCGTCGAGATGAGTGGAAAGATGGCGACGTGACACAACCAAAAGGTTGTTCCAGTTGTCCATGCCGATAAGCATGGATTTCCAACAAGCACTCACTGTTTAGATTTTGCGAATTATTTATAAAATAAATTTGGGAAGCCCGTCAGTGATTGTTATTAGAAATCCTCTGAAGGCTTTTAAGAAAAGGAGAAATGTTGGAAAGCCAAAGGTATGTGTTATTACTGTAAATAATAACATTCTAACATGGTACGAGCGATGCTTGCTTTAGACAAGGAACGCCTTCGGGCTGCAGACAGGGCTGTAAAGAGTCTAGAAATACAAGCAAGAGTAAACAGGAGGAGGAACAAGAGGAAGCTGGAGGAGGAGTTTGCAGAGGATGAAGATAATCCATCCTATGGACCTGGAATGCACTAAAAAGTTAATCCAATCTTTGTCGCTCGATTCCCAAAACTTTTATTTTCTCATACTAATTACATGTTTTCTAAGGATCTTCCAAACATATTTGTTTCAAACTTTCAGTAAATGTTACACAGTACCTTCTGCATAATTTAACACAGCCTTTTTCCAAAAAACTGTATATTTTTGAATATATAAATAAAAACTTGCAAAAAAGTTGTGAATTTTCATTACAATTGAAAAAAAATCATCTTTAATAACTGAACTAAAATTTTGTAAAATCCCTGTGGTAAGTTGTAGCCCATATTCCAATAAATAATCTGTAAAAAGTTCAACTTCCTACCTCAAATACTTTGTGAGGAAAGATGTAATTTATAAGCGTTATTTTAAGATTGCAAGTATAGGGCGTTCCGGAGCCCCTTAAAGCAAGTCACCTGTCAATCACCTATCAAAGATTATAGTATGTTGTTATTTACACTAGCCAGCAACGATGCTACTGTCGACAATAAAATCTTTGAATTTTTATATGTCATGTCATAGCAGATCCTAAAAACAGCCTTATACCTTTGTTTCAGTGTATGTATCTATTTAGAATTACCAACAAGAAGCATGAATCTAAATGATTACTGAAAAGCGCCAGCTGAATCAGTCTCATGTGTGTTAGGCATATCTGGCGGCTCAGCATGGTATGCTGGAGCCGTTACTGCAGCATAACTCTGACAGGAATCGTTCTTTGCCTCCTAGGCTATAACTTCTTTGTGGACTGCCAATCTCTCACACAGGTACTTATCAAGTCGTGGCAGGGAATCTCATTAATATCCATCGTACTACTGCTGGAGGAGCTTTTAGCAGTGTGATAAAGAGTTTAATTGCCTTAAAGCCACTGTACGTGTCCATGCCACAGAGCCAAGAAAGTATATCAAAGAACAAAAGGGGTCTATCGAATTGGTGGATTTCCAAATATCATAGGGGCTGTAGATTGTGTAATATACCCACACTTTGTCCTTCTGGAGCAAAAGCAGAACTATATAAAAATTGCAATAATTTCTTTTCTATCGATACATTTGTGATGCCAATATGAACATTCTGAACGTGGTAAGCCGTTTGCCGGGTTCCACGCATGAGGCACGCATTTGGGACAAGAGTAGAGTTGCTGCAGAATTTGAAAATGGACAATATGATGGGCTACCTATTGGAGATAGTGGATATGCTTTCTCCAACGATCCTATGACGCCTGTGTTCCGAGCCCATACAGGAGCCGAATGGCGCTACAATAGAGCCCAAGATACAGTTTTTTTTTTACGTAGAGTCAAACTGCCTAAACTAATAAAATAACTCATTAAGGAAAGGAGAACAAGAACTGATCGAAAATCTACAGGGTGTTACAAAAAGGTACGGCCGAACTTTCAGGAAACATTCCTCACACACAAAGAAAGAAAATATGTTATGTGGACACGTGTCCGGAAACGCTTACTTTCCATGTTAGAGCTCATTTTATTACTTCTCTTCAAATCACATTAATCATGGAATGGAAACACACAGAAACAGAGCGTACCAGCGTGACTTCAAACACTTTGTTACAGGAAATGTTCAAAATGTCCTCCGTTAGCGAGGATACATGCATCCACCCTCCGTCGCATGGAATCCCTGATGCGCTGATGCAGCCCTGCAGAATGGCGTATCGTATCACAGCCGTCCACAATACGAGCACGAAGAGTCTCTACATTTGGTACCGGCGTTGCGTAGACAAGAGCTTTCAAATGCCCCCATAGATGAAAGTCAAGAGGGTTTAGGTCAGGAGAGCGTGGAGGCCATGGAATTGGTCCGCCTCTACCAATCCTTTTGGTCACCGAATCTGTTGTTGAGAACCGCACGAACACTTCGACTGGAATATGCAGGAGCTCCATCGTGCATGAACCACATGCTGTGTCGTACTTGTAAAGGCACATGTTCTAGCAGCATAGGTAGAGTATCCCGTATGAAATCATGATAACGTGCTCCATTGAGCGTAGGTGGAAGAACGTGGGGCCCAATCAAGACATCACGTACTGATGTGCTTGATGCTAGTACTGTAGAGCAAGGAGTCGCAATGCAACACAAGCACCGAAGACAACATTACCTTCCTTCAATTGGGCCAGTTGGCGGTGATTCGAGGAAGTACAGTACATACTGCCGAAACTAAAATGAGCTCTAACATGGAAATTAAGCGTTTCCGGACAGATTTCCACATAACATCTTTTCTTTATTTGTGAGTGAGGAATGTTTCCTGAAAGTTTGGCCGCACCTTTTTGTAACACCCTGTATACACGATCCCGCTACTGACGCTCTACTGACGCTCGATGATGATGATGATGATGATGTTTGGTTTGTGGGGCGCTCAACTGCGTGGTTATCAGCGCCCGTACAATTTCCCAATCTTTGCTCAGTCCAGTTTCGCCACTTTCCTGAATGATGATGAAATGATGAGGACAACACAAACACCCAGTCATCTCGAGGCAGGTGAAAATCCCTGACCCCGCCGGGAATCGAACCCGGGACCCCGTGCTCGGGAAGCGAGAACGCTACCGCGAGACCACGAGCGGCGGACTGGCGCTCGAACTAAGCAACTACCGACACTCAGAGTAGCTATTTGCGAATGCAAGTGTGGCATCAGCGCGCTTGCAGGCACCCGACAGTAGGCCTGGCCAGCTGCTCAAGACTTTGATGGGCGGGTCCAGAGACGATCCTAGCCAAACTGCCGCCGGAGTCCGAGCTCTAGGGAGCCGCCATTGTGATGTTGGCATTAGGTTGATACCTAATCCAATCAGAGTACTCAAAAATATCATCGAGATATTCGTTTTCTTTTCGTGTTCACACAAAATCAAATTTTGTAGAATTTTATTTGTTTTCAAACTCAAACCAACATGACACCTAGCTGGTCATTCAACTTTAAAACCAACAATATAATTTTCAGAAAATCTACTTTCTGAGCTTTAGTATTCACTAAATTCTTGACAGTTTCACTAAACGGACCTCCCTTTGCGTTGAACTGTGAGTTTCGAGCGAAATTACACAGAATGGCGGAAGAAACTAAAATATTGAAAAGTGCCTGTATACAGAGTACAGGGTTTTGCGCACAATGACCGCTGCACGGTGGTGGGGGCAGTCTTGGTGTTTGTCAGGTGGCGTTCGACTTCCACCTGGAGTGTCCTGTGTTTGTACACTGGCGATAGAGACAGCAGTTCCTAATGGATTGCTGTAGCAAAACAATCTCTGCAGTCTGTGAAGTCCTCACGTCAGTGCAGGAGGTTTGGATGTCAGTTCTGTGGTGTACACAACCCTTTGGAGACAGTGCGCTTACTCGGCGAATACCAACACGCTGGGTGCTGGGGCGATGGCAGCTGTCGCAGCACTCGTCTTCGCTTGGTGTCCTGTGGCAGCCAAGCGAAGACTTTTAACGTAGTGGCCCGGTGGCTCAGTGACGTGACAGACCCACGGAACGAAACTGGGAACTTCGTCGCTGTGTCAGAGGTAACCCACGGCGCGCAGCTAGGACGAGCTTAATTCGTTTCCTCAGCCCATAACGTGTCTCTAGGAATCCTGTTTGATAATTTCATTGAGATGGCGGCAGAGTGAATGCGGCCTCGTGGCGAGGCCGCCTGGTAGCTGCCGTAGGTCCCTGGCCCAGCTGCGACATTGAAAGTTGCGCAGGAGATGTCAGTTCCACGACTGGGTGTGACGCATGCACATGGAAGTCATTGAAACATAACCCTGCCGTGCCGATGACCACCCACCTGGTCCAGGGATTTATATACAGCCAGTGCGGGCTTTTCAGTGCAGAAAACAAACACTGCCACATATTTCCATTGTCGTCGGACTCCCTTTCTGCTGCAGAAGACAAGTACTGCCATGTAGCTGAGGCTTGTTGATATTCCCTGAAGCTCGTCAGTGCCCAGAGTAATGGGTCGTAGTCGAGAAAGTAACCGGAATATCGAAATGCCCCATTGGCTAGACGTATGGGACGGCAAGTTCCTAAATCGAGCTGCTGCTATCCTCCGACCAATGGCCGGAAATGTTTGGGGCTGTCCATTACTTGTTCTAGGATGGCAGGCGCAGATGCAAAAGTGATATGATCCTCTTGGTGCACAATATGGCGATCCTCCCTTGTGTTGGTCAGATGTACTCGACTGGAACCTCGACTAAAGGTACCGGTGCCCTTTCATTCCCATGCAGTCCAGCTTCGAACTACTGTCACATCTGAATGTTCCAAAAAATGTAAGATTCCATGACCTGACCAAATGGAGACCCACAACCCTGCCTACAAACTCTGTCAGGTACTGACAACGCTGTATCACAAAAATATGCGGCATCCCCGGATCTCTAACAGTGATCACTCAACATGTGATACTCTTTAAGCCTCTTGCATACCCAACCAGTCCTGGTAACAACATTATACATGAACAACACTAATTTACTCTGGTGATATTGTGCTTGTCTCAGACGTTTTCTAATCATTTACATACCCGCTGTCAGGTAGTTGATATATTCTGTAATTGGAACATCCAGTGATTTTGCTAATTCGATTTACAGTATAATCGTTTGCACGAGATTGTTTAGCGGAGTCTTTAACCCAAGCCAATAAATTCCTGTATCTTTCTTCCCATGTATGATATATTTATTTATCTACCTGCACTTATCTACACCCTTCTTCGCTTCCTTTTCGATTGCAAAATTTCTTTTTACTTTGAAAGTCATGTTTACTTTTCTCGAGGAAAATGGCGACGTCGTCAAGAGAATGGTAGAGATTCAATTGAAGATTTTGTATTTGATTAATGAAGAATGAACAAGGCGGTACTTGTATTAAAAACTCGCCTATTTGACCAGGAATAACGTTACAATTCATAATAAGGAGTAGTATCGCCCCGACAAATCAATAATGTATCCTTTTTGTATGGCGTCCAGAAAACGAAAGGCGACTATCTCATCTCCGTCTGATTCAGGAATAAAATGCCAGTAGTGATAAAACTTCTCGCAGATACCGTCCTAAATGGAACTTATCACCGTGAAACAACATAATGTCAAGCAAAACTAAACAGAAATGCTAGTGGTGCTGACGGGGGATTTTGTTAAATGCGGACGAACTGCAAAAAACGATCCCTCATAGAACAAAAATCAAAGGAGATCTTTTTCTTTTTCTTGCGCCTTTGTCCAGCATTTTCGCAGGATCGGCATGGTTAAGGTCGAATTTGGCATGGTTAATTTAAGGGGTGGCCGGACGCCCTTATTGTGACCACCCCGTTCGATGAGATGATGAAGACAACACAAACACCCAGTCTCGGAGTAGAGAAAATCCCCGACCCATGCCGGGAATCGGCACCGTAGTGGTCACGCGGTTCCAGACTGAAGCACCACAACGGCCGGCACCAGAATAACAATATTACAGAGGATATAGAGTGTGGTAGTTATGTGTATATGATAAGACTAGCACTCGATTGGAAAAGCAGAAGCACAGAACCAAACTATTCGCAAAATTAATGATTCAAAAAATCAAAACACAATCCTTCATTCATTGCCCCCCACCCCTTTCTCTCCATGGTAGCCCACTCCAGAACTATAATTAATTCCAACAGTGACGATAGCTGTCCTACATTCTGTTGGCTTGATATTTTGCAAATGGTCCACCTGAGAATAGCAGCAGCTTCGTCTCCTGCAGTGCATTTCCACTACTAGAGGCCGTTCGTGTTGCCTCTTGTTAACTCAGTTCTCTGCCGCAGCATCGTCTTCATCCAAATGTAAGACGAATAAAAAAGAAATGGAAAAGAAGGCAAGGGAAGGATAAGAAGACATCGCTGGCCGTCAGGATGTACGAGCCTAAAGAAGCGCCACGGAGAGCAAGGAGAGCGTAATACAGGGAGAGGTAAATTTGATATCCGGCCCGACGGCAGGATCGGCAGGCCAGACAAGCGCTAATTAGCGAGGCGGGAACGGCCTCTCGGCGTGCTGGATGCTGGATGGTGGATGCCGTCGGCTCGCGGCCCAGGCGCCGGGCGCCGGGCGCGGCTGGAGGCGGAGTAATTAGTGGGGGTGGGGGTGGGCGCGGATCCGCGCACGTCATTAGCCGCCAGCCCCACGGACGGGCGGAAGGGCGCCGCGCAGCCCACGCCATAATTACTCGCAGCCGCAAAACTGCGCCTTCTGGCCGCCTATTTGCGCAGAGCACACGCTGGCGTTAGTTAATTATGCAATCATTGCTTTTGGCAACTGAACCGCGGCCGCGATAATTAGTTAATAAACTAGAGCTGTACAAATGCCTTCCTGGGTACGAACGACGATCTCCGCACGACACGTCCGCGTGGGCCACCGACCGGCTCTCGGCTTCGTTTGCCCTCTGGTGGCGCCAATGTAGGACCGTTTCCAGCACGGCGGCCAAATTCTAGGGGTGACACGAGCGGCCTCATATTTCACGCTCTTAGCAAGAAATGGAAATGTGTTGGAATATGATGTGTGCTGCCACAGCCGGTATGTACATCCGCAGTTATTCTAGTATAAGATGGCGAGAACCATGCCCCTTACAAAAAGTCATTAAAGATCACCGAACTTACGTTGAGTGAACGGTAGGGCTGAACAAAAATTACTGACAAGGTGCAATGCATCTTGTAGAGGGTATAGTATGGACGTATTGGAATGATTAATGTTGGGTGATGGTTTTAAAGAAATTCACACGACATGAAAACTTTGTGGAAACGCGTCGATTTACTGGAGGCTAGTTTATCCCAAGGAAGTATTCAGAGTTGACAGCAGCCAGGCTGGGGAGCGGCGAAGGGAAGCGACAATAGGCGGCTTAGGATGGCTCAAATTCTGAGAAAGTGGTAACGGGGCGTGGCCTCCAGCTGCCTTAAGATGAGTGACAGTGAGGGGGGGGAGGGGGGTTGAACCCATGCTGGTGTACCGGGAAGCAGACGGAGAACTTGTACGCCTGTTGATAAATGTCTGTCGCCCCGTTTTCAGTGAAACATGCGATAAAGCCGCGCAAAGCTACGGTGGAGCGGTCAACAGAGGCCAAAATATGTGTGTTCCTGACTATAGCAACTTCACGCTGAAATCAAGGTCCGCAGAGACTGAAGTAAGTCAGGTGAAGAGCGACAGAATGAAATACGCCAGCCTCCGATGGGAACATAGGACCAAGGAATTAAAGTACTCTCCTGGGAGTCAGAACTCCGGAAAAATTGGTGTTTTGTGCAGACGTTAACCTTGATGGGTGGCCTGGGAGGAGCGAAATAGCAGAAGTTGAGAGGAAGGGAAATTTTGTGGGAAATTGTTCACTTCCCAGAGCAGGCATTGTTCGGCGCTGGGAAGCGACGCATAATTAACGCGACTTGTGCTGCAATTGGCGTAAGCGATTTTGCTGGAGGGGACAATGAGGCGAAGAGCGGACTGCCAGAAGTCTCCGTTGAGGTCTTCGGTTCAATGCTTGCCTAGAGTGCGGACGTGGCGTTCTTTACTCAGCTTGCCTTAGAGAAATGAGCATCTCTGCAGTTTAGGACTTAGCAAACAGAACGATTGAACTTGGAGATAGAAAGTTTTCATTCAACTATGTACTGAGCAAGACAGCTAGGAGTGAATAGAAGAGCGCAGCCTTGCAGCACGACGAGGTCGGCCGACGTTCGCACAACGACGCCGCCCCACCACGCTGAATTCTGTGATATTGCGCCCGCTCCGGCTTGAGTTAGGCCACTGATTAATTTGTTGGATCACGTCGGCAAAGTTTCCACGAGGGTTTCATAGGTCGTGTATTGAAGAATTCTTCTTGCACTTCGCATTACGCCTGGGTCAGTCGATAGGAATTACTTTTGATTTATCGCACTTTACTCCACGCAAACGCAATTTATTACCACTGCCTGTTAGGAGAGTCATGTAATGTGATGATTGAAGGTCGTGAGTTTAAATAAATTTGTGCTAATCGACTGCATCTGTTTTCAATCAACGAAATCTCAAGTCACTTTCTTAATTAATTTTATGTTCAACATTTGCATCTGGTGTTCAATAACTGAATATAACATCAATGTGCACCCCTTTTTTAATTAAAAGGGATAAGTTCTGAATCAATTAATGTCAACACTGCCACCGCAGTTCAATCAGGAGTCACAGGGCCTTATTACTTTCTTTGCGTTATCTGACATTGCGGCAGTTTTGCACTCTCTGTCGATCTGTTAGTCAATTACCTGGGGTGAGCACACGCTAAAACCAGATAAGTGATGGGTGGGGTGTTACACTAGTTATGAGGAGAGGTCGCTTGAAAAAATGCGGTATTTGTTTATTTGTTGTGGGACATCATGGAACATTCCCGCTTCAGCCCCTGTAGTATAATGAACTTCTGATAGGTTGCGCCACTATTCGTAGCCTTCAAAATGAAGTCTGCAACGGATATGCGTTCCAGGCAGAGAGCTGTCTGAGCCGTGGCTGGCTCATGCTATGCGTTGGATCAACCTTGGTTTCTATTCTGTGTTTAGTCTCCCACCGTTATCGCGATTATGCTGTTATCCTCTCTTTCCACGGGTGGCAGCAGCGGTGTGTATCGATATTAGCACCTCGGACTATCTCTGGTCTCTCACTTATAGTTTCCGGTTGGGCAGTGTGTGGCCAGTTGGTCGGCTGACGTGGAGCAGCGAGGAAATCTCCGCGGCGCGTGGTTGACCGGGCCCGCTGGCAGCCTCTATGCAGTGTCGTACTGTGTGGTGCTGTTCCCATTGCTTCGAGGTTCGAGGCTCACCGATCCTGGACATGAAAGTTGAGGTTGCACTTAATCTACCAGCAAGTCACGACTGTTCACATTGTGTCGTTTGGAGTTCATTATCGGCTGTTGGGATATTCCCGCGAGCAACAACGTGTGTTTTCAAGTTGGAAAACTTTAGCCACCCTCCTGTGGAGTTCAACTGTACTTGGTTATTTGAATTGAAATGCACCAGCGGAATCTTCTGCCTTGTGGCCGTTAACATTCTGGTTACCTGCCCTGGCGGTTGGCGTAAATTCAGGCAGTGTATTTTCCTCATCATGTTGTCACTGTCCAGCATGGTGTGTAGATTGACAGCTCAATGTATAATTGGTTGTGGGCGCCAATACCTTCTACGTTGTTCCATTGAACTCCCTGTTATGTTCTAGTCGGGTGAAGCGGAGGTTATCCTATCGGTGGGTCCGTTGACTGTATGTCCCTTGAGTTGTCGTCGGATCGACAATGGTTGCGCTGACTGCCTGTCTCACCTAAGCGAGCGTTAGTGTTTGAATTCCAGGTTGACCCTCTGAATTTTTGAGCGCACTTGGGTGTACTGCCTTTTCTTGCTTGTTTTGTTGTTTGTACTTGTATGGCTTCTAACGGATTTTTTTGATTAAGGTTGTTTTGCCCTTAAGGCGTCAGATGGTTTGGGCCTTCAGCCTGATTTACACTGTTTTACGTAAAGCCTTTGGCATTTTTTTAAATTTAATGTTATTGAGTCTTAAGCGTTGGGCCTTCAGCTGATTTTGAATTTAAGTTGTTTTGCTCTTAAAGTGTCAGATTCTTTGAGCCTTTAGTCGATTTTGAATTAATGTTGTTCTGCTCTTAAGTTGTCAGATGATTTGGCCCTTCAGCCTAATTTAAGAACTGTTTTACGTAAAGCTTTGCCAATTTTAAGATTAATGTTATTGAGTCTTAAGTGCTGGGCCATCAGCCGATTTTGAATTTAAGTTGTTTTGCTCTTAAAGTGACAGATTCTTTGGGCCTACAGCTGATTTTGAATTAAAGTTGTTCTGCTCTTAAGGTGTTAGATGGTTTGGGCCTAATTTAAGAACTGTTTTACGTAAAGCCTTTGGGCACTTTTTTGAATTAATGCTACTGAGTCTTAAGTATTGCGCCTTCAGCCGATTTTGAATTTAAGTGTCAGATTCTTTGGGCCTTCAGCCTAATTAAGTAACTGTTTTAAGATAAAACTTTACCTTTTAAATTTCTGATTTTGGTTGAGCTTTAAGTTATTGGCTTTCAGACGTTTTTAATTTAAAGTGGTCTTGCCCTTAAGGCACGAGATTGTACGGAGCATTCAGCCGCTAATTAAGTTCCGAGTCCCATCTGTTTGGACCAGTGTAGGATGCACTCCATAGAAAGCAGTAAGTAGATGACGGAGAATGCATTCACACAGCAAGACGTTGGCTCTGACGTCAACCGCTGGAGTGATGCCATGCGGCCATACAGGTCTTCCCAGTAAGGAGGCGTAAGCGCGTCGCATTGAATGGGGATTTTGTTGACAAATAGAATTTTATAGCCAAATCAGTGGTGAATAATATGGTGTGTTGGATTCTTGAATAAAACGAACCTGCTTTGAGAAAAAGGTGTTGGATTAGTAATTAAGCTAAGTTAGTAACTTACAAATATTGTGTCTGGGTAGTAGTGTTGTAGATAATGATGTCTGTATGTATAAACGTATGAAGTGCCGGGATACATGTACCCACTGAACGTGTTTCTAGTATTCTGCCGCGTGTCGAGTCTGCCAAAGATTACTCATAGATGATTAACCCCCCCCCCCTCCGGCCGATCAAGCCCTGAAGACCACGCGCTAGCCGACCGACCGCCGCATCTTCCTCAGGCATTCGTCGTCAGATGCGGTATGGAGAAGTATGGGACCAGCATTCCGCACTCCCGGCCGATGTCGACGTTCCGAGCTTATAACCGCTACTTCTCAGCTGGCATCGCTAGCACACCTCGGACAGTCCTCCCAGCAAGGAAGATTCCCCGGCAGCCCGGGTTCCTGGCATGAGCGTCTGTCACGTTGAGCAATCGTCTACGGAGAAGGACAATCGATGATCAGCTCATCGAGTTATTGGACCTCTCACATTCTACGTGATTGTAAATAAACGACTTCGCTCTGTTTCTCGTACAACATTTAAATGACGTTACCAACCCGTGGTCTAGGGGTAGCGTCTTTGATTCATAATCAAAACGTCTTCGGTCCCGGGTTCGATCCCCGCCACTGCCTAAATTTTGATAAATAATCGGCATTGGCGGCCGAAGACTTCCGGCATAAGAAGTCAGCCTCATTCTGCCAACGGCCTTGTCAAAGAGGGCGGAGGAGCGGAGAGAGGTTCAGGGCACTCTCTTGTCCTAGGGGTCGGAAATTGCCCCTAAAGGCGGAAGAATCAGCAACGATCAACGACATGAGGATGCAGAAGGCAATGGAAACCACTGCATTAGAGACACGTAACGTCTATCCACAGGACATGTGGCCTGTAATTGAAGAAGTGTCATGATGATCTCTCCATTGGCAAAAGATTCCGGAATAGTCCCCCATTCGGATCTCCGGGAGGGGACTGCCAAGGGCGAGGTTACCATGAGAAAAAGATTGAATAATCTACGAAAGGATAACGTTCTACGAGTCGGCCGCTTGAACGTGGTAGGGAACCTAGAAAATCTGAAAAGGGAAATGCAAAGGCTCAATCTAGATATAGTAGGGGTCAGTGAAGTGAAGTGGAAGGAAGACAAGGATTTCTGGTCAGATGAGTATAACAGGTGTAGGATTCGTTACAAAAAGGAAGGTAGGGCAGAGGGTATGTTACTGTGAACAGTTCAGTGACCAGGTTGTTCTAATCAGAATCGACAGCAGACCAACACCGACAACGATAGTTCAGGCATACATGCCGACGTCGCAAGCTGAAGATGAACAGATACAGAAAGTGTATGAGGATATTGAAAGGGTAATGCAGTATGTAAATGGGGACGAAAATCTAATAGTCATGGGCGACTGGAATGCAGTTGTAGGGGAAGGAGTAGAAGAAAAGGTTACAGGAGAATATGGGCTTGGGACAAGGAATGAAAGAGGAGAAAGACTAATTGAGTTCTGTAACAAGTTTCAGCTATTAATAGCGAATATCCTGCTCAGGAATCACAAGAGGAGGAGGTATACTTGGAAAAGGCCGGGAGATACGGGAAGATTTCAATTAGATTACATCATGGTCAGACAGAGATTCCGAAATCAGATACTGGATTGTAAGGCGTACCCAGGAGCAGTTATAGACTCAGATCACAATATAGTAGTGATGAAGAGTAGGCTGAAGTTCAAGACATTAATCAGGAAGAATCTATCCGCAAAGAAGTGGGATACGGAAGTACTAAGGAATGACGCTATAGATACAGCAATAAGGAATTACGCAGTAGGCAGTACAGTTGAAGAGGAATGGACATCTCTAAAAAGGGCCATGACAGAAGTTGGGAAGGAAAACATAGGTACAAAGAAGGTAGCTGCGAAGAAACCATGGGTAACAGAAGAAATACTTCAGCTGATTGAAGAAAGGAGGAAGTACAAACATGTTCCGGGAAAATCAGGAATACAGAAATACATGTCACTGAGGAATGGAACAAATAGGAAGTGCAGGGAAGCTAAGACGAAATGGCTGCAGGAAAAATGTGAAGACATCGAAAAAGATATGATTGTCGGAAGGACAGACTCAGCATACAGGAAAGTCAAAACAACCTTTGGTGACATTAAAAGCAACGGCGGTAACATTAAGAGTGCCACGGGAATTCCACTGTTAAATGCAGAGGAGAGAGCAGATAGGTGGAAAGAATACATTGAAAGCCTCTATGAGGGTGAAGATTTGTCTGATGTGATAGAAGAAGAAACAGGAGTCGATTTAGAAGAGATAGGGTTGGTTTGTTTGGGGAAGGAGACCAGACAGCGAGGTCATCGGTCTCATCGGATTAGGGAAGGATAGGGAAGGAAGTCGGCCGTGCCCTTTGAAAGGAATCATCCCGGCATTTGCCTGGAGCGATTTAGGGAAATCACGGAAAACCTAAATCAGGATGGCCGGACGCGGGATTGAACCGTCGTCCTCCCAAATACGAGTCCAGTGTCTAACCACTGCACCACCTCACTCGGTATAAGAGATAGAGGATCGAGTATTAGAATTGGAATTTAAAAGAGCTTTGGAGGACTTACGGACAAATAAGGCAGAAGGGATAGATAACATTCCATCAGAATTTCTAAAATCATTGGGGGAAGTGGCAACAAAACGACTATTCACGTTGGTGTGTAGAATATATGAGTCTGGAGATATACCATCTGACTTTCGGAAAAGCATCATCCACAGAATTCCGAAGACGGCAAGAGTTGACAAGTGCGAAAATTATCGCACAATCAGCTTAACAGCTCATGCATCGAAGCTGCTTACAAGAATAATATACAGAAGAATGGGAAAGAAAATTGAGAATGCGCTAAGTGACGATCAGTTTGGCTTTAGGAAAAGTAAAGGGACGCGAGAGGCAATTCTGACGTTACCGCTAATAAAGGAAGCAAGGCTAAAGAAAAATCAAGACACTTTCATAGGATTTGTCGACCTGAAAAAAGCGTTCGACAATATGAAATGGTGCAAGCTGTTCGAGATTCTGAAAAAAGTAGGGGTAAGCTATAGGGAGAGACGGGTCATATACAATATGTACAACAACCAAGAGGGAATAATAAGAGTGGACGATCAAGAACGAAGTGCTCGTACTAAGAAGGGTGTAAGACATGGATGTAGTCTTTCGCCCCTACTCTTCAATCTGTACATCGAGGAAGCAATGATGGAAATAAAAGAAAGGTTCAGGAGTGGAATTAAAATACATGGTGAAAGGATATCAACGATACGATTCGCTGATGACAATGCTATCCTGAGTGAAAGTGGAGAAGAATTAAATGATCTGCTGAACGGAATGAACAGTCTAATGAGTACACAGTATGGTTTGAGAGTAAATCGGAGGAAGACGAAGGTAATGAGAAGTAGTAGAAATGAGAGCAGCGAGAAACTTAACATCAGGACTGATGGTCACGAAGTCAATGAAGTTAAGGAATTCTGCTACCTAGGCAGTAAAATAACCAATGACGGACGGAGCAAGGAGGACATCAAAAGCAGACTCGCTATGGCAAAAAAGGCATTTCTGGCCAAGAGAAGTCTACTAATATCAAATACTGGCCTTAATTTGAGGAAGAAATTTCTGAGGATGTACGTCTGGAGTACAGCATTGTATGGTAGTGAAACATGGACTGTGGGAAGACCGGAACAGAAGAGAATCGAAGCATTTGAGATGTGGTGCTATAGACGAATGTTGAAAATTAGGTGGACTGATAAGGTAAGGAATGAGGAGGTTCTACGCAGAATCGGAGAGGAAAGGAATATGTGGAAAACACTGATATGGAGAAGGGACAGGATGATAGGACATCTGCTAAGACATGAGGGAATGACTTCCATGGTACTAGAGGGAGCTGTAGAGGGCAAAAACTGTAGAGGAAGACAGAGGCTGGAATACGTCAAGCAAATAATTGAGGACGTAGGTTGCAAGTGCTACTCTGAGATGAAGAGGTTAGCACAGGAAAGGAATTCGTGGCGGGCCGCATCAAACCAGTCAGTAGACTGATGAAAAAAAAAAAAAAAAAAAATGCGATGAGCTTGCGACTGTCCTAATGTCTCTCCATCTCTTATGGCCACATGACCTTCTGCATCCAAGTTCTAGTGGATCTGAGATTACTCCAAGGTTCGTTGGATTCGAGTAAATTTCGATGCTCGAGCTATCTTAGAACTATGCGCTAAACAGACTCGTATTTGTGAGGCATGTCGCAAAATAAACAACACTAATAAAATGTTTCTGAAGACTTTCCCTGCGTGACAGTTTTACATACGTGCTTACTGTCGGCCTTTATTATTATTTCACATCTCCAAAATATTTCACCGTAAAAGTTGTCCAGCTAGGGCAGATGATGTAGAAATTCCTCTTAAAATTTTAAAATTTCCGAAACCACGCGCACGAGAAAACATCGGATATATATACATATATTAGCCACTGTTCGTCCTCAAGGTTCAAGCTTTGTCAGAGCTAAAGTTCATCAAAATCGGTTCAGTGGCTTAGTCTTGAAGAAATAACAGAAAGAGTTACTTTCACATTTATAATACAATGAGGTAACAAAAGCCATGATATACCTCTTAATATCGTGTCGACCTTTTACCCGGCGCAGTGCAGCAACTCGACGTGGCATGGACTCAACAGGTCGTTGAGGTCCCCTGCAAAAATATTAAGCAATGCTGTCTCTATAGCCATCCGTGGATTCGAAAGTGTGCCAGTGCAGGATTTTGTGCACGAACTGGTCTCTCGCTTTTGTCCCATAATTGTTCGATGGGTTTTATGTCGACCGATCTGGGTGGTCAAATCATTCGCTCGAATTGTCCAGAATGTTCTTGAAGCCAGTCGCGAATTCTTGTGGCTCGGTAACAAGGCGCATTGCCATCCATGAAAATTCCATCGATGTTTGGAACATAAAGTCCATGAATGGCTGCAGATGGCCTACAAATAGTTGAACATAACCATTTCCAGTTAAAGATTGGTACAATTGGACCAGAGGACCCAGACGATTCCATGTAAACACTGCCCATATCATTATGAAGCCAACACCAGCTTGCACAGTGCCTTATTGACAACTTAGGTTCATGGCTTCTTGGGGTTTGCGCCACGCTCGAAACCTACCATCAGCTCGTGCCAACTGAAATCGTGACTCATCTGACCAGGCCACGGTTTTCCAATCGTCTAGAGTGCATCCGATATTGTCACAGGCGAAGGAAAGGGGCTGCAGGCAATGTCGTCTGCCGTCATAGCCCATTAACGTCAAATTTCGTGACACTGTCCTAACGCATACGTTCGTCGTACGTCGCACATCGATTTCTGCGGTTATGTCACCATGTGTGTTATCACTGAGAGCTCTGAGCAAACATCGCTACTCCTGGTCGTTAAGTGAAGGCCGTCGGCCACTGTGTTGTCCGTGTTGACAGCTAATGCCTGAAATTTGGTAGTCTCGGACCACTCTTGACACTGTGGATCTCGGAATATTGAAGTCCTTGTCGATTTCCGTAGTGGAATGTGCGATGCGCCCATCTCCAACTACCATTCCCCGTTCAAAGTCTGTTCATTCCCGTTATGCAGCCATAATCACGTCGAAACCTTTTCACGTGAATTACCTGAGTACAAGTGACAGGTCCTCCAATGCACTGTTCGTTCAAACACTGTGTACGCCATACTACCGTCATGTGTATATGTGCATATCGCTGTTTCATAATTTAAGCCACCTCAGAGTATTTGGATGGATAGTATGAATTACGCCGTGCTTTAATGCACGTTTCTGTGTGTAATATTTCGTCTTCTAAAGCTGAGGCATCTTCTCAGTATATACAGAAGCAATTTTTCCTCTTCAAACTTTAGGAAACACAGCAGACCGACATATTATACGTGACCGGGTTGTGACGTCATCGGACCGCTGCCTTAGATCGCGGTGTTGCTCCGACGTGTGTTATGGCTTTTCTATTGTGGAAGAGTAGGTGCCTTTTCCTTTATTTTACACTAAAGCACACAACTTCTTTAATTTCAGTCCTTCTTGTATTACGCTAATGCTGTTTTTATTGTTCTAAATTTCCATCACTGTACATTCTAGCATAGTAACGATTGGACCTTGATAAAACTAACTTCTTCTTTGCCGGGCCCTCAGCTTGCATAAGGTTATAACTTGACATCTTTCTTATACTTTTACAAAATTAGCTGCAAATATTTTATTTCTTGCTGTTTTGACATAGGTACACGTCAAGCTCGTTTCCGAATTTGTGCGTTCATCTATATGGAGTCTCACTAGTGAGGTTGAATAATCTATGAAGGAGATGAAAAATGGAAAGGCAATGGGAATTGATGAGATTCCTGCAGAACTGTTAAAGTCACTTTAGAAAGAAGGGAAAAGGCAGTTAATTGAATTGTGTAATCAAATATACATACCAGGAAAATGGGCAAAGAACTTTACAGATAGTATTTTAATACCTGTAGAAAAGTAAAAGAGCACCAAAAAGTGTGAGGAACATAGAACAGTGAGCCTGATATCGCATGCAGCCAAAGATTTGCTGAGAACGCTCAACAGAAGGCTATATGGAAAGCTGAATTGCGTAATAGGAGATGAACAATTTGGTTTCAGGAGAGGAGTGGGAACTAGAGATGCCGTTAGGCTACTAAGAGTGATAGGGGAGAGGTACATGCAGAAGAAAAGGAAGATGTATGTTGTGTTCATTGGTCTTGAGAAGGCTTTTGACTGTGTCTAGTGGGACAAACTCCTGTAAATCCTAAGGAAACAGAGTTGACTGGAGAGATAGGTGGCTAAGTAGAAATTTATATTTGAACCAGAGAGCAAGAGTAAGAACAGATGTGATGAGTGAAGAAATTGAACTGGGAAGAGGTGTAAGACAAGTTTGTTGTTTATCACCAACCTATCTGGAGGAAATTATTAATGAAAGTTTCGATGGAAGGAGAGGATTTCGTATAGGGGGTCGGAAAGTGGAGTATATAAGATTTGCAGACGACATGGTTGTTATGGCAGAGAATGCAAGAGAGATGGAACAAACGTTAGGTGATCTAAACACAAAATTAGAAGAATATGAAATGAAGATTAACAAGAAGAAAACAAAAAGAATAGTAATTTGAGGAAAGGGGAGAAAATGCCGTATGAAAATAGGGGGAGAGGAAATAGAGCAAGCGAATAACTTCAATTACTTGAGAAGTGTAATAATTGATGATACATATTTCTCAACAGAAATTATGAAAAAAATTGCGATGGGAAAATAAGGATTCAAGAGGAAACAGAAATTACCTTCTGGGCCACTAAACAATATTCTGAGGAAAATACTTGCCAAATGTTACATCTGAAGCGTTGCACTTTATGGTGCGGAGACCTGGATATTGAGGAAGGAAGATGAAAGAAGATTGGAGGCACTAGAGATGTGGATATGCAGAAGAATGGAAAAAGTGAAATGGGAAGACCGAGTAAGGAATGAAGAAGTATTAAGAAGAGTTGGAGAAGAAAGAACCATGCTGAAAGTCATCAGAAAGAAAACATGGAACTGGATTGGATATTGTTTGAGGGGGGACTGTTTGTTGAAGGAAGGAACAGAAGGAACGGTGGAGGGCAAAAGGGGGAGAGGAAAAAGAAAATGTCAAATGCTGGACAATATCAAAGGAGGCAAATATTCAGAAATGAAAAGACTGGCTATGGACAGACAAAAGTGGAAGAGACTTCACCCATGACAAGACCCGCCGTAAGCCAGAATACCATACTACTACTATCTATATGGAGTGACGTCCATAAAACAACTTGGAACGTAATTTCTTCTATTTAGTGCATTGTTAATATAGCTCAAGTATTTACCTTCCATAGAAATTTCGTGTTGCTCTTTGACAATTGTCAAATGACAGATCGTTCCAAGCACTTGTAATGCATCATTGGAACGATCTGTCATTTGATTTTGTAAACATAATGCATCACTGGAACGATCTGTCATTTGATAACTAACAAAAAATAACTCGAAATTCCTATAGAAAGTAAATACGTGACCTATATTTACGACGCAGTAAATAAACGAAATTACGTTCGAAGATGTTTTATAGACGTCACTTCATTTAGATGAACACTTGAAAATGGCACTATTGCCGAAACAATCTTGCCGTGTACCTACGTAAAAAGAAGAAATAAAATTCCAGAATGAGATTTTCACTCTGCAGCGGAGTGTGCGCTGATATGAAACTTCCTGGCAGATTAAAACTGTGTGCCCGACCGAGACTCGAACTCGGGACCTTTGCCTTTCACGGGCAAGTGCTCTACCATCTGAGCTACCGAAGCACGACTCACGCCCGGTACTCACACCTTTACTTCTGCCAGTACCTCGTCTCCTACCTTCCAAACTTTGCAGAAGCTCTCCTGCGAAACTTGCAGACCTAGCACTCCTGGAAGAAAGAATATTGCGGAGACATGGCTTAGCCACAGCCTGGGGGATGTTTCCAGAATGAGATTTTCACTCTGCAGCGGAGTGTGCGCTGATATGAAACTTCTTGGCAGATTAAAACTGTGTGCCCGACCGAGACTCGAACTCGAGTTCGAGTCTCGGTCGGGCACACAGTTTTAATCTGCCAGGAAGTTTCAAGAAATAAAATGTATATATGGTTCTCGGGTGAGACGTCGGATGTCATAGTGAAAACTCCACAATATTTCATCAGCGCAACTGGCCGACGTCTTCAGGTACGACGCACCCACTGCTAAGGCAGGACCAGAGCCCCCTATTTACGCCAGTCTTAAGCAGGAATTGCGCATGCGTGGAGGTGCCAATTTCGATGGCCAATAGCGACGATATCGACCGATAGCTGGAAGGACAGCAACACCACCTACAGGATGAAGAACTAAAGACTTGCAGCTAATTTTGTAAAAGTATAAACTTGATCAAACTAGTCTGTTTTATGTACTTTGGCCCTAAAAGTCTTTAATCTAAGCTGTGGACATGGATCTTGTTTCAGTTAACGATTTGGGTTATTCGATTCGTCAAAGGAAACATACAGCACAGCCCAACATCACAGGTAAACTACATCTAAAGTAAAAATCACACCCGTTCTGAATGCGTGGTGCCGTCCAAAACCACACATGTGACGAAAATATTGTAGTTGGATAGACACCACGCTATCGTTAGGAAACAAATAGGTGACGAAGTTGAACTTGTAAAAACAGACAATCGTTTCACCAGAACGTAAACAAAAAATATTATTGTAATGTTTTACTGTGTTTAAAGCCAAAAAATGTAAAATTAAGTCAGTAAGATCAGACTAAAGGCAGGAATACATAGAAAATGCGCAGTTAGATACTTCCAGATGTAAGCTGGAATCAGACAAAAATCCTACCACTGACGATGTTGTAAGGACATACCGTGAAACGTTTACGGTAAAAGAAACACGCAATTTTTGTATCTCCAGACATGGATTTGAAGTAGCTTATATAAATCTACAGCAACTACGGACGGTAAGGCCACACAGATTAATGATTTCAAAAAAAATGTATTTATAGGTCTGAAAATATGGTTATATAAGCTCATATTTGAGATAAGTTTCATCACAGCGCAAAATAGCAACGGATAGGTCGCGGAGCAAGAGCTGGTAAGATGCTTTGCGTTGTGCGAGAGGCAGCGTTTATATGCCCTAAAAGCAAAAGCGTGTAGTCGCGACATGGTGTATGTAGTGGTCTGTTGTGTCTGTGTTCTCTGGCGACGCAATGTCCTCACGCAGCACTACGCCTTTTGCTCTCTCGTATAGTCCTACACACGCCCAGAGTTACAAAATTAATTAGGAACTGGCAAATGTAAAAGTTTCTAATACTACAGTTACTCAGCAAAAATAACTCTCATAAAAGTCACTTCAGTGTGTAGAAACTTTAAAATTGTACTCTTTTAAAATACTCCATGAATTATACTACTGCCTTCCGGTTCCCATTGGCAGTTCCAAGGATGAAGTAAACCTTCGTACTGAAATTTTCACACTGCTAAGGCGCACACGATGTAATAAAACTTATGAAAAGTATCGAACTTTATACTGGTCTGGAACACTTGACACTGGAGTTTGCCATATGAGAACTGTACATTTTTTCCCAACAGCCCACGAAAATTAACTGCCAACTCCCTCCTACTTCGGAAACCCTGATCGAGGCAGTTCGACTCCTGTTCAAAATCACAGTTTTAAAGCCAGGTGAATCTTTCAAAAACAAAATAGGTCTCATCACCATTTAATTAATTTTCATTTCGGTTAAATTCCTTTTCTGTACACGAAAATATGCTATTTGACAAAGGTAATAGCGAAGGCGTGGATATGCAGCACTTTCGGAACACATTAACATCACTATCACTCAGTTGAAATGCAATGACGATTAGAAGAAGAACGTAATAATTATTCTCTGTGGAACTTCAAAAGGATATAATTGCGTTGTTAACCCTGTAGTAATGTATGCACTCGCACAATAAAATTAAAAATTCAAATCAAGTGGGCAGCATTTTCTCAAGTGAAGCTACAGAAGTATACTGGCTGTCACGTACATTCAAAAGCGTAATTCTAAGACGTCAGAGCCTAGCTTGTCACCGAGCGAGGTGGCGCAGTGGTTAGACACTGGACTCGCATTCGGGAGGACGACGGTTCAATCCCGCGTCCGGCCATCCTGATTTAGGTTTTCCGTGATTTCCCTAAATCGCTCCAGGCAAATGCCGGGATGATTCCTTTCAAAGGGCACGGCCGACTTCCTTCCCCGTCCTTCCCTAATCTGATGAGGCCGTTGACCCGCTGTCTGGTCTCCTTCCCCGAAACAACCAACCAACCAACCTAGCTTGTCACAGAACATACGTAATTTCTGATTCAAGCCCCACCTCCCACTCGGTTCAGAACCAGATGGCCGCTATCATTTTTTGAAGCAGTGGTGTAGATTTTGACCTTCGCCGAAATCCCGAGAGCAACGTTCGTCTTCTCAACGCTTGCTGCCAGTCACTGGAATTATCCGAGTATGACTTCGGAGCTCTGACGACACGTATCATCCATTCAAACGAGTACGATATAAATCTGCATTTGATTGCACCTTGTCCCTTCAGTGGCTGTCGGAACAGACATGTTCCAATGTTCCTTCCTATACTTTGCTGCCGTTTCGGTAACGGGTGGCCAATATTCGCCATACTTAACAGAAGACCTCCCAATAGGTGAACTGTGTCCAATTTTCTCGGTGTCAATTTCAGTGCAACACAGCATTTCACAATTGTTGGTTGGGGGATGGGTGCAGTAGCATGAGTTCTCCATGAACCTTGCCTCCGTTTTACAGGGCCTGTTGACAAACACTGACTCGCCGCTCGCAGTGAAGTGAACGGATAGTTACGGGTCCTGTACTTCCTGCTGAGGAGCGAATAACCATTTGAGAAGATAGAACTTGAGGTATTTTTGGAGTCACTGGTACGCCACTCTCGGTATTTCCCGCAACACACACGTTCGAAGGAACTTTCAATCACTTGAACCGATCAGAACAATTTCCAACTGCTTATGGAAAGCAACTAACACCATCCTTAGCGCAACAGCATCAATCGGACACTTTTGCCAACATTAACATGAGTTACAGCACTGCATTCCTCATTTGAAAGGATGCCAATAACGGTAAAAATCATCTAGTTCCATTTTTTCTAAAAAAAATACTTGCTCCAGTATCCTGATTGATGCTACAGTTAAAACTATAAACTATGTAACAAAATTAAGGGCTCCTCTGCTTAATATCATATACCAAAAAGCTTGTTCCGATATGTTGACCAATTGCTAAAGTAAAGGGGGTATTACCTGTTGCGCGACTCAGACTTTGTAACTGTATTGTTGAAAGTTTCCTTCAAAATTTTATTTTCGTTTGATTTAGATTTGGCTTGGTTGGTTTGTTGTAACTTTACTGTTGTTTAGCTTTGGGCGACATTGTGCGTTTCCAGCTGCGAGAGAAACCAAGTACATCGTATGCGAGAATACAACATGAATTCGGCCCAGTTTTATAATCTTTCCAAAAATGTGCAAACTGATTAAATCCTCGGCTTAACTATTAAACTCTTCGATTAAACAATGCGGTCCCTGCACGTTAATGACCTGCCTAATAATGCTGTTCGTGAAATGGTCCCTGCGCGTTGATAATTTTCGTAGCAAACTGATCTTGAAACGAAAATATCTTACCTCGTAATGTTATTGCTTAGAAATGCGGTGCTTGCTGCTCTCTGTGTGTCAGCTGCAAATTTCTAACTACAGTTGCTGAGAGATTACTGTAATGCTGCTGACAATAAGTAAACTATTTCATACACATCATTAAGTGAGACACTCTTTTTTTTAAAAAAAAAATGACTTGGATCGAGCATGTAGACAATGCTCTTAGGGGAAATATTCCTTTAACAAACTGTTTTTAAACTATATGACATATTATTACTTGTATGAAATTCATGTTACAGCAGTCATTATCAACATTGATACCAAACTCTTACTCTCACGAATGTTAGACAAATCATTAATAAAGATGAAAAACAGCTTACAGCGAAAATTATTCAGTCTTTAATGAAAAATCTTAAGTTCCGTGATGGATGTCTCATTCAACAATGATCCTGACTACTCGCGACTGCGGTGTCAATAAATAAAATATTATCTTCATTTCTCTTCATACTCTTTTCATTCTAAATCACTAATCAAATCCTTCTCCTCTGTTCCACTATATTCGGACAAAAACCATTTACTGAAACGTCGATGCACTTAACTTTGGCACTAGTCCTCAGCTCGGTATCTGTCTCACTACCACTCTAACGATACAACTCCCGCGCTCCTCGCTACCAAGCAGCGATGACAAAACAAATACATCTTCCAGCGACACAGCTACTCTGACCAAAGACTGCGAGCGAATAAGAACCGATTCAAAATTGTCGCTTAGCGTTTCAGCATCTAAAGTATGTACAAATTCCAGAAATGTACATAAAAAACTCTTCATAGACCTGTTTCATTTTGCCAAACAAAAGAAAGTTCCAGGACTGGTGTTCTTTTTAATAAATACACTAGCCAGCCACTTTGTTAAGCATTTTTATTTAAGCTAATACGCGTTTTAGATTTTAATTCATCTTAAGTTACCGTAATACGTATTTGATTTTTCAATAAGCGCATAGTTACAACATCGACAGCAAACTGGATGGTGGAGCTGCCCTGGGCAAAGTAACAACTTTGTTTAGCTATAACAATTTTGCAAGTAATACATATACGGTATATGACATTTTATGTGTATTTACTTTCTACTCTCCTCGTTGTTGTGGCACAAACACTCTGTTTCCACAGAAAACAACCCACTATCCGCCATGTTGCCGAATGACAGCATTTTTTACATCCGAAAAGGCCTCTGTGGTCAAAGATTGTATTTTGCTTACAAAGATTGTAGTTTGCTTACAGGTTCTGTGTGCTTAAAAATGTGGCATTTTTTGCCATGAAAGTTCCGAATATATACATGTTTATTAAATAATTACATTAGTGACTGTTCAATTACATTATATGGAGTATTATAAAAATAAAAATAATAAGATACATTTTTATAAAAGGATTAATATTATGTACTTTTTCGTTTCTCACTGCTGGAATGACATTTATAAACAACAAAGACAGAACAACTGATTTACATTTAGTAGAACTGTTTTATGCACTGGATGGGCTCACACTGGATTTTTTTTTCATGGCTGTACATAATGTGTGAATGTATGGGCAAATTATGGAAATTCATTAGAAAAGTTTTGTTTGGTAACTATGTCTGGTCATTTGGGATGTCATTCGAGGATGCACATTTGTGAGAATAAATTACGATTTCTTCAAGTAAGTTCACTCTTTTTCCTTTGTTGGACATGTATAGTATGCAAGTTGTGAGCTACATCTATCACTTGATGTTGATCTTCATTTACACGTAAGGCAAATGGTTGTTAAAACTGACATTCTTACATATTTTTCTGTTAGGTGTGATGTAATGTTATTTAGTGTTCATTTGTCTTTGTGGTTGGCTATGCGGGCCTTTTTTTCTATTTAGCTCTTCTATTAGTTTTGGATTGTTGGCATTATTGTAAGAAATTTCTTTAATAGTGTTTAGTTCGTTAATTTGGTCATCTGCTTCTAATGGGATTTTGTCCATTCTGTTGAGCATTGCTCTGTATGAAGCCATTTTATGCTTATGTGGGTGACATGAGATTTTATTGATTGTGGCATCTGTGGATGTTGGTTTCCTATATACTAGAAATTTATGTTCGTTGTTGGAGATACTAATGGAGAGATTCAGGAAATTTGAGCTATTGGCTGTCTGGTGTTCAACTGTGAAGATGATATTCTGATGCATTTTATTCATTTCTTTTCTAAAATCCTCGATTTCTTCTGTTGTACTATCAAATAAGAACAGTATGTCATCAACATATATAAACTAGCAAGGCAGCTGCCCATAGCTAGGGCATCTTTCTGTTAGTACATCATGTTTCTAAAAGAGAAGTATTTATTGGACATTACTAAGGTTAATAAATCAATGAATCCCTATATTTCAGTTAAAGACAAGTTTTTGGGCTTAAGAAAGCTTTTTAATTGTTTCTATTATTTTATTGACAGATATGTTCGTGTAGAGGTTCGTGATTTCAAATGATACCTGTCTCAGTAACCTGAATGTCCTTGATAAAATTAAGTAGTTCACGCAGGGACGTAGGTACCTCAGTATCACCTGTATCACTGTAGCGTTGGGGCCTCGAGATGTGTGAGCAAAAATTCGTAAAACGTTTTCCACAATCTCCCCCAAGGTGAGCTCTTATGTATTAGGCCGTATCCGAAACGCTTAATTAACCGGGTGTCCACACGTTGGCAATACTGAGCGTCTCGGATTTCCCGCGACGCACGTTAGCAGACAACAGTGATCACGTAGTTTTCCTTTTCAGTGAAATGAGAGAAATCTCTAAGCGTTTATTTCAATCTGTGCACAAGGTTCATTACGTTGAAACGTTGTAAATCTTGTGGTTATTTATTTGTTAATAAGTTTAATTGTGAAAGAAATGAATGAAAGAAAAGAGATTACCCCAATGGAGCAATGAAAAAAAGAAATAAACAGAAGAAGGAGGAAGTTACAGAGAAATTGCCTAAAATTTCTTCATATTTTCAGTACTCAGATGCTGTGAGTGATTTACTTTGCAATCGTAAGTACTGAAGTTTATCTATCTCCACGGGAAAAAAACGTCTTAGTTATACTTTAGGGTAAGTTATGTAGCGTTATACACTGTGTAACGTGTATCATTACACGTCGTCGCGGAACATACATAATTTTATTTGAATTATAATAACAAACCATAGGGCTAGATAAAGGGTAAAAAAAAATCCATAATTTTATATACGTACGTTTTCCCACATTAGATGTGTGTGCATGGATGTTCAATTTTACGTGTTTAATGCATAGTATATTAATCAAATAAATTTTTTATCATACACAATTAACAACATTGTGATATATTAAATTTGTTTACAACAGTGAGCTTGTAACAGGAACAGATCTCTTCCAGCCAACACATCTGGTATGAAAAGAGTGATCAAAAATAAAATGTCAATGGAGATTTTATTAAGTACACATTTAGTAAAATAAAATTTTAATCGGTATAATACGGCATTACTGTTTAACCTCGTTAGCGCGTATTCGCTCAAGACGAATTCATGGTTAACGTGAAAAAAACTTGATCCAGTCAGGACTACATCAGTTCTAATAGTAAAATTTGTCAGTTAAGACGAATTTCGATTAAGGCTAATCACGAATTCTTTTTCAATCCCAAGTGTAATTAAACTTCATTTTAACGCAAACTTCCAATATTACAGTACTTTTATTTTCGAAATGATGCAAGAAATGTAGCCACAGAGCTCACTACCCATTGTTGACTCGTTTCTTATGTGCTGTAGGTCGTGAGCCGCGATTATCAGCGTGTACGATACATTTAACCAAAGATTATAAAAGTATCTTTTACAGGTGTTTGCGCTTTGACTCACGTATGGACAACAAAAGAAAAGCTGATACCACTAATAGCAAAAAAAAAAAAAAAAAAATAGTTTCTTAGGAGAACTGGCTCGATAGACAACTTACAAAATACGGCCCGCTTTGACATTGCACATCATCAAAGAGGCCAGTGAAACAATTCGGGTTCGCCGGGCCTGGTTTAAAACAGATTACTTTAAAGGATTAAAGATTTGTTTAATTAACAACACATTGTCCTCCAGAGATTCGGGAAATAGATGAAACTTATACCGAAAATCTCAATAAGTCTTAGGAATTTTATAACATATTTTCGTCAGATCGAAGAAATTTTGGTGACAGCCTAACTGAAATCGAACGAAAAGTAAATTTAAAATTGGGCCCATTTAAACCACGAGGACTGTTTCCAAAGGATCCAGAAGCAGATAGGTGTTTTTTTAGCCTATCATTACACGTATTTCAATAAGGCTGGTATAAAAATTTCAAGGGCATGACTATGCTATTCTAATATTTTAAACGAACCGAGTTATCACTTCTGTCGGTTGTTTGCAGATGGTCAAAGCAAATCATACTCCTCCGCAGGGGTTAACGGTGTTCACTTAGAAGTAATTTTACACAATGTATATCTGATCATGAAAACTCACAACAGTATATTAACTAGGCTCTATCTTTTAATAATTGGTTAAAGGTAATACCATCGATACTTTACTGTAAAGTGAAATCAATAGTAAAATTACTTTCTGGCGAGATGTATTACATGCTGTTATTAACACTAGTACGACCGCACCTGTCATTTTGACGGGTATTCTACTTCTGTAGATTCATTTCTCGTAAATGGATTCTTCTACTGGTCTCATTTTCTATGACTTTTCATAAGTATTTGTCAGGTAGATGTCCGCAAAGAATTTACCCAGCAGGACCATTCTTTAGTGTCCCAAACGCTGCTACAAGGATCGAAATCCGCCATTCTGACAGGTACCTAAATGTGAACAATAGCTTTCGGACATGTCCAAAGCTATTGTTGTTTGCCACCCTTATTTGATTATTGTGTTCTGCAGACCCATTTTCGATGAGCAACGAAGCTTTGCTGCTCAAGTGGCGCAGTTGGTGTTGTCCATATTTCAGTGGTTTGGTAATGGTGGTTCAAAGGCGCGGTTTGTCTGATGAAGAAGTTTTAAATTATTTGATTTCAATGTCAAATGGTGAATCCGAAGGAGAAGATCCTCATGATGTTTGTGAAGCTGATGAATTACGAGAAGATGTCGCTGCAAGCGCTGTTGATGATAATATATGCCTCCCATCAATGAAATCAGTGACTCTTCAGACAGCAAGCCAAGAAGTTGCAAACCAATGTTGCTTTACCTATAGCAAGTTTGTTTGCATATCCATTGTATTATTATTTTATATTTTATCACAACTGATATTTCAGCAAGCATTATAAATATTTCTATTTTGCTGTACTGTAATTTGAAATTCATTGTATTATTCTATTATACATTATACATTGAATTATTCTATTATACATTGTATATTTAGATATGTCAAACAAAAGTGTGCACTTACCTCCAGCTAACAGCGCTGGAGGTGTTCGTGGCAGAGTGAAGGGAAAAATTCAGATGGAAGGAAATCCTTCCACTGGGAGTAGTGAGGCAGCTAATGACGGAACAACATGGACTTTTATACCTACTAAAGCTGTTCCTGGAACACCTTGAAAGTAGCAAAATACTTCCCGTTGAAGCTTTTATGGTCGAATACATGGGGAACAGAATTTTTTTTTTTTTTTTTGGACACAATGAGAAGAAATAAGTTCAGCGAAATTTTGTGGTTTATGCGATCTGACGAAAAGAGCACACGTTCACATAGACTGAAAGACAGATCGTTGTGCACCTGCTACCCCCGTGTGGAATCCTTTCAGTGCCAATTCCTTGCTGTGCTATACTCCAGGTGAAAATATCACTGCGGATAAGCAACTGTTTCCATGCAAGGCTAGATGCTGTTTCTTTCAGTTCATCAGCAATAAACCGGACAAATTTGGAATAAAGTTTTGGCTTGCAGTTGATACCAATTTTAAGTATCTGGTGAATGGGTTTCATTACATAGGCAAAGATGACCAGCGCCCCACAGATATTCCTCTTGCTGAGCATGTTGTAACGTGTCTTATGCAGCCCTCTGTTTCCGCAGGAAGAAACATAACGTGTGACAATTTTTTCACAACGGAATGCCTTGCAGAAAATTTGAAACGTAGGAGTAGAAGCATTGTAGGCATAGTGAAGAAATCTAGAAGGGAAATACCTCAATCAGCAAAATCTGCTGTGCATCTTTGCGCACAAGTACTCTTTATTAGTCAAGTGACATGACTGTAACATACTATCGGGGGGAAAAGAACAAAAATGTGGCTTATTTTGAATTCACTACATGACACAGTAAATATCGATGAACGACATCCTATAAAGCTACCAGAGTCAGTGGCCTACCATAGTAACACCAAGTATGGTGTTGACGTAATCAATCAATATCGATGCCGCAGATAGCCCAGGCTCGTTTTTCTCAGTGTCTTGGACATAGCAGCTATAAATTCTTGAGTATTCTATAAGGAAGTAACAGGAGAAAAATTAATACACACGTCAATTCATATACAAATTGGCAGAAGAGTTGGCTTCAGGATATAAGGCCACAAGGGTACAAAATACTCTTCCTAATACAGTATCACAACATTGCAACGTTCGGAAGACTTGTCAAGTTGGAGGGTGTAGAGGCAAGAATAGAAGCAAGCATTTATATATAAAATGTGGCAAGTATGTTTGCAGACCACGTTTAGGCAATGCTGGATACATCTATGTGAGGTGTCACGACGCAGAAGGTTGTAATGAATGAGTAAAACCAGGGTTATAAATGTTTTCTCTAGAATATATTGTACTTTTCAGATATTTGTGTTAAAACACATGGTTTTCTATTCTACGAAAAGTTGTCCATTTCACATTTTGTTACATAATGTTTTGATTAATTTTAAGGTACAAGAAGTTCATTGTGCCATGTAATTCTACAGAAAAAAGTAAAACTGTATCCTGGTAAACTGTGTAACTTGTCTGGAACAAGTTTATGGATGTTAAAATGGGTTTACTTTTTAAAACCGGCAAATGGGACTGTACCTGTCAAAATGATGGGTTGGTCCTTCTAGCTAAATCGAAATACCCCGTCCTTGTAGCATTCATGTCATAATTTCTTTAACTTCATGCAATTTACCTTTAAGTGGCCATAATTGTGAATCTGGAAATTGCATGTCAATTTTACGTTTACTAACGAATTATAATCCTATTTTAAAAGAACTTCTTTTAAAGCCAAAAGGTGAAATAAATTACTTAAGCCTCGCGATTCAAAACGAGACTGTTAATTTACCTGCTACCGCAGTTAGAGACAATATTGTTTCAGAAACTAAAAATCCTCCATTTCTGGCCATTATTTTGAATACAACTAAAGACCTTTGTGATATTCCTGGCTATGGCCACCAGTATTTTATTTTGCTAGAAGCTCGCCTTGATGCAACGTTATTACACGTGAAGTAGCATATGGTACAAAAGTAGAGTAAGGTACAAGTGACAGATGGTACTGTATGAGCTAGTCATGTGGGACAGTCCGCCAATTGTACTGAACTTGCTTCTGATTAATCGGTACATTCGGGTGCTAGGCCCCAAAACAACTAACTTGTCTTATTACTTTTTTATACACTTTTCACTGCATTTAAGTTAGTTTTTAGTATGACAATCTCTCTAAGAGTCTATCGTTTTTGTTTATTGAATTTCACAAATTTTTAGAAACATAAGAGTAACGATATTGCAACCGAAGAGCTTCGGACATCTTCGGGTCGCTTTGGTGCGCCTGGGAGACGAAGCACTTCGGCTGCGCTAGTCACTCTGTTTCGGGCGTTCTGGAGGGCCGGACACGTAACTCGGTTTCGGACGTTATGGAGGGACGGACATGTCATACACTATAGCGAAAGTTGGATGGAAAAGTTACCGTACAATTAAGAAAGCTATGCCAAATGCTATAAAAGACAGTGTAAAATGTGTAAATATTTAAAAAATAACGAAACAGGATACATTAACGAGAAGTGTTGCCTGCCATCGTTGTCAGTACTCAGTAACCTGGGGAAGTGGCATCCCATAAAAAGCACGGTCATAGGTTCGAGGTGACAGCATAGCAGCCTCCGCCGAAGAAGATCCCACGACCGACGAGCTGTCTTCTTCACTGGGGACACAACTTTAGAAGACCACAGGTTGGTGGAAGGAACAGCTAAAGACTTTTATTCAATCTCTATGGATGTCTCCAGCTTCCACATCTGACTTCTAAAGGACATATAATTTATACCTGTCAAAAACTGACTAACTTTTTGGAGTTTTCCGGTATGTCTCAATAGCACAAAATGATGATCTACATCTACATCTACATCTACATGGATACTCCGCAAATCACATTCAAGTGCCTGGCAGAGGGTTCATTGAACCACCCTCACAATTATCTATTATTCCAATCTCGTATAGCGCGCGGAAATGATGAACACTTATATCTTTCCGTACGAGCTCTGATTTCCCTTATTTTGTCGTGGTGATTGTTCCTCCCTATGTAGGTCGGTGTCAACAAAATATTTTCGCATTCGGAGAAGAGAGTTGGTGATTGGAATTTCGTGAGAAGATCCCGTCGCAACGAAAAACGCCTTTCTTTTAATGATTCCCAGCCTAAATCCTGTATCATTTCTGTGACACTCTCTCCCATATTTCGCGATAATACAAAACGTGCCGCCTTTCTTTGAACTTTTTCGATGTACTTCGTCGGTCCTATCTGGTAAGGATCCCACACCGCGCAGCAGTATTCTGAAAGAGGATCGTGTGCCTAAAGAAAAAAAAACCGCTAGTTTTTTTTAATTTATGTGAGTAGCTGATTATAGTGCAGAAGGGCTTAAAACTTAAATTTTTAATACTATAAAAAAATATGGAATTGATTTTTTCCAACTGTGTAGGGCAGGAGTACAATGGAGCAAATGGTACGTCGGGTGTGTATGGAGGATTACAAGTCCTTATAAAAGAACATGCGCCAAACGCCGATTATATTCATTGCGCGGCACACACATTGAATTTAATTTTAAATCACGCTGCGAAACGTGTTCCTGAAGTGTCCATTTTTTTTTCGATAATTTGCAAAAAATATATACCTTTTTAGCATTAGTACGTAACGCTGGTCAGTGCTGAGTAACGATAAATATTTAAAATATAACATTACCCTTAAGACAATAAGCCCTACTAGGTAGTCTTCAAGGCACGACGATCTACCGGCTATAAAGAAAAATTATTAATTAATAATGAAAACTTTGTACGAGATAAATTTAATTTCCATTAAAAAATACGAGCATGACGAATGTAAAAGCTTAATTAATGTTTTAAAGAACTAAGATTTTAAAGTGCTTGTCGCCTTTTTTAATTCATTATTTGTAACCATTAATCCAATTCCTAAGGCTCTACAGCATAAAAATTACGTATAGAAAGCCGATATTTTGGTAAGTAATGTTTTGAAAAAACTGAGCGAAATAAAAAACCAAAATTCATTTCATAGTGTGCTAAACGAATCCAGAGACCTAGCAAAAGAATGGGGGTAATAACTGTTTTCAAAAACAAAACACAGAAGATGACAAAGCGATATTTTGATGAGTTATCAGAAGATGAGATAATTTCAGACCCAGGAACGTACTTCAAAGTCAATGTGTACTATTGCTGTTTGAATATATTAATTTCTCAAACTAAACAAAGATTTCAAAGCCTCTGTGACCTTAGTAATACATTCGAGTGTTACAACAGGAGAAACTCTTATCTTTTCAAACGAAATAATAAAAAAGGAAGCGTGAAAACTGCCTGCTAAATGCAGTAATGTCATTTGATCTGTATGAACAATTAATTCATTTGAAGATGTGCTTAAAAACTGAAATTCTGAAACTCTACTCCATTAAGGAACTCATAGAACTATTACTGATTAAATTCAATAGCTTTTCATCCATTTTTCCAGAGGTAATAATAGCATGTTTTTTTTTTTTATTTTCGATCCTTCCTAAAACAACAGCAATAACTGAAAGAAGTTTTTCGAAATTAAAACTGATTAAAACTTATCTAGGACTTCTAGGAGCCAAGAGGAGCTTCCAGACATGGAATTGCTGTCTATAGAGGCAGAACAGTTCCAAAAACTAAAATCGTCTTCAGCTATGGGTGATTTAATAAGTAAGTTTGCCGAAAAAAGGCGAGAAAAGTATATAATTAGATTGTTTGGATAACTTGGCTCCTACGAGAATTAATTGTAAATAATTACTTACCTAAGTATCTTATACATAATCAATAAATATTTATTTTATTCCAAATGAGAGTTTTTGTAACTTTTGTGAAAAATATTTACCCTCCATTTCAGCTTCGCCACAGTCGGGTAACAGAGCCCCGTGACAAATTTTGATACAGGGCCCGTCTAAGGGAAGATACGCCATAGAATCCACGAGTCTTCTGTACTCAGTATGTCTCTTAAAATTGTAATGTGTTGCTGAGGATTTTATTTTGTAAGTTCAGATGCACTGTGAATCGACACTCAGGCATTTAGGGCAAGACTGTTTTTGAATCTTAGATTGTGCTCGTAACTATGGTACAAAAAGTTTCATAACACTGCAGTTAAAATAAAAATCTGACGAAGAAAAGTGACTTACCATTAACTGCAAATGATATACGACTGTTCTGTTGCGAATCCTTCACCCAGTCATACAGTCGATCAGGAATATACACATTAAACTGCAGTTCATGTTGAGAGATGTACATTGGCCAAACTGCAAGAAATTTCAACATACGATCCTGGGAAGATATTAAAAAAAACATAAGCAAGTCCACATTTGCCTTACATGTAACTGAAGATCAACATCAAGTGATAGACATAGCTCACATCTTAAATATGCTATTCCTCTCCAGAATAGGAAAAAGAATGAACTTACTTGAAGAAATCGAAATTTATTCTCACAAATGTGCATTCAAAAATAAAGTCATAAATGGCCAGACGGAGCTGCCAAACAAATTTGTTCTAAGAAATTTCCGTAATCTGCCCGTACAACAACATACGATATACAGCCATGTAAAAACATAATACAATGTGAGCCCTTACAGTGCATAAAATAGTTCTACATAATGTAAATCTGTTGTGTTTATTTTTTATAAACGATATTCCAACGGTGAGAAAGAAAAGAAATATGTAATTTTAATTCTTCTATAAAAATACATTATATTATTTTTATAACATTCCATGTAATCTAATGAAAGTCACTAAAGCACTTATTTAATAACCACATAGAGTACTCAGCACATTCATGCTGAACGATGTCAGTATAGCTTTTTTTCCTAATTCAGAGCCTGTGAGCAACACATAACTTAGACTGTAGCAGATGCTGCAAGTAAAAGATAATCTTTGGATACAGACTATTTTCGGATGTAAACAAAGATGTCAGTCGGCAACATGGCGGATACTGGGCAGTTTTTGTGCAAAATGAAACAAAAAAGTGTTTGTGCCACATCCATAAACGATAAAATCGGAATAAGGAGGAGCAGAGTAGATAGTAAGTACATCTAAAAGGTAAATTTTGTAAATATACAATTCACGAAGTGTAGCAGAATTGTTATTTTGCACTGGGCAGCCGCTGTAACTATGTGTTGACTGAAGACTCGAATATGTAGTAGTTGAAGATGTGTGAAAGCTCGAAACATAGATTAGCTTTAATAAAAACGCTTAACAAATTGGATGGTTGCTGTATTTATTAAAATAATATAATCCATATCCAAGGAGCTCGGATGGATAAAGAGCTGCTCGTTTCGTATTATCACCAAATAGGGGAGAGAGTGGCACAGATATGATACAAGAGCTGGTGTGGCAATCATTAAATCGAAGGCGTTTTTCGTTGAGGCCAAATCTAGTCACTAAATTTCAATCTCCAATGTTCTTCTCCAAATGCGAAAATATTTTGTTGATCTTCGTCTACAGAGGTAGAAACGATCATTGTAACAAGATTTAAGTGTTCGCCTTTCGTACGCGCCTTTCGAGACTGAAAAAGTAGAGAAATAAAGTAGTTCAGTGAAACCTTTGTCAGGTATTTAATTGTGAACTGCAAAATAGTCATGTAGATGTAGCTTGTTCAGGCGTAGGATTAACATTCAGAGTAAAACGATATCAATGATTAGATTCGTCGATGACGTTGCTTTTCCCAGTGAAAGTAAAGAAGAAATACAGAACCTGCTACGTGAAATAAATAGCCTGATAAGCAAAGAATGTGATCTGTTGATAAACCGGAGAAAAAGTAATGAGGAACTGCAGAAATGAGATTTGCGATAAACTGAACAAGATTGAGGGCCGCGAAGTAGACGAAGTGATGGAATTTTGCTATCTTGGTAGCAAAAATAACACATGACGGAGGAAGGAAGAAAGACACAAAAATCAGACTAGCACAGGCAATGAAGGTATTACTGGCCAAAAGAAGTTTATTAAAATCGAACATGAGTCTTCTTTTGTGAAAACCGCAAAAGAAGCAAATCGAAGTGTAAGAGATTTAACACTATACAAGAGTGTTGAAAATTAGGTGGACTGATTAAGTAAGGAATGATGAGGTGCCCTGCTCTATCAGCGAGGAAAGGAACATACGGTAAGCACTGACAAGAAGTGACGGGGTGATGGGACTTCTGGTAAAACATCAGGTACTAGGGGAAGCTGTAGAGGACAGAGACTGACACACATCCCGGAAATAACTGAGAACGATCGATGCAAATGCTACTCGGACACGGGGGGGGGGGGGGGGGGGGGCAGGACGTTAGGAACACAGATTTAGTTCATAGAAGGTCATTAAAATAACGTAATGCAGAAGTCTTGCAATTCCGAGAAAATAGAGGGGGGGCGGGGTTGCTTTACGCGTGTATTATGTGGCTTATGTAACTCTGAGTAGGTGCTAAACATTAGAGTTCATGGTGATCAAGTGGTCAGATTTCGAGCTGTGTAAAATAAACGTACGAAACGACGGTTCGACTCGCGCTCAAAATTAATTTTTATCTATACTATCGGATGAATGAGAAATTTTTCAAAATGTCAGCGAGGTGTGTTTCCCCTCAGAATGTCTGAGTATTCTCTGTAAATGCGGGAAAACTGTCTTCATTCCATGTAGTAGATGCCGTTTCAATTTATGTTTTCCACTTGTGTATGACTGAATAATTCCGTATCATTATTTATCGAGGTTTGTCTTGGGCATCCCAAGGCCGTCCACCATCATTGCAAATTTAATTAAAATAGTAAATAACATACGAAATTCACTACAACTTCAAGAAAATGGAAATTGATTTTTTTTTCATTACATTACCTCTTCAATTTCATATAAATTAAATAATGTAACCAGTGATGAAAAAATATAGGTAAAAAAACAGCTATTAGAAGGATTCGTACCGTGGCCTCATCTAAGACCCTCTTGTTATGTGCAATTCCTAACCACTTGACCACAATGACTTCTTACAGCCCGCATCTTCGCACAGATACGGTAGTTACATAACAGGTGCGTAAAACTTCCTCGCCATGTTCTCGGAATTGCGAGAGTAGTGCACCTTACTCCTAGCACTTTATGTTGTTCTAATGGCCTACTAAACGTGTACGAAGTTTGAAGTAAATCCATGATCCCAGCGTCGTGGCCTCCCCTTGTGAGATGAAGACACTGACACAGGAGAGAACGTCGTGGCGGGCCACATAAAACCAGTCAGAAGACTGACGACACAAAAATAAGTCAGGTTAAAAAGAGTCCACATCTGAAACGCTTCTTGCAAAAACTAAGTGTGCCAGTAAAGAAAAGTGGATACTTGATGACTTTTTTCGAGCTGTTGAATAGACAGCCGCAGGCCTCAACCAGTATTATGACGGATAAACTTACATCGTGGGGAATGAAACGTTTTTTGCCGCAACCCGGTGGCTGCGGCCCCAGGTCTGCAGCAGTGTGCTGTCGGCAGCTGTGAGCCCGGGGCGGCCCGCGGACAGGGGAGGCCTTTTAGCGGCGGCTTCCGCCGGACGGCGCAACGCACGACAGCTGGCCGAGGAGCGCGGCCAGTCCCTCAGGGCGACAAGCTGCTGTCCCGCTCTCTTCACTCAGAGCCACGACTGGCCGCCGGAAAGCATTACGGAGTTACTTCCGTCCCCGTCTCCGACGTGGAGTACCTGCTAGCGCCGTCATCTTTCAACGTGCGCTAGGCACAGTGTTTCCAACAGAGGTCTGACGGCTGCGGATTATATTCAGCCGCGCGGGATATTTCGTTTTACGGGAATTCTAGATGTAGGTTGTTAATAGTTGGGTCATATTAATCAGTTGTAGGCTTGAGAACTCCACTGCGGGGACAACATTAGGCAACCACACATACAAACACTATTTATGTTACAAACACCATGGGGGTTTATAATATTGAAAAAAATTTTGTCTTTTTCTATTCTGTACTTTATGTGAAAAGTAATAATATCCTATAATCTACAAGTTAAAACATAAAAATCAGCAGAAATGTCTGTCTCTAACTTTGCCAGTGCTGGTCCAAAGTCCGGTTCCACGAAAGGGATAGGAAGTATGTACTTTACTTTGTCGGATGTAGTGTAATATCCGGTATAAACAGACCCAACGGTCTGGGGCGCTGCAGTCATGTACTGTGCGGCTGGTCCCGGCGGAGGTTCGAGTCGTCCCTCGGGCATGGGTGTATGCGTTTGTTCTTCGAATAATTTAGGTTAAGCAGTGGTTAAGTTTAGGGACTGATGACCTAAGCAGTTAAGTCCCATAAGATTTCACACACATTTTTTGTTATATTCACTCGTACCCATTCGAGTGTCACCTACTCGGGATGTGGCACGCTAGAGTGAGAGGACTGTGAACACATCGCCTTGGTCGAACGGGGCACATCACGGTGGTGCGTGGCCGCCTGGTCCGGTGCGTTCGCCGCCGCTTACAGTGCAGCTGCGCAAGAGAGCAGAGCAGAGCACAGCGCTGCGTTGCGCACAGCATAGTGGCGCCAGCGAGCAGGGCGGCAGCAGGCAGACTGGCTGCACTGCGTGCGCTGCAAACGCATAAGCCAGCGGATCTGTGATCTTTCTCAAAAGAATTTAATGTGTAAAAAATGATTATCGATGCGTCTCATAGCTTTATTCGCCAGCTTCGTGGTGAATAGCTCATTTCATTAATCGTTATAGTTATCGTGATACTTCAAAATTAAGCGTGCTATGGCAGGAAAATCGAATTGCTGTCAAAGAAAAATAAAGGTCGTTATGACCTTGCGTTTGGTGCACTGCAGATCATATGTTGCTGAGCACCGAATGTAGTTAATTGAACTATTCTTTACACGTGGAATGCGAACTACACTACTGGCCATTAAAACTGCTACACCAAGAAGAAATGCAGATGATAAACGGGTATTCATTGGACAAATATATTATACTAGAACTGACATTTGATTACATTTTCACGCCATTTCGGTGCTTAGATCCTGAGAAATCAGTACCTAGAACAACCACCTCTGGCCTTAACAACGGCCTTGATACGCCTGGGCATTGAGTCAAACAGAGCTTGGATGGCGTATACAGCTACAGCTGCCCATGCAGCTTCAACGCGATACCACAGTTCATGAAGAGTAGTGACTGGCGTCTTGTGAAAAGCCAGTTGCTCGGCCACCATTGACCAGACGTTTTCAGTTGGCGAGAGATCTGGAGAATGTGCTGGGCAGGGCAGCAGTCGAACATTTCCTGTATCCAGAAACGCCCTTACAGGACCTGCAACACGCGGTCGTGCATTATCCTGATGAAATGTAGGGTTTCGCAGGGATCGAATGAAGGGTACAGTCACGGGTCGTAACACATCTGAAATGTAACGTCCACTGTTCAAAGTGCCGTCAATACCAACAAGAGGTGACCAACACGTGTAACTGATGGCATCCCATTCCATCACGACGGGTGATACGCCAGTATGGTGATGACGAATACACGCTTCCAACGTGCGTTCACCGCGATGTCGTCAAACACGGATGCGACCATCACGATGCTGTAAATAGAACCTGCATTCATCCGAAAAAATGATGTTTTGCCATTCGTGCACCCAGGTTCGTCGTTGAGTACACCATCGCCGGCGTTCCTGCAGCGTCAAGGGTAACCGCAGCCATGGTCTTCGAGCTGATAGGTCATGCTCATGCAAACGTCGTCGAAATGTTCGTGCAGATGGTTGTTGTCTTGCAACAGCCATGCGGATAAGATGCCTGTTATCTCGACTGCTGGTGATACGAGGCCGTTGGGATCCAGCACGGCGTTCCGTATTACCCTCCTGAACCCACCGTTTCCATGTTCTGCTAACCGTCATTGGATCTCGACCAACGCGAGCAGCAATGTCGCCATACGATAAACCGCAATCGCGATAGGCCACAATCCGTGATGGTACGCATTTCTCGTCCTTACACGAGGCATCACGACAACGTTTCACCAGGCAACGCCGGTCAACTGCTGTTTGTGTATGAGAAATCCGTTGGAAACTTTCCTCATGTCAGAACGTTGTAGGTGTCGCCACCGGCGCCAACCTTGTGCGAATACTCTGAAAAGTTAATCATTTGCATATCACAGCATCTTCTTCCTGTCGGTTAAATTTCGCGTCTGTAGCACGTCATCTTCGTGATGTAGCAATTTTAATGGCCGGTAGTGCATAACCCATTCCCTTCTCGAGAAAATGGATAGTACGACAGGTACCCAAAAAAACAAAAAAAACTCGAATAACATTGCTGTGAACGGAGCTTGTGTACTACGCATTTCTGCCGCTAGGCGTGTACAGAGCTGCTCATTGCCAGTTGACTGCCACCTGTGTTGTCGACATGGCTTGTTCTGTTCATCTGCAGTTATTGGTTTTGCTACCGCTCTTTTGTTCCTGTTCAGTTTTTTATGATGGTAAGTTCAACTGAACAACGTGCGGCTGTGGAATTTTGTTTTCTACTCAGTAAAAATGCTGCTGAAACTGTTCTGATGCTGAAAATAGCTTACCAGGATGACGCTCTGGGAACAACGCAATTGCACCTGTGGTTTTCTCGATTTAAAATTGGCGACATGTCGATTGATGGCAAACCTCGTTCTGGACGTCCATCAACTGCCAGAATCGACGAAAATATTGAAAAAATTCGAGAGTTTGCACTCACAGACCGTCGACAGACAATTCATCTACTGTCAGACATTAGTGTGTTATTTTGGAGCTCGGTTCAGCAAATTTTAACGTAATATTTGGGAATGAAAAGAGTTGCTGCCAAGTTGGATCCTCGGGTTCTGACTGACAATCAAAAGGAACTGAACCAGATTTTCTGTCAAAAGTTATTACTGGTGATGAGTCACGGTACTATGGTTACGACCCAGAAACAAAGCAACAGTCAAGCCAATGGAAGACGTTATCGTCACCCCGTCCATCAAGTCAAATCTAACATGAAAACAATGCTGATTTGCTTTTTTGATGCCAAGGGCATAGTTCATTTACAGTTTGTTCCTTCATTCCAGACCGTCAATCAACCTCTTAGTTGGAAGTTTTAAGAAGACTGAGCAACAGTGTTCGTCATAAGTAGACGAGAGTTGTGGCAGACTGGAGACTGAACCTCCCACCACGACTACGAACTTGGACGCACAGCCGTCTCTGTTAGGCAGTCCCTTGCTACAAATGACATGGTTCCGCAGCCCCATGCACCTTGTTCGAGTGACCTGGCTCGGTGCGACTTTTTCTTTTTCCACAAATGAAGAGGGGCATTACAGGGCGCCGATTTGACAACATTAAGGAAGTCAAGAACAAAACGAGGGAGGAGCTGTCACACACTTCTAAAGATGACTACAAAAAGTGTTCCACACAGTGAAAGCGCCGATGGGACAAATGTATTAGTTGTAATGGAGAGTTATTTTGAAGAGGATAAGGTTGTTTGGTAAACAATTTGAACATATGTAACTTTTACAAAAATAATCCCGGGTTTTTTTTGGGTACTATATAGCGCACTCAGTTCCACTCGCGTGCCCAGACTATTAGGTGAGAATGAAATATTCGTAACACACCTGCATCTCATAAACGATTTGAGGTATCAAAACAAGATTTTGACAAATGATACCATACAAAGAGGAGAGTAGGTTTCCATGTCGTTACTGTGTGTAATTTCCTCATATAGCCCGATATGAGTAGCTACAGATTTTTTTTCTGTGGAATAATGTAAATTTTTAAGGGCTGCTGAAACGAGAATTGTTGCAGGTTCCTAGAAACCAGAAAAAGTTTTCGAGACATGGCTCTGACATTCACAATAGGACTCCTAATCACTGTAAGAAGTGTTCTGGAATTGCCTGCAGCCACAACACATGAGAGCCTGCTGAAGATGATTTTCTAAATGCTGTAAATGGTTTACACGACATGCAGAACTTTCGAAATGCATTCAGTGATGTTGACAGAAAACACAGTCATCTAAAATTCTCAGAAAATTCTGGTACAATGTTTATAACTATAAAACAGTTTCATTCAATCATCCTACATGCAGTTCCATATCCTCAAAGGAAGTCATTGGGTGATATGGGAAGAAGAGAGAATTTGGTAGATTTCATTCTTCTAGCGCATTTCACTTGATGCATGAAGAGGAGTTTAATACACTGCCAGACTCTCCACTGTGACCAGAGACATCAGGTGTGTTGCTTTTTGTGTTCATTAGAGACGGGGCATGCCAATTTTGAGGAATTTTATGAACTCTGACAATCGATGAGTTTTATACCCAGGGAAAGAATATTTCCACAAATGCTTTGCCAGACAACAACGGTTAATGTGCTTTAGGAATAATGAGCAATAAGTGGAGTATATTTTGGAAGCCAGTAAAAATTTCGCCAGAATTTGCTGACGTTATTGTGAAATGTACATGTTCTCCACAACAGTATCGTTGATCTAGAAGACTCCCTGAATGCCGACGAGCAAAATACAGTAGAAATCGAGCGTTCTATCAAAGTACTTATCAGACAGGACAAAACTTTAACAGAGCTTTAAATGAAGCTATCCAAAAGACACAGTTTTGAAAACTTTTTCTCATGATAAAACACGATTTTTTATCATCTCTCGTTTTAAGACAATGAAAGAAATAAAAGTTTAAGGAAATGTATTCTGTACTATTAGTCTGTAATACTGCTGCCACCGCATTACATAACTTGTCAAAAATGAATCAGTTGTGTTGATACTTGTTCGCTGTTTCCATAAAGAACACCAAGTAGAAACAAATGCTTTAAAGGCTTCTGCTGATGTCATTTTCTCAACAGTGCAACAAAAGAAACGCAAGCGCCAGCAAAAGTACTTCTACCCGCAAGAACAGCAAACGCTGTCGGCGTTGCCTGAACGCACCCTGAGTCTCCCGAACGCTCTCGTCGCCGCTCTCTGAAACAAATACGTTGGATTCGTTCAGCGCTGCTCTGCCTGCAGCACCACTATAATCACACGCACTGAGCAGCACTGGTTTTGCTCCGCCATCGCTGCTCTGGCTATTCCACGCCGCTCTGCTGCCAGCGCTACGGGAGAGGTGAGGCGGGGAGTGGGAAAACAGTCCTCCCATATGCTCCCTTCACCAAGACACGTGTTACTCTTGAACTTCATTGTCATTGTCTTTAGTAGTTCACCATTGAAGCTCTCGATCTTTCTCCGTTAGAACATTGTATTTTTCAGTTATTTATACCTGTATTTGCTGTTTTGTTTTGTTATTGTTTCTCTTTTGTCAAGAACAGTACACAATTCATTGACTCGTCATCCATTATTCACTGGGACTATATCTTCTGCCTCCACAATGTCTTCAGATCGCAAGAAGGGATAGGCGATTCGTTTTGAGGATAGTGAAATGGGAAATGATATTATGAATTCATGTGATCAAGAAGCAAGGCAGGACATTTTAAATATTAAACAGTGACAAAAGGTTGTCTATATTCTGCGTTTTATGTTGGCATATCTGCATGATCTGTTACAAAAATTTGAAATATTATAATTACCATCTTTTGTGGTCTTGGTAAAATGTTTCCAAGATCTGAAGTACATAAGTTCCACTGTGATTACTAGGATATGGATGTTTAAATTCTAAATGTCGTGTGACTAGGACCTCCCGTCTGGTAGACCGCTAGCCGGGTGCAAGTCTTTCGATTTGACGCCACTTCCGCGACTTGCGCGTCGATGGGGATGAAATGATGATGATTAGAACAACACAACACCCTGTCCCTGAGCGGAAAAAATCTCCGATCCAGCCAGGGAATCGAAGCCGGGCCCTTAGGAGTGATACTGATGTAATAAGAGACATTATACTACATGTATGTAGTATACTACATTTTCATTGTAAGCTATAATCAGTCGAGAAACCCCTATAAATGACAAAGTTTTAATTGGTGCTTAGAGACTAGGAAAAGCGTTTCAGTGGCTGCATACATACACGGTATTAGCATCAACAGACTAATTACACAGCAGACTAAACAAATGAAGAATTTTGTCGCAAGTAACGGTATCCTGATACAGAGTGGTGATTTGACACATTTGCTGAAATGTTTTGCTGACAAAGGCAAGCCTGCAATCAAAACAATGTTTTTTCCCGAATGACGTGAACTCTTCTCCTCACAACGCACACTTGGCTTCTTCATTCCTGTCATGCCTATTATTCTGAGCTGCTGACAGTTCACTGACTATCATGTTGTGCAGTGAATCAGTTGTTTACTTTTGTCGATAATAACTCTTTTATTCGTGAATCACACATTGTAAGTTTGGCAAGCCACAGGTGAGTAGCCAACATGTGGCATGTGAAAGTCACTCCACCTGAAGGTCGTGCTCTCCATTATTTTCGTGTTGCTCAGATAAAGAACATTAAGAAAATCCTTTGGTAAGTTTCCATTCCTGTCACTGAATCGTTATGGCGACTCTGCCACAATTGCAACAGAAATGGCGATCCATTTTTGTGTGAATTGTTAATCTATGAGTAACAGCAATATTTCCCTTGTTGACAGGTTTAATTGTGCTTCTTTTGCCAAAACAAACACAGCATAATTTGCACAAACTCAACTTGCAGCAGCTATTGTGACATAACCTGAAACAGTTTGTGCCATTAAACAAGCAATTGGCCACCAGAGAGGTCAATCACTTTTGGAAAACTTCATTGTGACAGTTCGCAATAACATAAGAGAAAAAAATTATATGTTTCTTTTCATACTAGTGAATTCTCTTTTCACTAGCTGTCCATGCCAGTTAAAAAATGTCGGTATTGGATTGGAAAACAAAACTGAAGCATCTGTTATATCGCCACAGATAAGATCCATGTGTGAACGATCTGGCGAAATAACCTCCTCATTATGTGCTGTCACTCGCCAAAATCTCGTATGACAGATTTAGGAATTATGAGGGATGTTGTCAATATATCTTTTTTTCTCGCGGACGCGCTATCGGAAATGAACGCACTACATACGAGCCGTTTGCTTGAGACCACAGACAGATAGAAACCTCCTCCTAAGTCTAAAGAAAAATTCAGTGTTTAGCTAAATTTCAAACACATCAGAATATGGTCTAACATCAACCAAACGCAGTGTCGTAGCAGCCCCTATTTTTCATTGCAAACTATTAGAATTTCTCACAGTCTCTTACCCAGTTGTGAATATCACAGTAAGAATGATGTTGAGGGAGATAATGGCCACTTCATCCCGAAGATGATATATACAGCTACAAGTCACGTAAAGATCAAGTATTTTTACCGAATAGTTCCAGTGAAATCGTTTGAGCGAGATTACAGGGTGTGCGCTTCGATTCCATCAGTGCAACACGTCGCCAAGCAGCTCCGGCACAGAATTGTATGCATTTCAATATGTGCAGGACCGGCGAGCACATGTTGAACGTGTGCGATCTACTGTAATGTCGTCTCACTTCACACCTGCTGTACATGTCTCAATGTTTGCTTACAGGTGGACCATATGAACATCCCCTCACCAATTTGATTCATATTGGCAGTGCTTGTAGGATGCGACTAGGCCTTTAATACATGTAAATAGGAAGACGCAACTCTCATCCTTTTTTGAGAAAATTGAATTCGAAAATTATAAGCTTGCTTATGCTGTATGCCTTGTAGAGCAGCTAGAGTTCACAGACTTCACAGCTGAGCGAGTGGGCGCTTAGTTTCATAAACACAATGTCTCTAGATTTCATTTTGCTGCACTTCATTTTATTCCCATGCAATTCCAACAATAGATTTATTATGAACGTGCAGGATATCAATATTGAATAATTCATTTACTATTTTCCTAATCTTACCATGAAAAAAACAAAGCTTTTTTTAAAGATATTAGAAATCAAGTAAGGATGCTTGAGAACTCTCAATCAGACTAGTGCAGTCATTTTATTTCTATTCTTCTTCGCGGATGGATCACTTAGGACCACGCGTAATCAAATTTGCTGGCCTTCCTTTTCTCCCAGTATTCCTTCATACGCAACGAATGGGCTATTTTTCGTTGCGCAGACCACGTATGTCGGTTAGTTTTTCTCTTTTCTTCCTCAAAACCCCGTGTGTTTGTGATTTTTATGATTTCATTTCTGTCATGTAGATTTGGAGACCCTAATTCTCTGAGGTCTTTTTCTGTCTGTTTGTACCAGTTCGGTCTTGTAGTTTTGTTCTTTAAAAATGTATGGATTTTGTGCGTTAACCTGTTTGAATCCATTCTTTCTAAATGCCCCATGAATTGGATTCTTCTCATGCGCATTGTGTCTGTTATTTTGGAAATATTTTTATATATTTCTTCGTTGGGTTTTGGATAATGCACACCATCTTTAGTTCTTGGTCCAAGGATTTTCCTCATTATTTTACGTTCTTTCACTTCTGATTCCCCTTTTAGTGTTCTGTGTTGAAGATTTAGTGTCTGAGATGCATAGAGAGCTTCGGGTTTAATTAATGTCGTATTTTGCAGTTCCACGAGAGACTCTTTTTGTTGAAAACGTTTTTTGCTGACAAACGCCGTCTCCATTTTCTGGACTCTTGACGTGACAGATTTCTTTTCATTACAATTTTCTGCAATCCATTCACCTAAAGATATAAATTCTTTTACTCGAGAGATGTGGTTATTACCACATTTGAGATCAGAAGGTGCATCTTTGATGTCAGCCATAAATTTCGTTTTTTCAAACGAAATTCCTAACCCTATTTTTGCTGCCTTCTCTTGTAATAATTCTAGCTGTTTCTGTGCATCGGTAATGTTTTGGGCGATCACTGCCATGTCGTCAGCGAATGCTAAACAGTCTAATTCTATGCCCTTACGTTTTGGTCCCAGTCTGTGTGCTGGTGCACCTGCTTTTCTCCATTCTCCAACAACTTTCTCAAGAGCACGATTGAAGAGCACTGGGGACAGTCCATCCCCTTGTAGTACTCTTGTGCCTATTTCAAATTCTGTGCTCAATTCTCCCATAAATTTTACTTTGGATTTGGTCCCCGTGATTCTTTTATGATGTTTGTTGTTTTTTGATCTAGTCCAAATTCTGTTAACACTTCAAAAAGGGATTCTCGGTCTGTACTGTCATATGCTTTTTTAAAGTCGACAAACGTGATGACATAACTTTTGTTTGAAGTACTATGCAAATATTTCATATTGTATCTACATTTGTGAAAAATATAATGTGTAACCTATACACCACTGCATATACCAGAATGATACTGATTGCAGAAATAGGGAATAGTTATCGCTACCAGCGGATGAAATGAACGCCAAATTTTTGCATGTCCATGGATTTTTTCTGTGTGTCCATCGCAAAATAAACATGCTTTAGAATCGTGAACAGTTCTCGTTCGTCACACAATACCGAAGCATAGCGCCGAGTATTGGTGCAAATTAACTCACGAAATGCAGTATTGCCAGCAGCGACATTCGATCCACAGACGTCGCGCTTATGAAACTAAGTGCTTACTCACACGGCTGCTGACTTCATATACACTAGCCGTCCTACAAAGCATACAGCACAAGCATGCCTACAATTTTCAAACTCGATTTTCTGAAAACGGTCCAGAGTTGCGTTTTCTTATTTACACATGCTGTTCTCCTAATCGTGCTCTAAACACCCTACACACGAGTCATATCGATGAGGGGAATTTTGTACAGTCCCCTTGTTAGCATACGCCGTCATTACACGAGCTGTGCAGTGCTAAGCAATGACATTTTTCTGACGACGCAGTGTGAATAAACCACGCTGTTGATTCTTTCCAAACGTGCATAGCAGTATCAAGCAGGTAGGTATTCTGAACGACATTGACGCATAGACCAGTGAGATGGAGAAAAGTTACCTACATCGCATGTAAGCCATCTTCCTTTTCACTACAGAGCTGGGAGAGGCCTTAGTGGATTTCAGTTGAGGGTCATATTTGGTGGTTTTTGTATCTTATGTCCTATAAATATTCACCATTTCAAAGTACGAGCCACTGAGGATCTCTCAAGTGCGTGTCTTATTGGGACGGTTTGTTGTAATAAAATGACAGGATACGTCATATTTTAACTTGTGTGTTATGACACTATACTGTTTCAAGGCGTCGGCACAAACACTTTGTTCTTGGTATTACTGATTATGATTAAATGCCAGTTAATAACACACTGGCGATTAAAGCCTTCAAGATATGATAGCATACAAGACATGGACATGTTTTATTCAGTGTAGCATAATGAGCTGAGATTCACAGTTACAAAACGATGTGTAGATGTTTCTGGTTCGCATATCACTAAATCAAAGAAAAAAGTTTATTCGTGTTTTCTAAAAGAGTCTCAAAATTTCTTATTAACTTGTATGTGTAATATTCAGTGTCACGTAAATATGAATGTACTCTCTTTCAGAAGTGTGTTTGTTCAAATGGTTCAAATGCTCTGAGCACTGTGGGACTTATCTGAGGTCATCAGTCCCCTAGAACGTAGAAGTACTTAAAGCTAACTAACCTAAGGACATCACACACATCCATGCGCGAGGCAGGATTCGAGCCTGCGACCGTAGCGGTCGCGCGGTTCCAGACTGAAGCGCCTAGAACCGGTCGGCCACACCGGCCTGCTGTGTTTGTTCGATTGGCTTTATCTACAGGTGAGCTTGCACTAGTTGCAGAGAAGTATTTTGCACTTTCTTGTTTCAAGTTTTATATTTCAGAGATACTAAGGCTTCTGCTACCGAATGCAGACAGAGATCTAGTAAATCTGATCTTACGGTTTTACTAAATGTAAGAATGATTAAATAATTTTTATCTTATGTGGAAGACTATCTGAAATTTGTATCGCACTATATGTAATGGAACTTTTATAACCTAATATCCTTACTGACTAGACAAGGAGCATCCTTTTTGTCTTATAACATGTTCATGGATATTGAAGTTTTTATTTGTGTATACTAGAGACAGAAGTACATGACCAGCATATGGGCAAGGGAGGAAACGTGCGTTTTAATCGAGCTAACGTGGGTATTTGGGTATTTTAGGCCTGTCCGTTTCGTAAACAAACTGTGTGGTTTACGAGCCAGATACAGCCGACAACAATCGCTGGACAGCGTAGCAGTCCCATGACGCCTAGGTACATAGGCAAGTCATATTAACCAACGCCTCCAGGGTGACAGTGGCTCTGTGTCTCGTCAGTTTGTTTTAGCACCTGCGTAAACATCAACTCCAGTCACCTCGTGCAGTGTGAGGACGGCTTAAACACATCACAAATAGTTTACGCTTATCAATTTTAAGAACGCGTGTGTGCTGTGTAGCTCGTGCGCGTCATCCGTAGCTGCGAACTGTCGGTAGAGCACGCTGTGGTCGTCTTCAGCTTCGAGTCTCATTGACTGGAGTACATTACTGTCTTCAGCGATGAATCCCGCTTAGAATTGAACCCCGATGACCAGTGAAGACGTGTCTAGAGACGCCTCGGACAGTGGAGGGATACCAACCTGATCGTCGACCACCCTACGGCCCACCAGCCAGAACTGATGCTCTGGTGTACCATTTCATTTCATGACTGGACCCCTTTGGTTATTACCTGCTGCACCCTTAAAGCGCAGCGGAACGTCAATGGTATTCCACCCCGTGTTTTGTTGTCACTCATGGCATGCCGTCCTAGGCTTACATTTCAGTAATGCCCGCCTGCATATGGCGAGAGTTTCTACTCTTTGTCTTCGTGCTTGCCAAATTCTACCTTGACTAGACAGGTCGCCCAATCTCTCACCAGTGAAGAACGTTTGGAGCGTTATGAGCAGGGTCCTTCAACCACCTTGATTTTGACGATCTGTCGCGTCAGTTGGAAAGAATTTGGCACGATATCCCCGAGGAGGATATCTAACAACTCTTTCAATCAATGTCAAGCCGAATAACCGCTTGCACAAGGGCAGGACCAACGCGTTACTTATTCGCTCAATTTATGAAGCTCTTTCTAGGAGCTCCGCAGCAGACCACCCCTTCGTGTTCACATGTTAACCCAACGACTTCGTCAATTACGAGTGCAGTGGGCACTAGACCGCGTGGATTCAACGGTCGATCTACGTCTACAACTACATGGTTACTCTGCAATTCACACTTAAGTGCCTGGCAGAGGGTTCATCCGCATTTTCATGCTACTACTCTACCATTCCACCCTCGAATTGCGCGTGGGAAAAACGAACACCTAAATCTTTCCGTTCGAGCTCTGATTTCTCTTATATTATTATGATGATCAGTTTTCCCTACGTAGCTTGGTGTCAACAAAATATTTTCGCATTCGGAAGAGAAAATTGGTGGCTGAAATTTAGTAAAGAGATCTCGCCGCAAAGAAAACCGCCTTTGTTTCAGTGACTGCCACCCCAACTCGTGTATCATATCAGTGACACTCTCATGCCTATTGCGCGATAATACGAAACGAGCTGCCCATCTTTGCACTACCTGGTAAGGTAGATCTTGCTCATTTGTATCACTGTTCATATGAAACTGATTTCTTCTGTTACTCGTATAAGCCACTAACCGGTAAATATATCATCATGTTTGGCTATGTTACTCGGAGCTATAAATATTATATGGAAAGCCCTGATAAAATGTAAAAAAAATGTTATGAATAGAGGTAAAAATTCATCAAATAACACAGACATCCAGTGATCAATAGGCACATCAACAAGACTGAAATTTCGCCAGCTTTTGAACAAATCATTTTTTGAGATTGAGAACATGTACACACACACACACACACACACACACACACACACACACAAACACAGGGCTGCAGCGAACTGCAGTTCCAGTATGATGCATTCAGTTAGTACAATGTAGCAATAGAGGTAAGTGTGTTCACAAATGCTTCATCTGTGCACGTTGGATCAGGACCCTCACGTTCTCACATTATTTTCTTGAATGATGTGTGTGTGTGTGTGTGTGTGTGTGTGTGTGTGTGTGTGTGTGTGTGTGTGTGTGTGTGTGTCTGTGTGCGTGTGAGTGCGTGTTTGTAATAGTAGGATGAAATGTCGTAGTTGTGTGTATGCATCTGAATTACTGCACACTATGTGTGCTATCAAGTTGTTTATTATTATGCATATAATGTACACAACTGCACACTATGTGTGCTTGTAAAAATATTGTGTACATGTTTGTGTGTTTGTCCTGCTGCTGATAGGTGCTACACTGTAAATATTGTAAATAAAAGAAATCTCTCTCCTGCGTGGTAAGGATCCCTTACCGCGCAGCAATGTTCCAGAAGAGGACGGACAAGTGCAACGTAGGCTGTCTCTTTAGTGGGTTTGTCGCATCTTCTAAGTGTTCTGCCAACAAAGCGCAGTCTTTGTTTCGCCTTCCCCACAATATTATCTATGTGGTCTTTCCAATTTAAGTTGCTTGTAATTGTAATTCCTAGGTATTTAGTCGAATTGACAGCCCTTAGATTTGTGCTATTTATCGTATTTCTTTTAGTACCCATGTGGATGCCCTCGCACTTTTTTTGCTTAGTGCTAATTGCCACTTTTTGCACCATACAGAAATTCTCTCTAGATCATTTTGTAATTGGAATTGATCGTCTGATGATTTTACTAGACGGTAAATTACAGCGTCACCTGCAAACAATCTAAGGGGGCTGCTCAGCTTATCACCTAGATCGTTTGTGTAAATCAGGGACAGCAGAGGGTCTATGACACTACGTTGCGGATCGCCAGATATCACTTCTACTCGATGATTTATCGCTATGAACTGTGACCTCTCTGCGAGGAAATCGCCGGCCGGGGTGGTCGAGCAGTTCTAGGCGCTACAGTCTGGAACCGCGCCACCGCAACGGTCGCAGGTTCGAATCCTGCGTCGGGCATGGATGTGTGTGATGGAGCCATTTGAACCATATATATATATATATATATATATATATATATATATATATATATATTAGAGGAATCACAACCGAGACGATATGTACGAGACGATATATACTCAATTTGTGAGGAACGGTATCAAAAGCCTTCTGGAAATCTAGGAAGATGGAATCGATCTGAGATCCCTTGTCGATAGCACTCATTACTTCATGGGAATAAAGAGCTAGCTGTGTTACAAAAGAACGATATTTTCTGAATCCGTGTTGGTTATGTATCAGTCATTTTCTTCAAGGTGATTCATAATGTTAGAGTACAGTATATGCTCCAAAATCCTACTGCAAATTGAGGTCAGTTATATGGGTCTGTAATTCAATGGGTTACTCCTATTTCCTTTCTTGAATATTGGTGTGACCTGTGCTACTTTCCAATCTTTAGGAACAGACCTTTCGTCAAGTGAGCGGTTGTATATGATTGCTAAGAAAGGCGCTATTGTGTCTGCATACTCTGAAAGGAACCTGATTTATATACTATCTGGACCGGAAGACTTGCCTATCTTAAGGGATTTGAGTTGTTTCGTAACACCTAAGATATCTATTGTATGTCACTCATGCTAACAGCTGTTCTGGTTTCGAATTCTGGAATATTTACTTCGTCTTCTTTCGTGAAGGAATTACGGAAAACTGTATTAAGTAATTCCGCTTTAGTGGCACCATCATCATTAACATTTCCATCGCTATCGCGCAGTGATGGTATTGACTGTTTTTTGGCACTGGTGTACTTTACATACGACCAGAATCTCTTTGGGTTTTCTACCATATCTTGAGACATTGTGGAAACTACTAAAAGCATCTCGCATTGACGTCCGCACTGAATTTCGAGCTTCCCTGAAACTTAGCCAGTCTTGGGGATTTTGCGTTCTTCTCAATTTGGCACGCTTTTTCCGTTGCGAAACGTGTTGATTCTTAGGTTAAGTCGCATTTCTGCTACACTAGGCCGATGGTCGTCCTCACAAACGGTGTCCTTGAGGTGAACTGCGGCTCTAAATGTGAGGCGCGCCACGAACGCAGTCTGGTGGTGGCAGTATCATGCTATGGAAGACATTCTACTGCGCTTGCATGGGACCTGTGGTAGTAATCGAACACACACTTTGACAGCTGCAAACCACCTGCATCCCTTCATGCTTGCTATCTTCCCCAACGACGATGTCATCTTTCAGCAGCATAATTGTGTCTCGGCCAGAACCGTGCTACAATGGTTTAAGGAGCTTTATAGTGAAGTCACGTTGAGATCTCGGCGACCAAATTCGCTTCATGTAAATCCTATGGAAACCATCCGGGTCGCTATCTGGCACCATCGCCGCGTACGCAGATCAGCAGCCCATAATTTTACGCGAATTGCATGGTCTGTAACATCAACAAATGCAAAACGAGGATAATGGAATGTAGTCGAATTAAATCGAGTGATGCCGAGGGAATCAGATTAGGAAATGAGGCACTTAAAGCAGTGAAAGAGTTTTGCTATTTGGGGAGCAAAATAATTGATTATGGTCGAAGTAGAGAGGATATAAAATGTAGACTGGCAATGGCAAGGAAAGCGTTTCTCAAGAAGAGGAATTTGTTAACATCGAGTATAGATTTAAGTGTCAGGAAATCGTTTCTGAAAGTATTTGTATGGAGTGTAGCCATGTATGGAAGTGAAACATGGACGATAAATAGTTTGGACAAGAACAGAATAGATGCTTTCGAAATGTTGTGCTACAGAAGAATGCTGAAGATTAGATGGGTATATCACATAAATAATGAGGAGGTATTGAATAGAATTGGGGAGAAGAGGAGTTTGTGGCACAACTTGACAAGAAGAAGGGACCGCTTGGTAGGACATGTTCTGAGGCATCAATGGATCACACATTTAGCATTGGAGGGCAGCGTGGAGGGTAAAACTCGCAGAGGGAAAGCTAGAGATGAATACACTAAGCAAATTCAGAAGGATGTAGGTTGCACTGAGTACTGGGAGATGAAGAAGCTTGCACAGGATAGAGCAGCATGGAGAGCTGCTTCAAACCAGCCTCAGGACTGAAGACCGCAACAACAACAACACATGATCTGTGCATAGACATCTAATGCAACGTGTGGTATCAACGTTCGATACCACACTTGTTAGGGGCTGCAGCTATCGACCGCGGTCCGTAATAGATATCGCTGGACCCGAGAGTCGCGACCAGCTCCGCTGCTTGTATCAAGTTTCTAGCGAGCTCTCGTCCACTCTTTCCCGGGACGTCAAGTAGTAAAGTAGCATGGCCTTCAGCTGATAGCAAGCAACCTCTAACAAGGCGCCCAGTAACGTATGGCCTAAGTGAGGCCTCAATACCTATCTGTATATAATTATATGTATGCAGCCAAGAAGAATCCTGTACAACCAGTGAAGTACAATATATATTATTTTTTACGAACGACTTCTAATTGTTTTAGTCGTTGCAGATCCAGACCACGCAGCCAGCGCCTTATCGACGTTACTCACAAACCTGCTGTGATTTATATGTTTCTATTTAGCATTGGCCACCAGTCAACAGTGGCGACGGCTCATTCGTCGTCATCGTAACACAATATACCTCCACGAACTCATCAACAAACTGTCGGATCCGCGATACGCAGAATTAGTGATGTATTTCGTTCCAAAGACGGAAAAACAAGCGATTAATCAGGTGATAATAATGTTTTGGCTCATCAGTGCATGCAGGAATCTTGAGCTGAATATGTTCCTGCATCCTTCAGTTAAGGATATTTCAGAGGTTACCCGTGCTTCATATAAGATGATGGCCGTCACCTGTTGTAAAATGTAGTTTTCTAAGCAGATTCAGAAAGGTAGTTTCAAAACTAGAGTGAACGAAAAGAGTGAACGACGTCGTAAGATGACAGTTATTTACCCATGATCAGACAGAGCGAGACCGAATTATAAGTATAGTCATCTATAAACAGATGGCGTCCAGTATCGATAGTTACTAATCATTTATTTGCATGATTAGCACGAATATCACATAGCCAATGTATTCGTTACTCGAGGTAAGACACAGCGAGACCGAAGTGAGAATAGTGAAATACAACGTATGCACGTTCGGAAACTGATTACGAGCGGTTATTGAAATAGCTGCCTGATACTGACAACAGGTTATTTCGCTAAATTTAATTGCTCAATAGCAGTTATTTCTTTCAGTCAAGTTATTTTTTGTTACCTCTAGACAGCTAAGCTCAAATGGTTCAAATGGCTCTGAGCACTATGGGACTTAACTTATGAGGTAATCAGTCCCCTAGAACTTAGAACAACTTAAACGTAACTAACCTAAGAACATCACACACATCCGTGCCCGAGGGAGGATTCGAACCTGCGACCGTAGCGGTGACAGCTAAGCAGCAATGGCTAGTCGACGTTGTGTAGTACCGTCGATATCTTCGCATTTCAATCTACAATGGGAGGGATCTTCTGTTTCGCACGGTAACGTTATCAAACGTGTCAACCATGCGTCACATGTATGATATGGCAGACGACGTCCACAGTCAGCTTGTAAATCGTTACAAAGAGTTTGTTACGGTGCAATTAACCATCTCTGTCAGATGCATTAACAGTGAACTTGAGGCCGAGAAGAGCAATAGCAATGCAGAACATTGCTAGCAGCGTTGAAGAAAGTGTACAAAATACAGGTTTGTCTTGTAATTTATTGTGTTCCATGATTTGAAGATGTACCTAAGTTGTAGATTCTAATATGTTAAGATGTATATTTGGTCATATTAGCAGAATCTTCCGTCGGTTCTTGGTAGAACAACATTATAATAAATGAAAAGCACCAGTTTGCTTTTGTTCTACAATTTTCGGCTAGCAAGGCCATCTTTAACAATAAAAGTAATATTGCAGAACAAAAGCAAACTGGTGCTTTTCATTTATTATAATGTATCTTTGGTTTTCCGGACGGTCTAGATTTAAATTGTGAATAAAGAGTAAAATCTAGTTTTCACACTGAAATAAATCTAGGTTAGTCGTAAACTAGCTCTTAACCACTGTCAACTGCGTCGTGGTAACGTTCCTACCGGTCAGACATGAGATACGTTATCAGATTTGGAGGAATGTTAGTAGCTGTAAAGAACATGGTACTATTTGGAACTTAAAATGTAGACTTCTTAACTGCGGAATTTGTGCCAGTATGTGATGAAAAGCGTGGAAGAGTCTTGATCTCCCAAAACGAATGGAGATATTTCTTCTTTGTGTGGGCGATCCTGGGTTCCAGACTGGTGTAACCGAGGATTTTGGAGTTGACCAGGCAACAGTAGGCCCTATGTTATGGATAGTTTTAAAATTTCACGACTGGAATCGATTTTCGTCTGAAATGCAGAAAGTTAATACGTGCAAACTAGAGTGGCATAAAATATTTCGAATCCCAACTATTACAGTGGCTTTGGATTGAACTCAACAGAGATTAGAATACATCAAATCAGAATACATCAATAGCAATGGTTATGCCTCTATTAATGTGCAGGCTACAAACCGTAGAGAAATTTACTAGCGTAAGCGCAGAATGGCCGGGTAGCGCGCATGATACTAGAATACTCAGACGAAGCTCAATGAGAAACATAACTTCTGGGTACATGTGTACAATGCGGATGCTTGCTTACTCGGTTATTCAGGGTACGGAATATCTCCGTGGTTAGTCAGTGCACTGAATCGAGCAAGAAACGATGACCAGTAACGATTCAGTTTCACATCAGCGAAAAGAACGATAGTGCTGAGAGATTTTGGTCAACTGAAACAAAGATTCGAGTCATCGGCGACTGTGTAACACTTCTTTAGACAGAGTCCCCAAACTAATAGAAACGTGTGTTCTACTGTACAACATCTCCAAGCACCTGAAATATCACTTCCAGTGTCATTGGGAGCACGTGAAAGATGCAGAAGAAGACGAAGAAGACGGCGAAAGTGAGAATCCTCATGAATACCAGCCTACCGAGAGACAGCTGGATAGCACAGGAAGCAAGGTTCGTGGTGAACAGAAATGACACTAAATACTTGGAGTTTTTCTTGGTTTAATTGTGTAGTATTCGAATGTAACGAGCAACATATAAGCAGTGTAATTACAATTGAAAGTCACGTAATTACAAGACAGCACGAAAAATGTACAAATTGCATTTTTATTTATTACTTTTAGACAATAAAGAAAGGAAGGGAAAGCCGTCCGCTGTGACCGAGTGGTTCTAGGCGCTTCAGTCCGGAACCGCGCTGCTGCTGCGGTCGCAGGTTTCAATCCTGCCTCGCGCATGAATGAGTGTGACGTCCTTAGGTCGGTTAGGTTTAAGTAGTTCTAAGTCTAGGGGACTGATGACCTCAGATGTTAAGTCCCATAGTGCTTACAGCCATTTGGACCATTTGAATGGAAAGAATATGGTAATACGATGCAATATAATACTTATGTTTCATATTAATAATCTATTTGAATAGATTTGTCCTCTGCGATTTTTTCTAGCCTTTTATTCTTTTTCTGTTTAAAGAACTGTAATTCCAATTGTTTCAATAATACAAGTCTCTGAAGTTTCATATACTGCAAGGGTTTCCACACCAGGTCAAATGTATGATAAGGTTGCCAGTTTCGTTGTAGCAGGAGCAACGACTGGGTACGTACCTCCGTATGACATTTCCCTCTGATCTTCATTTCTAACGCAGTATTTAGTAGCTTTGGATATGTGATTGACGCCATCCGAAATAGTTCCTGAAACCTTTCTAAAAATAGGATTATCTTTCTGGAAGAGCAATACCAGTAAATCCTTTTCCCAATCTTTAAGTTTAATCGGCTGATTTCCTGTTTTCTGTAGATAGGTTTTCTCTTTTGAGTCTTCAGACCAGTGAACAAGTTATTAAGCTGTGCAATAGTGTACTGTTTGCCAGTTCTGTGGAAGTATTCGTGTCCAGTATTAGTCCATGCATTATTTTTTCCTAACACTATCTTCGGTATTCTAGATTGTAACGCAACCATGAACTCAGGTTTCGAATTAGCGAACAGTGCTTTGTTAACTGTGATCTTGTCACTACCTTCACTTTCACTGGAAGACATTTCGATAGCTGGCTTTTTTTAAAAGTGCAGTTAAACTACAGTGAAGAACCAAAGAAACTGGAACACCTGCGTAATATCATGTAGGGCCCCCGTAAGCAAGTAGAAGTGCGCAACATGACGTGGCATGGACTCGACTAATGTCTGAAGTAGTGCTGCAGGGTACTGGCAACATCAATCCTGTAGGGCTGTCGATAAATCCGTAAGGTTACGAAGGGTGTAGATCTCTTTGAACAGCACATTGCAAGGCATCCAACATATGCTCAATAATGATCGTATCTGGGGAGTCTGGTGGCCAGCGGAAGTGTTTAAACTCAGAAGAGAGTTCCTCGAGCCACTCTGCAGCAATTCTGGACGTGTGTGGTGCAACTTTGTCCTGCTGGAATTGTCCAAGTCCGTCGGAATGCACAATGGACATCAATGGATGCAAGTGATCAGACAGGATGCTTACGTACGTGTCACCTATAAGAGTCGTATTTAAACGTATCAGGGGTCACAAATCACTACAACCGCACACGCCACACGCCATTACACAGCCTGCATCAGCTTGAATAGTCTCCTGCTAACATGCAGGGACCATGGATTCAAGAGTTTGTCTCCATACCCCTACACGTCCATCCGCTCGATACAATTTGAAACGAGACTCGTCCGACCAGCCGTACGCCGACAATAGCACCACGTTGAAACTCACTTAAATCTTGATAGCCTGCCATTTTAGCAGCAGTAACCGATCTAACAACTACCCAGACACTTGCTGTCCTACATAGGCATTGCCGAGCGTAGCACCATATTCTGCCTGTTTACATATCTTTGGATCTGAATACACATGCCTAAAACAGTTTCTTTGGCACTTCAATGTAGTACGACCTGCGCGTCAGGATCGTCTGCTTGCGACTAACGTTCGATATGAATATAATGGGTCGACGGAGTAGGGGGGAGGGTACAGGGGAGGGGGTTAGTGGGGGGACAGACAGATAATACCTACGATGCGTTGCGAACGCCGACTCACAATGAAAAAGAAGTTTATCTTGCACTTGGTTGTGTCTACCTTTGTAGAGCCTACTTACATTTTCCGACTGAACGGGATACATCTACCAAGACTTAGCTTCTGATTATTCACTTCACATAACTGGCCCTAAATCCATACCCTTGAAGCTACTGTCACGCAGAGTCGCCGCGCGGTTAGAGGCGCCATGTCACGAATTACGCAGCCGCTCCCGCCGGTGGTTCGAGTTCTCCCTCGGGCATGGGTGAGTGTGTTGTCTTTAGCGTAAGTTAGTTTAAGTAGTTTGTAAGTCTATGGACCGATGAGCTTAGCAGTTTGGTCCCTTAGGAATTCACACACATTGGAACATTTTTAGAAGCTACTAAGTAGACTCTATGTTTTGTTCACATCACACATTAGTTTCTGTGCCTAGAGACGGAGCACCAAACATACTGTAAATAAATTAGGACTCGTAGCGCGACTGAATGGCAAAATGAAAAAAAAACTTCCAGTACAAAGTGAGAGGTGTTCTGTGCATGATTCGTCAGGAGAATGTTTGTGCAAAGAGCGTCAGTTTGACAAATGTAGCGAATATAATTCGTACATTTAATAATATACGAGAGCATGGACTTCAAAATCGCCAATTAGAGAACATTCTTGAAGATAACGACACTCAGCAAAGAAGTCTGCCTTATTACAGTAAGGTGCAGGGGTACCAAGGGCTACTTCTTAAACTGATTTCTTTTCTTTTGTATAAAATAGTTTCTTTTTATCATCAGTCTTCTAGCTGGTTTAAAGCGGCCCGCCACGAATTCCTCTCCTGTGCAAACCTCTTCACCTCAGAGTAGCACTTGCAACCTACCCCCAATTATTTGCTGGATGTATTCCAATCTCTGTCTTCCTCTACCGTTTTTGCCCTCTACAGCTCCTTCTAGTATCATGGAAGTCAATCCCTCATGTCTTAACAGATGTCCTATCATCCTATCCCTTCCCCTTATCTGTGTTTTCCCCATATTCCTTTCCTCTCCGATTCTGCGTAGAACCTCCTCATTCCTTACCTAATCAGTTCACCTAATTTTCAACATTTGTCTGTAGCACCACATCTCAAATACTTCGATTCTCTTCTGTTCCGGTTTTCCCACAATCCATGTTTCACTACCATACAATGCTGTACTTCAGACGTAAATTCTCAGAAATTTCTTCCTCAAATTAAGGCCGATGGTTGATACTAGTAGACTTCTTTTGGCCAGGAATGCCTTTTTTGCCATAGCCAATTGCTTTTGATGTCCTCCCTGCTCCGTTCGTCATCGGTTATTTTACTGTCTAGGTAGTAGAATTCCTTAACTTCATCTACTCCGTGACCATCAATCCTGATGTTAAGTTTCTCTCTGTTCTCATTTCTACTACTTCTTATTACCTTCGTCTTCCTTCGATTTACTCTCAGTCCATACTGTGTACTCATTAGACGGTTCATTCCGTTCAGCAGATCATTTAATTCTTCTTCACTTTCACTCAGGATAGCAATGTCATCAACGAATCGTATCATTTATATCCTTTCACCTTGAATTTTAATTCCACTCCTGAACCTTTCTTTTATTTCCATCATTGTTTCGTCGATGTATATATTGAAGAGTAGGGGCGAAAGGCTACATCCTTGTCTTAACCCTTTTTAATACGAGCATTTCGTTCTTGGTCGTCCACCCTTATTTTTCTCCCTAGGCTGTTGTACATATTGTGTATGACCCGTCTCTCCCTATAAGTTCAGAATTTCGAACATCTTGCTCCATTTTACATTGTCGAATGTTTTTTCCTGATCGACAAATCCTATGAAAGTGTCTTGATTTTTCTTTAGTCTTGCCTCCATTATTAACCGCAACGTCAGAATTCCCTCTCTCTTCCTAAAGCCAAACTGATCGTCATCTAACGTATCTTCAATTTTCTTTTCCATTCTTCCGTATATTATTCTTGTAAGCAACTTGGATGCATGAGCTGTTAAGCCGATTGTGCAATAATTTTAGCACCTGTCAGCTCTTGCTGTCTTTGAAATTGCGTGGATGATGCTTTTCCGAAAGTCAGATGGTATGTCGCCAGACTCGTACATTCTACACACCAACGTGAATAGTCGTTTTGTTGCCGTTTCCCTCAATGATTTTGGAAATTCTGACGGAATGTTATCTATACCTTTTGCCTTATTTGATCTTAAGTCCTTCAAAACACATTTAAATTCTGATTCTAATACCGGATCCTCTATTTCTTCTAAATCAACTCCTGTTTCTTCTTCTATTACATCAGACAAATCTTCCCCCTCAAAGAGGCTTTCAATGTATTCTTTCCACCTATCCGCTCCCTCCTCTGTGTTTAACAGTAAAATTCCCGTTGCACTCTTAATGTTACCACTCTTGCTTTTAATGTCACCGAAGGTTGTTTTGACTTTCCTGTATGCTGAGTCTGTCCTTCCGACAATTATTTCTTTTTCGGTTTCTTCACCTTTTTCCTCCAGCCAATTCGTCTTAGCTTCCCTGCATTTCCTATTTATTTCATTCTTTAGCGACTTGTATTTCTTTATTCCTGAGTTTTTCGGAACGCTTTTGTACTTCCATCTTTCATAAATGAACTGAATTATTTCTTCTGTTACTCATGGTTTCTTCGCAGTTACCTTCTTTGGACCTTGTTTTCCTTACAAACTTCTGTGCCTGCCCTTTTTAGAGATGTCAATTCCTCTTCAACAGTAGTGCCTACTGAGCTATTCTTTATTGTTGTATCTATAGCCTTGGAGAGCTTGAAGTACTTCCGTATTCCACTTCTCTGCCTAATGTCTTAAACTTCAGCCTATCCTTCATCACTACTATATTGTGATCTGAGTCTATATTGTTCCTGGGTGCGCCTTACAATCCAGTATCTGATTTCGGAATCTCTGTCTGACCATGATGTAATCCAGCTGAAAACTTCCCGTATAACCCGGCCCTTTTCCAAGTATACCTCCTCCTCTAGTGATTCTTGAACAGAGTATTCGCTATTACTGGCTGAATTTTATTACAGAACTCAATTAGTCTTTCTCCTCTCTCCTTCCTTCTCCCAATCCCATATTCGCCGGTCGCAGGTTCGAATCCTGCCTCGGGCATGGATGTTTGTGATGTCCTTAGGTTAGTTAGGTTTAACTAGTTCTAAGTTCTAGGGGACTAATGACCTCAGCAGTTGAGTCCCATAGTGCTCAGAGCCATTTGAACCATTTGAACCCATATTCGCCTGTAACCTTTTCTTCTACTCCTTCCCCGACAACTGCATTCCAGTCCCCCTTTACACACTATATTACCCTTTCAGTATCCCCATACACTTTCTCTACCTCTTCATCTTCAGCTTGCGACGTCGGCATGTTTACCTGAACTATCGTTGTCGGTGTCGGTTTACTGTCGATTCTAATAAGAACGACCCTGTCACTGAACTGCTCACAATAACACATTCTCTGCCCTACCTTCCTATTCACAGCGAATCCTACTTCTGTTAAAACATTCTCCGCTGCTGTTGAAATTAGCCTATACGCATCTGACCAGAAATTCTTGTTTTCTTTCCACTGCACTGACCCCCACTATGTCTATATTGAAACTTCGCATTTTTCTTATCAGATTTTGTAGTTTTCCCACCACGCTCAAGCTGCTAACGTTCCATGCCCCGACTCGTAGAACGTTATCCTTCCGTTGATTATTCAATCTTTTTCTCATGGTAGCCTCCCCCTTGGCAGTCCCCTCCCGGAGATCCGGATGGGGGACTATTCCGGAATCTTTTGCCAATGGAGAGATCATCGTGACACTTTTTCAATTACAGGCCACATGTCCTGTGGATACGCGTTACGTGTCTTTAATGCAGTGTTTTCCATTGCCTTCTGCATCCACATGCCGTTGATCATTGCTGATTCTTCCGCCTTTGGCAGTTTCCCGCCCCTAAGACAACAGAGCGCCTTGAACCTCTGTCTGCTCCTCCGCCCTGTTTGACAAGGCCGTTTGCAGAGTGAGGGTGACTTCTTACGCCTGAAGAAGAACAGTATTCATAGAAAAGTTATAGACCCAATTGTTTAACACTTCAGGGTAGGACTCTGTTGATAACGCATCTATACAAGCATTCAAAATGAAATTGTCACTTTGGGAAGAAATAGCTGTCAATTTCCCAAAAATTCTCTTCATCGGAGTACTCTTGTACTAGTAGATTTCGAACGTTATCCACCTATTAAACAAGTAGGTAATCTTAAGGAATTTAACAATGTGACAGCACTTCAAAGTGCTTTTCATCTGCATTCCTCTGCATGTTCAGGGAACATTGATGAAAAATGGTTCTTATGGATCTGAGCACTATGGGACTTAACTGCTGAGGTCATCAGTCCTCTAGAACTTAGAACTACTTAAACCTAACTAACCTAGGGACATCCTGCCCGAGCCAGGATTCGAATCTGCGACCGTAGCGGTCGCGCGGTTCCAGACTGTAGCGCCTAGAACCGCTCGACCAGAACATTGATGACATTCCCTTTGACTTGCAACTGACAGTAAACAACCTGCAGATCGATGGGGAAAATAATGACAAATTCGATAACAAGAGAATCATTCTATATTTATAGAACTGTGTAACATGAATTGCGAAACAGTCTATACATATATATGCATATTCCACAACCATTCCTAAACCACTGGACCGGTATCAACGGAACTTGGTACACATATGATTTAATGTCTAGGAAGTATCACTCTGCGGGTAAGAACTACGCATATATCAAGGGGGTGGGGGTGGGGGTGGCTGTGAAAATGCAGTTTAGCCAACGACACGAGGATACTCATAGTTCAGGTAATCAAGTATTTGAGTATGAGAGCATTCACAGACTTGAAAAAAATTTTAAACATGATTTCAAATCTTTACGACACATTTTCTTGCTGACGATCCCCACAAAATGATGAAAGGAAAAGAGTTCATCACTTTACATTTTCGCTGTTCGTGCAGTAAAACTGCCACATGAAACATGACGTTTTAATTAATTACTTCCTTACTGCAATTTGTTTCGTGATACACTTTGCAGACAGTATTCACATATACCATTGAATGTATCTGAAAAATTACCATCGTACGACACTTAGTTCAGGACACATGACGTCATAGCAACACTTTTCGCAGACAGTATCCATATTTGCCGCTGAATGTGCCTATAAAAATATATCATTGTACGACACAGTTCACGAGATATGACTTCAAATACTGAGATAGAAAATAAACTGTCGCATCATACATACGTTTTACTTTATTACTTCTTTATTGATAACTCCATTCACAACAAATTTCGCAGACAGTAGGCACATATAGCAATGGATGTACTTCCAAAATTATATCGTTATATAACGCAAACTTGAAGAGGTACGATGACATAAACACTGAGATGCGTGAGAATGACACGGAAGGGTGAAATTTGCTAGACATAGCCTACAAGTAAAATATATTCACTGATACGTGTGAAATGCGTTACATATGTCTGACATATACACTATGTGATCAAAAGTATCCGGACACCCCCAAAAACTTACTTTCTTCGTATTACGTGCATTTTGCTGCCACCTACTGCCAGGTACTAAATATCAGCCACCTCAGTAGTCATTAGACATCGTGAGAGAGCAGAATGGGGCGCTCCGCGGAACGCACGGACTTCGAAAGTGGTCAGGTGATAAGGTGTCACTTGCGCCATACGTCTGTATGCGAGATTTGCACACTCCTAAACATCTGTAGGGCCACTGTTTCAGATGTGATAATGAAGTGGAAACGTGAAGGGACACGTACAGCACAAAAGCATACAGGCCGATCACGTCTGTTGACTGACAGAGACCGCCGACACTTGAAAAGGATCGTAATGTGTAATAGGCAGACATCTATCCAGACCACTGCACAGGAATTCCAAACTGCATCAGGATCCATTGCAAGTACTATGACACTTAGGCGGAAGGTGAGAAAACTTGGAATTCATGGTCGTGCGGCTGCTCATAAGCCACACATCACACCGGTAAATGCCAAACGAAGCCTCGGTTGGTGTAGGGAGCGTAAACATTGGACGATTGAACAGTGTAAAAACGTTGTGTGGAGTCAGAATGTGGCGATCCGATGGCAGGGAGTGGGTACGGCGAATATCCGGTGAACGTAATCTTCCAGCGCCTGCAGTGCCAACAGTAAAATTCGGAGGCGGTGGTGTTATGGTGTGGTCGTGTTTTTCATGGAGGGGCCTTGCACCCCTTGTTTTTTGTGTGGCACTATCACAGCACAGGCCTACATTTATGTTTTAAGCACCTTATTGCTTCCCACTGTTGAAGAGCATTTCGGGGATGGCGATTGCATCTTTCAACACGATCGAGCACCAGTTCTTAATACACCGTTTGTGGCGGAGTGGTTACACGACAATAACATCCCTACAATGGACTGGCCTGCACAGAGTCCTGACCTGAATCCTATAGAACACCTATAGGATGTTTTGAACGCCGACCTCGTGCCAGGTCTCACCGACCGACATCGATACCTCTCCTCAGTGCAGCACTCCGTGAAGAATGGGCTGCCATTCCCCAAGAAACGTTCCAGCGCCTGATTGAACGTATGCCTGCGAGAGTGGAAGCTGTCATTAAGGCTGAGGGTGGGCCAACAACATATTGAATTCCAGCATTATCGGCGAAAGGCGCCACGAACTTTTAAGTGATTTTCAGCCAGGTGTCCGGATGTATGTATGTATGTATGTATGTATTGAACTGGGGACCTAGAAACGACAGAGAGACTTCGTCCACGCCGTAGCCCTCAGTGGTACACAACCTCACAACAGGCTACAGCGGTCCACTCACCCCACCACCATTCCACACCGAACCTAGGTTTATAGTGCGGTTCAGCTCCCAGTCGACCCCCCCCCCCCCCCTTCCGCCCCCCCCCCCCACCGGAACAGACGAGTGTTACAAGAATGTTTCCGTGGTAGATTAAGTATGGTGTACGCGTACGTGGAGACAGTGTTTGCGTACCTTTTGCCAACACAGTGTAACTCAGGCGGAAGTAGGAAAACCAGCGCGCATTCGCCGAGGCAGATGGAAAACCGCCTTAAAAACCATCCACAGGCTGGCCGGCACATCGGACCTCAACATTAATCCGCCGGCCGGATTCGTGGTGGGGGACAGGTGTCTGGATACTTTTGATCACATAGTGTATTTGACACGTGTGTATGCCAGCAAATCCCCGGGCAAAAGTTCATCCTATACCCCAGGAACGTTTCAGTCGAGTTTGGTACACATATTACAGTCTGAAAAGATATGCTGTGGGGGTAAGAGCCCTTAGGCTCCTATTTGTATGAGCTTGATAACGTAGAGAGAGAAGGGGAGACGAGGAGCAGACCAGTCAGCGAGGGGGAAAGAGGAGACAGAGACAGACAGGAGGAAGATGAGGTGCACAGAGATAGGGGAGAGAGAAATGGACAGAGAGAGGGGGAAGAAGGAGATGGACTAATAGAACACTGGAATAAATACATACCTGGGAAATGCAGGGTTTGGCAGCATAAGATTTGATAATGAGGATCTCAAATTAGTATGAGAGGCAATGGATTGTTGGTTGGGAAATTGTAAGAATTACGCCTGTTCCTGCTCATTTGTGGCACTGAATGGTAACTTAGGCCACTTTCCTTTCTATGGAAATGTTTCTTTTCGGTATTTAGCCAACAGTTCTGTCGTCTGTTTCTTTTAATCGATACCGTCAGCCAATACCGACCATGGGCGGAGTGACAGATAACAAGACCATAAATTACAGAAACAAACGGTCGTCCAAACTTGGGAGATGAGGTAGGAGGATTGTGGTATAAGATTCCTGTTGCATTCATAGACTCTGACAATTTCATTATTGCTGTGTCAGTCTGGTTTGGTGGACAAGAAATGTTGACGTAGATTTGGTAGAACAGGTTTGTTTAACGAGAAAGTATACGTCTGTTCTCACGTGTGTTAAGTATACATAAGAATTAATCACCTTGGAAAGGCAAGTTCTTCTTGAATAAAGAGTATACGATATTGAAACGAAAGTCTCTTGTGAAGTATTGAAATGATAGCACTATTCATGGGAAGTATGAAGTCAGTTCTTTTGGAAGATGGAACAACGTAAATAAAGTCTAAGGCTGGAGGTATTTAGAAAGAAGACAAACACTGTCAGAAAATACCACTAACTAGTAAACACACAATGCTCTATGTTACATAGAGATTTCAAGTCCCAACGCGACAGTCCAGCGTTAGAGTTTTTTCTCTTAATGCGAGTTAAAGTCCCAGAAGAACATTCGAGTTTCAGAGTTCCAGTATGATGAAACATAGTCAAGTTTGGGACAGAAACAAAGACAGGAAATAAATGTATGTATTTATGTTTCCTGCCTACATACTAGGTAAGACTGCTTGTTAAATAATGCCCCATGTTTCGCTATTCTGCCATTCATATTATTGTGAATAATCTTTAACGACTATTATATTCACTACTATATTTTCTGTGTATTTTGACGTGTCACATCTTTACGGCAACCCTTAACGTCTACATAGGTCGTCTTTGCTGTCGTTACAGCCCTTTGTGCCAGCTTTCCCGAATGTCGCATCGATAGAGGACGCCATTTCTACGGCAACTCTCAGCGTCTACAAACAGTAAATTATCTTTGCTAGTAGCTTCTCTCTATCGCTATAGCAACCTTTGACAGTTGCTCCATATATCTTTGCCAAAAGCACGCATTTTAAGGAGCGGTTAATAGAGAGCAGCCTAGATTAGTTTATTTTAAGCTAATTATTTACTACAGTTTATATTTTTGACGAATAGCTATTTCATAGAAACTTTACGATGTATTTTAACTATAAGTCTTCTTCAAATCTTAGTAATATAGACTATTGTAATACATTTTATGCTAATAGTACACATTATACTTCTGATTGGTTAGCACTGATGTCATACACAGAACGGTATCCTTTTGTATTCCCCTCCTCTGCCTTCCCCACTCCCTGTCGCATTTGCCCAGCACCCCCACCCCTCTTATGGGTTCTCATCCTCGATCGGCTCCTTTCCCCCCTCCTGTCCCTTCGTTTTTTCCTCTCCTTCCCCCCCCCCTTTTTATTTTCCCATCATCTGTCCAGTTTCCCACCACCTGCTCTCGGCTGTGGTATGTCATATTTGCCAACTTTTTAGTGCAGTGTTCAAGTGAATGTTCAGTGTTGTTCGTCTTTCCAAATTGGGGCTAACAGAAACCATGCTGTCGCTGGGTGTGAATTTTATGTCTTTTGCGAACAGAAACCAGACTGTCGCCGTGTTTTTTAATTGTCTGTCTATTATTTTACCTGTCTGCTTCATATGTATTTTATTAGTATCATCATCCCTTTGTTCTATGTTTTAAGTTCCACGATTTTTTCGCCATGTTACCATTTAAGTCTCCGATTTTATCGCCTGTTTTTATTATTTATTATCTTCATTTTTTTAAGACAAAGTCTGTAGGCTGAAGAGCGGCATACTAAGCTGCTGCCAGCCCGCCACCTTCTGGGGGATTCGAAACTCAATAAAGAAAAAAAAATCCATTTAGCAGTTAGTTCAGCGTCGTGGGTCGGCGCAGCTTGCTCCATGGAAGTCCACCTGTTGTTCTGGGTGTATGTAGTTTGTAATTGTATTTCAGTGTATATACGATACTGTAAGGATATCTCTATCTGTAAGTATGTTATTTCAGTGTCTGAAGATGATCCTTAAGGATTGAAACCGGTCACTCCAATTAAAAGAAAGTTGCGACCAAGACTGTTTTTAATTATATATATTTAATGACAAGAAATCTTTCAAGTCCACTAACTGATCACTGACACAAGACAGCATTGTCGTCGCGGCGGCCGCAAAGTCAGTCCCTCGTTGATGTAATGCGACAACATTCAGCGCCTGGGAAGCTCACCAAATACGACCTGGACGATAGGATGCCATAGGCACAGCATTCAGTACCGCGGAGTAGAATAGTTCTGCGGGACCAGCGACCTCCATCGGCCCCTGGGATGCCATCTGGTGGCCAGTCGGATCGTGGCCGAGTTGCGTCTCTCTACGGGAAAGCTGGATCCTGTGGATTACGTGACTCCTTCCCTTGGATGTAAGCTGCCTGCTGTGTAGATAGGCGCAGGTCTACACGCAGCCGTTATATCGTCTATAATGGTTCTAGGTTATCAATTTATAAAAGATATTATTTAGTAGAAAAACGTGTTTGGAAAAACAACAAACTCTCTTTGACCACCAAAATTCTTGTATATCAAACTTGCATTCTCAGCATCCTTTTGTATGCATCAGAAACATGGACTACCTATGGCAAACAAGAACGTCGCCTTAATGCTTTTCACATGCAGTGCCTGAGATCCATCCTCGGAGTGACGTGGAAGGACCGAGTGACCAACGAAGCAGTGCTATCTAAAACTAACTGCAACAGTATTTCGGCTATCTTGAAGCAGAGACGACTTCGCTGGCTGGGACACGTCCACCGTATGGATCCTGACAGATTACCACGTGAGGTGATGCTTGGAGAGATCTCTATAGCCAAAAGACCTGTAGGACGTCCTGTACTGAGGTTCAAGGACTCCTGTAAACGAGATATGGAGAGCTTTGGAATCGACACAAACAGATGGGAGGCACGGGCTAGCATGAGACCAGAGTGGCGTGGTGATATAGCATCTGGAATGTCGAAGCATGATGAAGGCTTGTTAGACAGATTAAGGCAGAAAAAGCTTCGCAATGCTACCACTGCTCCTGCCTCAGCAGCCAGATACACTTGTGACAATTGCGGCAAGAGATGCCGTGCTGCCATTGGCTTGACAAGTCATATGAAAAAATGCAACCCATAAACACACAGACACTGCAACAATCATCTACCAAGATGTCGTGGCCAATATATATATATATAGTACCTTGAAAACTTTTAGTAGGATTTTGGAATGTATTCTGTGTTTCAACGTTATGAAATACCTAGAAGAAAACGATATATTGACACATAACCGGCATGGATTCAGAAAATACCGTTCTTGTGAAATGGAAATGGATATTCCATAATGCATTTTCACCTTGCTGCGGAGTGCGTGCTGATTTTAACCTGTTAGTAAGTTCCACAACTAGCTCTTTGTTCGCAGAAGGTAATGAATGCTATCGAACGATCTCAGGTTGGTTCCATGTTTATAGTTCTCCAGAAGGCTTTTGATACCATTCTCAACAACTGACTTCAAATCAAATTCGGTGACTATGGAACACCGCCTCAGTTGTACGATTGCATTCCTGTCTACCTGTCAGAAAAGTTACAGCTGGAAGTAATTGACGGCAAGACATCCAATTCTTCTAGGAAGGGTTATTGACCCTATGCAGATCAGGAAAAAATCTGAACGCCCCTCTCAGACTGAAGATAATGCCGTCGTTTACCGTTTAGTTATCACGAGATCAAAACGAACTACAAAATTATTTGGAAAAGATATCTGCGTGGTGCAATAAGTGACGAGAGACCCTGAACAATAAAAAATACGAAATTTCCATATAAGTACTAAACAAATTCCATGAAGTATCGGTTACACGATAAATCACGCAAATTAAAGAATTGTCGATTCAACCCTACAGATTGCAAATTATGAACAATTTCAAAATGGAAGCATTACACAGAAAGTATTGTGGGGATGGTGAGTCAGATACTGCGTTTTATTGGCAGAAAACTTAGAAGCTGCAACAAGGCGAAACAAATGTACTAAGAGGCTGCCTGAAATAAGCTTGCCCTTCTTCTGGAGTCTCGCTGCGCGGTATAAGGTCATTACCAGATAAGACTGACGGGAGAAAATTGAAAAAGTTTAAAGATAGGCAACTCATTTTCCATTATCGCGAATCCGGAGAGAAAATATCACGCATATGATGAGTTGTGGAGATCAACCATTAAAACACGTTGTTCGTTGCGAGGAGATCTTCTCACGAAATTTCATTTACCAACTTTCTCCTCCGAAAGCCAAAATATTTTGTTGATTCCTACCTATAATTGTAATAATGACCATCGTAATAAAACAAGAGAATTCAGGGCTCAGACGAAAATATTAGTGTGTTTATTTTTTCTACACGTTACTCAAGAGCGGAAAGGTAGAAAAATACTTTAAATTGGTTCTCTCTATCCTCTGACAAATACTTAATAGTGAATTGCCGAGTAAGCATGAAGATATAGATGTAGAGTTCATTAACTTAGTAATGCTTAGACGGGAAGTTGTGACATTTCTCCCAATGTGATGTGAGAGAAAATATTTTTACGGCAAGATATTCGGCAGAAATACAGTCAGCAGGCTTGACTTGCACTGCTTTTCAGGAACAGCCGCATTCCGTTTTTATAAACCATGATGTCCATTTGCGTTTATTTTTGTACAGAATGCTTCACTGCGGTTCTATCAGTTTACCTCATTGGTGAGTCAAGTGAACATCAACATGAGGCGAAAGCTTGTATCAAAAATTTAGTTGTATTCATTGTCTTGTAAGCAGACTTAATGCTTTGTTACTTAATGCACAATACGTCGTTGTGTTGTTCACCTATTTTAGAGAAAAGCCTTTTTCTCTCTTTTCTTTCACAATTGTTGTGCGGAGTTTAAAACTGAATTTAGTGGCGAAACTTATAACAAGTTCTACTGCTTTTAAAAATGCAACTAAATAACTGTCACTGTTGGATTGTCTTACGCAACTAATTGGTAAAATACACACAGTAGTGTAACTATACCGATCTGTAAATTCAGTGGTAGGAAAAGATTGATACATTAGCCTCATTCCCCTTGGTGTGTTTAAGCTTCAACAGTTTCACTTAACAGAAATATCTGCAAAACAGCGACTGTAGCCGACATTGACATAAAACAAATATATCCACTATATTGGCCTCATTGTTTACTGCAGTGTATAGCGAATATGTGCTTGCGAAAGTACTGTGATATGGTATGAAACAGAAGAAAGGTACTCTCGCCACAAGCGTGTAGACTGTATCTTCCATATAAACAATTTTTCTCTTGTATTACAAAAGGGAAAATTTTATGTTAGCTGGAGAGTGGACATGTGTATCCTTCGGATGTGTGTTGGGGCCCTTGCTTTTCATCTCGTATTTGAGCTGGCAGACAATAGTAATAGTAACCTAACACTTTTTACAAATGATAACATACTACTGCCTTTAAAAAGTTGCACGTATATTGACGTAGGTCATATGATTACAATGTGGTCTTAATGTTGGTAACTTGTTGTAAATTGTTCAGAAATATAAAACAGTGCACTCACGAAACTGGCTAATGTGGTATTCTGTGACTAATACACTCCTGGAAATTGAAATAAGAACACCGTGAATTCATTGTCCCAGGAAGGGGAAACTTTATTGACACATTCCTGGGGTCAGATACATCACATGATCACACTGACAGAACCACAGGCACATAGACACAGGCAACAGAGCATGCACAATGTCGGCACTAGTACAGTGTATATCCACCTTTCGCAGCAATGCAGGCTGCTATTCTCCCATGGAGACGATCGTAGAGATACTAGATGTAGTCCTGTGGAACGGCTTGCCATGCCATTTCCACCTGGCGCCTCAGTTGGACCAGCGTTCGTGCTGGACGTGCAGACCGCGTGAGACGACGCTTCATCCAGTCCCAAACATGCTCAATGGGGGACAGATCCGGAGATCTTGCTGGCCAGGGTAGTTGACTTACACCTTCTAGAGCACGTTGGGTGGCACGGGATACATGCGGACGTGCATTGTCCTGTTGGAACAGCAAGTTCCCTTGCCGGTCTAGGAAAGGTAGAACCATGGGTTCGATGATGGTTTGGATGTACCGTGCACTATTCAGTGTCCCCTCGACGATCACCAGTGGTGTACGGCCAGTGTAGGAGATCGCTCCCCACACCATGATGCCGGGTGTTGGCCCTGTGTACCTCGGTCGTATGCAGTCCTGATTGTGGCGCTCACCTGCACGGCGCCAAACACGCATACGACCATCATTGGCACCAAGGCAGAAGGGACTCTCATCGCTGAAGACGACACGTCTCCATTCGTCCCTCCATTCACGTCTGTCGCGACACCACTGGAGGCAGGCTGCACGATGTTGGGGCGTGAGCAGAAGACGACATAACGGTGTGCGGGACCGTAGCCCAGCTTCATGGAGACGGTTGCGAATGGTCCTCGCCGATACCCCAGGAGCAACAGTGTCCCTAATTTGCTGGGAAGTGGCGGTGCGGTCCCCTACAGCACTGCGTAGGATCCTACGGTCTTGGCGTGCATCCGTGCGTCGCTGCGGTCCGGTCCCAGGTCGACGGGCACGTGCACCTTCCGCCGACCACTGGCGACAACATCGATGTACTGTGGAGACCTCACGCCCCACGTGTTGAGCAATTCGGCGGTACGTCCACCCGGCCTCCCGCATGCCCACTATACGCCCTCGCTCAAAGTCCGTCAACTGCACATACGGTTCACGTCCACGTTGTCGCGGCATGCTACCAGTGTTAAAGACTGCGATGGAGCTCCATATGCCACGGCAAACTGGCTGACACTGACGGCGGCGGTGCACAAATGCTCCGCAGCTAGCGCCATTCGACGGCCAACACCGCGGTTCCTGGTGTGTCCGCTGTGCCGTGCGTGTGATCATTGCTTGTACAGCCCTCTCGCAGTGTCCGCAGCAAGTATGGTGGGTCTGACACACCGGTGTCAATGTGTTCTTTTTTCCATTTCCAGCAGTGTATATTAATGATTCACAATTGGTATCAGTCAACTGCATGTAAGAATACGAAGGACGACGAAATGAAATCATCATTTAGGTTTGGTCGTGGGCAACGTAGGTGGAATATTGCGGTTCATTCATGGTATGCCGGGAAAATGCAGTCAGTCAACAAATGCGATTGTTTAGAAACACTTTTGCAACGCATTCTAGAATATTGCCCAAATGTGTTGGTAAGTTCCTGCCTGTCTTTCGAACATAAAATTTATTACAGTTTTGGCAGCTTTTTTAATAAACGCCGAACGTCCTGGTTCGATTTGGAGAGCACACATATAATCTGAATAATAGTGCCCTTGGTAATCGTCTCCACACCGATAAACATAAAACACATCATTCAAAAGATAATTTCGAATTTTTCCACAAGGCGACTAAAAGTTACACTTTAAAACAAAACTTCCTCACATGGAATATGGGATGCTCGGTCGTTCTGCGAACTGCTCGGTACATCGTGACGTCTCGTTTCGCAGTGCAGGCCGGCGGAGTGGCCGAGCGGTTCTAGGCGCTACAGTCTGGAACCGCGCGACCGCTAGGGTCGCAGGTTCGAATCCTGTCTCAGGCATGGATGTGTGTGATGTCCTTAGGTTAGTTAGGTTTAAGTAGTTCTAAGTTCTAGGGGACTAATGACCTCAGAAGTTAAGTCCCATAGTGCTCAGAGCCATTTGAACCATTTTTTGGCAGTGCAGTGAGACACGGTTTCTTCCGGCATACGATACAGCATTTTCGGTCGGCACGTCTTTCCGTAGTTCGGCAGAATCATAGTATTAGCGCTATTTACATCCATCTTTGTTTACTATTGGTACAGAGGAAGTTCATAAGTCCAGTAGCTGATTGGACAAAAAGATGCAAAATAGCGATGTATCGTCACAAGCGTTTAAAAATGAATGGGAATCACACTTCTGTTTCGAAGAGAAAGTTGTGAATTCTAAGTCGATATTATGGGATCGACTGCTATGGAATGGTATTACAACAGATTGCACAAGCAATTTAAAGATTTAGTTAACAGTGGAAGAGCAAAAAATTGAAAATTTGCAGGTATGGTGGTATGAATAGGATCTAGTAAATTTTCTGAAGTTGCACGCATTATTATACCGTCAGTTTCAAAAGTCTATGATGGAACTGTACGAAAATACGAGCACGTTATACGTAAATTACTGCAAAGTACGTTGGTTAAGCGAAGGGTCATGCATGGAACTGTTTTTCGATTTAAGATTACCATTGTTGAATTTCTCAAAGCAAAGGAAAGCAAGAACCCAAATTAGAATACCCAGAATGAATTGCAGACCTCGCATTTTAAGTGTACTTGACTGAAAATTGTGCCCAGCAAGACGAAATTTATTACTGATTTGATCAGGAAAGTAAATGCATTTTAAAAGAAAATCACTTTGTAGAAGGGATACGTTCCGACAAAGAACACTGTCGTTAAAGAAATGGTTAATTTTGAAAAATTCATTGTGTCGTTGAAAGGATTACAAAAAAAATGACTGAGCACTATGGGACTTAACATCCACGGTCATCAGTCCCCTAGAACTTAGAACTACTTAAACATAACTAACCTAAGGACATCGCACAACACCCAGTCATCACGAGGCAGAGAAAATCCCTGACCCCGCCGGGAATCGAACCCGGGAACCCGGGCGCGGGAAGCGAGAACGCTACCGCACGACCACGAGCTGCGGACGAAAGGGTTACAGAATTACATTTTCAGTAGACTGCCAGTCTCATATCTGTTTTTGATCTGCTTTCAAGACTATTTGCAATTTGAGTTGAAAACGCCCTTGCGCATATGCAGATGAAACTAATCGATCTGCAACGTAATTCGTATTTAAAAGACAAACTGTTTTACGTTAAAACTGCCCAGGAGTTCTACAGTGTTTCCTCTGGAAGAGTTTCCGTCTCTCCACAACTGCAAACGTGATATGAGTGTTTGATCAACACACGTGTGTGACAGAATTATGTTGGTTACAGAACTAAGTCATGACTACGCGGAAGCTTTAGTGACGAAAATCTCTGCATCCGTCAACATGTCGAAAGTTTTTCTAAGATGTAAATTTTTATCGTGTCTTCATTGAACCAAACATAATTAAATAATACAACAAATTTGTTTGGTTGTTATCTACGTTGTCAAGGCATATGAAATATGGAATCGAATCGCATGCAAAGTGTTCAGTGTCCCTCCGTGACTGCACTGGCATCTAAGGCGTGCGTTCGCAGTCTTACCTGCCTGTCGCGGTGGCCGAGCGGTTCTAGGCGCTTCAGACCGGAACCACGAGGTTGCTACGGTCGCAGGTTCGAATCCTGCCTCGGGCATGGATGTGTGTGATGTCCTTAGGTTAGTTAGGTTTAAGTAGTTCTAAGCTAGGGGACTGATGACCTCAGATGTTAAGTCCCATAGTGCTTAGAGCCATTTGAACCATTTTGAACAGCAGTTTTACCCATCTTCCCGCTCAGACGGCGCAAGTGCGCTGTCAGACGAGAAAGATCTACACTTATGCAGAGCTCTTAGCCATTCGTGTCTTAAACATACTATAAGAAATTGAAATCTGTGTCACAGTAAGAGAGAACAGAAGCGCCTGCTGAACGAACAAAATGATTTCAGATGAAACTGGTATTCTCACATCTTCCGAGAGGTACTACCGTTGTCACCCAATGTGTGTGCGTGGTCCGCAGGCCACGGCAAATGTGACCACGATTGCAGCGTCCTCACTGGAGTTTAACATAACAGCCACGAGATGGCGGCAATACCAAAGTCGACATTTTCTCTGCTGTATTAATATTTTACCTTCTTGTTATGTATTACAAGAATAAAATCATGACATTTTATATACTTGAGGGCAATATATACTGGCGAGCTAAAACATTATGATCACCTACTTAAAAGCGTGGTGGTCCACTTTTGGATCGCCATTCAGAAGTGATTCTGCACGCTGTGGATTTGTCAGTTACTTGACAGGTTCTCAGAGATTTGTGGCACCAGATGCCTACGTACAGATGTACTGTATTTCCTGAAGTGGTCATGAACTTGAAGTGTGTAAATGCCATGTATCGATAATTATTGTATGAATAGCTGGCGAAGCATGCCAGCGAGTAAACAAACGCATTATGTAGCAATTCCATGGACATTCGAGATTCTATGTCTGAACTCTCTATTCTTTTGTCGTTTTCTTCTGCTATTTGGCTTGAAGAGAAAAAAAACGATTGCCTGAAGTTCATCTTGCTGTAATAGTCTTTGTAAGTTGAAAACGAAGAAAAAATATAGTTGTCCATAACTTAAAATTTGTGTACGGTGTTCAATAATGTATGTTCTTCAGCCTTACTTGTCCTGAGTAGACGTGGCCTTAACGAAATATTGACCATTCTGAAGCGCCATACTAGAAAATAATTAGTAATTTTCTTTCAGCTCATCTTCCGGACGTGCCGCCGGTTAGGACATTAAACTTTCTTTCAGATTCTACTTGCTATGTGGCCGCTGCGAATAATTTAATATATTTCACTTTCCGATTTTCTCGAGGTTGCGAGATAATATCCCAGGCAGAAAGGCCTGGTCACAGGATTCTAGTTCTGATATAAGGTGTCATCTGCAAAAGATTATGCTTGTTATCTTATATTGGTATTCGAGACGAAACCACGCTATGGAGTTACGTGTTTTATTACTTCATATTGAACTGGCATACGAAATATTATCTGGTGCTATAAGCACATCAGTTTTAACTAAAATTTTGATATATCTGTGAGGATTCAAGAGAGAGACAATTAATTATTTATGGTCCCGTAACCACCCTGAGTTCTGATCTAGTTTGCTGATTGCTGATCCTCGTCGGGATAAATTAAATTACCTTACGCTATTCATAGTATTATTAGGGTTATATCTCCTTTGTTTTGAAGTCAGTTTATTAAAATATATCAAAGCAGATATAATAAATTTAAAATTTTATTAATCTTTTTCAAATTGTGAAGGTGGCAGGGGTAAAATACAGGGAGCGAAATGCTATTTACAGTTTATACAGAAACCAGGTGGCAGTTATAAGAGTCGAGGGGCATGAAAGGGAAGCAGTGGTTGGGAAGGGAGTGAGACAGAGTTGTAGCCTCTCTCCGATGTTATTCAATCTGTATATTGAGCAAGCAGTAAAGGAAACAAAAGAAAACTTTGGAGTAGGAATTAAAATCCATGGAGAAGAAATAAAAACTTTGAGGTTCGCCGATGACATTGTAATTCTGTCAGAGACACAAAGGACCTGGAAGAGCTTCTGAACGGAACGGACAGTGTCTTGAAAGGAGGATATAAGATGAAAATCAACAAAAGGAAAATGAGAATAATGAAATGTAGTCGAATTAAATCGGGTGATGCTGCGGGAATTCATATTCACAGGACATGTTCATTAGTATGTTCTGCAGAAACGATTAGCATTTCAACCACGTCGGCCCGCAGATTCAACGTCAACATCGACATCGCAGCGCAACACCACCTACCGGTAACATGTGCGCACAGTCTCGTTATCGCTATAAACTAAAAGTCATAGGTCAGCGCGAGTAGCGCAGACGTGCAGAATGCCACGCAGATGTATGCGCGAACCGTGCCGTCAAATCAGAGCGTTTGAAAGATGGTGCATTATTGGCATGAGAGAATGTGATTCATCTATTCCGAAAATTGCTGCTCGTGCGAGACGAAGTGTTCCGGCAGGGCAGAGGATGTCTATAGAATCGTTCACGGAAGGCAGTAGAGAACGACGAGATGGGTCAGGCAGCACCACCCACACCACCCCCGAGAACATCGATACCTCACTCGAATGGCATTGCAGTACAGATCTGTGTCTTCCTCGGCTCTGGCGCAACAGTGGAACAGTGCAACACATCGTATACTGTACGAGGTGACAGTCTGTCACCGTTTTTTGCGCCATGGGTTATATGCTACCTTTGACGAATGTGCAGAAACAAGGCAGTGGTGTATGGAACGAGTTCACTGCGGAGAGGGTAGTGTTTTCTATCGAATCCAGGTTCCGTGTCTTTGAAAGTGATGACCGCATTTTGGTTCTCCGCAGGCTGGGGGAGCGGCATCGCAGTGCCTACATTCGCACAAGACATACAGTCCCAACTCAAGGCCTAAATGTGCGGGGTGTTATTGGGTACAACCACAAATCACGGTGCGGTGTCCAAGGAACTGTGACCAGTACGGCCAACGTGAATGACATCCTGCGACCCGAAGCCATACCCTTTCTGCACAGCAGCCCAGACGCCATTTTTCAGCAAGACAATGCACAACCACATGTCGCTGCGCGATCATGTGCCGTCTTGGTGTAATAGGATAAGCCTTTTTCCGTCACCCGCCAGACCACCAGACTTGTCGCCATTCTAAAATGTGTGGGATATGGTGAAACGACGGTCGTAGCACTGTGACCCAACTTCAGACAGCACAGATGAACTTTGGAACTAGGTGAATGCAGCATGGATGGCTATATCACAGAACGCCATTCGTGCCTTAAACGCGTCAACACCACCACGCAGGGAACTAGTTGTAAGGGCCCATGGCGCACCCTCTGCCTACTAGCAACAGGACACATGCTGAACTGAGGTGACTGAAATGTTAATTATTTCCTTAGAATATACTAATATACATTGGCATGAATCGCTAAGTGATACCAAGTACAATCGTAAATTTTACTAAGGTTTAGTAATCTAGGGTGAAATTAGGTTGCCTCGCCAAGCAGCAACAGTCTATGGAACAAGTATGCATGAGAATTAACTAGATACAGTATACTGAGATTTTTTAAATGTTGTGTGTGTGTAAAAATATTACTTCTCTTTTGTTCTACTGCTATCTGATAAATAATATAACATCATTGTACGAGTATGCGGTCATTTTCACTCTTCGATATAGTTGTCTGTCTATGTTGTATGTTTGTATGTTAACCGAGGACCTAGAAACGACAGAGAGGCTCCGTCCTCGTCGCAGCCGCAGTGGTCCACAACTCCACGACGACTACTGCAGTCCACTTCACCCCTCCGCCGCCCCCACACCGAACCCAGGGTTATTGTGTGGTTCAGCCCCCGGTGGACACCCCCACCCCAGGGAACGTCTCACATTAGACCAGTGTAACCCCTATGTTTGCGTGGTAGAGTAATGGTGGTGTGCCCTCGGTTAGCCGATCGGTTTAACGCACGGCTTTCCGAGGTGGGAAGGAGCGCCTGGTCTCCGGCACGAATCCGCCCGGCGGCCTTCTGTCGAGGTCCGGTGAGCCGGCCAGTCTGTGGATGGCTTTTAGGCGATTTTCCTTCTGCCTTGGCGAATGCGGGCTGGTTCCCCTTATTATACTTTTTGTCTAAATGTTGAGTTACCCAAATATTATGCCATATGACATCAGAGAGTGAAAATATGCAAAATATGTTAGTTTACTAATTTCTGTATCCTCAAAATTGGCAATTACTCTGATTGCAATAGTTGCTCAACCTAGTCGCTTTAGAAAATCCAAAATATGAATTTTCCAGTTAAAATTCTCATCTATATGTACACCCAAAAACTTAGTATGATCTATCCTGACTACTGACTTCAGTTGATGTGTCATGTTTATTGAAGGAACTGTACTTTTCGCAGCAGAAAATTGGATGTACTGAGTTTTTTTCAAAGTTTTGAGCAAGCCCATTTGCAGAAAACCAATTAATGACTTTTCCAAAGACCTTATTTGTATCATTTTCAATTGGAGTTTCTTTTACTGGATTAAGAATGATGCTTGTATCATCAGTAAACAGTGTCACTTCAGCTTCCTGTTTCAGATTGGAAGGGATGTCGTTCACATACATCAAGAACAGAAGGGGACCCATGATTGAACCCTGTGCAACACCTAATGCAATTGCACCGCAGATAGATGAAGTGGCAAACTTATTTAAATCACTTGACCCATATAAGGAAACTTTTGCTTCCTGTTCTGTAGCTATGACTTAAACCACTCATATGCTATTTCATCTATATCATAGTTTTGTAATTTCTGTAACATAATGTCATGGTTCACACAATCAAATGCTTTAGACAAGTCACAGAAAATTCCTGTTGGTGACATTTTACTATTTAAAGATTCTATTATGTGGACAGTGAAATTGTATATTGCTGTTTCACTGTGTGTGGTTAATTAAGCACATTAATAAACATCTCATGACGTAGTGTAAGAATTTTTCTCAAATATGTAAGAAACCCTTTTTGAAGTCAATGTTGACATATGATACAAATTACTTACACTACTATTTGCTGAATTTATCTGCCAAACAAGAAAATGAAAAACATTTTTTTAAAATGCGGATTATTTTGGAAAACAAGTATGGTGTATTTCTTGAGCAAAATGAAGGCAACTCTTTCTTCTCCAGGACGATTTTTACTACAGATATCAAGCAGTTGTGATCCAGAAATTAATAAAATTCCGCATGTTATTAAAGTGATATATCTTTTACGTGTTTATGAGCTTACATGCAGTCACACTGTATATGTGTATACATTTGAATTTTGCATTAGTAGCTCTTGCATACTGACACAATGTATACAACATTACGATATTGTGTGTACCTGATCCATGAAACGCGAAGTAATTAATTCACATCAAACATGCATTAAACACAAGAGGAGAAAGAAAAACACTAGATCAAAGGACAGAAACACCGGCACACTGTGACTTTACATAACAGATAATATTTGCCAGTACTCAATGACGAATTCTTTAACATTCCCGGACTTTAATCTAGCCTCAAAAAATACAGCGTCAGTGTATAAACATTGTTAATGCTCTGTACATTCTTAAAAAATAGCGATTCGAATTTTATAATTTAAACTGCCACTTCTTTTTGTCTTTATTTACATCTACAAATATTATATTGAAAACTAACGAAAAAATGCAATCAAATAAACAGTTTACAACTTGCAAGTAGTTCCAGACGACGTTGTACCTATGACTGTTAAATACGAATTACCAAGGTGCATAAAACGTGTAACATTACCGGTATACCAGATTCTCCTACGATACTAAAACTGAAATCGGCAGCTGTCTGCTCGTCATTATAATTACATCAGTAGGAAGGATAGGAAACGATGAAGTTTTACTTCTCTGCGTTTACAACACGCAGGAAGAACAAATTATTAAGTTTTTAATCAATTTAGGGGTATACATGATGCAGAAATTAGTAGACAGGGCTGCCACCACTAACAGTAACAACGACTTTAACCCAGCTTCCCGTAGAGTATAACTGAGCTTGGATGACGCATACCTGTACATCATTTCACGCTGCTTCATGTCGTCCATAGTTCAGGAGTCATTGTGGCTGGCGCCTGATGGTCTGCTAGTCTCTCAGCAACCCATGACTATATGTTTGCAATGGGTGAGAGATCCAAAGCATTGATTTAGAAAGCATCGCTCGCTCGAAATTCAGCTTACCCTTTTCTCACACGATATCCTACGTACCATGGATAGAGGGCAACAGGCAGATTCCGTTTCCCTAGATTTATGGAAATCATTTGACACTGTACCCCAGTGCAGAATGTCGACGGATATTCGAGAATACGACTTAGATTTCCAGGTACGTGAGTAGTACGAGGACTTCTTAAGTAACAGAACCCAGTACGTTGTCCTCGACGACAGTCGTTCATCAGTGCCAAGGGTAACGTCAGGAGTGCCCCAGAGAAGTGTGGTAGGACACTTCTTGTTCTCTGTATACATAAATGACCTCACTGACAGGGTGAGTACCAGTTTACGGCTGTTTGCTGATAACGCAGGGGTGTACGGGAAGGTATCCCATTGAGTGACTGTAGAAGGATAAAAGATGACTTGGACAGAATTTCTAGTTAGTGTGATGAATGGCAGCTTGCTCTAATGTAGAAAAACGTAATTTAATGAGGATGGGTAGGGAAACCACTCCTGTAACGTTCGAATACAGCATTAATAGGGTGCTGCTTGAAACAGTCACATCGATTAGATATCTAGGCGTAACGTTTGAAACCGATATGAAATTGCACGTGAGGCTGGTAGTAGGGAAAGCGAATGCCCGACTTCGTTTTATTGGGAAAATTTTGGAAAGTGTAGCTTATCCATAAAGGAGACGGCGTGGAGAATTCTAGAGCGACCTATTGTTGACTAGTGTTCGAGTGTTTGGGACCCCCACCCGCTCGCATTATACGAAGACAGCGAAGTAATTCAGAGGCTGGCTGCTAGATCTGTTACCGGTAGGTTTCATCAGCAAGCAAGTATTACAGAAATGCTTTGTGAACTCAAACGGGAATACCTGGAGGGAAACTAACGCTGTTTTCCAGAGGCACTATTCCGGAAATTTAGAGAACCGGCATTTGAGATCGACTGCAGAACGATTCAGCTTCCACCAACGTGCATTTCGCATTATGGACCACGAAGGCGAGAAATTAGGGCTCGTATGGAGGTATATAGACAATCGTTCTTTCCTCGCTCTATTTGCGAGTGAAACAGAAAAGTAAATTTCTAGTAGTTGGACGTGGTACCCTACGCAATGCACGGTACGGTGGATTGCTGATTGTGTGTGGAGATGCAGATGTAGATATCGAGGGAAGTTGGGACAGCAAAGAAGGTATGCGGTCTTGTCTTCTCTTAATGAAAGATAATATCAAACAATGGAAAATCCAGAATGGAATGTCCATGGTCGCAATCTCTGGCTGCCAAGACTGTGATCATGTCTGAGTGAGCTGCATTTGCGTGTGTGTGCGTGTGTATGTTGTCTATTCTGATGAAAGCCTGTTTGGCCGAAAGCTTTGTTTGACGACCTTTTTGTTAAGAAGCTTGCACAGGATAGAGCAGCATGGAGAGCTGCATCAAACCAGTCTCAGGACTGAAGACCACAACAACAACATCTGCGACTCAGCATCTCCGCTGTATGGTGAGTAGGAACTATCCTTTTCACAATACTATCGTTGAAAGATAACATCAGAGAGACCCCGACAGTAGGGGACAGCCACCGGTCCTAACACAACAGAAATGTAATTATTACTGTCGATATAACCAACTCACCGAAGTAGAGGTGCTGGTGTTATGAAACAAATGTTCAAATGTGTATGAGTTCTTAAGGGCCCAAACTGCCGAGGTCATCCGTCCCTAGACTTACACACCAATTAACTAACTTAGCCTAACGTATCCTAAACAGAACACACGCACACCCATTCCCCTATGGAGGACTCGAACCTCCGGCGGGAGGGGCCGTGTTCTGAACCCAATAGCATGCATACCTTACCATTAAGCCAGTGGCTTCGCCCGTATGACGATGAGGAATGCAGTCTGGAAACGTTCGCTCTCCTCGGAGATTTCCAAACCAGATACGTCCATCGTGATGCTGTATGTGCAGGCGGGAATCATCTGAAAAGACGACGTCTTGTGGGGCGCATCCGTGTCTGGGTGCCTCTCTCCACCAACATTTCTTTACGTCAATAGAATTCTTCTGGGTTTGGGGCCGCATTATCAACTATAAAATTCCGACGTTTCGGCGACTATTGCAAGACGCCTTCCTCAGGATGTATTGCTAACTTAGCAATACAAGCCTTCCTCAGGATGTATTGCTAACTTAGCAATACACCCTGATGAAGGCGTCTTGCAATAGTCGCCGAAACGTCGGAATTTTATAGTTGACAATGCGGCCCCAAACCCAGAAGAATTTTATTGACTGTGACAACGGCCGCGGAAGCGTACGTTTACATCTCTTTACGTGCCGATGGTCTCACTGCTACCGAGTGAAGGGAAGCTGGAGTCCTTGATACAGCAGATGTCACGGCGCTGTTCTTACGGATAATTGTCTTGCTACGAACAAACCTACTTTATGACTCAATCAACGTGATGTGGTTATACGATAGAACATGGCCGAGAGAACGATATGTGTCGCTTTTAATGTGCAGATACTCACGAAGATGCAATATGGGCTGTAATTATCGTAAGGCGGCGAAACTTGGTAGACACATCAATATGTTAATGCGAACCCGATTTAGTCGGGAAAACAAATTAGCGCCAATTTTGTCCAACACGTGCGTATCTGGCGTTGTGCGCTGATTGTATGACGGTAAGATATGCACGCTGTTATTTGACAAGCCATAACGTTAGTGAACAGTGTGGTTTCAGAGAAGAGAGACGTGCGCGGTTAGTGAAACTGTTTTATGTGTAAGGCAGCATTTATCTACATCTACGTCTACATAGGTACTCTCTAAATCATACTTAAATGCATCGCCGAGGGCTCATCTAAACCCCTTCACAATAATTCTCTATTATTCCACTCCCGAACAGCAAGCGTAAAAAACGAAAACCTATACCTTTCCGTGCGAGCTCTGATTTTCCTTATTTTGTTGTAATGATTGTTTCCCCATGTGTAGGTCGGCGTCAACAAAATATTTTCGCATTTGGAGGAGAAAGTTGGTGATTGAAATTCCGTGAGAAGATCCCGCCGAACGAGAAACGCCTCTGTTTTGATGATTATCAGCCCAAATCCTGTATAATTACGGTGACACTCTCTCCCCTATCTCTCGATAATACAAAACGGGCTGCTCTTCTTTAAATTTTCTCGATGTACTCCGTTTATCTCTCTGGTAAAGATCGCACACCGCACAGCAGTACTCCAAAGGAAGACGGACAAGCGTAGTGTTGGTAGTCTCTTTAGTAGCTCTGCTGCATCTTCTAAAGGTTCTGCCAAGAAATGGCAGTCTTTGGTTCGCCTTCCGCACAACATTCCCTATGTGTTCTTTCCAATTTAAGTTCTTCGTAACAGTAATTCCTAGGTAGTTAGCTGAATTTATTACCTTTAGATTTGATTGATTTATAGTGTAACCCAAGTTTAACAGACACCTTTTAGCACTCATATGGATGACCTCACACCTTCCACTGTTTAGGGTCAATTGCCAATATTCTCACCATGCAGCTATCTTTTCTAAAACGTTTTCCAATTTGTTTTTGATCTTCTGATGACATTACTAGACGATAAACAACAGCATCAACAGCAAACAAGTCTTCATCATCATTCATCTCCACTAGGACCTTGGCTAGTACAGTGGCGCAGGTCTCCCGCATCGTCCCCTACGCTCCCCGGAGTACGGGACCTCATGATCATCATCATCATCATCTACGACGGCTGCTCAAATTGTCTCCTAAATAGTTTACCTAGATACAGGACAGCAGAGGACATATAACATCACCTAGGGTAACGTCAGAAATCACTTCCGATTAACTCGATGACTTTTCGTCAGTCACTGCGAACTGTGAGCTCTCTGACAGGAAATCACGAATACAGGCGCATAATTGAGACGATATTCCATAAGCACGAAATTTGATTACAAGCCCCTTGTGAGATACATGTCAAAACCCTTCTGGAGATCTAGAAATACGGAATCAATTTGAAATCCGTTGTTACTAGCACTCGACATTTCATGTGAGTAAAGAGCTAGTTCTGAGCGAGGTGGCGCAGTGGTTAGCACATTGGACTCGCATTCGGGAGGACGACGGTCAATCCCGCGTCCGGCCATCCCGATTTCGGTTTTCCAGATTCCCCCAAATCGCTCCAGGCAACTGCCGGCATGGTTCATTTGAAAGGGCACGGCCAGCTTCCTTCCCCATCCTTCGCTGATCCGATGAGACCGATGACCTCGCAGTTTGGTCCCTTCCCCCAAACAACCCAACCAAATCCGATGTTGACACCTTCCGCTACCACAGGACACTGATCAGACGTGGATATTGAGCCTTCTTATATACTCTAAGATCCAAGATGATGGTACTCCCAATCATTTGATCATGATGTCTTGTGTTTCACAAGAACGATGTTTCCAAAATCCATGTTGACTGTGTGTCAATAGCTGCATTAAGTGCTGCATTGAGGGAGTATTACCGACTGAAAGGTCTGAGGAGTGTCCCGATGCCATTAAATGGTAAGAAGGTAACAACGAAACTCAAAAACACGGGCGAGCTTGGTGTGGCACCGGGAAGAAAACGCCGTCCTATCGCGATGCAAGTTATTGGCGAGGTTGCTGTTGCTGTAACCAACCATACAGCTCATCTACCGGGTAGTGCTACTGCTCGTGCAGTATTATGAGAATTTTCCTTTCATGGTCAACAGTACAGAAAGTTTTACTGTCTATGTTATGTGGTGCCCGTACAAGATCCCGAAGGTGCAGTAACTGAAACAACATACGCACCATCGTTCTAAATTTGCTCTTCGCCTTCTGACACAGATCAAAGTTGATGACATGTCTCCGGACAATATTCTGTGGAGTGATAAGGCACATTTTACACTACATGGTGCAGTGAATACACAGAACTGCTGAATTTGAGCTACTGTAAAACCACTTGCTGTGCACGAAGAGCGACAGTACTCGTCGTATCTCATCGTATGGTGTGGGCTTATTCTCGGCCCGTTCTTCTTTGAACAGAATGCACTCAGGGGGCCTGTCAGGTGTACTGTGACGTCCGCACGTTTCCTGCTGTGGAAGAGTGCAACTATGTGGAAACCACTGTTTTCATGAAAGATCGGGCAGCATCTCATGTCGCTCGCTCAGTGAAAGATCATCTTAATGCAGCCTACCACAAACCTGCCTCTAGACATTTTTCAGATACATAGTCCGCAAGATCACCTGATCTGAATCCATCTGTCCTTTGGCTCTGAGGAGATCTACCGTAGAAGTAAGCGTTTACCAGAGACACGTTCAGTCTCTGCTTAATCTGAAGGCCAGTACCATATACAGTAACACGTTGCTCGGATTCCATCAGAACTGCTGCGAGTAACTGTTGATGATGTCATTTTACGGATGTAGCATCTCATCTACGTCTCCGGGAACAAATCGTGTAGGCGCCGGTTAATAATAAAATCGACGTCATTTGTTGACCTTTTTTTCCCATGTCTCGTTCGTAACCAATTACGTATGGAAACATTTCTATGTTTGCATTCAAAGCGCCACATTTTCACTGATGGCCCAAACTTGAACTAATTTTCTTCCAGCGTAAATAGGTTCCGCACTAACGCATTAGAATACGAAGTTTCGCTGCCATACGATAATTAAATCCTACTCTGGACCTCTATGAGCAGCTGTACTTTAATTATAGCCACACAGTATTTCATAGCGTTTACTATGGCCATTATGACCTATTGATCGCATTTTTACATGACAGTCATCGAGTCCCGACCAACACGGATAATAACATCGCGGAACAATCTCGAAAGATGTCAGTCCTGCCACTGACGATTTCCGACACGTTATGTTGAGATTTCTCTTCCTTGCACGATATGTAACGCCGTCTTCTCAAGAACAACTAATATTCATATATGACTGATCCGGAAATAACCCAAAATAGTGTCGATCCCTCGGTTCCCACCCAGGTTCTCAGAAGGTTTTCTCCCCTGATCGTCCCCTTTATTTCCGATTGAGAACTCCTCTTAGAACGACGAGCTTGCCTGATACTTGGCTGAAAAGAACCGAGGCTCAATAATATGCTAGATCTCAAATATCCTTCTCTTCCTCTACGAATAGAGGAAGGAACAAAAAAATAAAAAATAAAAAACAAGCGATAAAGTCGGTGAACTTTGCATGAGCCCTAGGTTCCTGAATCTATTGGCTACCCACAGACACCACAACGGAACCACGCTTTCGTGTTCATGTGTGTGTCTGCTTATTTAAAATGCCTCACATAATTGAAATATCTTATCGATTGTAAAATATGTGCAGTGATTCGTTTACTATGCTTAAAACACCCGAAAATCGTCTAAATTCGTTGTCAGGTCAGTGAAGTTTGCAGAAGAGCGTTATGTGCAGTGGAAACTTTTGTGTCATTGTTGCCACTGCGGTGTATTTTACCATGCGAGGCAAGGGGAGGATGTTGTTTGGTGGCCGGAATCCTCTTTCTAGAGAGTGGCGCACATAAAGCCGGCCCCTGCGCTGAAAGGAATATGAATTAAGAAAATCAACGTACATCATGTCTTTCTTACATTTTTATTGTACAGTTTCATTATTAACTATGTAATTAACAGTTTAAGTAACAGATTTACTTTTATTAGTTTAATAAGCATAGTTTAGAAAGGAATTTTAAGTCAGCGTTCAAAATATTCTCCGCCAACATCCAAGCAAAGTTGTGCACGTCGAAGCATGTTAAGGAAAACACTTTTCAGTACTCTTTGAGGACTGTTCGAAATTTCTTCACATATGTTGTTTTTTAATGTGTCAAGTGTTCTGGGATTGTTGCAGTAGACTCTAGCCTCTAGAAATCTCCAGAGGTAAAAGTCACATGCTGACAAATCGGTAGAGCGAGGTGGCCACAAGCCCTTAGTAATGGTCCTCTCTTCTGTAAAATCAGTATATATACGAGCTAAGGGAAAATCCGACGTATGAGAAGTTGTCCCATCTTGCTGGAAATATGCACAACATTTTTCGTTTGGGGTTAACAGAACCGAAAATTCATTGTAGAGTTGCAAGTAAACATGTGAAGAACAATCGGCCGATAATTCTGTTACCTGCCTCATGATGACTGGGTGTTGTGTGATGTCCTTAGGTTAGTTAGGTTTATGTAGTTCTAAGTTCTAGGGGACTGATGACCATAGATGTTAAGTCCCATAGTGCTCAGAGCCAGATACAGCACACCATACCCCAATTTTTAAAGCGTGTAACGGCTTTTGCAATATGCCATGGGGATTCTCTGTATCGCAGTGTCTTGTGTTTTGTGAATTACGTAACCCGCAAATGAAACCAAGCTTCATCCGTCGAAAAAAGAGGAATGTATTAAGATGTCCCCCAGCGACATTTTCCAGCAACCAGTTACAGTAATGTGTACGCTTACCGTTTTCCGCTTTACTTGCTGAACAACACTCACACGGTAAGGTTTCATTTTTAAGCCATGAAGGATGCGTTGACATGACCTGCGAGATATTCCACATTGCTGTGGTGTTGACTTGTAGGGACTTCTTTCGATGTGTGCTGTCACGTTTGCAACACTGCCTGTCGAACGCCACTGAATCGTTAATTTTGCAAGAATATTACTTTCAGTAAACTTTTCATGAAAAGTGTCACGAACAACAGTAATGGATTCAGACCGCACATATTCTTCAACAATGAACACACGTTCTTCAATGGAGGAAGGCTTGACAATGAAGTACACGGTTTATAACGACTACTTTCCGTATGAACTACTCACAGGCTACTGCTGTTGGAAGGTGGCAAAGAAACTGAGAAGCTAGTAATGCTACTCACGAGCATTCGAATTCCTGTTCGGCCCGGTTTTATGTGCGCCACCTTGTATAACGCAACTGCACACATGTATTAAAAGGGTTCTTTATTCATAAGAACAAGAAGTTACTTATCTTAAAGCAGGCTGTAGTGGTACAATCTCTTCCGTAATAGTCCACGTTAGCCTGCCTGCCGGCCGGCCGCTGTGGGCGAGCGGTTCTACGCGCTTCAATCCGGAACCGCGCCGGTGATACGGTCGCAGGTTCGAAGCCTGCTTCGGGCATGGATGTGTGTGATGTCCTTAGGCTAGTTAGGTTCAAATGGTTCAAATGGCTCTGAGCACTATGGGACTTAACATCTATAGTCATCAGTCCCGTAGAACTTAGAACTACTTAAACCTAACTAACCTAAGTACAGCACACAACACCCAGCCATCACGAGGCAGAGAAAATCCCTGACCCCGCCGGGAATCGAACCCGGGAACCCGGGCGTGGGAAGCGAGAACGCTACCGCACGACCACGAGATGCGGGCGGCTAGTTAGGTTTAAGTAGTTCTAAGTCTAGGGGATTGATGACCTCAGATGTTAAGTCCCATAGTTCTCAGAACCATTTGAACCATTTAGCCTGACTGCCAGCGAAGGAGAAGTCCCACTATAAACACTACACTCTCATAGCTGGTAATGTAAAACTGACAGACGCCAACTAGAATAGTGACTGATTCTGTGATTGTGACAGACTGCAACTGACTGGGTGACTGCCTGGAACTATGACTGACTGAATGACTGGGCTGACTGTCTGTAACTGACTGACTGGCCCTCCGGTCCGCAGCAACGATCTAAATACTGGCGGTCGAGGTGGCGTTGGGGCGCGTTGCTTGTGAGTCTGTCTTTGGCCTCTCTCCTGATAGGTGCGCTTGATTCAGAGCCTGTTATAGATCTTATTGCAACCTCTTTGCCGACTGGTGTGCTGGCGACAGCTTACGCCAGCACAGAAACGGTAATAAAATGGGTTCAGTTATTTAAAGTTTGTCTTACTAAAGTTCGTGATAAAGTCGAAGTTGCTGACCGTACTTGATGCAGAAGGTTGCTGCAAAATTTGAAGAAACAGATGCCTTACGATTTCCGTATACAGTGAGTATCGAATAGTTTTAAAAAATGTTTGTGCTCTGCGAAAATCTTACACAACGCATAAGCTACTGAAAGTTATGCTCACTCTGGGTGCAGAAAATTTTGATTCGAGTAGCCACTGTATTGAATTTCCGTGAGTAGTACAGTAATCAAGGTGATTAATTTTTTATTTGAATTTTCATTAGAAATCATACATATGTGGCTGATGTTACACCAGGCCGAAATAATAACCTGTGGAATACAGACACTCAACAATAGCAAATAAAGTGTTCTGGCAAACAGTTTGAGCGCAGAAAATTATGTACACTTTGTCCCTGGTAGGAAAGGGGTGTTGCTTGTCGATTGTTCGCCTCAGGATGTCGCGGTTCTCTTTTAAAAAATGGAGTATTGAATCCCGATCGATAACGTTCAGTAAAACTTCAAGTTGTTATAATTTGTCTCGGGCGAACCACCGCTACAAGAAGCCTAAAACAAAAATCCCCTGACAAATTTAAGTTACTTGTACAAGAACAATACTAGTGCAGTAGAATACGTATATGACTGCTTTTATAATGTCCCGCTGCTAACCACAGAATTCTACAAAACAAAACAAAGAATAAATAAGTGCCTCAATTTGACTTAGTTAAAAAAAAAACTGCGCACCCTGGAAACTGAATGAAAATAAAATAGTCTCGCTTTTACTTTAGTTCATTTTGTATAGAAAACAATGAACTGTTAAGAACAAATCAGAATATATTCTTAAATAAAATTACAGGCATTGCGTCTCGTAATAGTAACATCCCAACTGTCTTTCAAAAACATTCAACTCTAACGGCTCTGTATCAAATATACGTCAATTAGTAAAAAAGTAAAACAATGAATAATTATTTAATTTCATTACGTATTTTCTCATTTCTGTAGTTCAATGGCGGGATGTCGATTCTGCGCCTCCTCCGTATACACATATTGTCGTCTGGCTACTGCACTGCCTGAAACTCGAAGCTCGGCGACGACTCGCACATACTTGCTGACTAGATGAAACAACTTTCTTACAAAAACCATTAATAAAGGGATTTTTCCCACGTGTCGTCGTTCTTCCATCACTCAGCATCTTCATTTTTGAAGTTAACATTTTAGCAGGGAATACAAGAGCAGTATGTAACTATACCCTTACAAGGGCACGGTAACACAGTCAATTTTAGACATACTACAATACCTTAACCAAACGCTGCCGACAAATCTTCTTTTCAGTCCGAAATCTGGTTTCATACAACAATCCTTGTTACTCTAGACCATTGGTGGACAACCTGCCCACTAATAGTGGGTGTTCCAGTTTTCTCAGTGGGCGGTAGGCGGTAGCGGTATTTAAAACATTTCCATTAGGTTTTCATAAAATTTTGACGTTAAGTATTTGATATGTAATTATTTTTATATGCTTCAACTAGCTGAAACTCTGCTTTATATATTTTATAAATTTATTTCTCTACTTCATAAATCTCTGTTACTGTGGAACTGGTGGGCGGGTGGAAATTCTATTGCTGACAGGGACACAAATGTAGGAGGTAGGTAAAAGAGGTTGACGACCTCTGTTCCATGCTCTTCAAGACTCTTCACCCTTGCATAATTTTTACAACCTACATACAACTGATCTTGCTTACTAGAGCCAACAAGTTTTACCACCCACAGGTCGCTCCGTAACTAAATTGGCAAATCCTAATGAGTGAATCCAAAACAAAAGGCACTGCTGAGTAAACTGGCTTTTTTTGTGTTTCATGTGACCACATGCGGTTCCACGAACACAGTTCCTCACAGCATCATATGGCTGTTAACAACTTAGCCACTTCCCGTACAGCTATGACCAACAACTGTTTTCTACACTGAAAAATCATTTTGGCGCTCAGTGTCCCGACAATTATAATTGTGTAAAAAGGACTGTTCAGCAGTAATCGGCTAACGAGAAAGCAGTTTATAAGAGAGTGGATCGTTTGTTATAATAATAATGTTAGTGGAAATTACATTGAAAACCAAATCAAGGTATAGACTTTTATGTAATATATAACTCTTTTCAAAAATACACTTATGTTTATTTAATATGCAGATGAGAACTTAAACAAAAATCTACCAAATCGTTTTTGACGATACCTTGCTGGCTTAGTGTCGCTTATGAGCAAATTGACAAGCAAATTGACAGCCACTGCCACTGTTAACTTAATGCTGACCCTATTTGGACTAGGTGAGTTTTGGTATTTTGATTAGTGAGATACATGAAGTGAAGAGGACTGCTCAAGACAGAAAGTTTTGACTGCACTGCAAAGGGCTAACCCTTTGAAAGAAGAAGAAAGAAAATGAGAGGAATCGAGAGAACTAAGGATCCTACGCCCGCAGGGTGGAGCCTCTTGTCACTTTTACGCGCACATCTTCACAACTTGTTAGGTCTTGTGTGGCCACCTGTTGATAAACTGCCTGTCAACTTCTGTCTCGACTTCTTTGGTCGACGTTTGTTTGATTATTTTTCTGACGTTTCGCCAGGACGAGTGGTGAAACTTCGACAATCAGGTCATCAGTCCCCTAGAGCTTAGAACTACTTAAACCTAACTAACCTAAGGACATCACACACATCCATGCCCGAGGCAGGATTCGAACCTGCGACCGTAGCGGTCTTGCGGTTCCAGACTGCAGCGCCTTTAACCGCACGGCCACTTCGGCCGGCTCTGGATATGTTAGTAGCAGTTAGTTGCAGTAGTCTCACTGCGATTCTTCCCAGACCTGGGGTGGAGCACGGTGTATGGCGTCTTTAAACGACACGTGGAGAGATATGTCTCCAGTGAGTGGAAGAGAAAACGTCGTGCCCTGGTGGTGTACGTAGCGCCCTTCATAGGAATATGGAGAGCTCTGTAGTAAAACCACGTAGTCTGCCGACGAGGAAATTGGAAACAAACAAACTTTTCGATCACACACATACCAGGGAAGGAGAGCATCATAGCGGATGCGCTGTCACGTTCATCTGCGGGGCTAGAAACAAGTGAGGTTAATCCACTGCAAGACGAAGACTACAGCTTGTTCTACATGAAGAAGGTTGCATTTGAGAATTATGTAACCTCGAGCCTCAAGGACATCAGCAACGAGAAGGACAAGGATCCAGGTCTATTAGCACTAAAACAGAGAGTGAAAGACAAGAGAGAATCAAAACTGAGGCAGTTTTACTTAGCACGAAAAGCCATTCTGTTCTTTTGAAGTGAAGGAGAAGGTGTGTGCCCTGGCGCGTTTGCATTCCAGATGGACTAGTGAACAAAATCATCTGGCACACGAACCTGAATTATGCACGTTTTGGACCCAAGAAGTGCTACTTAAAATTACGCGCACTGTGCTATTTCAAGAAAATGGACAGAAGAGTCAGGAGGGTTTTGGCTGTATGCACTCTGCAAAGCCTGTCAGAGGTCAAAGCACTTCACTGTGGCAACGCAAGCACCTCTATATCCCATCAAAGTTGAAGCATCTTGCAGCAACAGATTTAATGGACCCACTCGTGCGAACAAATAGAGGATACCAATACATCCTTGTGGTAGTAGAGCTGACATACAGGTACGCCGCTTTAACCCCGCTCAAAAAAGCAACTGTACAGTCAGTATGTAGAGCATTCTGCAAAGATTTCCCCACGCAAGTCGGCCATGTCGACAGGATCATCTCCGACAATGGACCTCAGTTCCGGTCAGAGAAGTGGAAAAAGAGGTTGCGGAAACACAGAAGCAAATCCATATTCGCTTCCATACGACATCCATAATCGTCGCCAGCAAAGAGAGTGATGAAAAGTCTGCGAAACCTCTGCCGTATCTACTGCGCGAAACGACACGCCACCTGGGATATTTTCCTACGTGTCTTCCAGGGCGTGATAAACGAGTTGCCTCACGGTGTCAGCAAAATAGCACCAATAATAGTTCTCAAGAATAGGCAACCCACTGATGTCACCCGTGAAGTTGTAAATTTTCCCCCGCTAACTCGAGAACAACACCAACAAGTTGTTGACCTTGCACTCAGGAGATTGCGTGAGGCACCAGAGAAACGGAAAGAGAGTTGGGATAGAAAAGCGCGCGAGAGAGAGCATCGAATTGGCCAAAAAGTGCTCGTTAGAACTTTCCGTCTATCTAACAAACAGAAAGAGCTGTGCCACAAATTCTTCCCACCTATTATGGACCCGTCCATGTCCGGAGAATCGCTCACTTGAACCCTCTGAAGTTAGAGACCTTGAAATCAAGGAAATGTCTTGGCATCCACCATATCTGTCAAGTCAAGCCATTCGTAGAATAAGTGTACATAGTGGATTTATAGATCAGCGAAGGTGCACTATGTAAATAGTCTCCATGGATTAATTGTTTAACCCAATTATTGTTCATAGTGTGTTGATTAGCGTAAGTTTCCATTTGCTCTATTTCGGTGTAATTTTGTTTCTTTGTCATTTCCATTAGGTTTCAGCATGAGTCTTTGTTGAACGTGGTCAAATGAGTTGGATATCTGTGACCCTTCACGCCAACATTCATTGGCAGGTGGCAAATTGAATTAAAATTCCGTTGCGGGTTACATCACTTTTTGTGGCATGCCAAGCAGGGCACGTTGCAATACTGAGTACTCCAAACAATTGCGTACTGCTGTTATTTCGTTGGACTTCACAATTGTTGTCCGATCTCTGCTCCCAGGAGTGCTACGAGATCTGTCGCAGTTTGACTGCAATTGCACATCGTACTCTGTCGTAGCATTCTCGTAGAAGAGCGTGCACAAGCGTCACCACGCCCAATGAAATTGTTTCTGTTTACTTTCGTGGTTTCTTGTACACTGCCCAAGCGACGGTTGTACGTCACTTTATGTTTTTCGTGGTGTCAAGAAGGCAAATCGTTCCGTAGAGCATGTGCGTATCGTTTTTCGGATGAGTTTCGTATGGTGCTTGCGGTCCACACTTTTGGCGTGTGTCGATGCTAAGACTCGGTGTGTTATCAGCCATCGCCTGTCGTGCCGTGTAGCCTGTCTCGTGGTGGAATTTTGTCAGCACCATGTGATCGCCTTCGGCGAAACGTTGTGTATGGGGATTTAGCACGGACAAGTGCAAGTCATGGTCGAGTGACGAACCCCAGACCCGGAAATAGGAAGCAGAAACGGAATGATGGACCATGGATGAGACTTGAGATGATGATGATTGGTTTGCGGGGCGCTCAACTGCGTGGTTATCAGCGCCCGTACAATTACCCAATCTTTGCTCAGTCCAATTTCGCCACTTTCCTGGATGATGATGAAATGATGAGGACAACACAAACACCCAGTCATCTCGAGGCAGGTGAAAATCCCTGACCCCGCCGGGAATCGAACCCGGAACCCCGTGCTCGGGAAGCGAGAACGCTACCGCGAGACCACGAGCGGCGGACGATGAGACTTATATTAGAAACTATATATACAGGGTGGTCAGAAAACGTGTGAAATGCTTGTAGGGAAGTTACAGGGCAGGTTGTACTGAAGCATAAATGTTAAGGAAAAAATTCGATATGTTGCTCCGTTTCCGAGTTATTTAGCATAGAATTTAGCTAATCGGGGCGTCGCGCGTTCACATTCAAGCGGCCTGCCAGAGGCGGTGTTGCACAACGAGTGCTTTGTCTCGTTCGCTGAAACTTGAATTTACGCGCGCGACGATCTGATTGGCTAACTTCAATACTAAATAACTCGGAAACGGCCCAACGTATCGAATTTTTTTTCGTAACATTCATATCTCAGTACAACCTGCCCTATACATGTATATATCGCAGTTTGCTTGTGTTTCATTCCAGCAGCAGCGATCCTGACAAAAGAGACTTCAGGCATCCTTGCACTATGTAAAATTACTTGTACACAATCATAATCTACAAAGATTTCAGGCAAATCACCAGCACCTCTGTGAATAGACGCACTTCATAACCACTTCAGCGTCAGCAGACAACACCGCTGGACATCGAAAAATAAAAGAGGAGTATACAAGGAATAGAATGCATGAAATTTCGCTTCGGTAGTATTAGTGAAGGTGGAGGTGTAGAGGTAGCGCCATCGTAAAATTAGAGTGCATGGAGGAGTAGAACTAACAAAAACTAACAAAAACACATGCACAGACAAAGACACCTCACACCACATAATTTACGTCCATACAACATTAACAAGGCCCTGAAGTCATTAAATTTATTTTTGGATATTGCGTCCTTAGTAACATTACAAATAAAATAAGAAAAAAAATTTTGCTTTCATTATTTTTTTCTGCATGTTCATTATATCGATATAATGACATCTGTGAGAGAATATGGCATTTGACCACACTTGAGAATTTTGCAGACTCCAGAACCAACATGGCAGATTGGACATCACGGCCCACGCCATCCAGTGAAAGGCGAGTGGAGCGTGCAGCAGTAATGAGTCAGCTGTAGCAGCAGGTGAGGGGGCACCACCCGCAGTGACAGAAGCAGCTGTTGCCAGCTGATGCACCTACATCACGCAACCCGGTCATCTACCAGTGGAGCCTCAAGCCAGCACAGACACCGGGACGCCACCACACGCCGGGAACGACCCCCTAGCGGCTAACGACCCACCATGCCACAAATCTAGGGACAAGTGAGTCACGTGGCACCACAGTCAATGTGTGCGCCATGCCTAACAGACTCTGTGGGGTGCCGAGAGTGACATGTCCCGTCGACAAAAGCCCATCTTCTGGTGGAATTTTGTCAGCACCACGTGAGCGCCATTGGCGAAATATTGTGTGTGGGGAATTAGCACGGACAAGTGCAAGTCATGGTAGAGTGGCGAACCCCATACCCAGAAACTGGAAGCAGAAACGAAATGATGGATCATGGATGTGAATTAAATTATATAATGCATAATGCTTTTGTTTCATTTCAGCAGCAGCGATCCTGACAGAGGACACAGGAAGCATCCTTATACTATGTAAAATTACGTGTACACAACCATTAAATGCCACTTCAAAGGTTTCAGGCAAATCACCAGCACCTGAGTGAGTAGACGCACTTCCTGGCCACTTCATCATCAGCAGACAACATCGAAAAATAAAACGATAGTATACAACGAATAAAATGCATGAAAATTCGCTTCGGTAGTATTAGCAAAGGCATAGGGTAGTACAATAAGTTAGTATTTAGTATTGGGAGAAGTCTACACGTTTGGTGGAGGTATAGAGGTAGTGCCACGGTAAAATTAGAGTGCATTACAGGAATAGAACTAACCAAACAACTAACAACAACACTTGCACACACAAGCAAAGACACCTCACACCACATAATTTATGTCCATACAACGTTAACAGGGCCCAGCAGTCATCAAATTAATTTTTTTGGATTTGCGTCCTTAGTAATAACATAAATAAAAAACTAACTAAATAAATAAATATATTAAGTAAAAAAATTTTGTATTCAAACTTATTTTCTTTTCTGCAAATTGATTATATAAATGTAATGACATTTGTGAGAGAATATGGCACTTGACCACACTTGCGGATTGTGCAGACTCCATAACCAACATGGCAGACTGAACAGCATGGCCCACTGTCTCAATGACTCAGCTGTAGTGGCACAGGTGTGGCGGACCCCGTACTGTGACAGAACCGGGCCATGGCCAGCTGATGCACCTACGTGATGCAGTCCGGTCATCTACCGGTGCAGACAGCAGAACATCACAAGCCAGTGCAGACAGCAGGACGCCACTGTGCGCCAAAAGCACCCTAGCGGCCAACGACTCGCCAGATCACTATTTGAGGGACAAGCGAGTCATCTGGCACCACAGTCGGTGCGTGCACTGAGCCTGACTAACTCAGCCGGCTGCCGAGAGGGACGAGTCCCAACGACAACATGCAAGTTAATCCAATGTCTCATGCCAGCAGGCGCGTTCCGATGCAGAGGTGTACGGGAAGAGCAGGGCTGCCCCACATCACGCTAATGCTGAACGGATTTCTACACCAGGGGGTGGGTTGCACGTCAAATGCAATGCTGTCACACCAGTCACTGACAGCTAACTGCTGCCTGACCAGGGTGATGCCAAAGGTCCAGCTGCGGTCCGTAAGTTGCCCAAAGACGCCAGTTGCTGCCCAGTCGCCAAATGGTGCCGTGAGATGAGACGGAATGCCAGAGACATCTGCTGCCATTTCTGCCACTTCATGCGCTGAGTGGGAAGCCATTCCACTTTGGCGCAAATTGCTGTTCTTCGGACCTACCAGTCACAGTTTGTGCGACTGCATAAGTACCATGTTTTCTATGCATGTGGCATTTTCAATTGTAAAATTTGTCTCCTCAGGGACCCTTGTGGAGGGAGCGATAGGATACTTTTTTGTAATATCATTATGTAATATCTTTTGTTTTTTTGTACGTATCAATTGAACTGTCTTGATAGTGAGACATTTTTGTCTGCACATTTGTTAATGCTCTGATTATGTGCCTGTATTTGTTTTGATGTTGTAGAAAATAATACACAAATTTACGCACTGTAGGTAATAAGACAAACAGATCACATATGTGATTTCATTGTTCATTGAGAATGTATGTGTTTGATGATTGAGACCGAATGAGTGATAGAGCAGGGGTAAAACAATGAGCAGAGAACAGTTCATACTCAAGGACATTCTAAATGATTAGGGAGATTAGTCATCTCTGACCTCAGGATATGGCGTGAATGGGTATATTTCGTTGCTGTGAGGCCTTTTAACCACCTATCAAATGTTTATCGGAAGTCTTTGATGTAGCAATGACCCCTGGGTCTGACATAATTCATAATACTCACAGCAAAGTTTATATGTACTCTTGCTGGCTTGCAGCTTAATGTGAGTGAATGACCACTTGAATGAATGAGGTCATGCTAGGACGTGTTTTAGCCATGGGCAATCTTGATTGGCAAAGTTACCTTTTTTCGCATATATATCGGTTATCAATATGAGATTCGCCTATTATTTTCAGTGATTTCTTCTGGTTCGTGTCACACTAAACAATATTGAAGTGAGACACTACTCATGCCAAAATCAATGGGAGCATAGGGCAGTGAGAGAGGACAAGTTACCCTCTCACCTATTTTTCATACACCGAAAACTATTAAAGACTCTATTACACTCTGACGCACCTTGAGAGAGACTAGAAAGTTAACGCCCTGAGCAGACGTTGATGGAGCCTGGTAGAGCGCTAAAAGCATGAGGTATTTTTATGATTCTTAGCTCGTAGAAACGGCATGTTCGGAACTGGCGGCGAGCCCATCCTTCAGTAAATCTTGTCGGACAGGTCCACAGCCGTACAGGGCAGACAGAGCAGCCCCTTGTCGAGACAGTCTCGAGTATAACAATGTCGCTGTACCAGCATTGGCGCCAGCCGAAGGCTGGGTTGGGGGGATGGACTGAAGAGACGCACCTACACAGTTGAGTCATAAACTACGCATTGTGTGCAGAGCCACACGTAATAAAAATAAGTTTTCGTGTTCGCCGATACTGAAAATAGGTCTGTGACCCACTTCCATCGGCCACCTCGGTTGCATAAGATACTCTGGCGTCCGAGAAACGTTTACGGATAGAATCTATATTACATCTCACAGCTAGGACTAACAAGTTCCAAGGCACAAGTGATTTAGATAATGATCTATAAGAGTGTATCTGTTCGATTCCTGCTGTGGGAAGCGACGCGACTTCAGAAAAACAGCATCTTCCCCCTCCGCGAAAACTTAAAAAAGCCAGCAATTGGCGGTTTCTTCTTTTTCCAGAGAGCAGGTTTCTTAATTCTTGCCCTGGTTCGACAGGAGTTCGTGCTGTCATGTGGGAGGCGAGATTTAGCGCCTCTAGAGCCCTGTGATTGGCTCAAGATGGGGTGAAGGCCCTGTCGTTCGTGCACTTTGTGGGAAAACAAAATTTTTTTCTGAAGAGGTGCAATGCACTAGGGTGCTGTACTTTGGTCTGGAGGGACGTCTGGTCGATGCTCTGGCATGTAGAGTTGGTGCTTGGGACTTGTCCTGAGACTGACTTCACTTGCAAGTAGTTTAGACTGGGGAGCCTGTGATGAAGTTCTTACTGTACCGACCGTTTGGTATCTTTGTGTGCTCTGCCGTATAAGTGAACCACATTGGTCCTTTGTACGACCAGCAAACGAGTGTGTCACATACTGAAATCTACTGTGATTTCAGGGCTCTAGTAGAGAGTAAATTGCAATCCGTCTGCGTGATCGCTAGACCGTGAGATTTATGCATTACTTTCGTGGCCGCGACCGATTCACAGGTGCCGCATCACGTCTCGTCTCCGTCGCACACATCTCGCAAGCTGCAAGTTACATCGCTGCACGCAGCAAACAGGGTAACGTACTGTTGCTCCGGCCTTTTCTGAGCGTACAGATCTCAATCGCCACTTGCTCTCAGCTGCACCTATACTGAGAAACGTCTGTACATTATCAAAGTATGCTCAGCGTCAGATGAATTCAGATTGCGTTATCGACATTTTTAGGGCCAGATTACTTGACTCACTTCTGCCACCCAGGATCCTTGTCCACTGCGGTTTTAAACCAACTGTTAGTTGTTACTGTTTACAAACAAAACTTGTGGAGCATAATTTTTTGTCTGTCTTCGTTTTGGGAAAATAAATGTTGCCAGTGAACTAAATTTTGCATACATTCTCAGTCATTTTTATATAGTCCAAACTGTGATAACTTTCAAGAAACAAAATTTTGTGATTGCGCACCCGTTCCCCAGTAATGACTATTTATAAAGGAGGGAATGTACTTCCACTTTATAAAATTTATCAAGCAGAGTTTCAGCAAGTTAAAGGATTTAATAAAAGTAATAATAATTACATACCAAATACTTTGTCAAAATTTTAGGAAAAACCAAAGAAAATGTTTTTAAATCCCCTACCATCTACAACCCACCGTGAAAGTTAGAACGCTCACTTGTAGTTTTATGTGTAACTCCTACGTCCATAACGATTATTATGCTTCCAGCGACCAAGCATGGCTCAGGGGCTGTTGATGACGGCTACCACGATGGAAGTGTAAACCCTGTCCACGTATTTTATTTTATTTATTTCTTTGGCTTTTTCGTCGTACAGAATATCATTAAATAGTGTGTGCCGTGAAAAAATATACAAAAATAATAATTTTTGACTTAGTAATTGCATTAATAAATCAATCATTTAAGTACACGTTTTCCAAATGCACGTTCTGTTTGTAGTTCGTAATTAAAATTGGAAATACATGGACAGCTGCAAAGAGTACTCAACGGTGGACGAAGTGCTCGCAGCTGCGGAAGGATTCCAGATTAAGAGGGAAGCACTCACCCCTAATTTTGACCCTGATAGTCTAATAATCATCGATCAAACTGGCTGCCAATAGCAATCGATGTACAATAGATTCCTTGTGGAACAAATGACGAAGACCCGTTTGATGATTCCTTCGCAGCACAGTATACTGTAACTGCTGCGCGAAAGATATTCCCTTACTTTCTCTTACATCTACACGAACCGTCCTGCAAATTGGGTTGGAATGTTTATCGAAGAGTTGAAGAGTTGACTGACAAATTAAAATGTGTTATTGTGACCAGCGCCAGATCGTGGGAGCTTACGATAGTGGTGTACGAAGAGAAATAAAATCAGTCATTCTTCCGAACGTAGGGCAAGAAAAGTTTCTTTACATTATTCGTTAGTAGGGAGGGCAGACTGATGAGACACTTCACGAAAAGATCTTTGTAGATAAAACACAGGCACGCACCTGCACCGTAAAAATTACCCCACTCAAATGTATTGCACTTTGCCAAACCTGTATTGTTTATTTTTACAGGCAGGTTAAAAATTTCACGAAAAAAATTCAAAAGGCTCGCGACTTGCTAAAGACTAATAGAAAAATCGCTTCGAAGGAAGATTCCATAAAACTACTTTTTTTAATTCTGCATATCAGTCTAGTGCACCAGCTTTCTGTGGAATGATCATATACCCGTGGTTTACATACAAGCTGATCGGAAGAAGAACATTTGTTTTATCCCTTCTGAAAAATCCGTGTGCCTGCAAGACAGTCGCTTTCACCAAATGTGCATGTCGCTCTAAGAATTTTTGTTTCGGCTGCTTCTGCGAGAAATACCATCCTGAATTCTGTTCTGTCACAGCAATCTATACGAACAATAGCGAGAAAGACGATTCTGTAATCTGTTCTGTAACAAACGGAATATACATTTGAAGGAAATTTGCTGTAATAATCGATTTATTAGTTAAATTACTACGGCGAAAACACCTTGAATGGCTAGAGATAGGGCGTTCTTACTCACAGACATGTACATGCAGAAATGATCAGCATTTGAACCACGTCGGCCCGCAGGTTCAGGGTCATCGTCGACATCTACTGGTAAAATGTACCCACGGTCTCGCTGTCGCTGTAAACCGAAAGCCGGCCGCGGTGGTCTAGCGGTTCTAGGCGCTCAGTCCGGAATCGAGGGACTGCTACGGTCGCAGGTTCGAATCCTGCCTCGGGCATGGATGTGTGTGATGTCCTTAGGTTAGTTAGGTTTAAGTAGTTCTAAGTTCTAGGGGACTGATGACCACAGATGTTAAGTCCCATAGTGCTCAGAGCCATTTGAACCATTTGAACCGAGGTGACTGAAGTGCTAATCATTCCTGCAAAACAAGAAAATGTACATTTCCTGTGAATATTGACGTCCTATCTCTAGTCATTCAAGGTGTTCTTGTTCTGTTTTTCTTTCATAAAAGTACGCGGGGGGGAGGAGATTTGAACTCGTCTAACCAGTATTATGGCCGTAAGATTTAGCCGCTGTGCTACGCTCACTTGGCCGAAACGTAGCTAAAGCTACGGGTGGAGGAGGTACGCATCGAACTTTAACAGCATACCTAAAATTCATCAACATCCATTGATAACAGATCTGATGGTCCTTTCATGAGATGCTGACGGCACGTGGCGCGCCGTAAGAATTCAACGTACTCAGCGTCGACAACGCACGAGGAACGACGTTTTCAAGTCAGTGCAAGTGGAAGTGATGATTCGTCATCAACTCGAACGTGGTCTTCAGCGAACAGCCGGTAATGGGACAGGCACAGTCTATATCGTTCATAACGGTCAACGTTAATCGCTACGGCGTGCAGCAAACACGTCGTATATGGGTGCCACTGTGCTATAGAGCGCAATCTTACGATCTGCTTAACCACAGTATTTTCTTTTAACGATTTCCAAATAGAACGGCGGTGGCAAAGGCGGAGTCAATTTTGTGGAGCCTGCGGACGTGAGTCTGATTAAGAGAGAGAGGTTGATGGAGTCGTGAAACGGGGTAAAGGGTAATCATGGCACCCGTAAAAAGACCGCACCAGCAGGCGTTTCAGCGGAGCCTGTGTTTATTTTTCCACCGGTTTGGGTTGACGACTTACGGTCGAGTTTATTGGGTACTAAAACGCTAAGTTCAGACCTAAAAGATTACCTACGACTTCTTCCGTCTGCATTTCCTAAGGAAGTAACCTTTTATCTCTCCTGGTGAGGGACCTGTCAAAAAGCCCTTGAGAGGCTGTTTGCAGCGGGTCCTGCTTAAAACGGTCACACCTATATTTCATAAATGACGCAACGTATCAAACCGGGGTTTTCTTAATATATGTAAAGGTAAGACCATACAACTCTGTAGGTGACGCTCACAATAGTTTCCTTAGATGCATATTTAAGCTACTATGATCTCTTAACAGAAAAAACGTTATTATTTATTTTATATATTCTCTGGCTTGTTTCGCCAGACTAGAATAGGCCTCCAGACTCCTTCTTACATCGAACCGGAAAATATACACACAAAACTTTATCAAAGTTTCATTTCCGCACATCATTTTAATTTACTTAGTTGCAGTCGGTAAACTAACAGTTACAGCTATAAAAATGGTTCAAATGGCTCTGAGCACTATGGGACTTAACTTCTGAGGTCATCAGTCCCCTAGAACTTAGAACTACTTAAACCTAACTAACCTAGGGACATCACACACACCCATGCCCGAGGCAGGATGCGGACCTGCGACCGTAGCGGTCGCGCGGTTCGAGACTGTAGCGCCTAGAACCGCTCGGCCACCACGGCCGACAGTTACAGCTATAACTACAAGAAATAAAAATATGATATAAGATTATCATAATATGGGAAAATGATATTAAATGTATAAATATTGGCAGAAGTCTCCAAAATAAAATTCCCCTGTAATGTCTGGCATTTACTGATCACCCTGTAGTCGTCTCCAATAAAAAACCGGAAGCAATCCAACCTGTGGAGAAACGCCGTGAAATATGGGCAAAAACTGGTTTCCCGATGTCATACGAGGAGACGCACTGTATGCAAGGGACCATATGCAGATTCACGACCAATCTTCAGGATCCAAACACACTACTTCTATAATCTACAACTAATTATGCATCGGCAAGGCTTTATCGGGGAGCTAACAAATCAGAAATAGCAAAACTGAGAAAAGCATTCAAACTCATCTGGAAGACAGACAAAAAAAACTTGCCGTTGGTGGGGAGGCTTGCGTGCCTCAGCGATACAGATGGCCGTACCGTATGTGCAACCACAACGGAGGGGTATCTGTTGAGAGGCCAGACAAACATGTGGTTCCTGAAGAGGGGCAGCAGCCTTTTCAGTAGTTACAGGGGCAACAGTCTGGATGATTGACTGATCTGGCCTTGCAACACTAGCCAAAACGGCCTTGCTGTGCTGGTACTGCGAACGGCTGAAAGCAAGGGGAAACTACGGCCGTAATTTTTCCCGAGGGCATGCAGCATTACTGTATGGTTAAATGATGATGGCGACCTCTTGGGTAAAATATTCCGAAGGTAAAATAATCCCCCATTCGGATCTCCGGGCTGGGACCACTCAGGAGGACGTCGTTATCAGGAGAAAGAAAAATGGCGTTCTACGGATCGGAGCGTGGAATGTCAGATCCCTTAACCGGGCAGGTAGGTTAGAAAATTTAAAAAGGGAAATGGATAGGTTATAGTTAGATATAGTAGGAATTAGTGAAGTTCGGTGGCAGGAGGAACAAGACTTTTGGTCAGATGAATACAGGGTTATAAATACAAAATCAAATAGGGGTAATGCAGGAGTAGGTTTAATAATGAATAAAAAAATAGGACTGCGGGTAAGCTACTACCAACAGCATAGTGAACGTATTATTATTGTGGCCAAGATAGACACGAAGCCCACGCCTACTACAGTAGTACAAGTTCATATGCCAACTAGCACTGCAGATGATGAGGAAATTGGTGAAATGTATGATGAGATAAAAGAAATTATTCAGGTAGTGAAGGGAGACGAAAATTTAATAGTCATGGGTGACTGGAATTCGAGAGTAGGAAAAGGGAGAGAAGGAAACATACTGGGTGAATATGGATTGGGGGAGAGAAATGAAAGAGGAAGCCGTTCGGTAGAATTTTGCACAGAGCATAACTTAATCATAGCTAACACTTGGTTCAAGAATCATAAAAGAAGGTTGTATACATGGAAGAATCCGGGAGATACTAGAAGGTATCAGATAGATTATACAATGGTAAGACAGAGATTTAGGAATCAGGTTTTAAATTGTAAGGCATTTCCAGGGGCAGATGTGGACTCTGACCACAATCTATTGGTTATGAACTGTAGATTAAAACTGAAGAAACTGCAAAAAGGTGGGAATTTAAGGAGATGGGACCTGGATAAACTGACTAAACCAGAGGTTGTACAGAGTTTCAGGGAGAGCATAAGGAAACAACTGACAGGAATGGGGGAAAGAAATACAGTAGAAGAAGAATGGGTAGCTCTGAGGGATGAAGTAGTGAAGGCAGCAGAGGATCAAGTAGGTAAAAAGACGAGGGCTAGTAGAAATCCTTGGGTAACAGACGAAATATTGAATTTAACTGACAAAAGGAGAAAATATAAAAACGCAGTAAATGAAGCAGGCAAAAAGGAATACAGACGTCTCAAAAATGAGATTGAGAGGAAGTGCAAAATGGCTAAGCAGGGATTGCTAAAGGACAAATGTAAGGGTGTAGAGGCTTATCTCACTAGGGGTAAGATAGATACTGCCTACAGGAAAATTAAAGAGAAGGAAAATTAAAGAGACCTTTGGAGAAAAGAGAGCCACTTGCATGAATACCAAGAGCTCAGATGGAAACCCAGTTCTAAGCAAAGAAGGGAAAGCAGAAAGGTGGAAGGAGTATATAGAGGGTTTATACAAGGGCGATGTACTTGAGGACAATATTATGGAAATGGAAGAGGATGTAGATGAAGATGAAATGGGAGATACGATACTGCGTGAAGAGTTTGACAGAGCACTGAAAGACCTGAGTCGAAACAAGGCCCCGGGAGTAGACAACATTCCATTAGAACTACTGACGGCCTTGGGAGAGCCAGTTCTGACAAAACACAACCATCTGGTGAGCAAGATGTATGAGACAGGCGAAATACCCTCAGACTTCAAGAAGAATATAATAATTCCAATCCCAAAGAAATCAGGTGTTGACAGATGTGAAAATTACCGAACTATCAGTTTAATAAGTCACAGCTGCAAAATACTAACGCGAATTCTTTACAGACCAATGGAAAAACTGGTAGAAGCCGACCTCGGCGAAGATCAGTTACGGTTCCGCAGAAATGTTGGAACACGTGAGGCAATACTGACCCTACGACTTATCTTAGAAAATAGATTAAGGAAAGGCAAACCTACATTTCTAGCATTTGTAGACTTAGAGAAAGCTTTTGACAATGTTGACTGGAATACTCTCTTTCAAATTCTAAAGGTGGCAGGGGTAAAATACAGGGAGCGAAAGGCTATTTACAATTTATACAGAAACCAGATGGCAGTTATAAGAGTCGAGGGACATGAAAGGGAAGCAGTGGTTGGGAAGGGAGTGAGACAGGGTTGTCGCCTGTCCCCGATGCTATTCAATCTGTATATTGAGCAAGCAGTAAAGGAAACAAAAGAAAAGTTCGGAGTAGGTATTAAAATCCATGGAGAAGAAATAAAAACTTTGAGGTTCGCTGATGACATTGTAAATCAGTCAGAGACAGCAAAAGACTTGGAAGAGCAGCTGAACGGAATGGACAGTCTCTTGAAAGGAGGGTATAAGATGAACATCAACAAAAGCACAACAAGTATAATTGAATGTAGTTGAATTAAGTCGTGTGATGCTGAGGGAATTAGATTAGGAAATGAGACACTTAAAGTAGTAAAGAAGTTTTGCTGTTTGGGGAGCAAAATAACTGATGATGGTCGAAGTAGAGAGGATATAAAATGTAGACTGGCAATGGCAAGGAAAGCGTTTCTGAAGAAGAGAAATTTGTTAACATCGAGTATTAATTTAAGCGCCAGGAAGTCGTTTGTGAAAGTATTTGTATGGTGTGTAGCCACGTATGAAAGTGAAACATGGACGATAAATAGTTTGGACAAGAAGAGAATAGAAGCTTTTGGAATGTGGTGCTACACAAGAATGCTGAAGATTAGATGGGTAGATCACGTAACTAATGAGGAGGTATTGAACAGAATTGGGGAGAAGAGGAGTTTGTGGCACAACTTGACAAGAAGAAGGGGCCGGTTGGTAGGACATGTTCTGAGGCATCAAGGGATCACAAATTTAGCATTGGAGGGCAGCATGGAGGGTAAAAACGTAGAGGGAGACCAAGATATGAATACACTAAGCTGACTCAGAAGGATGTAGGTTGCAGTAAGTACTGGGAGATGAAGAAGCTTGCACAGTATAGAGTAGCATGGAGAGCTGCATCAAACCAGTCTCAGGACTGAAGACCACAACAACAACAAAACATTTGTAAAAACAGAAGCCATTCTCGTATAAAAAGCCTTGATAACTGAGGGCAGATTCCAAATAAAAATGATTAAAAAACAAGAAAGGAGAAAAAGTTGAGACCAGCAAGTGAAAATGGATTCTGGATGAAAAAAATGTTAAAAGAAACGTATCAAATTACGGAAAAATACCGTCAGAAAACACAGATTACAGCTATACGGCCAACTACGAGGGCGTGCTGAAAAGTAACGCCGCCGAATTTTTTATGCAAAAATTCTTAAAGCTTTTTAAACACATGCCTACAGGACAAAACTGCCTACAGAACATACAGTTCTACACAAAAGAAACTAAGACCACACATCTGGGATCTACCAACTCTGTTTATGTTGGACAAACAAGTAGAAGTTTCAAAATCAGATACACTGAACACAGAAGGGCACTTGAGATAACAGCAGCATATTCCACGTTTGCAGGTTATCTTATGGACGAGAAACACAGACCAACAACCATTAACACAGACTTAAAAATTCTTAAATGCAGCAATAGCCTCCAGATAAACTTATAATAGAAGGAAATTACCATATATAAAAAGTCGTAATGGAAGGAAAAGAACTGATGAATGAATACACATCACTATGCAATGGAACCCTGTTCTCAGGTCTAAAGGAATTATCAGAAAACCAAGACTTTCTCTCACACACACAAACAAACAAAGATACACACACACACACACACACACACAGCCTAATGTCACTGTAAAATTCAAAATTCTCGCCCAGAATACCTAGAACAAGTTGGCGGAACAAATGAACTTTACCCAAACAGTAAAACAGCGTGTTAGGAAGCTCCACTCAAACAACATGTAGAAGCACGATAATGCGAGCTCTACAAACAGTAAGTACACACATTTACATACATAGTCTGCTCCATGTCCTCAATCAATATTTCTTAAAGGCTAATCGCAACCAGCATACGTTTCAACACCTTTTTACAAAAATAGTACTGTAGCCTAAAAAAATGCTAGTCAAAGAGCAAAATAGTGAATCTTTGTTTACAGTACGACATAATTTAACTACAGTAATGTTACAAAAACAAAAAAAGGTAACATAATATTAGGAGTAGTGAAAAATTATGTAACAAAACAATGCTAACGCTTATTAACTGCAAATGACATTGTGGAAGGGAATAATTGTAGCTGTGCTGCAAATACCAAACAGACTTGTGAACGCCAATGTGTAATAATAAGGTACATATTTATTCATGTTAATATTTCTGTCACTACTTATAGTATTATAAACACTAGAATCTCAAAAAACTGGTAAACATCATAAAGCATAGATTCTTTCTATTCTGTTTTACAAATAATAAATAAAACCCACTGAAAATGGAGAAACTCCTCAGGAACATGTATGGGTTGTAAAATAAGAACAATTGTGTTTACTCAAGGCAGAACCACATTTTCTTTTTGCATATGAGGTTCTATGTCTCAGTCTGGTATTTCTTATCCCTGCGTGTATGTGTCCGAATCTGGATGCGTTGGAAGTGATCATATTCCGATTGATTACTCCCAATTCAGTTTCATTAGTCTTGCGATTAGTTCTCATTTGTGGTTACATTGCTTCTGAACAAGGGATGAGTGATAAGGCTTTTTTTATTTGATGTTGGTTTGACAATTTCATAGCCATATCTCATAGTACATAGTTACCGTTACTATTCTCAGCATGTTTTTGCTGCTTTGACAATCAGTCCGAAGATTGGTCCGATGCAGCTCTCCAGGTTAGTCCATCCTGTGTAGGTTTCTTCATCTCAGGGTAACTTCTGCAACCTTTCTTGATGCTTCAGGGCGTGTCCTAGTAGTAGTAGCTTTATTCATCCGTAGATCTCTTTTTACACAGATATAGGACATGTCAAAGTATTCACAAATTACGTCAATTTAAAATAAGCTAATTCATATATGCACATATTTACAGACTTCCAGTTAGAGACAATCATTAGATTTACTCCTGGTATACAATACATTTTTTACAAATAAGTTATTAAATAATGTAATGCCACATTGTTCACTCATATCTCACTATCAGTCACTGCACACACTATACACACATTGGTTCATAACACTTCACTCACCACGCATCCACCCACCCACCCACCCACACACACACACTCATACACACACACACACACACACACACACACACACACACACAAACACACTGGTGATCTCTGGGCCATTTTCTGTACCGCAACTTCCCATCTGCTATCTCGAAAAACTGAGTCAGCATCCCTCCACAATGAGTGAGATGTTGAGCTCAGAAAGAGGAACAGGTGTTAGTATTGTGCTATGCTTAGCTTGGGGGTAAGTATCCCTAGGAAGGAAAAAAAAATATAAAGTGAAGGTGTTATGTGGAATGTTGGATATTTTACAATGATTATTATTATTATTATTTATTTGTATAACATTTTTTAGCTAAGTAATCCTTCAATGTATAAAATGTATTGCATAACAGATACTTTTTAGCTGCCTTTTTAAATAAGTATACTTTGTCAATTTCTTTAATCTCTTTTGGTAATTTATTGTACAGTTTTATTCCTTGGTAGAAAATGCTGTTTTGAGTTTTATGTTTATTTTTTCTTGGTAAACGTAAGTTGAGTCTATCTCTTGTTGCACGGTCATGGACAGAGTTGTTTGTGCAGTAATTACCAATGTTATTTTTGATGTGTACAACTGACTGGTAAATGTATTCACATGGAGCAGTTAAAATCCCCAGTGTTCTGAACAGATCTTTACAATGAGCTCGACTAGTATATGTCGTTATTATTCTTATGGCTCTTTTCTGGAGTTTGAAAATTGTGTTCATATTTTGTGCATTTGTTCCCCAAAAAAGAATTCCATTGCTAAGAATTGAGTGTGCATATGAATAATATGTAACTAAAAGACACTGCATGTTACACGCTGATGATAGGATTCTAAGGGCATAACATGCTGGTGACATTCTGTTTGGAAGTACCTTCGAGTGTCCTATCAACCGATCTCTTCTTTTAGTCTGTTTCTGCCACAAATTTATTTCTCCCCAATTTGCTTCACTATCTCCTAATCAGTTATTCAATCTACACGTCTACACTTTAACATTCTTCTGTAGCACCACACTTCAAAAGCTTCTCTTACTTTCTTATCTGAAACTGTTTATTATCCACGTTTCACGTACGTACTAGGCTATCCTCCAAACACCTTCAGGAAAGATTATCTAATACTTCAGTTTGTGTTCGATGGTAACAAATTCATCTTTTTCTGAAATGCTTTTCTTGTTATTGCCAGTCTCAATTTTTTACCCTTTCTATTTCGCGCAACGTACTGTGCAAATAGGAAAATTGATCTGCTATTTTATAGTGTCTCATTTCCTAATCTAATTCCCTCAGCATCATCTGACTTACTTCGACGTCCACATCCTGTTTTACATCTGAAATACAATATTGTATGCTGAGTCATATCCATTACATCTGTAGACGTAAAGTTGAGAAACTACATGAAATTTAACGAGAAGATAAGCCCAGTTGCAGGGAGAGCGAGTGGTCAACTGCGATTTATTGAGAGAGCCCTGGGAATGGGTAGCGCACCTATAAAGGCACTTGAGTAGTTTCGATGTTCTCCATATCGAATTAAAGGAGGACATCGAAGCAATTCAGAGAAGATATCGTAAATTTGTAACTAGCCATTTCTATCAGTACGAGAATGCTCCAGAGCCTCAAGAACAATACCTGTAGGGAAGAAAACGGGCTTTTAGCGAAACGTTATTGAGGAAGTTGAGAGAACAAGCATTTGCGACAGACTGCAGAACGTTTCAGCTGCATCCGACATATAAGAAACGTTATGAAACACAAAGGAGACTGCGGATCATAGATAGGCTTACAGACAATCGTTTTTCTCTCGCTCGACTTACGAGTGGAACTTGAAAGGAATATTAAGCAATGGCACGAGATACCCACCACCTTGCATTTTTCAATGGCGTGCGGATACAGTGTGCGCTGCTGACTATTAAAATTCAAACACCATGAAGGCAGCATGCAACGAACTTCAAACTGGTGTGGAGTATACTAAATGCATCGATATGCAAACGATTAGCATTTCCGTACATCTGCGAGTAGTAGCTTGAACTACGGCCGTATACCTTCCGTCATATACGGAAAGATAATGCAGCGAGTCTCTCACTCATGAACAGTATTTGAATGCTGATTGTTTCCGAGAAGATTGTGGTGAATCTCGTATAGAAAGGAGAAATGTCTTCTAGCACGTGGCGAAATTCGACAGCAGCAGGAGGATAGCCTATCGTGGTAGCGGTAAATCGTTCCGCGATATTGCTGCTTGCGTAGGTCAGAATCACACAATTTTCGTGTGAATGTGGAATCGACGGTGTCAGGAGTACAACACGCAACACATTGGAGAATGTCAACGACCCTACACGACTAGCGCCTTAGAGGACTGACCTACGGTTTCTGCGTCAGTGGAGGACGGTACAGACAGAGCATCAGCTTTGCGTCTGGAAGTGGGCTTGTTTGCTGCTACACGGCCACGGCGACAACGTCTGGAGAACCGCGGAGCAACGCGATCACCCATACTTCGCAGAGCTGGCAATCTGGACAGCTGCCGATACATTTCTGACGTGTTTAGGCCGGTGCCTGTGTCCTGTCTTCGAAGTCTCTGTAACGTTATCTTTCAGCAAGATAATACAAGATCACATGTAACTCACGCTGTCCCGACCAACTTCGAAACGGAGTGTGTTCGAATTTTGCACGGGCATGCGTATTCTTCAGATGTCTCACCCGTTTAAAATATTTTATCAATGGTTGCTGCGAAAGTGACACACCACTGTTCGCCAGTCACCATGAAATCTTGCATGTAGTTTGAAGAACATGCATGATATACACGAATATATCAACGAAACTCTTTTAGACTCTAAGCCCAGTGGGTCAGAGCCATTGTGGCTACCACTGCTGTTAGCTCTGTGTACGAAATCATATATTCTTCCAGCACACGAGCGGCGTTCAATACGTAATGCAATATATTTTTTTCTCGGCCAATTTCGACTGAAAAAATGCGATATTTGTTGCGGAACATCGTAGAGTACTCTTTCGTAAGTCCCTATAGTTTCATGAAGTTCCGATTCGTGGCGGCGCTGTACGCAGCCTTCAAAATGGCGTCTGCAACGAAGGTGCGCTCCAAGCAGAGAGCCAGTTAGTTAGTTACGTGATCCATTGATCAATAGTACGGAAAAACCGTTATGATGTGGAACGTGTCAAATGCACAAGAAATGCGCACAAGAAACAAGTTTTATTTTTTTTGTTTACTTTATAGTGTTATGCCTTAATATTTCTATTATCTATCCCAGTCCCTTAAATGGCACAAAATGCATATATTATATCTCCAGATTTATTAACTCATATTCAAGGATTAATCATATTGTATAGAAGGAGTTGTCAAGGAGGCATGATTTCAATTTGTTTTTGAAACTATTACTGCTGTCTGTCAGACATTTTATTTCATCTGGTAATTTATTAAAAAGTTTTATGGCAGCATATTTTATCCCTTTCTGTGCCAAAGATAGGTTAAGTAAAGGATAGTGTAGGTCTTTCTTTTTTATGGTACTGTAATCATGAATGTCGCTGTTGTTTTTAAACTGGTCATGTTGTTGAGAAAAAATTTACTGAGTAAATGGTTTGTGAAGCAGTTGTAAGAATTCCTAACCTTTAAACAGATGCCTACAAGATGTGCGACTATGAACCCCACACATTATTCTAACTACTTTATTTTAAGCAGTGAATACCTTTTGCCTAAGTGTTGAGTTACCCCAGAATATTATTCGGTAGGACATCAGAGAGTGGAAGTATGCAAAGTATGTTAGCTTACTAATTTCTACAACCTCAAAATTGGCAATTATTCTGATTGCAAAAGTTGCTGAACCTAGTCACTTTAGGAGATCCAAAATATGAATTTTCCAATTAAGATTCTCATCTTTATGTACACCCAAAAACTTAGTATGCTCTACCCTGGCTACTGACTTCTTTTGAAGTGTTATGTTTATTGAAGGAATTATAATTTTTGCAGCAGAAAATTGGATGTACTGTGTTTTTGCAAAGTTCAGAGCAAGCCCATTCGCAGAAAACCAATTAATAACTTTTCCAAAGACCTTATTTGTATCTTTTTCTATCGGACTTTCTTTTACTGGATTAATAATTATGCTTGTATCATCAGCAAACAGTGTCAGTTCAGCATCTTGTTTCACTTAAGAAGGGAGGTCATTCACATATATCAAGAACAGGAGGGGACCCATGATCGAACCTTGTGGAACACCTAATGTAATTTCACCCCAGGTAGATGAAGTGGCAAACTCCTTTGAATCACTTGAAGCATAAAAAGAGACTTTTTGCTTCCCGTTCTGTACATATGACTTAAACCACTCACATGCTGTTCCATTTATACCACAGAATTGTAATTTCTATAACATAATGTCATGGTTCACACAATCAAATGCTTAACTGAGTTTCTTTCAGCGAAAAAAATAGAGCGTCGCAGATATTCATAGGCGCTTGCAGGATGTCTACGGAGACCTGGAAGTGAACAAAAGCACTCTGAGTCGTTGGGCGAGGCGTCAGTCATCATCGCAACAAGGTCGCTCAAACCTGTCCGATCTCCAGCGTGACGACCGGCCGCACACAAATGTGATTCCTGTAGTGTTGGAATGGGCGGACACTCTAATTCGAGGAGATCGATAGATCACAATCAAATATGTCTCTGGTGGTAACGCTGACACAGTCATCCACCATTTGTGGTACTCAAAGGTGTGTTGTCGTTGGGCTCCCCAGCGCCTAACAGAAAAAGGAGCATCTGTGTGGTGTTTTCTTACGTGTTAAGAGGGTGATCGTGACAATTTTTGTCGAATATCGACAGAGGCCTAGAAACATTGGTTCATCACTGAACTGCAAACAAAACGGCAATCCATGGAGTGGCGCCACACCACCTGTTCTCTGAAGAAAAGTTCAAAGCCGCAACCATAGCCGGTGAAGTCATGGCGACGGTCTTCTGGTACCTAGAAGGGCCTGTTCTGTTTTATGTCCTCCCCCATGGTGAAACAATCACCTCTGAAGTTTATTGTGCTACCATCAGGAACCTGAAGAAACTACTTCAGCGAGTTCGTCGCCATAAAAATGCAAACGAACTTCTCCTTCTCCATGACAACGCAAGGCCTCATGCAAGTCTGCATACCCGAGAGGAGCTCACAAAACTTCGCTGGACCGTTCTTCCTCATCCCCCCTACTGCTTGTATGTCGCACTTTCTGCCTTCCAGCTGTACGGCCCAATGGAGGATGCAATTCGCTGGGACCAATACGTGAAGAATGGGGAGATTATTGATTCAGCAGTACGTTGGCTCCAACGTCAGCCAAAAGTGTTACCATGCGAGCCTACACGTCCTCCCAGTAAGGCGGGGTACTGTCGTCGCAGTGAACGGAGATTATGTTGAAAAATAGGGATTTGTAGCCGAAAGAGTGGGAAATAATATGGTGTATTGAAAGGCTAAATAAAACCAACTTGCTTTCAGAAAAAATGTGTAGCAGCGCCTATTGAACGCCATCGTAAAATATCTAAGTGAAGGGAGTGGACTGAGTCCACGACTAACTTTTTCCCATTGGGCAATATTTGTTTCATGTAGTAAGACTACATACCGCGGCACATTGGTACCGTGTCGACGATATCTGTGTGTGGAGAATACATCCCAATGCCACCCTGAGATATCAGAAGTCACCGCCTAAAATGAATCTAAGAGACATTCAGTAGCAGGTACTTGGGATTTGTTGGCCCGTAGCGCCGATTTCTACACTGAGTTATATTCAGCTGCAAGTACCGCAATATTTAACATAGCAATATGTTTTAACAATTACACGTCGGCAATTCCCATATGAATATTCTGATAACCTAGAGGCGCCATTAGAGTGGAATAACCAGGAACTAAATATGAGCAAAATATATCAACTGTGCTCCATAAAAATTCCGTCCCACACTCGCCTATGTGTACCTCTTTCTGTTACTTTGTCATACTTGATCATTCTAAAAATTGTAAACCTCATTCCATACTTTTATTGAGAAAGTATCACCACCGATTATATTATAATAATTACTAATTTTGTTCCCATGGTTTCAAAACTAAATGAGAGTTTTGCTTAAGGTCAATATATTTGAAACATTAGTCAACTTTTTGTGTTCCTAGTTCCACGCTCCATTGGCAAAAGATTCTGGAATAGTCCTCCATTCGAATCTCCGGGAGGGGACTGCCAAGGGGGAAGTGACCATGAGAAAAAGATTGAATAAGCAACGAAAGGATAACGTTCTACGAGTCGGTGCGTGGAATGTCAGAAGCTTGAAAGTGGTAGGGAAGCTAGAAAATCTGAAAGGAGAAACGCATAGGCTGAATATAGATATAGTAGCGGTCTGTGAAGTGAAATGGAAGGAAGATATAGGATAATATCAACAGCAGCAGAAAATGGTATAACGGGAGTAGGATTCGTTCTGAAGGTAGGGAAGAGAGTGTGTTACTGTAAACAGTTCAGGGATAGGGTTATTTCTATCAGAATCGACAGCAAACCAACACCGACAGCGATAGTTCAGGCATACATGCCGACATCGGAAGCCGAAGATAAAGAGATAGAGAAAGTATATGAGTATGACGAAAGGGTAATATAGTATGAATAAGGGAGATAAGAAACTAATAGTCATGGGGAACTGCGTACAGATGTAGCGGAAGGAGTAGAAGAAAAGGTTACAGGAGAATATGGGCTTGGGATAAGAAATGAGAGAGAAGAAAGACTAATTGAGTTCAGTAATAAATTTCAGCTAGTAATAGAGAATATTCTGTTCAAGAATCACTAGAGGAGCGGGTATACTTGGAAAAGGCCGGGTGATACAGGAAGATTTAGCTGGATTACACCATGGTGTGACAGAGATTCTGAAATCAGATACTAGATTATAAGGCGTACCCAGGAGCAGATATACAGGGTGTCCCAGCTATCTTGTCCACCCAAAATATCTCTGGAACAATAACAGCTATTGGAAAACGACTTTCACCGGTATCAATGTAGGGCTGGGGCCCATGAATGTACATATTTTGGAAACATTCTAAAACGAAAGCATATGTGTTTTTTAACACAAACTTATGTTTTTTTAAATGGGCCTCCTATTTTTTTCTTCAGCAATCCATAGCATGACAAAGCACATACACAATGGCGTTGATTGCATCGCAATATTCCCATTACATCCCGAGATATTAAGACGCGAAGTTGACGCTTGAAACACCCGACATTCGCTGCTAGCGCACGTCCTGAGGCTCAGGCGTGAACTCCATGCTGCCCGTAATCGCGATGTGATTGACATGCGTAATCACACTTCCATACTTATCAAGAGGTCCTAAACGAATAATACGGTCTGCTGCCATCCTGCATTAACGTCGTACATTCCAGCAGGTATTTATCCCATAGGCTAGGAGTGATGCGGTTCTGTAACATATCTGTGTACCGCAACGTTAGTCACAAAGTTAACTTCGCTTATCGTTAATCCGTTACTAAAAAGGTAATGCCGTTCAACGTTAAAACTTTGCTTTACTGTACATCTAGCGCAAGTGACAGTTAATCATTCACTCGTAATAGTAAAATTCATGTTGATGGTTTTAGTGAAACGAGCAAGTGGACTAAAAGTTTTACCGTTGTTTAGGTAAAAATGTTTTGATTTGGGAAGTTCATAGGACATAGAAGATGAATGTAAACATGTTTAACCAATTAGTTTTATTATCACATAACTATCAATGTTATGTTTATCTAATGCGTTAAATGACAAATTGTTGCAAACAAATGTTTCTTAACATCACTGGGTAAAATGGCCCTTTGTAGAAACTTCCACTGTGATACCAGCACTACATACTAAACATAGCGTTCACATCTCATGCTCAAAGTGATGCCCATTGGCTTGCATACATAGGGTCACTCTGCGGATGAAGGATGCCCTACTTCGTGCTACTGTTTCCTCTTTGGTGGCTGTATAAGCATCAATAATGCGTTGCTTCATGTCCTCTGGCGTTGTTGGTTCATGTTGGTAAACAGCGTCCTTCATTGCTCCCCAAAGAAAATAATCCAGCGGTGTAAGGTCCGGAGATCGGGCAGGCCACCTAACTGGGCCACCTCATCCAATCCACCTACCAGGGAACTTACGGTTCAGAAGTCGTCGTGCTCGTAAGGCGTTATGTGCAGGGCATCCGTCATGCTGATACCACAAGACCGTTCTCCGGTTCAGAGGTACGGTGTCCAAGAGAACAGGAAGATTGTGTCATATAAATCTGGAGTATTGTCTGCCATTTTGGATGCCATTTATAAAGAAAGGTCCGATAATGGTATCTCCAATAATCCCACACCAAACATTAACTTTCCACGGACGTTGATGCTCTACCTGACGGAGCCATTTTGGATTGTCTGCGGACCAATAATGCATATTCTTCATATTGACAATTCCTTTGTTGGAGAATGATGCTGTTACCCAATTGCGGAAGTCATTTCCATGAAGATCCTGGTGTAAATGAACATGGTAAGGATGAAATTTATGACTTAATTTATGACTTGATTTCGACACACTACTTCACGTTCTATTTGACGGGTGCTGATTTGAGGATTCACAGCTATGGTAGCGGGCACAGCAACTTCAGCACGTTCACCTGTGCGTGTTCTAGGACGATGTCGAGGTCTTGGATTTAAGCTTTCCGTTTCACGTAGACGAGATGTGAGACGACCAGACATCCGGCGCGAAGGCGATGGCTTGTCAGGGAATCGTCTTCTGTACAGTCGTTCTGCCTGAACAGCATTTCGTCCACCTACAACAGGGTACAGTACAGGTATGTAGAGTAGGGTAGAAAACAGACATATTAACTTAATAATCATAATGTTCGCTAACAGTACTATCAACAAACAAGCAATCTCATAACGTGTTTCCCGTCAACGTACATTCTCCATAGATCAGCAGCATTTCTACCATATCTTCATGTGTGTACATTATACTGTACAGTGTAAGTTCCACAACACAACGTTTATTCACAATGTGTACTACCTCCGTGTCGTCACTAGATTACTCTGATGCATGACTACACTGGCAAGCGGTGTCCTGCACGCCAAAGCAACAACAAATGGGATGCTCGGAGGGTGGTGGAGTACAGGAGTTTGCGTGGGTCGAAAATCATAAACAAGGCGAAGTGGTAACTGTGGCAGTAGTGGGAACTACGTTGGACACTTGACTAGGTAGAGCCAGGCCCTGCGCGACAGGCACAATGGGTCATATAACGCATTAGATAAACATTATTTTGGGTGTGCAGGATAAATAAGACAACCTGACGGGTGTACACCGATCGGTACTGGTTCATATTGTGTACGTAGATACGTAAAACGTGCAAGAGGGGAAACCATTATGTGCTTATGAGAGTTGATGGCAGCAGACCGTATTATTCGTTTCGGACCTCTTGATAAGTATGGAGGTGTGATTACACATGTCAATCACATCGCGATTACGGGCAGCGTGGGGTTCAAGCCTGAGCCTCAGGACGTGCGCTAGCAGCGGATGTCGGGTGTTTCAAGCGTCAACTTCGCGTCTCAGTATCTCGGGATGTAATGGGAATATTGCGATGCAATCAACGCCATTGTGTATGTGCTTTGTCATGCTATGGATTTCTGAAGAAAAAATATAGGAGGTTCATTTAAAAAAACATAAGTTTGTGTTAAAAAACACATATGCTTTCGTTTTAGAATGTTTCCAAATATGTACATTCATGGGCCCCAGCCCTACATTGACACCGGTGAAAGAGTTTTCCAATAGCTGTTATTGTTCCAGAGATATTTTGGGTGGACAAGATAGCTGGGACACCCTGTAGACTCAGATCACAATGTGGTATTGATGAAGAGTTGGCTGAAGTTTCAACCGTTAGTCAGGAAGATTCACTATGCAAAGAAATGGGATATGGAAGTACCAAGGAATGGCGAGGTAGCCTGAAGTTCTCTACGGCTATAGATACAGCAATAAGGAATAGCTGAGTAAGCAGTATCGTTGTAGATGAATGGACATCTCTAAAAAGGGCAAGCACAGAAGTTGGAAACAAAAACATAAGTACAAAGAAGGTAACTGCGAAGAAACCATGGATAACAGAAGAAATACTGCAATTGACCGATGAAAGGAGGAAGTACAAAACTGTTCTGGGAAATCCAGGAATATGAAAATACGAGTCGCTGAGAAATGAAAAAAATAGGAAGTGGAGGGAAGCTAAGTCGAAATGGCTGCATGAAAAATGTGAAAAAATCTAAAAAGAAATTATTGTCGGAAGGACTGACTCAGCATATAGGTCAAGTCAAAAGAAACTTCGGTGAAATTAAAAGCAAGGGTGATAACGTTAAGAGTGCAACAGGAATTCCACTGTTAAATGCAGAGGAGATAGCGGATAGGTGGAAGGGGGAAGATTTGTTTGATGTTACAGAAGAAGAAATAAGAGTCTATTTAGAAGAGATAGAGTATGCAGTGTTAGAATCAGAATTTAAGAGACTTTGGAAGACTCAAGATCAAAGAAGGCAGGAGATATTGATAACATTCCATCAGAATTTCTATAATCATTTCGGGGAGTGGCAACAAAATGTCTATTCACGTTGGTGGGTAGAATGTATGAGTTTCGCGACATGCCATCTGACTTTCGGAAAAATATCATCCACGCAATTCCGAAGATTGCAAGAGCTGATAAGTGTGAGAATTATCGCACAATCAGCTTAACAGCTCATACATCCAAGTTGCTGGCGAGAATAATATACATAAGAATCGAAAAGAAAATTGAGACAATGTTAGACGACGATCAGTTTGACTTTAGGAAAAGTAAAGGCACAATAGAGGCAATTCCGACGTTGCAGTTGACAATGGAAGCAAGACTAAAGAAAAATTAAGACTTATTCATAGGATTTCTTGACCGGAAAAAAGCATTCGATAATGTAAAATGGTGCAAGATGTCCTAAATTCTGAGAAAAATAGGTGTGATTTGAAGGGAGAGACGGGTAATATACAATATGTATAAGAGCCAAGAGGAAATAATAAGAATGTACGATCAAGAACAAAGTGCTCGGATTAAAAAGGGCGTAAGAGAGGGATGCAGTCTTTCGCACCTATTGTTCAATCTGTGCATTGAAGAAGCAATGATGGAAATAGAAGGGTTCAAAAGTGCAATTAAAATTCAGGATGAAAAATATCAATGATTCGATTCGCTGATGACATTGCTATCCTGAGTGAAACTTGAAAGACGTATACGTTGCCAGCGATGGGCGAGGCATGACAGAATCTCTGACCAGAGAGTAGTTTATCGTTAGCTGTAGCGAGTCTGCGCTTGACCGCGCGAGTCGACAGTAGTAGTAGCGAGTCAGTTGTAGTAGCGAGTGAGTAGTGGCGAGTCTGTGCTAGTCCGTGCTAGTCGGTAGTAGTCGGGGAGTCGGCATGCGTCGGCTGTGTACTCTGGTCGCGACTCTGGTCAGAACTCTGGAGGATGAGTATTATTGTAGAGGGTAAAGAAGCAGCCTTGTGCCTAATTAATAATGTATGTTAATTGTAATTTAATTTGTTAAAAAAATGCCCCAATAATAATTTCTTTATAAAGTAACTCTTTTAAAGAAAAACATTCATTTCAATTTAAAGAACATTTCCAATGTATCGTCACTCCTTTCAAGAATCCAAAAAAAAATATATGTATATATATAGGCCATCTCTTTTGTAAGAAAAATATTCATTTCAATTTAAAGAATTTTTCCAATGCATTATCATTGCTTCCAAGAATCAAAAACAATATACGCCAGCATTGAACGAAGCTGTGTCGATAAATAAGAGTAGAAATAGTTGCAGTTTTTATTGAGGTAAGAATTTTTTGCTTTTGTTATTCAGAATACAAGGTCGAAGGTCAGCGCTGCTGTCCTCATAAAATTTATCAGGTTACAGAACTTTTTTTAATAATTTTGGTGTTTAGGATTTTTTCTATTTCGAACTTGACATTAAATGAAAAAAGAATTTTGTGGGAATATTAAGTGTGAATGCATTGTGTGCACAGAGACTATAAGTCGGAGCCAATTTTGTTCAGAGGTTACATTAAAATTAATTTTGTTCAGAGCTCAGAATAATTAAAAATTCATTTAATTATAAAGTATATTTTGTAGGGAGGTTACTCTTGGATCACATTTCAATTTCCATTTAATTATTTTTGCGGGGAGTTTACACTTGGCGACATCCAGCCAGGATCGTATTCTTTTTTGTGAATCTTCTGAGAAGTAGTCAGATATCTGCTCTTATTTACTTAAATGTAGTTTGCATCTGGCGCAACGCATTTATTAATTTGTCACTCTTTCTTTCTCAGATCATCGGCAATTTTTTGCTCTTTGTTGTATTTGTGTTTGTTGCATTTTATATTGTCTTTGTTTCACTTGTGAATAATTTTGATTTGTGTAAAAATGCCGCGAAAAACTGTTAACAGTACATCACGATGTGTAATGAGTGAAATAGCAGATTCTAATAATTTGACCGATAGTACTTGCGACACGCAGTGTAATGATGACACTCCTCCATTTACAGACAATCAGTGCGTACTGACCACTAATATTGATTTTGATCCTAGTAATGAGCAAATAAATTCAATTGTGTCGTCTGTTAATTTAACGACAATGGATGACGCGGCACGTTCTGTTACAATGAACGTTGCCCAGTTTGACACACCCGGTTTGCAAAATTTACGTAATGAACAGACAATTATTTCTAATGAAAATGAACAGTGTAATCAGAGTACGATAAATTTATTTAATTCCGAGGTAGTGACTAATAGTGCACATCCGATTGGCAAACCTTTTCGAGAATTACAGAATGACCAAATGGTTACAGAAAACGTGATAAATGCACATACACCATCAAACAGCACAGAGAAAAGAGTAGGTAATTTTGAGTTGGATCAAGTTATGGCATTTTTTAAACAACTTAATGAAAAAATAGATAGCAATTCCAAACAGTCGAATGAAAGACAAGAATACAACCACAAACAACTTAGTGAAAGTCTCAAACAACAAATTAATGAAATTAATGAAAAACAAGACAACCTTAGTGAAAATTTCAAACAACTTAATGAAAAACATGACAACCTTAATGAAAAATTAGACAACAATTCCAGACAGCTTAGTGAACAGATTACAGCTGTTGTCGTGCAGTGTCATGATACTAAAGAACAATTACGTGAGGAAATTGAGGCTTGCGCTAGGAAAAGCAGTGAAGAAATTAGATCTGTTGCTCAAGAATTAAGGGATATGCAAACAGCTACAACAGAAACACTTAGAGAGGAAATTAGTGCAGTCGGTAAACAATGCTCTGAAAAAGCAACACAATTACGCGAAGAGTTTAAATTAATGACAGCAGAACTTTCGCGCACACAGGATGTAAAAGTAGACGCGAAATTCGACCAGCAGAACAGTCAAATTGACGAACATTTTAATCACCACCTACAGAACAGTGAAACGCGTTTCCGTAAATTTATACAGGAACAAAATAAAGTAAAGCGATAAGTAATGGAAACAATTACCGCACAGAGACAGGAAGATAAACGTAAATTGTTTACGAAAGCAAAAACATACGTAGACAATAATATTGCTACAGTATCAGACGAAATTAATACTATCAAACAATTGAACACCGAATTGCGTGATGAAATTTCTGATATTAAATCAAAAACAGATACACACACTGTAGACTTTCAAACAGTGACCGACAGACTCGAACAATTAGAACTAACACAGGATTCCGATGTCATCAAAGCTGACGTTAAAAAATTGAACGAAACCACACGTGAAATACAAAAACAAATTAATGCTTCTGACACTAAAAACGATGATCGGGTAAAAATACTGACTGAAAAATATGATGAATTGGCCAGTCGTATTGACGTTATTGAAAGTAATAATGATTGCAAATCAGACGATACGTCACCGATTTCGTTTAACCAAACACCTGAATTCCAAAATCTACAGCAGATAATCAGTGAGATAGATTCGTCTAATAATACATTATGTAGAAAATTGTCAACTTTACAGCAAGAAGTAACAGAGATGAAAAATGTTTCAGCGTTTAACACATCACAGCAGACGCCACTTTGGGAACATTTGTCAGACTCACACATCCAGTATAATTTAGGTAATTTACAGAGAGTACGTGACCTAGATTTCGAACAGTCACAGACAAATAGATTCTCATACAATCGCGAACCTGTTCATACGTACAGAGACGATAATTTTGTTTACGAACAATTTTTATCCGTAAGAATATTTAAGGTATTTGAAAATGACAGAGCACAGGTACACGCTTTGAAATGGATACAACAATTTATTTCTGAATTTTTACCAGCATTTCGTGTAATGCAGAAACTAGAATTAGGATGGATACAGCAATTTGCTTTTGAATTTTCACCGGCATTGCCTGTAACGCAGAAGCTAAAGTTTATTTGTAGCGCGTAATGACCTCAGGGGATTTATTACGCTTTAATGAATATGTGCCGTAGCGTGCACAGGGCCCCGAGCCGTAGTAGTGCTGTTTCATCTTCAGTTTTCTGCACTGCTGCCTTCTCTTCTACTATATATCTATCTGAATAGCTCTTTAACTATCGCTCTATCTAGGATTAAGAATGAATAAAGAAAATCGGATATGACAAATTTTACCGAAAGTGACAATTTTCATTAGGCACTCCAGAACTACGGCCGTAATTTTAAAAACAGGCAAAATTTTTAATCATCAGTATGTACAAAAATTTTCAACAGGAACCACATTCTTGGTAATAATAGACGTCTTTCACTGCAACAGCATCAAAGTCAGCCGGTTAGCATACCTAACCAACAATGTAATGCACAAGGTCAAACAAGCTTTAATGTTTCGCCGCGTACGCGTATAGCGTCGGCCCCAACAAATAGTAACGCACAGCAACAAGGGAATCAGTATGTACAGAAAACACACTATTTCAATTCCTATCGCAGCGCACCGTATAGAAACGACTATCACGACAGACGTAAAAATAATGAGCACAATTTTCAGCGTACATTTAATAACAGTCGGTCTTATCAGCAGCAAGAACATCCACCACAACAAATTATCATAAATGAACCAGACAGTAGGTATCATCTAGAACGTAATACGTCTAGAAGAAACAACAGAACAGTTCAAATAGTCGAAATGCCACAGTATCCTCCTGAAAATAATAACACATCAGATATAATTTGACTAGATACAGGACAGGTCGCATCTTCCAGCAACGCAAGCAATACTTTTGACACACAAAATCTTGTTCACGAGAATGTTATTTGAAACATGTCTTGTTGAATGCACCACTTTTATCACATACAGATCTTACCAGAAATTTTTCCATTGCCACCGATAGTTCTAACACCGCTTTAGGCGTACTCATTTTTCAGGAAATTGAAGAAGATGGTTGTACAGTAATTAAAAACATCGCTTTTGCAAGTCGCATTCTGTCACCTGCTGAACGTAATTATTCTGTTACAGAACTTGAAACATTATGTGTTGTTTGAGCATTTACGAGATTTCGGCATTTTCTTTATGGAAGACACACTACCGTTTACACAGACCACAAAGCGATACAGTTTTTACTTTCGGCTAAATTTGCACACGACAGATTAAGTAGATGGAAACTTTATTTGCAGGAAATTAATTTTACAATTGTTCACATTCCCGGAACACAAAATGTTGTAGCAGACGCACTATCTCGTTCTCTCGGCAACAATCAGCAAGACATCGCAACCAACTTCTGGAAAGCAAATTTCAGCGTCATGTACATTCAACAAGTTGCATTTGAAATTTTCATTTCGTCGCCACTACAAGACATAGCACAAGAGCAGAATAAAGACAACGTATGGAAAGAAATTAAACACCTTTGGCAAGATAAGAATAATGTTACCATTAGAAACCATTACACTGTACGCAATGACAGTCTGTTTCGCCGCTCTCATCCTGACAGCAACAATTGGTTATTATGCATTCCTGACGAACTTGTCAACAAATTAATTTGGTATACTCATTTAAGTTACGCATATTACGAAGCCAGAAAATGTTTTCTTATACTGAGACAGAACTGTTATTTTACTAACATGGAGAAACGTATACGACGAGTTTTAGCGTCATGTAAAATCTGCCAGAAAGCTAAATCAGACACGACTTCACATATTCCTCCATTACATCCCATTGTACCTGTTAAATTGAGACACATGGCCGCTGTAGACATTTTTGGTCCGATTTCCAGAACTCATAGAGGTTTTTGCTACATCTTTGTCGCTGTTGAACTCACTTCAAAATTTGTTACTTTCACTCCGTTACGCAAAGCTACTGCTAAAACTGTTTCGAAAGCATTTGTAAAACATTTTCTATTTCATGTAGGGCATGTGTTGAAAGTAATTTCCGACAATGGATCACAGTTTCGATCTGCTATATGGACACGTATGATACGAGCTAGAAACATTTCTCCGATCTATATATCCAGGTACCATGCTTCTTCGAACCCTTGTGAACGATCAATGAAAGAAATTGGTAAACTGTGTAGAATATACTGCCATAAAAAACATATTGATTGGGACACACACATACTCTTATTCCAGGATGTAATTAATTCCATACCAAATGAATCTACTATGCTATCTCCGTCTGTTATACTGAAAAATGTTGAACCACCTAACAAAATTAAAGAATTAGTAACCTTTCCTACATCGCGTCGACTACGACACCATGAAATAATTGACATTGCGCTGAACAACATCAAACGTGCCGCAGAGCGCCGGAGAAGACAGCAAAAACAGGTTTGTACACGCCGTGACTTTTACGTTGGACAGAAGATATTAGTACGTACACACTATTTATCCAACAGAGGAAAAGGTAGGTGTAGTAAATTTGAACTTCTATACGCAAGTCCATAGCGGATTCGCAGCATTCCTCACCCCAATGTAGTACACGTCGAAACTTTGAGAACCAGAAAAATCAAAGGGAACCACCACGTCTCCAATATTAAACCCTTTATTGAATGAACATACTTTATGACTTATCACTCTGTAATGCCATTTCCTAATTTTTTTATGACCACTTATACAATTATATTCACATGAACACTTACTGATGATTATCGTATTTTTTCTTGGCAAGTGCCCGGCAAGGTAAAGTTAGCAGGTCGCTTTTCTTGTCGTTACACATCAGACCGTGAATATTTTTCGAGATAAACTTACATATTTTATGACGACTTATGCAATTATATTCACATGATCACTTACTGATGATTATCCTATTTTTTCTTGGCAAGTGCCTGGCAAGGTAAGGTTAGCAGGTCGCTCTTGTCGTTACACATCAGACTGTGCACATTTTCCATTTTTTTAATGTATGTATGATTGTTTTCCTGTTTTGTTTGTATTGAAACGTCTCCTTAGAAGAATTGTATACGAGACTGTGCTTAAACTGACACAATATTTTTAGCGCAACGCAATCTGACTTTCAAAAATCCCTACAAAAGAATGGCCCTGACTAACATTAACCTATACGTTTCACAAATCACTTACCTCACCAAAAAATCTTCCTTACTCGAACTACTGCAATACAGCGAGCGCCACGACTGCCAGCTAAATAAAAGATTCAAACTACGGAAGGCACTAACTACTGATAGGGATAGTTAGCAAATGAAAGATTTAAATGGAGAACAAACAATGTATTTACCTTAATATCATCACAAGTCATAATATATGTAATTTCAAAACTCCGCCATCTCTCTCCTCACATCCACCACTGCTGGCGGCTCACCTCTAACTGCGCAACGCTACGCACTGTCCACATCCAGCTGCCGCTGCCCAACACTACAATGGCAGACAACAATGCAAACTAGCCACAGACTGCACATAGCACAGCCAGTGATTTTAATATAGAGCGCTACGTAACGTTGCCAATAAGAAAACATAAACAGCCTACTTACATAAAGAAAACATAAACAGCCTACTTACATAGCCTCCATGCTCCCCAAAAAAAATTTTACAAATTGTTTTGGGCAGCGGCCAATAATGATTTGAAAAAATTTTTCATAATTACAATAACAAAGATATCAAATGCACACACTTATTTATACAATGTTGGTCAAAAGCTAAAATTTTCTCACACTCCATAAAGACAGTCCAGATTGTTCATCCCAGTAAAATTTCAGTGTTTTTTTTTTTTTCAAAGTCTGAGCAGTAAAAGACAATGCACACGGAAGTAGTTGATTTCCATGCAGTCTTGAAGAAGTAGTGTTGTCCTTCCAACTGAAAGACAGTGCTGACTCTTGACATGCTGACAGGTAATGGGCCACAACAGAGCAAACCCACAGCAGAGTCATTCGACGTTTTGAAGAAGATTGGTAGGTAGGTCATCACAGAGCAGACCCACTGGAGTCCTGGTAGAGAGTATGATATTGGTGGGCCACCAGAGGTGCAGACCCACTGCAGTCCTTGTAGGAATTGTGGACAGGCCCACTGTAGTCCTGGTAGAGATTGTGGTACTGGTGGGCCACCAGAGGTGCAGACCCACTGTAGTCCTTGTAGAAATAATGGTATTGGTGGGTCATCAGAGATGCAGACCCACTGTAGTCCTTGTAGAGATAATGGTATTGGTGGGTCATCAAAGATGCAGACCCACTGTAGTCCATGTAGAGATGGCCAGCAGCCATCTGCTGTGACTGTGCAGGTGCACATTCACCATCGAAGAGTCTTGCGGAGAATATAGCAAGTCCATAAACCACCACTTGCGCATGCACAAAGTTTTTGGAATTGTCCTTAAAAGTCTTGCAGACAATATAGCAAGTCCATAAACCACCACTCGTCCACTCAAGAAATTTTTTGGAATTGTCCTTAGAACCAGCAATGCTGTTATCCAGTCCCTTGCTGAATTATCAACACACATGCAAACACTAACAGTCCCAACTTCTCACATATTGTGCATTACTATGACCAACAGAAATGTGTGCAGTGAAATGAATGCTTACAAGTTACTTAATTTGATGAACTGGTGTCAATTACAATATTATAACATGAGAATACAATTACAAAGGTACAAAATACATCATTAAAGAACATAACAATACAGATAACATTTGTAGTACAAGCTTTACAAAAGAATCAAAATAACATATACATCAGTGTTACAGGAATTATAACATAAGTTCATACATAAAAGATCAGAATAACTTTTGAAACATCAACTTTACACATGAGCATTAAAACAAAACAGAATAAATAATGTCTAAGCATATTTACAAGGTAAATAACATATTATTAATGGCAATTATATTTGAGGAGAACAGTATTCCTCATCATAGTGAATGTAGCTTAATATTAAAAGAAGAAAAACGTCTATGAAACTACACAGAGACAGGAAGAAAACAAATACACAAGGGTACACAAACACATAGTGGGATAACACAAAAGGAAAGGACAGGGTTCGTTTTCAGTGTAACATTTGGTACTGCAGTCCAACCCAAAACTTCATTCCATAGATCGTTCGTCTTATTTCAACCTTTGCTTCCACCAAAGAATCCTATCCAAGCATGCTTTCTGTATTTATATGTTCACATATTTCTTACCTCATTATTTATTTTTCATTATCTTACCTCATCATTTATTTCCAAGAAAATCCTACCTATACCTGCTTTCTGTACTTTTTTCGTATAACTTCTCAATGCATTTCTCCCAACTCATTGCAACTCATTCTCTTATAGTCTACCCCGTCTTAATGTAACTTAAATCTACTGAGCTCAGATGCTAAACTAAGGGATGAGGCAATGCAGCAGCATAAAACAATTAACACAAACATCAAGGACAAAAATTTTAAATAGGCAAAGCAATTGCAGTACTACAACTAATATAAGGCACTGTGCAGCAAACAAGAAAAATAAAACAGTAGTAAAACTAGCTTAGAAGAGTAACACAAAGTCAAATTCAGTAACACTATGCCTGGCAAACAGCAGTAACTTATACCTAAACATCACATAGCTCAAGCAGAAAAAATATTACAGTAAAAACAACAATGCAGAAAAGGGAAATGTCTATTCACATCTTAACACGTTCACTGCCACTGTAATTGGCCTTGCTTTGCCACGTAACCAATATTTTTCTTAATAGAATCTGAAAATATATTGCTAAAAGTAATATAACATGTATTTAGTTTATAAGTACACAATCAAATTTACTCTCGTGAATCAAAGTTGTTTTGGGGCGCACTAAGGCGTCAGTGGCATATCAGGCCATATTCTGTAGCGGGTGGCCGTGGACGCGCCAATGCGTCTAGTGTATTGTTCCTGGTTAGTGTGACAGTTTAGGTTACTACAATTTCATTTTATATTCATAAATGAAACGAAACATCCTACTGACAAACGACATATTTATTGGACAAAAAATATAGTAGAAACATTCAAATACAAACACAAGATCTCGAAGAAACTTCTGAAATAAAATGTATGTCAAATCTAAGAAAAAAACAATCTAGAGCTTTATCCATTACACTCTCAAACAAATAAAATAAATACAAAGTTTACGAATAGTACCGACACATAACTGTCGAAAAATAAATGAGCAACGAAAGTGCTATCTGCCTTTAGAGGTGGTGAATAACACAACAATTCAAACAATATCCTGCTTTATTTGGGCAATCTAGGCACTCGTAAATCGTGTCTGTTCGTTGTCCACGGCTGGCGCATGATCTGCACTTTTTTCGCGGTGTTTTTGATTTTCCATTTGATTCTCGTTTTACCACAACATGTTGGGGATTTCTGACTGGCCGTTCTACCTGCTTTCGTGGCAATAGTGCTCTTATAATACTGAGTCTAAATTCTTGGAGGGGCATTTTTGTGCCACAATATTTATTGTGTAGGGCATGTGCGTTTGTCAGTATCATTTCCACAACGTGGATAAAAAGTTTCTTGTACCAGCGTATGGTTTTGCGTTCCGAGAGGTAATATGATAACATCTGATCGTGCCGATCAACTCCCGCCATAAATTTATTGTAGTTTACAATGGCCAAGGGCTTAGATTTCTTCTCCTTTCTTTTGGTTTCAACCTCAACCATTTCATTTGTAAATGCATTAGAAATGTAGCAAACCTCCCTCTTATCACGCCACTTACCTATCATAACTCCTTCCGCAAATCTGGCAACGGCTTCACCTTTTCGTAGTTTTGCTTCCTGTATTTCCTTGGGTGTATCCTTCCTATTCGCCCTCAGAGTTCCCGTGCAGTGGGTCTTCTTATCCAGGAGCAGCTTTGCCAATGCGAAGCTGTTATAGTAATTGTCCATGTACACATGGTGACCAGCATTCAACTTTTCATCTAGTAAATGAAGAACAATTTTTTGCGCATGGCCTCTTCCTCCTAAATCGTCCAGCATGCCAGTGTATACCGCGAATTTTAGGACCATTCCAGTGGGAGTTGTTAAAATATATAGCTTTATGCCATATTTGTGCTTTTTGTTTTTGATGTATTGGCGGAAAAGTAATCGTCCACGCCAAAGGATCATTGATTCGTCCAGAGACAGTTCCCGTCCAGGGTAGTAAACTTGGCACATCCTTTCATTGAAAAAATTGATAACGGGACGTATTTTATACAACCTGTCGGATGGTGTTGGTTTGCCCTGTTTTGGATTTTCAGAAAAGTGTAATGCACGTAGTATTAGCAGAAAACGATTTCGTGAAATACTATCGGCAATTCCTTTCACGTTGAATAAAGCGTCCTTTTTCCAATAGTCCTGCAAATTCCTCATCTTTACATTTCCCATGTGCAGGAAAACTCCCAAGAACACTAACAATTCGCCAACAGTCACATCTTTCCAACAGTTTATTCGTGATTGTCCTTTGGTTCCCGCAGAAAGGAATAATTCAATCGCGTTTCGATTTGTTTCTTCTACAACTGTCAATAGAAATTCGTCCGTCAGCAAAAGACGAAAATAATCTAAGGGAGTGTTTTCCGTCGGTTGAATAAGCAGTCCCTCATTTTTTATAAATGGGCAATTTATCATTCCAACTGGCTCTCTTTCCCACGCAACAGTTGTATCAGCTGCGTTATCTCTTGTTACCACTCCTTCTGCCATTTCCCTGTCGCTAGGATTCACAGCCATTTCTACAGTCTCATCTAAAACAAACTCGGCTCCGTCAGACTCTTCACTGGATTCCACGCCGTCCTCCTCACTGGCCAGTTCCGTTTCCGAATCGCTTTCTTCTAATATTCGTAATAATTCCGCATCCGTTAGTTTTTGTACGTTTCTTGTGTCCTGTGTTTTACGTTTCTTAGGTTCTGAAGGGCCCGCCGTGTCACGATTGTCTTCCATTTTCAGTCCCACAACAGAGAAAAACTGTAGGGAAAACACACGAACCGCACCCGCAAAAATTGAAAACAATACGTTCTTAGAGTGCCTGCGCAATGAACCACACCGAATGGCTGTGCCCGACTAAACTGTGGCGCTGAGAAACAGCTGAGTGTCTCGCCGCGCAGGCGCGTCGACGGCATATGCACTAGTATCGGCCGGACGCGCTGGTGCGCCGATGGCAGTGAACGTGTTAATGTCTATGTAATATAAAGTGGTGCACCACAAAAACTAATTCTACAAAAAATTACCAAGTACTCGAAAAGAAAATAATATATGCAGTTACTGTTATTAGTCCCTTCTTATTGTTCTTTCCTTTCCAAATGCTCCTTTTTCGAAGAATGTGGATCATAAAATAATTATTTAATAGATCTGTTGACAGAAAGTGTTCACATTAGCAAATGCATTTAATTTTATTTTATGAAACCAATGCTGCAAGACAGCTGGAAACCAGATATCAAATGAAATAAGCAACTATGTACAAAGTAAAGCATAAGAACATCATTCCGTAGTCATGAGGTATTTCATAAGTTAGTAGAAAAATCTCTCAACTAGAGAGACAGTAGTCATAATCAGGTGTATAGACATAAAAATATTTCTCGTCATTTCATTAGGCATTTCAGTAAATATCATAAATTAAGAGCTCCACAGTGTAATCATATGTTTTCAAGTTCGACCATGTCGTTTTTGCGATGCTTTCTACAAAGGAACGTCAATAGCGAGGATAACGGCCTCCCCTTTTTTTTTCTCCACTTGATACCTCTGAAAGGGGCACACGCTAATGCTTTTTCTCAAGGCGGCTGGCACACCTGGCCGCTCACAATGCATTATGTCATGGTCACTTACCTTTCTTACCGAAATATTTACGACAGCAGTTTCCGCTACAGTGACAGTCTCATATAAAAATTTCACAGGTCGAAAATTTACGTTACAAATGTGTAGAAACAAAATCCCATGAATCTAACAGTGTTCAAAACGTTTTCGTCGGCATTGTGATACATTCATGCATTTACACGCATTTCATAACTCTTAAAGTACGATTCTTGGTTTCCAACATCCTTTTTCACAAGTCAGAGTCCCTAACCACTACTCATTATTCCTTACCTTATTATACATATACATATTCGTCGACACTTCTTCAATATTTCATCTTAATAAATACGGAGCATAATCAAATTCCTCATATAACATCGGCTTATTGATCATAAACATACAGCAACAGCATAATACACATAGTCATCGTAATAATAACATCATAACACCTCAGTCAACTCTCATAATCGTCGTGGCTTCCTCCAATAATTAAAAAAATTCTCTGCTCATGTCAAAAGTGTCATCTGCCTCAAACGTACTTTAAAAATCGTGATCCCATACCAAATATATCATTCAAAGCTCTCATGATATCACAATGGGTCCGAAAAAATATGAACAGTTCACAAAGTACAGACAGGTGTAGTTACGTAAACATTTGTCACTGATGTAATAATAAAAATTTTTATCTCTCAGTTAAATGATCAGATAGCTGTGTAATTTGTGTGTTAGAGAAATATGGTACCAATGTGTAAATTTGTATAAGCAAATACCATATTAGCTAGGGCTCCTTGTGCTTGCCAAACACATGGTACACAAAGTAAGCGTGTACCCTCCTGAGGATTAATGTAATTATACCCTCAGGTATTACAGATTACAGCAATGGAATGAAATGTATAACGGAAAACCTTTGTAGCATTGTACTTCAAATATCTTTAAAAGTAAATGATTTAAGTACAAAATTAATCACTCAAATACGTGTACTGTAGCGCTAAACTGTGCGTCTTGTTGTAAGATAATCTCTGTGGAAGTGTCGTAGTTATTGTCCTCTGAAAGCTAAGTTCTGCAGAAGTCAATGTTCTTACCTCATGATAAACAGAAGTGAAATGCTTTGCATATAGATATCTTAGTTATTACGCTTATTGTTGTGATGAAGAACGTACTGTGCTGTAACGTATTGTTGTGCTACGAAAGAGGCTGTCTCATTGTAGCTATACCACAAAAGTTACTATTAAAACATGTTTAACTTTCCGGAATAATACAGAAAAACTGTGCAGATATAAAACAGATACACCGCAAAAGCAACATTGTAAATTGTCACTCATTAGTAGCGTCGTGATAAAATCGTGTAGCTGTCACATATACTATCTACTGTGTCATCTGGTATTTCACAGAAAGTACTTTAAATCCAGAATGTATTTTCAAGTAAACCAAAATGTTGCATTAATTGCAATAATAATGTATTAGTGCCTGGAATCTGTTTCTCTATGCTTTTTGGCAGAGCATTTTCACCGGCAACATTCACATTTTGACAAGCAGAAAATGTGTCTTGACTCATTTGAGAAAACGGTGAGGACCCAAAACCTAAGTCTACAGTATTTGCAGTATTGTGTTCTGTCATTTCGGATTCCTGAGGCGAGCTGTTGCCGACCGATCGATCGATAATGCTTCCCTGTTTACTACATGTTTCACTGCCTACACCATTGTTTGCCGTCCGCTCCATTTCCCTATGCACAGTTACCAAATTACTATGTTGAACATTAGTTAATTCATTACTTGGTGGCGCTAACACACTACTTTCGTCTTCACTGTCATTTCTCAGTTTACTTTGGAGCTTAGTATTACGTTTTTCACACGCCATTATTGTGGCAATATTTCACACAACAACACAGAAAAACAAAATTTGAAGAGCAAAAATAGGGGAATACATTAACATAGCACTGAAAATAATATCTAGTTAATTGCAAGCGCAGCTGCGAAATACTTGGTGCAAATCTACATGCATGCTACAACTGTTTTACTGTACAACAATGAAAGACTGCAACTACAAAGGAGATTCTCAATACAATTACACACTAGCAATAAACAAAATCTACACTAATTACACAAACTACAAGAAAAAATCAGAAGATTCCAGGTTCGAATCCTGGCAGGGTCGCCATATGAAACATCCCCTTAGAAGAATTGTATACGAGACTGTGCTTAAACTGACACAATATTTTTAGCACAACGCAATCTGACTTTCAAAAATCCCTACAAAAGAATGGCCCTGACTAACATTAACCTATACGTTTCACAAATCACTTACCTCACCAAAAATCTTCCTTACTCGAACTACTGCAATACAGCGAGCACCACTACTGCCAGCTAAATAAAAGATTCAAACTACGGAAGGCACTAACTACTGATAGGGATAGTTAGCAAATGAAAGATTTTAATGGAGAACAAGTCATAATATATGTAATTTCAAAACTCCGCCATCTCTCTCCTCACATCCACCACTGCTGGCGGCTCACCTCTAACTGCGCAACGCTACGCGCTGTTCATACAACACTACACTACCCAACACTTCACTACCCAACACTACAATGGCAGACAACAATGCAAACTAGCCACAGACTGCACACAGCACAGCCAGTGATTTTCATATAGAGCGCTACGTAACGTTGCCAATAAGAAAACATAAACAGCCTACTTACATAAAGAAAACATAAACAGCCTACTTACAGTATGCACTATGAAATAGTTAAGATATAACAAACACCAGTTGACTTTGACATTTTGCCTTATGATATCTCAACATCGTGACTATTTTACATTTTTTTTGCTGCTACATTGTGATACAATGTGTATATTTTTGCCTCTGAGCACTGTCTATGTTTTTGACATATTACGTTTTCTGTCATGCTATGCTGTATGTACAATTATGTTACTATAAACCAGTTTTTATTTAGTGGGTATATGATTTTAATGCAAGACATTAATCTTTGTTCATCATTTTCAGACAGAAATAACGTGTAAAAGAAATAAATTAAACAGACATGGGAATTTCACCTTCGGAATGAACGAAAGAAGATGCAATACTTTGTGACGAAGAGTAAATGGATCAGAATTAACAAGCATTAACAAGAATATACTCTATACATCGTAGAATAGCAGTCTCAACTAATTTTTTCTTTCAGAATACGAGGCGATTGATGCAGGCTGTCAGACAGAACTACACATCTTAGTTTTAGTGATGAAATATGCTAGAAATAAGGAATAGTTGTGTAATGAATAATGAAGTGACTTTTTTGCAGATGATAATGAATGGTGATGAATAATGATGAAGAATATGCTACTATGGTTAATGAAGTTTTTCTTTGCAGATGAGGATAATGTTGAAGTTTAGATGATAGAGTTATGATGAAATGGATAATGAAGTTTTTCGTTACAGATGATGATAATAATGGAGTTATGATAATATGGATAATGAAGTTTTATCTTTACAGATGAGGATAATGTTGAAGTTTATGTATTTATGCTATGTAGTTATTTAAGTATTTGTTGCAGTTCGTTTTGACAGTATGTCTTACATCGCATAGTATGATGACTGAAGGTTTTGGAAAGGACAGCTAGAGAACACACATATTTTTTATACAAATTTCACTACCTGTTAATTCGAAGTTCACTACTTTTCAGCATAATATGCGTTCCTTCTTTCAGTTTAATAATCCATTTTTATATATTTTGCAGGAGAAATTATTCATGAAATTAATATGCTATAAGCAGTTGTTCATTAAACCTATGTCATTTATGAATGTGATCACATATACTCTACTTGTTTCATAACCTTCCTACAGCTGACTCATGACGAATGACGTTACACATCTTCATTTGCAGCAATAACTCAAAAGCAAAAATTGTTATTAATTATCGATCCCAATGCAATGCATTGCTAGCACAAAAAATGCTTTGTAACTGGCAAATGAATGCCACTGATTACTGTAATAAGATGAACTATGAGGCCAATGTTTACTATAATTAGATTAATTATGTATAAATCCTACGTCATTTATTAACTCATTTTGAATAATGACTTCTGATGGTTTGTAGCTGGGCAATGAGTGCCAATGTTCTCTGTAAACAAACGATTTATGAACATTATTCTGTAATACTATGCCATTTATTAGCTCCTGTTTTGAATGATGACTTCTGATGGTTTGTAACTGGGCAATGAGTGCCAATGTTCTTTGTAAACAAACGATTTATGAACACTATTCTGTAATACTACGTCATAATTAGCTCCTGTTTTGAATGATGACTTCTGATGGTTTGTAACTATGCAATGAGTGCCAATGTTCTCGGTAAACAAACGATTTACGAACATTATTCTGTAATACTATGCCACTTATCAGCTCATGTTTTGAATGACGACTTCTAATGGTTTGTAGGTGGGCAATGAGTGCCAATCTTCTTTGTAAACAAACGATTTATGAACATTATTCTGTAATACTATGCCATAATTACCTCCTGTTTTGAATGATGACATCTGATGGTTTGTAACGGTTTGTAACTGGGCAATGAGTGCCAATGTTCTTTGTAAACAAACGATTTATGAACATTATTCTGTAATACTATGCCATAATTAGCTCCTGTTTTGAATGATGACTTCTGATGGTTTGTAGCTGGGCAATGAGTGCCATTGTTCTCTGTAAACAAACGATTTATGAACATTATTCTGTAATACTATGCCATTTATTAGCTCCTGTTTTGAATGATGACTTCTAATGGTTTGTAGGTGGGCAATGAGTGCCAATGTTCTCTGTAAACAAACAATTTATGAACATTATTCTGTAATATTACATACATAAGACTGTAATACGGATGTCAAAGCAAAACAAAATAAAGACAATATGGGATATAGTGAAGGAGGAGACCGGTAGAACCAGACATGAAGAGGAACAAATAGCATTAAGAGTAAATGATACATTGGTGACAGATGTGTGACTTAACATTTTATAACTGTTACTGAAAAGATGGGGTTGTCAGGTTCGGTAGATGCTGCTATGGATTACCTTAGACCAGACATTTCAAGTAATTTCCATAATATGAATTTGACCCTCACTACCCCAACAGAAATAATGTCCATCATAAAATCTTTAAAATCAACAACATCTAGTGGGTATGATGAAATATCAACAAAGTTAATTAAAGAATGTGATTCTGAGCTAAGTAACATATTAAGCTATCTGTGTAACCAGTCGTTTATCAGTGGAATATTTCCTGAATGGCTGAAATATGCTGAAGTTAAGCCACTGTTTAAGAAGGGAGATAAAGAAATAGTATCAAATTTCCGTCCAATTTCACTGTTACCAGCATTCTCAAAAATTTTCGAAAAAGTAATGTACAGTCGTCTTTATAACCATCTTATCTCAAATAACATACTGTCAAAGTCACAGTTTGGATTTCTAAAAGGTTCTGATATTGAGAAGGCTATCTTCACTTACAGTGAAAATGTGCTTAATTCACTAGACAAAAAATTGCAGGCAACTGGTATATTTTGTGATCTATCAAAGGCATTTGACTGTGTAAATCACAATATCCTTTTAAGTAAACTAGAATATTATAGTGTAACAGGAAATGCTGCAAAATGGTTCAAATCTTATATCTCTGGCAGGAAACAAAGGGTGTTATTAGGAAAGAGACATGTATCAAGCTATCAGGCATCATCCAACTGGGAACTAATTACGTGTGGGGTCCCACAAGGTTCCATTTTGGGGCCCTTACTTTTTCTTGTGTATATCAATGACCTTTCATCAGTAACATTACCAGATGCCAAGTTTGTTTTGTTTGCCGATGATACAAACATTGCAATAAATAGCAAATCAAGTGTAGTCTTAGAAAGATCAGCCAATAAAATATTTGTGGACATTAACCACTGGTTCCTAGCCAATTCTTTGTCACTAAACTTTGAAAAAACACACTACATGCAGTTCAGAACTTGTAAGGGGTGTCCCAAGAGTATATGTCTAACATATGATGACAAGAAGATAGAAGAAGTGGACAGTGTTAAATTCTTGGGATTACAGCTTGATAATAAATTCAATTGGGAGGAGCACACCACAGAACTGCTGAAGCGTCTTAACAAATCTCTGTTTGCAATGCGAATTTTGTCAGACGTAGGGGATATAAAAATGAAAAAGCTGGCATATTATGCTTACTTTCATTCCATAATGTCATATGGGATTATTTTTTGGGGTAATTCATCAAGCCAAGCTAAAGTTTTCCGGGAACAAAAACGTGCAGTAAGAATTATATGTGGTGTGAACTCAAGAACATCCTGCAGAAGCCTGTTTAGGGAACTAGGGATACTAACTACAGCTTCCCAATATATTTATTCCTTAATGAAATTTGTCATTAAAAATATATCACTTTTTCAAACCAACAGCTCAATTCATGGAATCAATACTAGAAATAAGAATAATCTTCACAAGAATTTAAAGTCACTTAGTCTTGTACAAAAAGGTGTGCATTATTCAGGAACACACGTTTTCAATAACTTGCCAGCAGCCATAAAAAGCTTAACAACCAATGAAATTCAGTTTAAGAGAAGCCTAAAGGATTTATTGGTGGCCAACTCCTTCTACTCCATTGATGAATTTCTTAGTAAAACCAACTGATTTGTACATAAGTACAACATAACTTCTGCACAATTTCAGTACAGTAATGTGTTCACTGAAAATTTGTGTGTGTGTGTGTGTGTGTGTGTGTGTGTGTGTGTGTGTGTGTGTGTGTGTGTGTGTGTGTGTGTGCGTGTGTGTGTAAGTATAATCTAACTTCTGCACCATTTCAGTGCAGTAATGTGTTCATTGTAAATAAGTATTACAGTAGTTGTATTACATAATTATTACCTTATAAATAAATAAAAACCTTTTTTATTTTAAATTCAGTGCATTAGTATTTGTAAAATGACTCTTAGTGTTCATTAAAAAATGATGATCATTCCACTTGGGACCTGTGGAATGGTACATTAGCTTATTTGTTTTAGTTGTAAATATTTGTCATGTATTGTTGTTTTTCTGACATGTTCCACATCCAGGAGGACCTCCTCACTACAGATTAATTGGAATGAAAGTAAATCTAATCTAATCTAATCTAAAACATGGTACAGACATGTTCAGTAACTGGGCGATGAGTGCCACCTATTACTCAAATCAGTTGTTAGACTAGTGTAATTCTCAATGAAGACTACTATGTGACTTAATGTCCTTCACCTTCTGACCTAATTACCAGAAATTACTGAAATATCCATTTGTCCTGTCTATCCTCATGATCATGGAGCACTGTATTTGGTTTTTGCACTAATTCTACGTTGGTGTACTCTACAGGAACGTGGTGTTGACACGACATGCTGTCCACCACCTTGAGCGATGGAGATATTATAATAGTCCCACTGTTTGGTGTACCTAATGTACTACCAAAATGATAACATGAATATTACTACGACAGTTCAATGTCTTGGCTACACTGATGAATACTTCAAGGAAAAGAACTTCAGATTGTCTCACTTGGTGTTGTGCTTCTGTAGAAAGATATGGACTTTCAGTGCAGCTGCGTGCAACCTAAAGAGCTACAACCATGATGCAATCCTTCCCTTTCCTATCCTAATTCTTGTAACATAGTAAAGAAAAGTATATACAGTACATGTACATTTGTGTCATTTGTTAGTATGATTTTTATTCATTGCCTATACATTTTGTGATTTGCTGATATGTTCTGAACTACAGTGCGTGTGCACTTTTGTCATTTGTTAGTATGATTTGTACTCATTGTGTATACATTTTGTGATTTGCTGATATGTTCTGTACTACAGTGCGTGTGCACTTTTGTCATTTGTTAGTATGATTTGTACTCATTCTGTATACATTTTGTGATTTGCTGATATGTTCTGTACTACAGTGCGTGTGCACTTTTGTCATTTGTTAACATGATTTGTACTCATTGCATATACATTTTGTGAATTGCTGATATGTTCTGTACTACAGTGTGTGTGAAGTTTTGTCATTTGTTAACATGATTTGTACTCATTGAATATACATTTTGTGATTTGCTGATATGTTCTGAACTACAGTGTGAGTGCACTTTTGCCATTTGTTAATATGTTTTGTACTTATTGTGTATACATTTTGTCATTGCTTGATATGTTCTGTACTCAGTGCATGTGCACTATATTTTACTTCATGTTCTGCACCAATATATCTGTATATATTCTATGATTGTAAACTTAGTTAATTAAGAAAAATTTGTTGCTCATGGCAAGTCCAATTGACTCACCATTGCTGCCAAATTTTTGCCCCCCCCCCTCCCCCCCAGTAGAGGGTTATGAAAGACGTATACATTGCCAGCAATGGGCGAGGCATGACAGAATCTCTGACCAGAGAGTAGTTTATCGTTAGCTGTTGCTAGTCTGCGCTTGAGCGCGCGAGTCGACAGTAGTAGTAGTGAGTCAGTTGTAGTAGCGAGTGAGTAGTGGCGAGTCCGTGCTAGTCCGTGCTAGTCGGTAGTAGTCGGGGAGTCAGCATGCGTCGGCTGTGTGCTCTGGTCGCGACTCTGGTCAGGACTCTGGAGGATGAGTATTGTTGTAGAGGGTAAAGAAGCAGCCTTGCGCATAATTAATAATGTATGTTAATTGTAATTTAATTTGTTAAAAAATGCCCCAATAATAATTTCTTTATAAAGTAACTCTTTTAAAGAAAAACATTCATTTCAATTTAAAGAACATTTCCAATGTATCGTCACTCCTTAGAAGAATAATATATATATATATATATATATATATATATAGGCCATCTCTTTTGTAAGAAAAGTATTCATTTCAATTTAAAGAATTTTTCCAATGCATTATCATTGCCTCCAAGAATCAAAAACAATATACGCCAGCATTGAACGAAGCTGTGTCGATAAATAAGAGCAGAAATAGTTGCAGTTTTTATTGAGGTAAGAATTTTTTGCTTTTGTTATTCAGAATACAAGGTCGAAGGCCAGCGCTGCTGTCCTCATAAAATTTATCAGGTTACAGAACTTTTTTTATTAATTTTGGTGTTTAGGAATTTTTCTATTTCGAACTTGATATTAAATGAAAAAAGAATTTTGTGGGAATATTAAGTGCGAATGCACTGTGTGCACAGAGACTATAAGTCGGAGCCAATTTTGTTCAGAGGTTACACTAAAATTAATTTTGTTCAGAGCTCAGAATAATTAAAAATTCATTTAATTATGAAGTATATTTTGTAGGGAGCTTACTCTTGGCTCACATTTCAATTTCCATTTAATTATTTTTGCGGGGAGGTTACAAACTGAAGGAGAATTACGTGATCTGCTGAATGGAATGAGCAGTCTAATGAGTACAGAATATGGACTGAGAATAAATCGAAGAAGGACGAAAGTAATGAGAAGTAGCAGAAATGAGAACAGCGAGAAACTTAACATCAGGACTGGTGGTTATGAAGTCGATGAAGTTAAGCATATCTACTACCTATGCAGCAAAATAACCAATGACAGACGAAGCAAGGAGGACATTAAAAGCAGACTAGCACTGTCAGAAAGGGCATTCCTGGCCAAGAAAAATCTGCTGGTATCAAATAAGGCCTTAATTTGAGGAAGAAATTCCTGAGAATTTACGTCTGCAGTACAGCATTGTATGGTAGTGAAACATGGACTGTGGTAAAACCGGAACAGAAGAGAATCGACGCATTTGAGATGTGGTGCTACAGACGAATGTTGAAAATTAGGTGGACTGATAAGGTTAAGGGATGAGGAGGTTCTGCGCAGAATCGGAGAGGAAAGGAATATGTGGAAAACACTGACAAGGAGAAGGGACAGGATGATAGAACATCTGTTACGACATTAGGGAATGACTGCCATGGTACTATAGAGGGAACTGTAGAGGGCAAAAACCATAGAGAAGCAGAGATTGGAATACATCCAGCAGATAATTGAGGACGTAGGTTTCATGTGGTACTCAGAGATGAAGAGGTTGGCACAGAAGAGGAATTCGTGGTGGATCGCATCAAACCAATAAAAAAAAAGAAGGAAGTTCCACTCTCTGATCAAAATATTTTCTCCTATCATGTTATGAGAAAGTGAAACTAAACGTTTACTACCTCATTCGTTTGTTTCATTTACTCGTAGTTTTTTGTATCATTGTGTTCATTTACAGTGTCACCTGGCGAGGAATGACTGCTAGCCAGAGACACAACAAAAAACTTTACGTCATGTCAAGTTTAGACATGCACTTACTTTGATACTTGGTAACGAAACCATATTTAGCATTTTTCGTTGTTAGTTAATGTGGGATCCTGCCCACTCGTCTCTTATAGGGTGCCTAGGAATCTGTTTTCTCGGATAGCTCGGCAACATACAAGCAAATCATATTACTGGAGTTCATTACAGTAATTGAATTGACAATACTTAACTTTGAAGCAATTGATGACATGCAAATAATCAATGTCCTTCGCTATACACAATTTCCATGCAAGTAATTGATATGGATCATAAGTCACGGCCCTTCTAGTGCGGCTCCACTAGTGCGACTGTTCTAGTCTTCTCTCCAGTGCGGCCGAGGCAAGGCAGTGCGTCGCTTTTATTCTCTACGTGTAGAGGCCGTTCCTGTCGTGGTGACGTCCTAGTCAGCGTGCTATTAGCTGACGTCATCTCACAGCCCTCTCTGCTGCTTCGTTCTTGGTCTTCGTGTCGGTAATTGTCGTTACGCTCGAACAGTTAACAGAGACAGTAGTTGCTGGTCAGGGAGTCCCAGGCCAGTACAAAAATTTTCGTCGTGTTATTACAAGATGAGACTTGCTGGTTGATACTGGCCAAAAATTATGTATTCCAGCTCTGTTTATGCCAAGTCGGCAATCACGAGCGAGATGTTTACGAGTCTCAGTCAGGCGTGAAAGCTTTGCTTTGTTGGCATTGGCTGTAGGTGCTGGAATTCACATCTACATCTACGTGATTACTCTGCTATTCACAATAAAATGCCTGGCAGAGGGTTCAATGAAACACCTTCAAGCTGTCTCTCTACCGTTCCACTCTCGAACGGCACACGGGAAAAATGAGCACTTACATTTTTCTGTGCGAGCCCTGATTTTTCTTATTTTATCGTGATGACCATTTCTCCCTATGTAGGTGGGTGCCAACAGAATGTTTTGGCAGTCGGAGGAGAAAACTGGTGGTTGAAATTTCGTGAGAAGATACCGTCGCAACGGAAAACGCCTTTGTTTTAATAATTGCCACTCCAATTCACGTATCATGTCTGCGACACTATCTCCCCTATTTCGCGATAATACAAAACGAGCTGACCTTCTTTGTACTTTTTCGATGTCATCCGTCAGCCCCATCTGATGCGGATCCCACATCGCACAGCAGTACTCCAGAATAGCGTGGTGTAAGCAGCCTCTTTAATAGACCTGTTGCACCTTCTAAGTGTTCTGCCAATGAATCGTAGTCTTTGGTTTGCTCTACCCACAATATTATCTATGTGATCGTTCCAATTTAGGTGCCGGCCGGAGTGGTCGTGCGGTTCTACGCGCTACGGTCTGGAGCCGAGCGACCACTACGTCGCAGGTTCGAATCCTGCCTCGGGCATGGATGTGTGTGATGTCCTTAGGTTAGTTAGGTTTAATTAGTTCTAAGTTCTACGCGACTGATGACCTCAGAAGTTAAGTCGTATAGTGCTTAGAGCCATTTGAACCATTTTGAACCAATTTAGGTTATTTGTAATTGTATTCCCTAAGTATTTAGTTGAATTTACAGCCTTCAGATTTATGTGACTTATCGTTTAATCTAAAGTTAGCTGATTTCTTTTAGTACTGATGTGAATAACTTCACACTTTTCCTTATTCATGGTCAACTGTCACTTTTCGCTCCATACAGATATCTTATCTAAATCATTTTGCAAGTCATTTTGATCATCTGATGACTTTACAAGACGGTAAATGACAGCATCATCTGCAAACAATCTAAGATGGCTACTCAGGTTGTCTCCTATGTCGTTAATGTAGACCAGGAGCAATAGAGGGCCTATAACACTACCTTGGGGAACGCCGGATATTACTTCTGTTTTACTCGATGACTTTCCTTCTATTACTACAAACTGTGACCTTTCTGACAGTAAATCACGAATCTAGTCGCACAACTGAGGCGATACTCCTTACGCACGCAGTTTGGTTAGAAGACGCTTGTGAGGAACGGTGTCGAAAGCCTTCTGGAAATCTAAAAATATGGAATCAATTTGACATCCCCTGTTGATAGCACTTATTACTTCATGAATATAAAGAGCTAGTTGTGTTTCACAAGAAAGATATTTTCTGAAACCGTGCTTGCTATGATCAATAAATCGTTTCCTTCGAGGTACTTCATAATGTTCGAATACAGTATATTTTCTAAAACCCTACTGTTAATCGACGTTAGTGATATATGCCTGTAATTCAGCGGATTACTCCTACTTCCCTTTTTAGGTATTGGTGTGACTTGAGCAATTTTACAGTTTTTAGGTACGGATCTTTCCTTGAGCGAGTGGTTGTATATAATTGCTAAATATGGAAATATTTTATCAGCATACTTTGAAAGGAACCTGACTGGTATACAATCCTTTCCTTTATTAAGTGATTTAAGCTGCTTCGTTACACCGAGGATATCTACTTCTATGTTTCTCATCTTGGTAGTTGTTCTTGATTGGAATTCAGAAATATTTACTTCGTCTTCTTAAATCCGTATATAGAACAAAACATTTAAATATGTCATTTAAGGTTCAAACTCGTGGTCTACTAGCTACTCATCAACCGATTAGATATTAACCGGCGCTTTGTGCTAGATAACAGTGAGGGCAGGTGTATTTCGCGCTGCACATAGATCCAAGTGCCATCATTACTCGCTATGAAATTATTAGTGATACGCTACTGATGTTGAGGTTTCCATAAAGTGGTTGAGCTGTTAATCGTGTTTTTTCTGACTGGTTATTTCTCCAACCAGTTAATGCAAATCCACTCGTCAATCGAACCACATGTAATAGTAGTTGATAAACGTTTTAGGGAGTAAGAATAATTCGGATTATCATAAAAATTTGAACGTCCAGAGTTTTCTTGCAAAGTCTTTAATTCACAAAAAATGCAGTTTTAACTATGGATTACTGAATGATTGATATGGTAAAGTTACGTGTATTAGTTATGTCAGAGACTAATGAGAGGGTAACATGACGCCTATTGAAGTAAATTTGAGTTTCAATCGTTTAGGACTGTCTAATTTCTAATAACATGACTGCGGTGTCGTGGTATTAACTTATACCTGGACTGATAGACACTGAGAACAGTTCATCGAGGTGTCTCTTGTGGTAACCATTCTGCGTAGTCATACGACTGTTGCATAAATGGTGTAGAGTACCAGAAAGAAAGTTATATTATGTGAATTGCATTCAAATCAGGCGTAAGGCAACTCAGGTCATTCGGATATTTTTGAGCCTGATATTACCATTCATGCTGGAATCTTTCTGGGAAGCGTTCAACAACAATCCCAATTCAGCTCTTGTGTAGAGAATAATCGATGCAAAGAACAAAACAAAAAAACAGTCTGCTAGTTACTCTTGACTAGCGAACGCTCGATGAATAAGGAAGTCTCCTTGGAGTCCGGACAATATGCTTTACTGTGGGTATCGATTGGAAAATATATCGAAGGTAGTGGGTTATTCGCCGAAATATTGCAAATGAAACCTGAGTCCTCAACATATGTGTTCATTACAGCAGTTCCACTAGAACTGTACTCATTCATAGCACGTCTGTACTGTGAGCATCCGCCTCCGTAGCGTAGCGGTAGCCTTACCACCTAGCACGCAGGGGTTCCGGTTCGATTCCCGGCAGGGGACTGGGTGTTGTGTGTCCTTCATCTACATTGGCTCGCAAGTCGTCGATGTGGCGTCAACTAAAGAGGACTTGCAATACGGTGGCGGAACTCGCCCCAATGGGGCCTCCCGGCCAACAAAGCCGTACTGTTGTAAGTAGGCTGTTTATGTTTTCTTATTGGCAACGTTACGTAGCGCTCTGTATGAAAATCACTGGCTGTGCTGTGTGCAGTCTGTGGCTAGTTTGCATTGTTGTCTGCCATTGTAGTGTTGGGCAGCGGCAGCTGGATGTGAACAGCGCGTAGCGTTACGCAGTTGGAGGTGAGCCGCCAGCAGTGGTGGATGTGGGGAGAGAAATGGCTGAGTTTTGAAAGTTTGTAAAAATGGATGTCATGAGATGCTGTATATATTATGACTTTTGATGACTATTAAGGTAAATACATTGTTTGTTCTCTATTAAAATCTTTAATTTGCTAACTATGCCTATCAGTAGTTAGTGCCTTCAGTAGTTTGAATCTTTTATTTAGTTGGCAGTAGTGGCGCTCGCCGTATTGCAGTAGTTCGAGTAACAAAGATTTTTGGTGAGGTAAGTGATTTGTGAAAGGTATAGGTTAATGTTAGTCAGGGCCATTCTTTTGTAGGGATTTTTGAAATTCAGATTGCGTTGCGCTAAAAAATATTGTGTGTCAGTTTAAGCACAGTCCTGTATAAATGTTCAAAGGGGACGTTTCATATGGCGACTCTGTATGTGCTGTGTGCAGTCTGTGGCTAGTTTGCATTGTTGTCTGCCATTACCTTTACTCTTCCTAGTACGCAGAGTTTCAACTTCAACGCAATTATCATGTGGTATACGTCGGATTCTGTAAGGTCCATTGTAAGTGATTTGTGAAAGGTATAGGTTAATGTTAGTCAGGGCCATTCTTTTGTAGGGATTTTTGGAAGTCAGATTGCGTTGCGCTAAAAAATATTGTGTGTCAGTTTACACACAGTCCTGTATAAATGTTCAAAGGGGACGTTTCATATGGCGACCCTGAATTGATTGTGCACCTGCACAGTCGCAACAGATGGCTGCTGGCCATCTCTACATGGACTACAGTGGGTCTGCATCTTTGACGGCCCACCAATACCACAATCTCTACCAGGACTACAGTGGATCTACTCTGTGATGATCTACCTACCAATTTCTTCAAAACGTCGAATGACTCTGCTGTGGGTTTGCTCTGTTGTGGCCCATTACCTGTCAGCATGTCAAGAGTCAGCACTGTCTTTCCGTTGGAAGGACAACACTACTTCTTCAAGACTGCATGGAAAACTACTTCCGTGTGCATTGTCTTTTACTGCTCAGACTTTGAGAAAAACACTGCAATTTTACTGTAATGAACAATCTGGACTGTCTTTATGGACTGTGAGAAAATTTTAGCTTTTGACCAACATTGTATCATTAAGTGTGTGCATTTGATATCTTTGTTATTGTAATTATGAAAAATTTTATCAAATCATTATTGGCCACTGCCCAAAACAATTTGTAAAATTTTTTGTGGGGAGCATGGGGGCTATGTAAGTAGGCTGTTTAGGTCCTTATATTGGTAAAGTTACGTAGCGCTCTGTACGAAAATCGTTGGCTGTGCTGTGTGCAGTCTGTGGCTAGTTTGCATTGTTGTCTGCCATTGTAGTGTTGGGCAGCGGCAGCTGGATGTGAACAGCGCGTAGCATTGCGCAGTTGGAGGTGAGCCGCCAGCAGTGGTGGATGTGGGGAGAGAAACGGCGGAGGTTTGATATTTGTATTTTTCGTAGAATAAGTTGTGGTGCACCACTTTAATTACATAGACATTAAGATGTGAATATACATTTCCCTTGTCTGCATTGTTGTCCTTAGTGTAATGTTTTTTTTTTTTTTTTTTTTTTGCTTGAGCTATGTCATGTTTAGATATAAGTTATTTCATTTGCTGCGGCTGTTTGCCAGGCATAGTGTTACTGAATTTGACTTTGTGTTACTCTGCTAAGCCAGTTTATTACTGATTTATTTTTCTTGTTTGCTGCTCATTGCAAGAATTAGAAATTGACACTGACAATCGCGGAACGCGAAAACAGGAACACAACAATTACAGGTCACATCCGTCACAATTCCGTGAGGACAGGAACAATAACTGGACACGACAAGGCTATTCTTACAACGTAAATCGTGACCAAAACAGAGCCCACCCGTATGACAACCGTTGGCAGAGTAGTAATAATTACAGGGAAAGATCACCTCTCCGCAGTAATGACTATCACAGAGACAATCAGAGAAACAGACAATATGGGAACCAAAATAATTATTATCAAGGGAGACAGAATAACTTTAGACGCAACGGTCCAGTGCGCAGTTATGACTCACGGAGAAATTCTCCACCACGTGACCGACAAGAAAGAAACTATGGAATCTACCGACATGACGACCGACGATATGATCGTAACGACAGACCTGAACTGCGTCAGAAATGGCGAGATTTAAACAGGGCAGGGGCCTCTCGTCACGTTGAATTTGTAGAAGTTAGGTCTCCAAATCCCAATAACGATGCGCGCCAACAAAGGAACAGACAATGACTCGCACCGCAGGCTGCCGCGTGCGCCGGCTGGCTCAGAGAAAAATAACATAGACATTAACCTTGAGAAAAATTCCAGTATTCTTTACCGACGTATACCACATGTTAATTGCGTTGAAGTTGAAACTCTGCATACTAGGAAGAGTAAAGGTTTACACCACATTTCACATGATAAACCGTTTATTGAAAGATAATCTGCTTTTTAACTTTGTCTTTGCCATAAAACGTTTCGCTTCACATTTCTAGTATGAATTGTCACTCTTAGAAACTGTTATCATGCAACAATGTTTGAAGTTAAATATCCAGTCAAGAACCAAGAGAACTTATTTAAACAGAAATTACGAATGCATTGTTATTGTGAACAGACGTCACAGTGTTATTGTGTGTGTGCATTCTTGCTTGTTAGTTTCACGATTACGTAACGACTATAAGGCTCACATACTTAGAACATTTACCAGTACTGCTAATGAGATTTTAATGCAACATTTTGGTTTACTTGAAAATACATTCTGAATTAAAGTACTTTCTGAGAGATACCAGATGACACAGTGGTTAGTTTATGTGACAGCTACACGATTATATCACGACGTTACTAATGAGTGACAATTTACAATGTTGCTTTTGCGGTGTTTCTGTTTTATATCTGCACAGTTTTTCTGAATTATTCTGGAAAGTAAAACATGTTTTAGTAGTAACTTTTGTGGTATAGCTACAATGAGACAGCCTTTTTCGTAGCATAACAATACGTTACAGCACAGTACTTTCTTCATCACGGCAATAAGCGTAATAACTAAGATATCTATACGCAAAGCATTTCACTTCTGTTTATCATGAGGTAAGTACATTGACTTCTGCAGAACTTAGCTTTCGGAGGACAATAACTACGACACTTCCACAGAGATTATGTTACAGCAAGACGCACATTTAGCGCTACAGGACACGTATTTGAGTGATTAATTTTGTACTTAAATCATTTATTTTTAAAGATATTTGAAGTACAATGATACAAAGGTTTTCCGTAACACATTTCATTCCATTCTTGTAATCTGTAACACCTGAGGGTATAATTACATTAATCCTCAGGGGGGTACGCGCTTACTTTGTGTATCATGTGTTTGGCAAGCACAAGGAGCCCTAGCTAATATGGTATTTGCTTATACAACTTTACACATCGGTATCATATTCCTCTAACACATAAATTACATAGCTATCTGATCATTTAACTGAGAGAGACAAACTTTTTTACTACATCAGAGACACATGTTTACGCAATTACACCGTTGGATAACTCCACAATTACGAAATTGTATTTTGTCTGTACTTCGTGAACTGTTCATATTTTTTTGGATCCATTGTGATACTATGAGAGCTTTGAATGATGTATTTGCTATGGGATCATGGTTTTTAAAGTATGTTTGAGGTAGATGACACTATTGATGTGGCAGAGAATTTTCTTTAGGTTTTGAAATTATTGCAGAAAGCTACGACGATTTTGAGGTTTGACTGAGGTGTTATGATGTTATTATTACGACAACGATGTGTATTATGCTGCTGAGGTATGTTTATAATTAATAGGCTGATGCTATATGAGTTATCTGATTATGCTATGTATCTGTTATGATGAAATATTGAAGAAGTGTCGACGAATAAGGTAAGGAATAATGAGTAGTGTTTAGGGACTCTGGTTTGTGAAAAAGGTTGTTGGAAACCAAGAATCGTACTTTAAGACTTATGAAATGTATGTAAATGCGTGAATGTATTACAATGCCGACGAAAATTTTTGGACACTGTTATATCAATAGGATTTTGTTTCTACAGCTTTGTAACGCAAATTCTTGACCTGTGAAATATTTGTATATGAGACTGTCACTGTAGTGGAAACTGCTGTCGTAAATATTTCCGTAAGAAAGTTAAGTGACCACCTGCACGTAATGCGTCGTGGGCACCCAGCTGTGTCAGATGCCTCGAGAACAAGCCATTAGTGTGTACCTTTTCAGAGGCACAGGTAGAAAAAAAAAGGGAGGCCATTATCCTCGCCATTGACATTCCTTTAGAGAAAGCATCGCAAATACGACACGCTCGTTACTTGGAAAGATACTTACATCTGCACTCCTGATTATGACAAGCATCTTTCTACGAGAGTTGAGAGAATTCCTACTAACTTATGAAATGTCACATGACTATTGAATGATATTTTTATGCTTTGCTTTTCATAGTTGCTTATTTCATTTGATATCTAGTTTCCAGCTGTGTTGCAGCATTGGTTTTATAAAATAAAATAAAATGCATTTGCTAATGTGAACACTTTCTGTCAATAGATCTATTAAATAATAATTTTGTGATCCACAATCTTCAAAAAAGGAGCACTTGGAAAGGAAAGAACAATAAGAAGGGACTAGTAACAGTAACTGCATACATAATATTCTTTTCAAGTACATGGTAATATTTTTTTTACAATAAGTTGTTGTGGTGCACCACTATAATTACATAGACATTAAGATGTGAATATACATTTCCCTTGTCTGCATTGTTGTCTTTAGTGTAATGTTTTTTTCTGCTTGAGCTATGTCATGTTTAGATATAAGTTATTTTATTTGCTGCTACTGTTTGCCAGGCATAGTGTTACTGAATTTGACTTTGTGTTACTCTTCTAAGCCAGTTTACTACTGATTTATTTTTCTTGTTTGCTGCACATTGCCTTATATTAGTTGTAATATTGCAATTGCTGCTTGCTTTGCAAATCTGCATTTTTTTTTCATTGCTGTTTGCGTTAATTGTTTTGTGCTGCTGCATTGCCTCGTCCCTTAGTTTAGCATCTGAGCTCAGTAGATTTAAGTTAGCTTAAGAAGGGGTAGACTATATAAGAGAATGAGTTGCGATGAATTTGAAGAAATGCACTGAGAGGTTATATGAGAAAAATACAGAAAGCATGCTTGGATAGGATTTTTTTGGTGGAAGCAAAGGTTGAAATAAGACGAAAGATCTATGGAATGAAGTTTTGGGTTGGACTGCAGTACCAAATATTACACTGAAAACGAACCCTGTCCTTCCCTTTTGTGTTATCTCACTATATGTTTGTGTACCCTTGTGTATTTGTGTTTTTCCTGTCTTTATGTGTTTAGCTAATAGGAGTTATGTTGTAGAATTTTTCTGATAATATGTTATTTTCTTTGTAAAGATGTTTAGACATTATTTATTCTGTTTTGTTTTAATGCTCATGTGTGAAGTTGATGTTTCAATAATTATTCTGATCTTTTATGTATGTACTCACGTCATAATTTCTGTAACACTGATGTATATGTTATTTCGATTCTTTTGTAAAGCCGTACTACAAATGTTATCTGTATTGTTATGTTCTTTAATGATGTATTTTGTACTTTTGTTATTGTATTCTTATGTTATAATATTGTAATTGACACCAGTTCATCAAATTAAGTAACTTGTAAGCATTCATTTCACTGCACACATTTCTGTTGGTCATAGTAATGCACAAAATGTGTGAAGTTGGGACTGTTAGTGTTTGCACGTGTGTTACTAATTCAGCAAGGGACTGGATAACAGCATTGCTGGTTCTAAGGACAATTCCAAAAACTTCGTGAGTGTACAAGTGGTGGTTTATGGACTTGCTATATTGTCTGCAAGACTACTAAGGACAATTCCAAAAACTTTGTGCGTGCACAAGTGGTGGTTTATGGACTTGCTATCTTCTCTGCAAGACTCTTCGATGGTGATTGTGCACCTGCACAGTCGCAGCAGATGGCTGCTGGCCATCTCTACAAGGACTACAGTGGGTCTACACCTTTTATGACCCACCAATACCATTATTTCTACAAGGACTGCAGTGGGTCTGCACCTCTGGTGGCCCACCAATACCGTAATCTCTACCAGGACTGCAGTGGGTCTGCACCTTTGCTAACTCACCAGTACCATTATTTCTACAAGGACTGCGGTGGGTCTGCACCTCTGGTGGCCCACCAATACCGTAATCTTTACCAGGACTACAGTGGGTCTAGTCTGGGATGACCTACCTACCAATATTCTTCAAAACTTCGACTGACTCTGCTGTGGGTTTGCTCTGTTGTGGCCCATTACCTGTCTGCATGTCAAGAGTCAGCACTGTCTTTCCGTTGGAAGGACAACACTACTTCTTCAAGACTGCATGGAAATCCACTACTTCTGTGTGCAATTTCTTTTACTAATGAGACTTTGTGAAAAAAACTGTAATTACTATTATGATGAATGATCAGGACTATCTTTATGGACTGTGAGAAAATTTTAGCTTTTGACCAACATTGTATCATTAAGTGTGTGCATTTGATTTCTTTGTTATTGTAATTACGATTATGAAAAATTTTAACAAATATGTATTGCCCAGTGCCCAAAACAATTTGTAAAATTTTTTGTGGGGAGCATGGGGGCTATGTAAGTAGGCTGTTTATGTTTTCTTATTGGCAACGTTACGTAGCGCTCTGTATGAAAATCACTGGCTGTGCTGTGTGCAGTCTGTGGCTAGTTTGCATTGTTGTCTGCCATTGTAGTGTTGGGCAGCGGCAGCTGGATGTGAACAGCGCGTAGCGTTACGCAGTTGGAGGTGAGCCGCCAGCAGTGGTGGATGTGGGGAGAGAAATGGCTGAGTTTTGAAAGTTTGTAAAAATGGATGTCATGAGCTGCTGTATATATTATGACTTTTGATGACTATTAAGCTAAATACATTGTTTGTTCTCTATTACAATCTTTAATTTGCTAACTATGCCTATCAGTAGTTAGTGCCTTCAGTAGTTTGAATCTTTTATTTAGCTGGCAGTAGTGGCGCTCGCCGTATTGCAGTAGTTCGAGTAACAAAGATTTTTGTGAGGTAAGTGATTTGTGAAAGGTATAGGTTAATGTTAGTCAGGGCCATTCTTTTGTAGGGATTTTTGGAAGTCAGATTGCGTTGCGCTAAAAAATATTGTGTGTCAGTTTAAGCACAGTCCTGTATAAATGTTCAAAGGGGACATTTCACTGCGAGCAGGTAGACATTCCCCACGTATTTCCAGAAACACTGCAGTGTGCAATCACACTGGTAATTTTTTTTTCGCGAATTCTGTTTTTGAAGTAAACATATTTACCTGTCCTAATATTGACAGCTTTTCAGATCCACACGGAAAGGTCATCGCGGACGGGCATATGTGCTGCGCCCAGTTGGACCGCAGCCAGTTTAAAGTTTTAAACGACTTTGGACTAATTCAATTATACTGTTTCTGGCACTGAAATTAAAACTTTTGAACCACTCCCTAATTAGGATTTGCCGCTTGCATAATGTACTGAATATAAAATAATGCATATCTGTATCATTTTCAGGGGTGGCGTTTTGCGACCTAGGTGGAAGTGCTTTCTCATTTTAATCGTAAAATACGAGGCGGCCGATTACCATAAACAGAGGAAACAATGATAAAAAAATGGAACTCAACAAAGGCGGCAGATATAAAGTTCCATTTAGGTCATCAACGTTTTGCCATCGGTCTACTGCGGTAAATATACACTTGTAAGAACAACGATCCTGGCAGCCGAAATAGCGATGTTGTCATCACTATCATTTTTGTGAGTATGATCATTTTTATAAATAACCTAGTTCTGACTGCCTTAATATATAAATCATAGTAAATTACTTCCTCGTCTTTGTACTGAAGACCTCGGTTGTAAACAATGGAAAGGATAAGCTGGTTGTTTCGAAAAACTGTACAGTAAATAAGGTATTTCTAATACATCCAATGTGATTCATTTATTCGGATACGTCATTGTTTTCAAATATTTCTAGAGTGATAACATGTTTTTAAAATCGTAATTTCTATCCAAGTTTTTATTCTTAACAATACGTAGGTTATCTTTTAATTACTACTGGGTACTTGCTGGGCGAGTTAACGAAACGTTACTGTGAAGCTTCTAAAAACACAAATTTAAAAGATCCGAAAGACTTATTCAGTTTGTGATACTAAGATTTGCATTACCAATTTTTGCAATAATCAAGTATATCTACCTCAGAACTTGAAGAACGATTTAATAAATTATAAAAATAGTTTCGTTGTCGCCTTATTACAACACGGACACAATGTTAAGGATAGTTTTGACATTTGTGCTATTTCACTGTTATATACGAGGAGCGTTCAATAAGTTATGCAACAGTTTTTTTCTGAAAGCAGGTTGGTTGTATTCAAGATTCCAGTACACTACATTATTCCCCACTCTTTTAGCTACAAACATTATTTTTCAGCATAAACTCCGTTCAATGCGGCGGCATTACGCCACCTTAGTGTGAGGGCCTGTATGTCCATATGGTACCACTCTATTGGTCGACGTTGGAGACAGGTACCACTGTATTGGTCGATGTCCGAGACAATGTCTTTCTGCCTCAATAACCTCCCCATCATCCATGTATTGCTTCCTTCACTGGGTCAAAGTGATGGAAACTGAATTTCGAGGAACACAGCAGACCTGTGATTACCCCAGATGTTGGCCGGGTGTGTCAGCATCACCAACTGATACGTCCAATTGAGCAGCCAGGAGTTTCATTGTGATCCTTCGATCACCTCGAATGAGAGTGTCCGCACGTTCCAACACTGCAGGAGTCACAGCTGTGTGCGACCGGCCAGCACGCGGCAGATCAGACGAATTTGTGCGACCTTGTTGCGATGATGTGTAACGTCTCGCTTTTTGTTCACTTCCAGGTTTCCGTAGACATTCTGAAAGCACCAGTAAATATCTGCTATGCTCTGGTTTTCCTCCGAAAGAAACTCAGTGACAGCTCTCTGGGTGAAACACACCTCCGTTAGTGAAGTCATTTTGAAGGTTAAACGTAGCGTAGCCACCTATCGGAATTTCATAGTGGCTGAAGCGGGAATATTTCACAATGTACCACATCAAACTCCGTATTTTTTCACCAGAAACTGGCCGAGAAGAAAAATGTGTTGCATTACTTATTGAACGTTCCTCGTCATTTCGTTTCCACCTTGGTAAGGGACACAACATTCTTTGATTGATTGAATAATTATTCACTTTTGCCTGATTAGCAATACGTTTTATCTTATTTATGGATTCTTCCGTCGCTTCTTGATAGAACAATTCTATATTGAGGGTTTAATAACACTTAGGCGGTTTTCTGTTCTACCGATGATTATTTGTATGGACTAGTTTTCGGCTTATTAGACCAGATAACTATTAAGCCGAAAACTAGTTCATACAAATAAAAATCAGTAGAACAAAAAACCGCCTAAGAGTTATTCAACCCTCTAATAAGTTTTATGGCCATTTGTCAGGAATATATTCGCGATCTTTACCTGAGTCATAGTTATCCACATCACTCTGGGATTTGTACAGATCGCCACACGTTACTACTACTAGCAGCCATGTTTTTGGTACTTACAACAGTTTATAGACACACATCGTAATAAAGTTGACAGTAGTGAAGATCTGAAACCACATCACGTACCATGTTTTACGTGCAATAATTCCGTTTCTCATCGACTGTCGTTTACCATTGTTTACAACCGAGGCTTTCAATTATTTCAGACTTTTTTTTTCTTGGTGTAGTTCATGTTATGTTTCTTTTACTTAATACTTTATTTATTCATATTTTGTCTGTTTTTATCTTTTGTCCAGTCCATGATTCCGTATATGACCAACGGTGTAGCTTTTCTTTCCTAAATCTAGGCTAATATCTGAAGTGTACTGCCTGCCTTGACGAAAATCTTATTTCGCCTGAAAAATCTCCTTTATGGATCGCCATTGTTTCGACCAAATCGAACAACGTTCCTTCTTGTAGGAAATAATTCATTCATGTATCATTTGTCGTCCCCGTTCCAGGCATCTCAGCTTCTCGGTACTTTTCTGTTTCACTAGAGTCTGTTTTGTTCAGCTGATTTCTGAACACAATTTTCTACCCATTTCATTTCAAAGAGAAGTTGTAAAGTGTCTTGGAAAAAAATTGCCCCCACCAATCCGTAAACGCCATCTACACCGCTATAGATGTACTCTGACGAATGCACATTATAGGGATCTCTCTGTGATGGATGTTACACTAATACCTACCCACACCCATTGCAAGTACTTAGTTTTACTTCCCCTAACACTGGTCATATGCAAGATGCATGTTTGCACTGAGACTTGATTTCACTACCAAGTGCTGGATGCATGTGAGCACTTGATCTTGCACTCCAGCGCATCAAAATCAATCTGCTATGAATAAAATCACTCCAATTAAAGTACACGTCAGTGACATAAGGGAGAATCTCATACTAAATTCCATTAAGTCAAACACGTATACACTGACGGTAAAAATATCGCAACACCAAGAAATAGTCGTCCCAGATAAACGAAAGTTGGTAGGCGTGTTTTTACATCTAAAAGATGATCTCTGTCCACATTTCGTGCCAGTCGCTTAAGGATGGCGCTAGTATCACCACTATGAGGATGCAAATTAGGTTCCCTTTAAAAACACGCTGCAGAGGTCGTGAGCATTAGCTACCTGTGAGACTGGACGCGGTAAGCTGATATTAGTCAAGAATGACTTTAAGGGACAAAGACGCCATTATTAACAACTCACTGAGTTTGAACGTGGTCGTGTAACAGCGCTACGAGAAGCTGGATGTTTCTTCTGTGATATTGCATGACTGCTAACAGCGGTGGTCACGGGAAAGTTCAGTTGCAAGAACATCTACATCTACATCCACACTCCGCAAGCCACCTGACGGTGTGTGGCGGAGGTTACCTTGAGTACCTCTATCGGTTCTCCCTTCTATTCCAGTCTCGTATTGTTCGTGGAAAGAAGGATTGTCGGTATGCTTCTGTGTGGGCTCTAATCCCTCTGATTTTATTCTCATGGTCTCTTCGCGAGATATACGTAGGAGGGAGCAATATACTGCTTGACTCCTCGGTGAAGGTATGTTCTCGAAACTTCAACAAAAGCCCGTACCGAGCTACTGAGCGTCTTTCCTGCAGAGTCTTCCAGTGGAGTTTATCTATCATCTCCGTAACGCTTTCGCGATTACTAAATGATCCTGTAACGAAGCGCGCTGCTCTCCGTTGGGTCTTCTCTCTCTCTTCTATCAACCCTATCTGGTACGGATCCGACACTGCTGAGCAGTATTCAAGCAGTGGGCGAACAAGCGTACTGTAACCTACTTCCTTTGTTTTCAGATTGCATTTCCTTAGGATTCTTCCAATGAATCTCAGTCTGGCATCTGCTTTACCGACGATCAACGTTATATGTTCATTCCATTTTAAATCACTCCTAATGCGTACTCCCAGATAATTTATGGAATTAACTGCTTCCAGTTGCTGACCTGCTATATTGTAGCTAAATGATATGGGATCTTTCTTTCTATGTATTCGCAGCACATTACACTTGTCTACATTGAGGTTCAATTGCCATTCTCTGCCCCATGCGTCGATTCGTTGCAGATCCTCCTGCATTTCAGTACAAGTTTCCATTGTTACAACCTCTCGATATACCACAGAATCATCCGCAAAAAACCTCAGTGAACTTCCGATGACATCCACAAGGTCATTTATGTATATTGTGAATAGCAACGGTCCTACGACACTCCGCTGCGGCACACCTGAAATCACTCTTACTTCGGAAGACTTCTCTCCATTGAGAATGACATGGTGCGTTCTGTTATCTAGGAACTCTTCAATCCATTCACACAATTTGTCTGATAGTCCATATGTTCTTACTTTGTTTATTATACGACTGTGGGGAACTGTTTCGAACGCCTTGCGGAAGTCAAGAAACACGGCATCTACCTTTGGAGCCCGTGTCTATGGCCCTCTGAGTCTCGTGGACGAATGGCGCGAATAGAAGACTGCAACGTGGCACTACCGAGAGGGAAGACCACCGTATGGCTCTGACGCATCGTACTGCATCTGCAGCACCAATCTGAGCAGCAGTTGTCACCCCAACGACACAACAAACTGTTAGCAATCGGTTACTTCAAGGACAGCTCCGAGCCACACGCCCTGTAGTCTGCATTCCAATGACCCTACACTACCGCTATTTGCGACTTCAATGGTGTCAAGCCCTCATCGGAGGGCGGAGTGGAGATTTGTTGTATTTCCTAATAAAATCTGGTTCTCCCTGTAACCTCCCCCTCACTTATCGACCTTAATGACAGTGAAAAATTAAACCGCGTGTACCTAATGGAAATTTGGGAAAAGCAATTGTCACTGAAGTTAATCTGTCGGTAAAGAGGGAGGAAAGGGTTACATCTAAATGAAAGGAAAAATGCTAATGAAACAGGTGGAAATTAATTTTGAAAAGGGGTAAAGTTAATAAAGAAAGTAAATGTGCGGCCGTTACGTTAACAATTAACTAGTGGTAATTAGATATTTGAGATTTGGGGGAAATAACGGTCGCCAGTCCTAAGGACAATTACTATAGTAACTGAAAAAGAAAGGTTATTACACATATAATTAGCACTAGAAGCGTGGCAACTGAAGGTTGACACGTGCAGTGTGAAAACTGAAAGTTTCTCAGACGTAATAAATTTCGCTACACTCTGACTTAATTTAGCAAAAGAATTAATAAAACAGGAAAATCGAAAGTTAATTTAGTGACTGAAGTTAATAGTGAGCTTTCTTTCTGAAGCACATCGAAATGCAGTAAAATACGGTTAGTCTTGGACTACCTCAACAATCATTTCAAAAGCTACTTGAATCTACGCAATTTAGAAATAAGGGATTTAACTTTGAACTTGAATTAAATGATTCTGAACAATTAACATTAGTAAAATTTAGTACGTACCAAGCTGAGCTGCAGTCACAGGTAAGCTAAAATACGGTAACAAAACTCGCACTCTTAATTTGTGCTTGTGTAATCTGAATATTATACCTTAACTGAACTTTGAAATTAAAGCAATGAAATCGAAATGCTGGCGTTTGAATTTCAACGACATTCGGGTTCATTCCGGAAAAGGAAGGGACCCTGCTCAGTAATGCAATTGGCACAATGAGCAACAAAGGTTCGTGCTAAGTTGCTGTAATTTTGTGATGCAACCATTTTAAAAGTTTGAAAAGCTGTGGTCTGCCATACAGTTCTAAAACTTTACGTGCTTCCAGTCTTCCTTGTTGGTTGATTGAAGGTTTGAAGCCGTCGATCGAGGAGGTGGCGACAGTCACTCATTGTCGGCCGTCGCTGTTGCAGAAGCTGGATGTTGGCGCGCCTTCTTCTCGACACGGTCACCAGACGAAACGGGCTCTTCATGTGCGCCATCTAATGCTTCGCGTCCGCGACACCATGTCAGAAACTATCATCGCAAGTCGAGCGCAATTACATTCTGCCAAACTCCGAAAGCGCGGCAACTCGCGGGAGCTTCACACAACACACCTGCTCCACTGCACCACCCCAGCCAGACTCTCTCTGCTCACCCCGCGCTCCACGCGGCAGAGTTAAAACTACCAAAGATCCTAAACACTTTCGTTCTCCACACGACCTATCGATGTATTCGTTCGATAGTATAGTTTTCCCTAGGCCAGACCCAGCGTATAAATACAAATAATATTCACAAAACAAACCAATTATACATCGACATAAATGCATATATATACAAATAGTAAAACAATTACAATGTACAAAGACACAGAAATGTCATATATTCAGGTAACAAAAATAAGGAAAACAAATTTATAGTACAATAGATGGAAATAGGAGGATATGCATTTCCGGCGTTACATCTCTCAGTGCCAGTGATGACTGTCTATTGGTAAGAGTGAGACCAGTTGAGAGCTGTAATCAAACTGTCTGCGAGATAGACATGCTCGACCTATACCAAGTGTTCTGGTGTGGGGTGCGATTTCGTATGACAGGAGGAGCTCTCTCATGGTTACCTCACTGCAGATCTGTACGTCAGTCTGGCAACTGGACATTTTGTGCTGCCATACATGATCAGAATACAGGGGGTGTTTTCAAACAGGGTAACGCTCTATCACACATCGCTGTTGTAACCCAACGGGCTCTACAGAGTGTCGACATGTTGCCTTGGTCTGCTAGATCACCAAATTTGACTCCAGTCGATCGCGTATGGAACATCAGCGGACGACAACTCCAGCGCCGTCCACAACCAACACTAACCGTCCCTGTGTTGACCGACCAAGTGCAATAGGCAGGGAATTCCAGCCCAGAAATTGACATCCTGCACCTTCAAAACACAATGCATGCACGTTTTCGTGCTTGTCTTCAACATTTTGGCAGTTACACCGGTTATAAATATTCCAGCATTTCACATTTGTCGGCCGGTGTGGCCGAGCGGTTCGAGGCGCTTCTGTCTGGAACTGCGCGACCGCTACGGTCGCAGGTTCGAACCCTGCCTCGGGCATGGATGTGTGTGATGTCCGTAGGTTAGTTAGGTTTAAGTAGTTCTAAGTTCTAGGGGACTGATAACCTCAGATGCTGAGTCCCATAGTGCTCAGAGCCATTTGAACCATTTTTTTTTTTTCACATTTGCAATAGCTTATCTCACACTTACTTTAGTTTGTGATTCTGCACTTAAAAAGGTTACTTACACAAATGTATTCCCGAAATTTCATAACTTTATATTAATTTTTTAAATTTTATCCATATTTCGCAACTTCAAAACAGACTGTATTCATTACACTAGATGTATGAATTAAACAACGTCTTCAATCGCAACTTCTTGTATTTTATTAAGTACACGATTCATTTCGGACCCTTTGTGTCCATGTTCAGGTAGTATTTTGTGTTAATACATCCTTCATTTTTTCTCTTGAGTTAAGTGAAATGCATATACCAAATAATGCAAGAAAACCGATTTTAACGTTTTAGCACCAGCGTACATTCTTTTCTCCATCTTCTTCGTACATATCACTTCATTCAAGAGGCACATTCGCATACTCAGAATACAGCAAAGTCAAAACAACCTTCGGTGAAATTAAAAGCAAAGTTGGTGACATTAAGAGTGCAACGGGAATTCCACTGTTAAATGCAGAGGAGAAAGTGAATAGGTGGAAAGCGTACATTGAAGGCCTCTATGAGGGGAAAGATTTGTCTGACGTGACAGAAGAAGAAACAGGAGTTTATTTAAAAGGGATGGGAGATGCAGTATTAGAATCAGAATTTAAAAGAGCTCTGGAAGACTTAAGATCAAATAAGACACAAGGGATAGATAATATTCCATCAGAGTTTCTAAAATCATTGGGGAGAAGTGGCAACAAAACGACTACTCACGTTGGTGGGTAGCATGTATGAGTCTGGCGACATACCATCTGACTTTCGGAAAAATATCATCCACACAGTTCCAAAGGCTGAAAGAGCTGACAAGTGCGAGAATTATCGCACAAAAAGCTTAACGGCTCAAGCATCCAACTTGCTGACAAGAATAATATACAAAAGAATAGAAAAGAAAATTGAGGATGTGCTAGATGGCGATCAGTTTGGCTTTAGAAAAGATAAAGGCATCAGAGAGGCAATTCTGACGTTGATAATGGAATCAAACTATAGGGAGAGACAGGTAATACACAATATTTACAGGAGCCAGGAGGAAATAGTAAGAGTGGACGACCAAGAACCAAGTGCTCAGATTAAAAAGGGTGTAAGACAGGGATGTAGTCTTTCCCCTCTATTGGAAATAAACGAAAGGCTCAAGAGTGGAATTAAAATTCAAGGTGAAAGTATATCAATGATGAAAGTAATGAGAAGTAGCGGAAATGAGAACAGCGAGAAAACTAACAACAGGATTGATGGTCACGAAATACATGAAGTTAAGCAGTCCTACTACCTAGGCAGCAAAATAACCAGTGATGGACAGAGCAAGGAGGACTACAAAAGCAGACTAGCCCTAGCAAGAAAGGCATTACTGGTCAAGAGAAATCTACAGGTATCAAATATAGGCCTTACTCTGAGGAATAAACTCATGAGAATGTGCGTCTGGAGCACAGCATCATATGGTAGTGAAACATGGAATGTGGGAAAACTGGAACGGAAGAGAATTGAAGCATTTGGGATGTAGTGCTACAGGCTAATGTCGAAAATTAGGTGGACTGATAAAGTAAGGAATGAGGAAGTTCTGTGCAGAATCAGAGAGGAAACGAATGTGTGGAAAACACTGACAAGGAGAAGGTGGTGGTAAGTTCCTCTGGGACCAAACTGTTGAAGTCATCGGCCCCTAGCCTTACACACTACTTAATCTAACTTAAACTTACTTTAAGGACAACACACACACTCATGCCCGGGGGAGGACTCGAACCACCAACGGGGGAGCCGCACGAACTGTGACAAGGCGCCTTAGACGGCGCAGCTACCCCATTCGGCAAGAAGAAGGGACAGGATGATAGGACATCTGTTAAGACATCAGGGAATGACTTCCACAGTGCTAGAAAAAAATGGTTCAAATGGCTCTGAGCACTATGGGACTTAACAGGGACGAGAGAGGCAATTCTGACGTTACGGCTAATAATGGAAGCAAGGCTAAAGAAAAATCAAGACACTTTCATAGGATTTGTCGACCTGGAAAAAGCGTTCGACAATATAAAATGGTGCAAACTGTTCGAGATTCTGAAAAAAGTAGGGGTAAGCTATAGGGAGAGACGGGTCATATACAATATGTACAACAACCAAGAGAGAATAATAAGAGTGGACGTTCAAGAACGAAGTGCTCGTATTAAGAAAGGTGTAAGTCAAGGCTGTAGCCTTTCGCCCCTACTCTTCAATCTGAACATCGAGGAAGCAATGATGGAAATAAAAGAAAGGTTCAGGAGTGGAATTAAAATACAAGGTGAAAGGATATCAACGATACGATTCGCTGATGACATTGCTATCCTGAGTGAAAGTGAAGAAGAATTAAATGATCTGCTGAACGGAATGAACAGTCTAATGAGTACACAGTATGGTTTGAGAGTAAATCGGAGAAAGACGAAGGTAATGAGAAGTAGTAGAAATGAGAACAGCGAGAAACTTAACATCAGGATTAATGGTCACGAAGTCAATGAAGTTAAGGAATTCTGCTACCTAGGCAGTAAAGTAACCAATGACGGACGGAGCAAGGAGGACATCAAAAGCAGACTCGCTATGGCAAAAAAGACATTTCTGGCCAAGAGAAGTCTACTAATATCAAATACCGGCCTTAATTTGAGGGAGAAATTTATGAGGATGTACGTCTGGAGTACAGCATTGTATGGTAGTGAAACATGGACTGTGGGAAAACCGGAACAGAAGAGAATCGAAGCATTTAAGATGTGGTGCTATAGACGAATGTTGAAAATTAGGTGGACTGATAAGGTAAGGAATGAGGAGGTTCTACACAGAATCGGAGAGGAAAGAATATGTGGAAAACACTGATAAGGAGAAGGGACAGGATGATAGGACATCTGCTAAGACATGAGGGAATGACTTCCATGGTACTAGAGGGAGCTGTAGAGGGCAAAAACTGCAGAGGAAGACAGAGATTGGAATACGTCAAGCAAATAATTGAGGACGTAGGTTGCAAGTGCTACTCTGAGATGAGGTTAGCACAAGAAATGAATTCGTGGCGGGCCGCATCTAACCAGTCAGTAGACTGATGACCAAAAAAAAGAAAAACTTAGGTCAACAGTCCCCTAGAACTTAGAACTACTTAAACCTAACTAACCTAAGGACATCACACACATCCATGCCCGAGGCAGCATTCGAACCTGCGACCGTAGCAGTCCCGCGGTTCCAGACTGTAGCGCTTAGAACCGCACGGCCACCGCCGCCGGCACAGTGCTAGAGAGAGCGGTATAGAGCAGAAACTGTAGGGGAAGGCAGAGATTAGAATACATCCATAATTAAGGATGTAGGTTGTAATTGCTACTCTGGGATGGAGAGGTTGGCACAGGAGAGGAATTCATGGTAGGCCGCATCAAACCAGTCAGAAGACTGGTGGCCCAAAAAATAAAAGATAACAGTACCTCTTTTTATTTTTACTACCGCATGTGTGTTGTGAACAGCTTTTTCTGGCGATAGTCAACACTGGAACAGTAATCATGTGCATGGCTTCAAAATGAGGAAACAATCCTCTTCAAAATGGAACACCAAAACATGTTACCCCATCACTATGGAAATTGAGATTAATCGTATAGATTACACCATGCAGACAGCTGTTTGGAAACATTCACACAATGCCACAAACTCTTTTAGTTTCCATATGTTGTAATGGCTTCCGCGGTTTTGGAAATGAGATTTATCGCCTTTGTGTTTTATTTCTACCACCCTGTGCATTGTGGGAGCAGCATAGTTTACACCAAACGGTGCTCAACATTCTGTAAGAGCCAATGGATCAAAACGTGTTAATGTTGGTTTAGCACCTGGCACAGACTTCGAAGTCATAGTAGAAAAACAAAGTGTATGACAGTGTACAAAGCTGTAGTCATACGTAGCTTGGATGCGTTACAGCTGAAAAACATTGTATTAAACTGCTTAGGAAAGAACAACACAAAAACCCTCTGCTGTGATTGATAGTCTGTTGGATATGGTCCTCCTCCAGTACAGCCAACAAAACTTAACATAGGTCTATGGAAGTGACTTCGACTGTTGGCCACGTACTCTGTTGGAGTGATACATGTATATGTAATATGCTTGATGTCAACCATGCAGACTGCAATTGTTTTTTGATATGTCAAAAGAGAGAGACATGGTAAAATCTTACAGGAGTTAATGCTATAACGAGTGGTATGACTGGTTAAAGTTTGGATGTAGATAATTTGTTGCTTTTTACCTACTCTGTATGTTACAAAATAACAATGCGGATACGGTCGCAGGTTCGAATCCTGCCTCGGGCATGGCTGTGTGTGATGTCCTTAGGTTAGTTAGGTTTAAGTAGTTCTAAGTTCTAGGGGACTGATGACCACCAATGTTAAGTCCCATACCGCTCAGAGCCATTTGAACCATTTTTGAACAATGAGGAGTGCTCTCAAGTGTACTAAATGACTGTGTAGATGCTGATGTGTATCGGTATTTCATACATCTGGAATGAATTTAATACTCTTGTGCATGACAATTGGTAATTTGACTGTGTGGAATGCTCTCAGGCCACATTGATTTTGGTCATAAAACTAACAAAAATCGAGTTTATCTATTTTCATAGATTCATAACTGTTTTTACTATTGTCATCATGATTGCATGCTTAAAAATAGGTGTTACTATAGGTTCGGTGTACTTCATACTTCATAACCTCTAATTATGAAGTAGACACTATAACACCCCCGTCAGCTACAGCTATACCTTAACCTCGAAGCTGGAGGCAGGTTTTGACATAAGACTATCTTATTAAAGCAATTATGGTATAACGCAACAGAACAGTGTTGCCCTCTGAGAGGAATTTTGCTAGGTTGACCGTGTTGTACCTAACGGAAATGGCTTATCGGAAATGAAAGTAGGAATTACGTAAATATTTGAACAGTAACAAACGAATTTTTTGCCTATCTGCACTGTTTAATGCATAAAGAAAACGGTCGCCAGCCTAATTAGGCAAGAGAATATAGTTATTAGTAACTTTAACGGATAAACTTAACCTATACTTTGTCACACGCGAGTGCAATGAACTCCGACACATACATATGTTTACGGTAAGATTGAAGCTAATAACTAGAGCAGCACAAACTATTTTCAAAAATATAACAGATACCGAAACACTCTATTACTTTCAGAACTTGTTCAAACTGAATGGTCTTTATAACATTACTATTAATACTCACTGCAGGATAATAAATTGGACATAGATTAAGTCTCTCTCAGTTAAATACTTTATTATTTAAAATGAAAGTTAATTGGAATCCACTAACAGGTTGCTTCTCACTATCATTTGAATAAAGAAATTATGGTTTTCATAATTAGTGATCTTTCCGTTACATGTTACCGAGCATTAACACAATAGACAAACTGTGGATCCTGTTATACTATTAATACTCACTTCTAATACACAAGAGAGACAAACACTTAGCAAACATGAGTATATAACGTTTCACAACCGCAGTTTTCCACTTTTACTACAGTGAGACACAAAATTAACATATATATAAGCTACTGACTCACCTTCTGCGATTTACAACAGGCAGTAATGAGATCATTTACTGAGCAAAACTTTATAAGCCTCAGTCTTAAGAACTTTTAATTTGAAGTTGGCAACAACACATTAATAAGCAGTTTTACTAGGGAAATTATTTTCAGCAAGCATCATTAGCTTTAACTCACTCTCTTGCCACATTAACTTTAACTTTCTTTTTACTATGTTCAAGAGGCATCAATTAGCAAAACACTGGGCTTTAATGTTCTTTCAGTAAGGACACTAGGAAATCACTTTCGTTCAAACGGAGAGGAGTCTGAGAAGTGTTATGATAAGGAGAAAAATCAAGGTAGATACATAAATTCAGTTATAAATTACCTTATATTTGAGCACACTAACACATTCTTTAAGCTGATCCTTCACTGTACATTACTATAGTGCTCCATTACAGTGGTTGCACAATGTGGTGGCGATTGCATGTTGGTAGGTGGAATTGCAGGTAGAATTGCTGGACTCTGTCATTTCTTGGTGGCGATGATAGATACAAATTCCAGAATAGTTCCGCTATTTATCCATCCATCCGAGGCATTGGAAAGCGGCAGGAAAAGCCTCTCTCGGAACCAGCACAATATGCAACATTTACATGGCAGTATACAGTTTGGTAGCTCGTCCCCGACTCATAGCTCGTCCCCGACTGACTCTTGTTCCACCTTTCCTAACTAGGCCAACCACAATTTGCGTGCGCTACACATTTCCGTTCCCGAGGGGAACCACAACAACTGTTTACACACAGAATAACTAAGAATCCTAAGTGAAGGTCAGCAGTTTACATAACAGCAACCAAACACATTAAATAAAACAGAACATTTGCACATATTGACATTTCTACAAAAAATTATTCACACAGAAATTACAATTATATATCGTAAGTTTTGTTCCCTCCAAATGGGACAAAGAATTTAAATGACAGATATACTAAATTGCATAGAATCAAACCATCACATCAAAGTTTTAACAAAGAAAGGAGTATACAATTTTGTGTTATCGATTCAATTAAACAACATTTACAGAAGCTCAACGATGTAACATTAAATAAAACAAAAGACAAAATAAATCAGTAGAGCATTAGAGCTATGGTGTTACAACACAACTTGAATTACAGCTCATTATGGAAGCTGGAAGTAATAATGTTTTTCCTGACATGTGAGTAGATTTCGTGAAACAGGCTGCTCTGTGATGATCAGATTGCATATGAAACTAGAATTCAAGAATCTATTGGGAATGATTTTCAGCCACGTGACAAAACTTTACAGGCAGATCGGTAGATGGGAGCTATGGAACAAAAACGTCAAATGTAAGCAAGCAGATATATTGGAAGAGAGAGTAGTGGTAAATTCTTATAGGAAGTTCTATTACAAGAGAGGCTCTCACAATGCTTCGTAAAAGCCAGTGTGATAACAGGATCACACTGGTAAAAGGGAACCTCCTGTAGTGAACAAGACAGCAATGTCCTCTTGGATTATAGTTTGTTGTTGTCGAAATTGTTGTTGTGTAAAATAATTGTGTTTCTTCTGACTTATGAGCAAATGGCGTGATAGCCTGTATTCTGTATTGTTCTTTCACATGTCTGAAATGTTTGTAATACACACATACATGATTATTTATTTACAGACACTGATTTATACCTTACGGATACTCTCAGGCTATGTAATTTCTCCATAAGCTGAAAGAAATCACTCCAGCCTCAGACGTTTGATCTATAATCAGTGGCAGTACTGTAGGCTTTTTTTCACTTCGCTGGATATCCCAAATAACGGAAGGCAGGGAGGGCAAGAGAGAGATGCCAACTGCATCCTGCAGTCGAACATAAAAACTATACCTATTTTGCTCATAAAAGTAAAAGAAAATGGACTGCACCTTTTTTTCGTGGATGGGAGACATTTGTTATCGTCGCGATTGTGGTTTCTTTCTTTAATAGACGCTCGCTTATAGAATGTGTGTTGACATATGTTCTCCATCGCAGAATGGTTGGCTTCTGCAGGCTTTGTGCCGGCCGTGATGGCCGAGCGGTTCTAGGCGCTACAGTCTGGAACAGCGCTACCGCTACGGTCGCAGATTCGACTCCTGCAACGGGCATGGATGTGTATGATGTCCTTAGGTTAGTTAGGTTTAAGTAGTTCTAAGTTCTAGGGGACTGATGACCTCAGATGTTAAGTCCCATAGTGCTCAGAGCCAGGGCACTGTAACTAGTGTGACCAACATGAATGGCATACTGCGACCTGTAGCCGTATCCTTTCTGCAGACGCCCCTGACGCCATTTTTCAGCAAGACTGTGCACTACTACCTGTTGCTGCAATAACACTTTTCTTCTTGGTACTGGAGGTCAACGTTTTGCCCTGGCCCGCCCCCAGACTCGTCGCCAATCGAAAATATGTGGGACTTCAGTGATCCATCGTAATTGCTCTGATAGTGAATATGTAGAAACATTGTATGTAAAAACAATGAATGTTTAACATTTCGTGCAGAAATAGTGAATGTAAACATTATATTTAAATACACTGCATGAGAAAAATAATTTTGGGTATCTTTTGTTTCAGTTTTCAGTTGAGAGAGAGTATGTGACTGCGTGTGTTTCCGTGTGAAAGGAAATCTTTCCACAAACAGTTACCGAGTCATTTCGTACGAGAGGTAACGTGTGCAAGGAGTACAGAATTCGACGTATGAAGTACAGAGGCATATGTGAGCATGCGATACAGAGACAAATATCTTTGAAATGATGCCATTTTACGTAAATATCTTTGTCCTCGGGGCCTGCGTAGATTATAATTTTCTTTTCTGCAGAACTTTCGACTTGTTGTCACATTACACAACTGGTTGCCTCAATACTACAATATGACTGGCAAGAGAGGGCGAGAAAGAAGGGGAAAGGGTGGGTGGGATAGGGAGGACAGAGGATGGTAGGGGGGGGGGAGAAGGGGCAGGGCTTGTTATGCGCTGCTGCTGATGATGATGAAGGTCTCATTGATAAAGAGAGCGTGGCCTCGTCACTGACTTAAACAGGTAAGCCACAACGTCCAATATAAACAAATGTGTTAGACGGTGCCCATCCGTACTACTCTGGAGTGTTTTCAGTTAACCTTCTAATGTGTTGAAACGCAAACCGTACAAGCTCTAGGGACACAAGCGATACATGGACGTTTCTATAGCCGGCCTGAGTGGCCGAGCGGTTCTAGGCGCTACAGTCTGGAACCCAGCGACCGCTTCGGTCGCAGGTTCGAATCCTGCCTCAGGCATGGATGTGTGTGATGTCCTTATGTTAGTTTGGTTTAAGTACTTCTAAGTTCTAGGGGACTGATGACCTCAGATGTTAAGTCCCATGGTGCTCAGAGCCATTTGAACCATTTGATGTTTCTCTACATCGAGATTAGCATCGATGTATTGAATGGCGATACGTTACCGACGCGTCGACGACAAAACACCAAAAACTTCGACATCGTTCAACAGTGGATCATCATTCCACTGCCGAATGCTCAGCCTTCGAAGCGTCGGGGCTCGTAATCCGTGCAATGCTACATTTATTGCTGTCCTCGTGATTTTTTGTAATTTTGACCTAGTAGGTAAGAAAAATATGAATTTCACAAGGTTATCGTATACTTCAAATACGATTAACTTAGTCGTAACTAAATTCACTGAGGATGCAAAATACTGCATTGAACTTATAAGTAGGTTTCGAGATATTGTCCAGTATATTAAAGGGAGAGTCAGTGCAAGTGACGAGTTACGGAAAAGACAGGTAGAGACTAAACTAACGGATGGCCAAATTAATACACATATATATTTTAACTGGATTTGAGGCTCCCCCATTAGTTTCCACCAGCGAGCTAGAATCTGTCAAAAAATAGCGAAATTGCTAAGACCGTTTAAAAAATAACAAAAGAAATTTCAGGCGACACTTACGTTACAATAAGCGAAGTGTTTGCGTTAACCAGCTGTGTTCGGCACGCAGTCGAAAGTATTATACTTATAAATTAAATATAAAAACGAAATAAATAAACTAGTAGGAAGAAGGGTAGAACACTTCGCCATTAGGGCAATTTCAACAATTTCTGACGAAAGATTCAAGTGTAGGCACTTTAAAGATGCCGTCGCTAAATCGAGTGTAGTTAGTTACTTAATGTAGTTAGTTACTTAAATAAATGTGTTCGAGGATTCAGTGTACCTACAATCAAGAACGACACATCTGATGAGTCAGATAAGGAAGAGTCTGACATCCGGAAATTCCACAACGTGACAAATAAGCGATCAGCATCTGCTGGAAAAATTCGTGAGAATGGGGTTCAGAGCCCATACTGAAATAAAGATGTGGACGTAAACACTTTTCACAAATCTCGATATAAGTAATCTTCACGGCATCGTCGCGTCCGAACTGAACGAGACTGCGACAGTATTTTCCCAAACCACGTGTGAGACAATCAAGTGATTGAAGTAGGATCATTTTCACAAATGTCGATATAAGTAATCTTCACGGCATCGTCACGTCCGAACTGAACGAGACTGCGACAGTATTTTCCCAAACCACGTGGGAGACAATTGCGACAGTATTTTCCCAAACCACGTGGGAGACAATTAAGTGATTGAAGTAGGAACATAACATAAGATTTTCCCTGAGTGAATTTATAACATGGTCGCAGCATTTTAGCTGCGAGTAATTCCCCCCCCCCCCCTAACTCACTCTCTCTCTTTCACTCTCTCTCTCTGTATGTGTGTGTGTGTGTGTGTGTGTGTGTGTGTATGTGCGTGTGTGTGTGTGTGTGGAGGTCGTCATTGGCTAGCGTTTGAAGAGCGTGTGGACGTATTATCCGCAGTATTCGTGGATAATGATTTTCCGAGCCTCATGTTGGAGTCAGAAATGTGTAAAAATTAACGATGCGTATAGAAAGGAAGGAAATGCATTTGGTGATTCAATATTACATTTCATTGTGAAAGTTCGGACAATAATTGTAGCACATATGAGAGAGTTACGCGTGATCTATCAAGCAAAATAAATGCCCATTCTTTTTACTTTGATTGTGTTCCAACATCCAAACAAAACCTTTTATGAACCATTGCTAAGGCATCCCGTCGAAAAGAAAGAAACTGAGTTATAAGAAGACAACAATGACTAATGGCTATAGGTAACGGTCACTAGTACAAATTCGAGGCAATAATCAAATCCAATTATAAAGTTGAACATTACACAATGTGTATCTTGTAATGTGACGTGCGACAACTGAATGATGTAACTGAACAGAATGGATAGTAGTGCAGCTGATAAATGGATGTCATAAAAGTACTTATTCATTCGAGTGGATGATCGATAGAAATAATAAGAAAGCATTTTGTTGATTCCAGGAGATAAGACCGAAACTATACCCAAATATAAGGTGGAAAGATTATATTACAAAATATGGAACAGCAAAATGGATGTCGGTCCAGACCCCCGTCCTGCACTCGGTGTCAGATGACAGGTAAATAGGACGACTGGGCTGAGCAACTCGCATCAAGTATTGTAAGTAGGCTGTTAGGGTTTTCTTATTGGTAACGCCACGTAGCGCTCGGTATGAAAATCACTGGCTGTGCTGTTTGCAGTCTGTGGCTAGTTTGCACTGTTGTCTGCCATTGTAGTGTAGGGCAGCTGGATGTTAACAGCGCGTAGCGCTGTGCAGTTGGAGGTGAGCCGCCAGCAGTGGTGGATGTGGAGAGAGAGATGGCGGAGTTTTGAAATTTGAAACACTGGATGTCATGAACTGCTACATATATTATGACTTTTCAACACTACTAAGGACTGCAGTGGGTCTGCACCTCTGGTGGCCCACCAATACCGTAATCTCTACCAGGACTACAGTTGGTCTGCTCTGTGATGACCTATCTACCAATATTCTTCAAAACTTCGACAGACTATGCGGTGGGTTTGCTCTGATGTGGCCCATTACCTGTCTGCATGTCAAGAGTCAGCACTGTCTTTCTGTTGGAAGGACAACACTACTTCTTCAGGACTGCATGGAAATCCACTACTTCCGTGTGCATTTTCTTTTACTGCTCAGACTTTGAGAAAAACACTGCAATTTTACTGTGATGAACGATCAGGACTGTCTTTATGGACTGTGAAAAAATTTTACCTTTGACCAACACTGTATCAATAAGTGTGTGCATTTGATTTCTTTGTTATTGTAATTAGGATTATGAAAAAATTTTTCAAATCTGTATCGGCCACTGCCCAAAACAATTTGTAAAATTTTTTGTGGGGCGCATGGGGGCTATGTAAGTAGGCTGTTAAGGTTTTCTTATTGGTAACGCCACGTAGCGCTCGGTATGAAAATCACTGGCTGTGCGTTTGCAGTCTGTGGCTAGTTTGCACTGTTGTCTGCCATTGTAGTGTAGGGCAGCTGGATGTTAACAGCGCGTAGCGCTGTGCAGTTGGAGGTGAGCCGCCAGCAGTGGTGGATGTGGGGAGAGAGATGGCGGAGTTTTGAAATTTGAAACACTGGATGTCATGAACTGATATGTATATTACGATTTTTCAACACTATTAAGGTAAATACATTGTTTGTTCTCTATTAAAATCTTTCATTTGCTAACTATGCCTATCAGTAGTTAGTGCCTTCCGTAGTTTGAATCTTTTATTTAGCTGGCAGTAGTGGCGCTCGCTGTATTGCAGTAGTTCGAGTAACGGAGATTTTTGTGAGGTAAGGGATTTGTGAATGGTAGAGGTTAATGTTAGTCAGGGCCATTCTTTTGTAGGGATTTTTGAAAGTCAGATTGCGTTGCGCTAAAAAATATTGTGTGTCAGTTTAAGCACAGTCTTGTATAAATTTTTCAAAGGGGACGTTTCAGTATTCCCAGAGCCATTTAAGATACATTGGTAGAAATGGAAATATTATACGATGAAAACCTTAATCGAACGCTACCAAACTGATACTCTAGCATTTTTTTGCATGTGGGGTATTGTGATCTTCAGTGCGAAGACCGGTTTGATGCAGCTCCCTCTACAATCCCCACCCCCTCCCACACACACACACACACCCACACTTCCGACCAATGCTAAATTGCTGAATTGGTGATCCCTTGATCTGTCAGAATGTATCCTATCAACCAATTCCTTTACTCAAGTTGTGCCATAAATTCCTTTTCTCCTCAGTTCTGTTCAGTACTGCTCATTAGTTACACAATCTATCCATCTAATAATCAACATTTTTCTGTAGCACCACATTTCACCTTCTTGTCTAAACTGTTTATCTTCCATGTTTCAGATCCACACAAGGCTACACTCCAGATAAATATCTTCCGAAAAGACTTCCAAATGCTGAAATGTGTGTGATTTCCTAAGGGACCAAACAACTTAGGTCATCGGTCCCTAGTCTTACAAACAACTTAAAATAACTTATGCTAAGAGCAACACACACACGCATGCCCGAGAGAGGACACGAACCTCCGGCGGGAGGGGCCGAGCAAAGACTTCCCTAACAATTAAATTGCATATCTAACGTTAACAAATTTCTCTTTCTCAGAAACGTTTTCCTTGCCAGTACCAGGCTACATTTTGTATCCTCTCTACTTCGGCCATCATCAGCAATTTTGCTGCCCAAATGAAAAGCTCGTCGACTACTCTCCGTGTCTCGTTTCCTAATCTAAGTCTTTCAGCATCTCCTGATTTAATTTGACTACATTACCCTTGTGTTTCTTTTGCTGACGTTAGTCGTATGTTCTCCTTCCAAGACACTCTCCATTCCGTTCAACTGCTCTTCCAATTCTTTTGCTGTCCCTGACAGAGTTACAGTGATTATCGGCAAAACTAAAAGTTTCTTTTTTTTCTCACTGAACTGCTGTTAGTTCTCCGATTTTTTCATTGGTTTATTTTACTGCTTGCTCACTGCACACATTGAATAACTTCAAGGATGGGCTACAACCCTGTCTCATTTCCTTCCTAAGCACTGCTTCCCTTTTAAACCCTTCGACTCATAACTGCCGTCTGGTTTCTGTTGTAAATAGCTTTTCGCTCTCCGTATTTTATCCCTGAATAGCTCAGAATTACAAATCGAGTATTCCAGTCAACAAGGTCAAAAGCTTTCTCTAACCTATCTTCTGAGATTAGTCGTAGGGTCAGTATTGCCTCGTGTTTCCCAACATTTCTCCGGAACACAAACTGATCTCCTGCGAGGTCGACTTCTACCAATTTTTCCATTCGTCTGTAAAAAAATTCATGTTAGTATTTTGCAGCGAAAATTTGTTAAAGTGACAATTCAATAATATTCACACTTGTCAGCATCTGCTTTCTTTGAAATTGGAATTATTACATTGTTCTTGAACCCTGAGGGTATTTTGCCTGTCTCATACATTCTGCACACCAAATGGAATACTTTTGTCATGGCTGTCTCTCTCAAGGATATCAGTAGTTGTGACGGAATGTCGTCTCCACCATGGATCTTGTTTCGCCTTAGATCTTTCAGTGCTCTGTTAAATTTTTTTGGTATTATCACACCTTCCATACATTCTTTACCTGCGTCCTCTTCTTCTTCTATAATATTGCGTTGCAAGAGGCGACTGTTGGGAGGACGGAAGCGGAAATGGTTCTACATCTACATCTACATTTATACTCCGCAAGCCACCCAATGGTGTGTGGCGGAGGGCACTTTACGTGCCACTGTCATTACCTCCCTTTCCTGTTCCAGTCGCGTATGGTTCGCGGGAAGAACGACTGCCGGAAAGCCTCCGTGCGCCCTCGAATCCCTCTAATTTTACATTCGTGATCTCCTCAGGAGGTATAAGTAGGGGGAAGCAACATATTCGATACCTCATCCAGAAACGCACCCTCTCGAAACCTGGACAGTAAGTTACACCGCGATGCAGAGCGCCCCTCTTGCAGAGTCTGCCACTTGAGTTTGCTAAACATCTCCGTAACGCTATCACGCTTACGAAATAACCCTATGACGAAACGCGCCGCTCTCCTTTGCTTCTCTCTATCTCCTCTGTCAACCCGACCTGGTACGCATCCCACACTGATGAGCAATACTCAAGTATAAGTCGAACGAGTGTTTTGTAAGCCACCTCCCTTGTTGATGGACTATATTTGTTAAGGACTCTTCCAATGAATCTCAACCTGGTACCCGCCTTACCAACAATTAATTTTATATGATCATCCCACTTCAAATCGTTCCGTACGCATATTCCCAGATATTTTACAGAAGTAACTGCTACCAGTGTTTGTTCCGCTATCATATAATCATACAATAAAGGATCCTTCTTTCTGTGTATTCGCAGTACATTACATTTGTCTATGTTAAGGATCAGTTGCCACTCCCTGCACCAAGTGCCTATCCCCTGCAGATCATCCCGCATTTCGCTGCAATTTTCTAATGCTGCAACTTCTCTGTATACTACAGCATCATCCGCGAAAAGCCACATGGAACCTCTGACACTATCTACTAGGTCATTTATCTATATTGTGAAAAGCAATGGTCCCATAACACTCCCCTGTGTTACGCCAGAGGTTACTTGAACGTCTGTAGGCATCTCTCCATTGAGAACAACATTCTGTGTTCTGTTTGCTAAAAAGTCTTCAATCCAGCCACACAGCTGGTCTGATATTCCGTAGGCTCTTACTTTGTTTATCAGGCGACAGTGCGGAACTGTATCGAACGCCTTCCGGAAGTCAAGGAAAATGGCATCTACCTGGGAGCCTGCATCTAATATTTTCTGGGTCTCATGAACAAATAAAGCGAGTTGGGTCTCACACGATCGCTGTTTCCGGAATCCATGTTGATTCCTACAGAGTAGATTCTGGGTTTCCAGAAATGACATGATACGCGAGCAAAAAACATGTTCTAAAATTCTACAACAGATCGATGTCAGAGATATAGGCCTATAGTTTTGCGCAACTGCTCGACGTCCCTTCTTGAAAAATGGAACTACCTGTGCTCTTTTCCAATCATTTCGAACCTTCATCTGTTCAACTGCGATGACGGTTGTCGTGTAGCTATGTAGTACGACGATGCTGCACGGCAGGCCCTGGCCCATTCGCCGAAGTATTAGGAACGCTGGTGTGCAAATTGGATGATAGGAAAGATCCTGGGTCCATCTATCTGCAACAGCGGCCGATTTAGGCGTTGAACTCTGCGACTAGTGATTATGTCCAGGCAGCAATCTCTCCCCGTACCGGCTATCGTTGCTCAGCAGCGTGCAGTAAATCTACAGGAGACTTGTGCCGCTTTTTACTGTAATCAGGGAATCGAGCGCGAACGTTATGTATGCCACACATTTGTCTGACCGGCTGCCTTACGAACTAAAATGCTGTGGCTAATGTTTACCCAACGTCACAAGTCATCACCGCATGGGTCGCATTGTTATGAAGCCGTAGTGGTTGTCGCTCTGCCGTGCTTGCTTAGCGAGTTTGCTATAGAAATTCTGTAAGATAACTATTTGCAGCTATCAGATATTTGAAGCAGTGCATTTCTGAGCCATCAGCTGTACAAATACAATTGTATTCTCTACCGGTGTCAAATAACTATCTTCACAGGAGGAAGAGCTGTACAATGATTATTTTGTCTGACTGGTAACAGACAAAATAGTTTTAGTTCATCTGAGTTCATGGAACAACTGTATGAACGTACACTACTGGCCATTAAAATTGCTACACCAAGCAGAAATGCAGTTGATAAACGGGTATTCATTGGACAAATATATTACACTAAAACTGACTTGTGATTACATTTTCACGCAATTTCGGTGCATAGATCCTGAGAAATCAGTACCCAGAACAACCACCTCTGACGGTAATAACGGTCTTGATACGCCTGGGCATTGAGTCAAACAGAGCTTGGATGGCGTGTACAGGTACAGCTGCCCATGCAGCTTCAACACGATACCACAGTTCATCAAGAGTAGTGACTGGCGTATTGTGACGAGCCAGTTGCTCTGCCACCATTGAACAGACGTTTACAATTGGTGAGAGATCTGGAGAATGTGCTGGCCAGGGCAGCAGTCGAACATTTTCTGTATCCAGAAAGGCCCATACAGGACCTGCAACATGCGGTCGTGCATTATCCTGCTGAAATCTAGGGTTCCGCAGGGATCGAATGAAGGGTAGTGCCACTGTTCAGAGTGCCGTCAATGCGAAAAAGAGGCGTGCAACCAATGGCACCTCATACTGTCACGCAGGGTGATACCCCAGTATGGCGATGACGAATACACGCTTCCAATGTGCGTTCACCGCGATGTCGCCAAACACGGATGCGACCATCACGATGCTGTAAACAGAACCTGGATTCATCTGTAAAAATGACGTTTTGCCATTCGTGCACCCAGGTTCGTCGTTGAGTACACCATCGCAGGCGCTCCTGTCTGTGATGAAGCGTCAAGGGTAACCGCAGCCATGGTCTTCGAGCTGATAGTCCATGCTGCTGCAAACGTCGTCCAACTGTTCGTGCAGATGGTTGTTGTCTTGCATCTGTTGACTCTTGGATCGAGACGTGGCTGCACGATCCGTTACAGCCATGCGGATAAGATGCCTGTCATCTCGACTGCTAGTGATACGAGGCCGTTGGGATCCAGCACAGCGTTCCGTATTACCCCCCTGAACCCAGTGATTCCATATTCTGCTAATAGTCATTGGATCTCGACGAACACGAGCAGCAATATCGCGATACGATAAACCGCAATCGCGATAGGCTACAATCCGACGTTTATCAAAGTCGGAAACGTGATGGTACGCTTTTCTCCTCCTTACACGAGGCATCAGAACAAAGTTTCACCAGGCAACGCCGCTCAACTGCTGTTTGTGTATGAGAAATCGGTTATAAACTTTCTTCGTGTCACCACGTTGTAGGTGTCGCCACCGGCGCCAACCTTGTGTGAATGCTCTGAAATGCTAAGCATTTGCATATCACAGCATCTTCTTCCTGTCGATTAAATTTCGTGTCTGTAGCACGTCATGTTCGTAGTGTAGTAATTTTAATGGCCAGTAGTGTGTGGTTGGAGTTGCTTTGAAAATATAGTATCCATGAGTCATCATTACACAGTTTTTCCTCTCGTGAAGGTTTTTTTGACTGGAACTGGTAGAGAATAAACGTGTATTTGTACAGCTGATGGCTCAGATATGCATTTCTTCAAAGAGTTGGTTGGTTAAAGCTCCTGGCACGCGTCGTTGTATTAGCAATGGCGCTTCTTTCCTCACGTAGCGAAGGTGACGTGATCCTGTCTAGCTCCTCTGCCTAGTGCATTTCTGCTGAGACCCCCTGTCTGTCTCGCTGTCTGAAGCGCCAATATTGTTTTTGCCCTTGACCCTCACTCGTTGGTGAAATGTTATTCGTCGCACCCGCCTCGTGTCGACATCGTCGTAATGTAAGCGGGATATCATCGCTCTGCGACTTTGAACATTTTAAACGTTTGCTGCCCTGTGCAAGGTTGGCATCCAACAGGTTTCAAGTCAATCTCCCTTGTATGGTCCCTCTTCAGTCCTTCCGCCTTCCAGCCAGCTTTCCCTTCTTTGCTTAAAACTAATTTTCCATCCAAGCTCTTGACATTCATTCAGCTGCTTCTCTTTTCCCCTCAGCCCTCCTTAATTTTACTATAGACACTGTGTATCTTTCCCCTCGTTTTACGGTGTGTTCAAAAAGTCTCTCCGCCGTGCCGTACCATTGTTAGCCGCGCGTGGTGTATGACTGACTGTTCGCCTGCCTGGGTTACTTCCATTCATGTGGACTCTCCCAATGTTCCGTTTATCTCAGCCAGCGTCAGTAGTATCGTTGGTGTATGTCGTTACGTGTTGACGTGAACGTTTAAGTTTAGTTCCTTTGTTCGTTTGTTTCGATTTTGTCACTGTTAAAATGCTAACCATTAAAGAACGTGTGTTTTTAGTCGAACAAGTCTTCAAAGCTGGCAGTAAATACACAGTTTCAGTTCGTCAAACATTTAAATCAGTTTTGCCGGTGGCAACACTCCCACATCGTGATACTGTGCGAGATTTGATTAACAAATTTCGAAGCACGGGTTCAGTGATGGATGCACCGAGAAGTGGTCGTCCTTGCATTTTGTCTGAGGATGAACTACTCGATATTTCCGATAAAATGTCCATGAGTCCCAACAAGTCAGTAAGAAAACTCGCCCAGGAAATCGATGTTAGTGTCGGAACGGCCCACACAGCTGTAAGCAAAAAATTAGAAATTTTCCCATGCAAAGGGACAGTCGGGCAAGAACTGAAAAATACTGATCACGGCAAGAGACTGCATTATTGTCAATGGTTCAAACATTTCGTTCAACAAAATGGAAGGGATATTCTTAATGAAACGTTTTTCACTGATGAGGCGAGGTTTCATTTATCCGGGTACATGAACTTCTCGTATGTGGAATACTGCAAATCCATTGTGTATTCATGAGGAACCACTTCATTCTGTGAAAATAGGTTTGGATTGCAATTTCTAGACGTCGGATTGTGGGTCCCATATTTTTCAACGAAACAACAAACGCACAACGATACTGTAGTAACATTCTGTACCCATTCATAGGAGAACTTGCGTTAAGTGAAATACTGAACGGTTATTTTTCAACAAGATGGTGCAACCGCGCATACAGTACGCGTTTCAATGTCACAGCTTACTCATGTTTTTGGTGATCGCATAATTTCACGGGGTTTTGGCCTCCACGATCGCGTGACCTAACACATCCTTTTTCTTCTGGGCTGCAGCGAAAGCAACTGTCTATAAAAACCGTCCAAAATCAATCTATGAATTGAAACCTGCAATATACACTTTCACTGCTTCTGTTACAGAAGAAATGTTACATCTTGTGTTTGGGAACATGATTCGACCAATTGAATTGTGTATTCAACAACAGGGGGACACTTTCAACATTTAATGTGAAAATTTGTAAGTAAAAATGAATATTCAAAAATTAATAACTTGTATTTCACTGAGTTTCATTTCGATATATTCATTGCGGCATACAGCACGCGCGGCTAACAGTCATACGGCACTGCGGAGAGACTTTTTGAACACCCCGTATATACTTTGCTACATTACATTTGTTCTCTGGCCATTCCTGCTTTTCATTTTGCACTTGCTGTATGCCTCATTTTTTAGAAGTTTGTATTCTCTTTCGCCTGCCTCATTTGCTACATTTTTATACTTTTCCTTTCTGTCAGTTAAATTCAGTATATCCTGTGATATCCTAGGATTTCTACTAGGCCTCGTCTTTATACCACTTTGATCCTGTGCTGCCTTCCGTATTTCATCTCAAGCTGCCTATTCATCTTCTATACTATTCCTTTTCACCGTTTCAGTCAATCGTTACGTAATATTCCCTCTGAAACACTCAACAACCTCTGGTTATTTCAGCTTATTCGGGTCCCATCTCTTTAATTGTGTACCTTTTCGCAATTTCTTCAGTTTTAATGTACAATTCATGACCAATAAATTGTGCTCACCTTACATTTCTACCCCTAAAAGTGTCGCACAGGTTAAATTCATAAAAATTTCAACCTTATGTGAGCTTATTACCAAAACATAAAACAGCCATTTAAACACACGAAGAGTGGTGTGGGCACACTGTGGCCATTCGGTGTGTGAAATGTTACTGGCACATCTCAAGTATAAATCACAACATGTCCTGAGGAGTTCGCTTGCAGATTATTGCCATCCTTCGGACTTTGAGAAAGTTCGTATAATTAGCGCAGGGCGTGGGAACACCATATCAACAGATCAGTAGGCAAATATGAAACTTTCTGGCAGATTACAACTGTGTGCCCGACCGAGACTCGAACTCGGGACCTTTGCCTTTCGCGGGCAAGTGCTCTACCATCTGAGCTACCGAAGCACGACTCACGCCCGGTACTCACAGCTTTACTTCTGCCAGTAAAGGCAAAGGTCCCGAGTTCGAGTCTCGGTCGGGCACACAGTTTTAATCTGCCAGGAAGTTTCATATCAGCGCACACTCCGCTGCAGAGTGAAAATCTCATTCTGGAAACATCCCCCAGGCTGTGGCTAAGCCATGTCTCCGCAATATCCTTTCTTTCAGGAGTGCTAGTTCTGCAGGTTCGCAGGAGAGCTTCTGTAAAGTTTGGAAGGTAGGAGACGAGATACTGGCAGAAGTAAAGCTGTGAGTACCGGGCGTGAGTCGTGCTTCGGTAGCTCAGATGGTAGAGCACTTGCCCGCGAAAGGCAAAGGTCCCGAGTTCGAGTCTCGGTCGGGCACACAGTTTTAATCTGCCAGGAAGTTTCATATCAGCGCACACTCCGCTGCAGAGTGAAAATCTCATTCTAGATCAGTAGGCAGTTGGCGGTAGTGCAATGGCTGCAGGGCGCGCGGTGGTGACATGGACTCTAGACAAAAGAGTGGGAAGAAGACTAGGCACGGATCCTTACAGAAGTACTATGTCATGAAAAGATCGGAATATTGGTCGACTGAATCTGACGAATAGACGGATAATATCAGCTGAAGTCTTTCTTTTCTTTCTTTTGCTTGTGCCTTTGTCCCGCAATGATGCACGGTCGCCAGGGTTAAGCGCATTTGGCAAGGTTAATTGAAGGGGTGGTCGGATGCTCTTCCTGCCGTCCCCCCGGGACGGAATTAGTGTACCCCAACTGTCTGCGTCTAGTGTAATCCATAGAATAGTGCGAATGTGTTCAGATGTCTGCGAGCCGTGGAACTGAGGCGGGACGTGGGGAGCAGCCTGGTATTCACCTAGTGGGATATGGAAAACCGCCTAAAAACAACATACAGACTGAGCGCCACACCAGCCGGCGTCGTTAAGCTGCCGAGCGGATTCGATCCGAGGCCGGCGTGCCTACCCGAGTCCAGGAAGCAGCACATTAGCGTTCTCGGTTACCCTGGCAGGTGATGACGTCAGCTGAAGTCTGGGCAGAGATTTCAGGCAGAGTGTCATCACGGAGCGTCGGGATCAGATTACTGGAAGCTGGGTTGAGATCTCCCGTTACCATGCGTCGTTGACCGCCGACTCTATACCACAGACGACAAGAGACCTGCATGGCACGGGGCCGCAGTCAGCTGGGGCATTCTGTGGTGTTCAGCGATAAGTCCCGCTTCTTCTTCTTTTGGGGTCAGATTGTCGCCAATGTGTCCATCGACGAGCTGCTGGAAGATCACAGAAAGCAGAGATTCTCGAGATCCGTATTCTCCAAATCCTGGAGTCATAGTGTTGCGAACTACTCGATATGACAATAGGCTGACTTGGTAAGTAATTTTTGAAGGAAGGAAGAAAGCTTTTTAGTTTGTTAGGTATTTGGCCTTCCGAGTTTGTACTCTATCTAGCCATCGAGAAAACGTGTTTACATAGAAGACATAACTGTACACAGAAAATATATATATGCATATTTACAGATCTGAAATCTTCAAGCTGTCAGCTTTCCGCCACTAAAAAGTTTAACAAATAGAATAATCAGTAAACTACAGATATTTAATGTGATGCTTTAGTCTCTCCTGGTGTAAACAATATTCAAATAACTTACAGGAATGCAGCCGGGTGACGTCGTCGACAATCGACGACATTTTGACTGGAGAGCACCCTGCCATTTTCAAGGCAAAATTGTTGCAAATAAGTGTAGTTCAAGGGAATAAAACCTCGCTTTTCAGAGAAGGAGTCTCTCTGAAAAGCGAAGTTCTAAATTCTCTTGAACAGCGCTTATTTGCAACGATTTTGCCTTGAAAGGGTAAAAGACACACACACACACACACACACACACACACTGTAAACATTAGCACTACAACAAGCCAAAGATGACCGACGTCAGAAGTTATCGACAGTGAAATTAATAACCAACGGATGAGGTAGCATAAACTCTGTCCCTCCGTCTTTTGAAAAGGGAGACAGCAGCAGTATTTCATGTAGAATTTAAGCAAAAACAACCATCTCTATTCGATACGATATTGTAGTGCTTGTGTTATTCTGAATTATGATGCAAAGTTCCTTTGGACTTGCATGCATGCAATGTCGTATTTATCCAACACTGGGCAAGCAACTTTCAAGTAAAATCTCTCACCTGTATGGGAATATTCGTAATGGATGTACGAGCAGGAGCTGTAGACGCATGGCTGATGACGTATGGAAGTTTGGGTCTGACTGTGAGTCGCGCACGGATAGCCAAATGGTAAGGCAACCACTCGCGATTAGTTGGAAATACGGGTTCCAGTCCCGGTCTAACACAAATTTTCATTATAGTCACTCAATTCAACAGCATATAGTAGTCCATATTCGCAATTGCGAACGTATTTAACGTACCATCTCTGTTGGTCACATTATCAAAACTGTGCAGGAGCGGTGTATTGAGCACAAACGCCACGCAGCCTTACAACAGCCGAACAAATCTGCCATTGCCGAACGTTGTTTTAGCACCGACCATCTTATAGAATATAACAACACGGAGATTCTGGTATGCACTTACAGATATTGGGATAGTATTATTAAAGAAGCTGTTTAAATTAGCAAGTAACGTTATAAATAGAGATAGCTTTTTTTAAAAATTCTATTTGGAATCCTGCTATCTGCCTTGTCAAAAAAAAACTGAAGGACAGAGTTTATGCTACCTCAACCGCTGGTTATTAGTTTCTTAATTTCACTATCGATAACTTATGAAGTCGGTCATCTTTCGTTTGTGATGGCGCTAGTGTTTACAGCGCTTGTGTGTGTGTGTGTGTGTGTGTGTGTGTGTGTGTGTGTATAATCTTTTCCACGTTTCTCTGAAAAACGGGATTTTAAATTCCCTTGAACGGCGCTTACTTGCTGCAGATTTGCCTCTAAAAACGGCAGGGTGTGCTGCTATCGAAACATCGCCGGTTGTCGAAGTCGTCACCAGGCTGCATTCAAGTAAGTTATTTACAAATATTTATGTTGTCAATTCACACCACTTCCTAAATCTAACAACAAGTGATACAGACAAATGACAGTATGAGTACTCTAGATTTTTCCATATTCTCTTAAGAAAAGTAACAGTCACTTTATATTGGCGAATGTCTTTGGAATGAAGACGCTGACTGAGAGAGGAGCTAACCGATAATCATCAAGTACTAACTCTACTGCACATGCGATAATTCGGTGACCTGGGCATTATCAGTTTCATTAAGGAAGCTTAAAAGTCCAGCTGAACAGCTGTTGGACAGAGTGGGGAATACTGAATTAGCCTTGCCCACCTCCCAGACTTGCAAACCTTATCGCCGCAGGGAGCAACAGAGGACGTGACCTTTGCTAACTTAACAACAAATGCGACGCAGTCTAGAGCTCCCCTAGGGCCACTAGATAAACTATTAGTGTAGGTGGTACGGGCGGTACTCGGCGCAGGTAAACACTTTGTGGGCCATGTGGGCCCCTGGTGCACGCAAACCACTATCGACTGAGCAGCCACGCTGCTTGCTGAGTGGTCAGTACACGCCTCGTGGAGTTGTTGACATTACTCCCGTAATTATGCTTCATGCTTGCGGTTTCGTGGTTCCTTTCGGTCACCTATCACGTCATTGCGAACAAACAATTCTCATGACGTCAGTTCGTTAATACCGAGGCCCACTAGAAAAACAGGCCGCGGCGCTACGTCACGAAGGTATAGGCCTGAACTCGGTCGCTCTCTCAGCTCAGCAGAAAAAACGCGTTTCTAAGCCTGTTAACTCGCAGCTGGGCGTGTACGTACTAACGAGAATAGCATCTTCTACTGGAATTTGCTATTATGAAGTCTTACTGATTAACAGTACTACAACAAAATTTAATTTCGGATCAATACACCATATAAATAGTATGCCGGTTTGTTTATAGCATTTAGTCTCACCTGATTAACAGTGCTCAATTCATACAAGAAGCGGTGTCTTATGCAGCTGATAATGATTTTGCCACGATTTTAATTTTATTGTACCCAGTACAGCCGTAAAAATTATAAGTAGGCCTATGGACTTCCGATGATTGTAGGATTACTAACAGTAAGACCCCATAATAGCAGATTTCAGTAGAAGATACAATTGTCGTTTGTACTTACACACCCAGTTACGAGTTGACAGCTGTAGAAACGTAGTTTGTCTGCTGAGTTTGTGGGGCGGCGAGTAACTTGTGAAAATTAAAATAATTGCTGTATAAATGTTTGAAATACAAATGTTTGAATGTTGAATCATTTCAGGCTTTTAGAATGTTGTTAACGCTGTCTTTCGCCGTTCTCAACACTGGCTCTCTATTTACCTTTTTAGCACCCAGAAAGTGATTTAACAAAACGTGAAGCCTGTAATTAGAGTTCCTAGTGCCCACTTCATCTGAGAACACCATTATAGCTGCAGCTTATAGCTCTGAGGAATTAGGAGATTGTCCGGGATTTCTAATCAAAAACGATTTTCCAAAATAGTTGAGTATATTCTGAAATTCACTGATAAAAACACAAGTATCCCTACAACCTAACTAACAGAGCAGTTCAGAGTCTAATGCGCTGATGCAACTATAAATGTCCCAATTAAATGTTAAAAAGAATGCTCGCCAAAATTTGATGAGAATATTTCATCAAACGCCACGCTAAATAATTGGTAGAATGTCTGTCCCGCGACGGCACGTGAAAATACGACAATACGCAAACTGAAGCTAGATAATGAAAATCATCCCAGAATGAACCCTTCACTTGAAATGCTTTCACGGTTCCGCGTATCTCTAGTAACTTAATCGGCACCCGAGGCTGTTTGTAGCAGTGATACCGATGCGACGCGACTCCCGACACAGATGGCGTGCTATTTAGCGTCTGGAGAGAACTGGGGCCTTCCTTCCTCGCGCAGCGCTCTTATATACAGTATATAGCCGCGGTGCGGACGGCTAAGAGAACGCCTGATCAAATCGGCTCTCCCGACTAGCCGCTGGGCTAGTAACGCACCACTTCAAGTTACATAATAATTTATAGCTTCTTTTGCTGATGGCCGATGAAGCTCTTAATTTAAACGTGCATTCAGCACGCAGGTAAGTATTGATAATAAAATTTTGACGTGGCTAAGTTAAATATTTTGGGCGAGAGAATTAATTAAATTACACTGCACGCAGTAGATGAGCTCTGAACTGGCCCTTTTGAGATCCGCTATCGCTATAATTTTATAGGTATTCAAAAGAAACTTTTCACATCTTCACAGTCATAGCGGACCTCCAACCTATTTAAATCTAAACATCCTAGCCTTATTTATTAGCCTACTTAATCTATCTTGCTTCCTTCAGTTTTGAGATGAAAACCAGAAAATCATGAATTTCCACTAAAGTCTTAATTTGTGAAATCCAAAGTACTGTTTTTATTAAATCATTATGAAAGATTAATCCAAATATAAATTTTGAAGTCTCTAGCTCTTTTCTGTTGCGCCAATGATTTTTTTAGAAAAACGTCCAAATTTCGAAAATGGCTGAAGTTATCGAACTGATATTTAACACACATTAATTTAGCATTATTCCTGACATGCTAGAAAAGTTTTAGGGCATTTGCTTGATTTTTAAGGTATTGCGCAACATTTATGACGTCAGAGCTAGTTACAGCAGACTGGCTAGCACACAATGGAAACTGATGTGAATTTACTACAGCGTGAGTAGGCTGCTTCCCTACAAGTTGACCGAGCGAGCGAGCGCAGGCCTACCTTGGTGACCTAGGCTTCGGCTAATACGAATAAACTGCGAGCAGTTGCTTACGCAGCCCGCGCTGCACGATATAACGCTACAGTGTGAAAAGAGGTACGCTCTTTTAATCAGAATTAGTCCGAACATGTGGAATGGAAGTTTTTTTTAATGACATGACACAAGACGTACTAGCTGGCGGTGCTGCTACTAATCATGCAGAAATTATACAACAATAAAAGCAAAATTGCTTATTTGTAATTAGGATCTATGCCAATAATTAATATCATTTAAGCTGAAGGAACGAAAATCAGTACAAAGAACACAGAAGTAACGACACTAGGAGGAAATAAGCACTAAAGAGAATGCTGAGCAGAGAACTGTCGGTACACGTGCAGACCTTTAGAAAGCGTCTGGAAACGTTCGCGGATATGACACCTTACACTAGTATATGATTCTTTAATGTAATAACCTGTGGCATTAATAATCCTTATCACAAACATTAATATCAGATAAATAAGAGTCCGCAGTGCAGATACTAGTAGAGAGTGTAAGGTATCTAATTGTTGTTGTTGTTGTGGTCTTCATTCCAGAGACTGGTTTGATGCAGCTCTCCATGCTACTCTACACTGTGCATGGTTCATCTCCCAGTACCTACCGCAACCTACATCCTTCTGAATCTGTTTAGTGTATTCATCTCTTTGTCTCCCTCTACCATTTTTACCCTCCAGTTCTAAATTGGTGATCCCTTGATGCCTCAGAGTATGTCCTACCAAGTTATGCCATAAATTTCTCTTCTCCCCAGTTCTGTTCAGTACCTCATTAATAATATGACCTACCCATCTAATCTTCAGCATTCTTCTGTAGCACCACATTTCAAAAGTTTCTATTCTCTTCTTGCCTAAACCATTTATCGTCCATGTTTCACTTCCATACATGGCTACACTTCATATAAATACTTTCAGAAACGACTTCCTGACACTTAAATCTATACTCGATGTTAACAACTTTCTCTTCTTCAGAAACGCTTTACTTGCCATTGCCAGCCTACATTTTACATCCTCTCTACTTCGACCATCATTGGTTATTTTGCTCCCCAAATAGTAAAACTCATTTACTACTTTAAGCCTCTCATTTCCTATTCTAATTCCCTCAGCATCACCCGATTTCATTCCATTATCCTCGTTTTGCTTTTGTTGATCTTCACCTTATATTCTCCTCTCAAGACACTGTCCATTTCGTTCAATTGCTCTTCCAGGTCCTTTGCTGCCTGACAGAATTACAATGTCATCGGCGAACCTCAAAGTTTTTATTTCTTCTCCATGGATTTCAATTCCTACACCGAATTCTTCCCTTGTTTCCTTTACTGCTTGCTCAATATAAAGATCGAATAACATAGGGGATAGGCTACAACCCCTCTCGCCCCCTTCCCCACCACTGCTTCCCTTTCATGTCCCTCGACTTTTATAACTGCCATCTGGTTTCTGTACAAATTGTAAATAGCCTTTCGCTCTCTGTATTTTACCCCTGCCACCTTCAGAATTTGAAAGTAATCCAGTCAACATTGTCAAAAGCTTTCTCTATGTCTACAAATGCTAGAAACGTAGGTCTGCCTTTCCTTAATCCATTTTCTAAGATACGTCGCATGGTCAGTATTGCCTCACGTGTTCCAATATTTCTACGGGATCCAAACTGATCTTCCCCGAGGTCGGCTTCTACCAGTTTCTCCATTCGTCTGTAAAGAATTCATGTTAGTATTTTGCAGCCATTGCTTATTAAATGATAGTTCGGTAATTTTCACATTTGTCAACGCACGCTTTCTTTGGGATTGGAACTGCTATATTTCCTCTTGAAGTCTGAGGGTATTTCGCCTGTCTCATACATCTTGCTCACCAGATGGTAGCGTTTTGTCAGGGCTGGCTCCCCCAAGGCTTTAAGTAGTTCTAATGGAATGTTGTCCACTCCCGGGGCCTTGTTTCGACTCAGGTCTTTCAGTGCTCTGTCAAACTCTTCACGCAGTATCATATCTCCCATTTCATCACATCTAAATCCTCTTCCATTTCCATAATATTGCCCTCAAGAACATCGCCCTTGTATAGACACTGTACATACTCCTTCCACCTTTCTGCTTTCCCTTTTTTGCTTAGAACTTGGTTTCCATCTGAGCTCTTAATATTCATGCAAGTGGTTCTCTTTTCTCCAAAGGTCTCTTTAATTTTCCTGTAGGCAGTGTCTATCTTACCCCTAGTGATATTCACCTCTACATCCTTACATTTGTTCTCTAGCCATCCCTGCTTAGCCATTTTGTACTTCCTGTAGATCTCATTTTTGAGACGTTTGTATTCCTTTTTGGCTGCTTCATTTAATACATTTTTATATTTTCTCCTTCCACCAATTAAATTCAATATCTCTTCTGTTACCCAAGGACTTCTATTAGCCCTCGTATTTTAACCTACTTGATCCTCTGCTACCTTCACTTTTTCATCTCCCAAAGCTACCTATCCTTCTACTGTATTTCTTTCCCCCATTCTTGTCAATCGTTCCCTAATGCTCTCCCTGAAACTCTCTACAACTGAAACGTCCCCTTAGAACAATTATACATGACTGTGTTTAAACTGACACACAATATTTTTAGCACAACGCAATCTGACTTTCAAAAATCCCTACAAAAGAATGGCCCTGACTCACATTAACCTATACCTTTCACAAATCACTTACCTCACAAAAATCTTCGTTACTCGAACTACTGCAATACAGCGAGCGCCACTACTTCCAGCTAAATATAAGATTCAAACTACGGAAGGCACTAACTACTGATAGGCATAGTTAGCAAATGAAGCATATTTAGCAAATAGAGAACAAACAATGTATTTACCTTAATAGTCATCAAAAGTCATAATATCTATATCAGTTCATGACATCCGGTCTTACAAATTTCAAAACTCCGCCATTTCTCTCCCCACATCCGCCTCTGCTGGCAGCTCACATCCAACTGCGCAACGCTACGTGCTGTTCACATCCAGCTGCCTAACACTACAATGGCAGACAACAATGCAAACTACCCACAGACTGCGCACAGCACAGCCAGTGATTTTTCATACAGAGCGCTGCGTGGCATAACAATAAGAAAACCTAACAGCCTACTTACATAGCCCCCATGCTCCCCACAAAAAATGTTACAAATTGTTTTGGGCAGTGGCCAATAATGATTTGATAAAAAATTTCATAATTACAATAACAAAAATACTGTCCCATAAAGACAGTCCTGATCATTCATCACAGTAAAATTGCAGTTTGTTTTCTCGATGTCTGAGCAGTAAAAGACAATGCACATAGAAGTAGTGGATTTCCATGCAGTCGTGAAGAAGTAGTGTTGTCCTTCCAACGGAAAGACAGTGCTGACTCTTAACATGCTGACAGGTAATGGGCCACAACAAAGCAAACCCACTGCAGAGTCAGTCGAAGTTTTGAAGAATATTGGTATGTAGGTCATCACAGGGCAGACCCACTAAAGTCTTGGTAGAGAGTATGGTATTGGTGAGTCATGAAAGGTGTAGACCCACTGTAGTCCTTGTAGAAATAATGGTAATGGTGGGTCATCAAAGATACAGACCCACTGCAGTCCTTGTAGAGATGGCCAGCAGCCATCTGTTGTGACTGTGCAGGTGCACAATCACCACTGAAGAGTCTTGCGGATAATATAGCAAGTCCATAACCACCACTTGTTCACTCACAAAGTTTTTGGAATTGTCCTTAGAACCAGCAATGCTGTTATCAAGTCCCTTGCTGAATTATTAACACATGTGCAAACATTAACAGTCCCTACTTCTCACATATTGTCCATATAGTATGACCAACAGAAACGTGTGCAGTAAAATGTAACTTACAATTTGATGAACTGTTGTCAATTACAATTTTATAACATAAGAATACAATAACAAAGGTACAAAATACATCATTAAAAACATAATAATACAGATAACATTTGTAGTAATACAGACTTTACAAAACAATAGAAATAAACATATACATCAGTGTTACAGGAATTATGACATAAGTAGAGACATAAAAGATCAGAATAAATTTTGAAACATCAACTTCACACATGAGCATTAAAACAAAACAGAATAAATAATGTCTAAACATCTTTACAAAGTAAATAACATATTATTAATGCCAGTTATATTTAAGGATAACAGTATTCCTCATTATAGTGAATGTAGCTTAGTATTAGAAGAGAAAAAAATTCTATGAAACAGTAAACAGAGACAGGAAGAAAACAAATACACAAGGGTACACAAACACATAGTGGGATAACACAAAAGGAAAGGACAGGGTTCGTTTTCAGTGTAACATTTGGTACTGCAGTCCAACCCAGAACTTCATTCCATAGATCTTTTTTTCTTATTTCAACATTTGTTTCCACCAAAAAATCATATCCAAGCATGCTTTCTGTATTCTGTTCACATCCTCTTTCAAAAATAGTTTTTCTCCACTGTACACTACTTTTTTGGCCAAACCATTTTCTTATAGCTTCTCAATGCATTTCTTCCAATCCATCATAGTTAGTTTCTTATATAGTCTACCCCCTCTTAAATCTACTGAGCTTAGATGCTAAACTAAGGGACGAGGGATGAGGCAATGCAGCAGCACAAAACAATTAACACGAACAGCAATGACAAAAAAAATTCAAATTCGTGAAGCAAGCAGCATTATAGAAATTAGCAAAGCAATTGCAATATTACAACTAATACAAGGCAATGTGCAGCAAACAATAAAAATAAATCAGTAGTAAAACTGGCTTAACAGAGTAATGTAAAGTGAAATTTAGTAGCACTATGCCTGGCAAACAGCAGCAGCAAATGCAATAAATTATCTCTAAACATGACAAAGCTCAAGCAGAAAAAATATTACAGTGAAAATGGCCATGTTTAATACCTATGTCACATCTTAACACTAGAGTGATGCATCACTGTAACTTGCTCTAGCAGACTAGTTACCAAGTCACTGACAAAAATTATGTATGCAATTCCTGTGAAGTGGAAATGTCTTATTGTGCTCCCTCATTTTTTTGGAGTACATCCATCATAAAGTTATTTTTTACTGGATCTGTAGGCATAAAATATCTATATTAGTACATCTATAAAATTTTATTTTAACCAATGCTGCAGTGCAGCTAGGAACTAGATATTAAACAAAATAGGCAAAGCAAGGCGTGAAACGTCATTCACTAGCCATATGGCATTTCATAATGCAGTAAACAATCTTTCAACTAGCAAGACAATAGACATGAAATGTTTCTCATCATTTCATTTCAGTAAATATCATAAATTAAGAACTCTACAGTGTAATCATGTTTTCAAGTTTGAGGGTGTCGTATTTATGATGCTTTCTACAAAGGAATGTCAATATCGAGGATAATGGCCTCTTTTTTTTTCTTCTCCACCTGTGCCTCTGAAAGGCACACACTAATGGCTTTTTTCCAGGCGTCTGTCGTGCAGCAGGGTGCCCACGACGCATTACGTGAAGGTGGTCACTTAACTTTCTTACCGAAATATTTACAACACCAGTTTGCACTACAGTGGCAGTCCCATATACAAAATTTCACGGGTCGAGAATTTGCGTTGCTAATGTGTAGAAACAAAATCTTATCAATATATCAGTGTCCAAAAAATTTTCGCCGCCATTGTGATACATTCACGCATTTACACACATTTCATAACTCTTGAAGTATGATTCTTGGTTTCCAACACCCTTTTTCACAAGTCAGAGTCCCTAACCACTATTCATTACCCCTTACCTTATTACACATATGCATATTCGTCGACACGTCAATCTTGCGACGACACTTCAATATTTCATCGTAATAAATACATAGCATAATCAAATTCCTCATATAGCATCAGATTATTGATCATAAACATACCTCAACAGCATAATACACATCGTCGTCGTAAAAATAACATTATAATACGTCAGTCAAATCTCAAAAGTGTCGTAGCTTTCTGCAATAATGTCAAAACATAAAAAAATAAATCTTCTACTCATTTCAATAGTGTCATCTACCTCAAATGTACTTTAAAAATCATGATTCCATACCAAATACATCATTCAAAGCTCTCATAGTATCACAATGGCTCTGAAAAAATATGAACAGTTCACAAAGTACAGACTAAATACAGTTTCATAAGTGTGAAAATATCCAACTGTGTAATTACATAAACATCTGTCACTGATGTAGTAAAAAAAAAAGTTTGTCTCTCAGTTAAATGATCATATAGCTGTGTAATTTATGTGTTAGAGAAATATGGTACCAATGTGTAAAGTTGTATAAGCAAATACCATATTAGCTAGGGCTCCTTGTGCTTGCCAAACACATGATACACAAAGTAAGTGTGTACCCCCCTGAGGATTAATGTAATTATACCCTCAGGTGTTACAAATTACAGCAATGGAATGAAATGATCACGGAAAACCTTTGTATCATTGTACTTCAAATATCTTTAAAAACAAATGTTTTAAGTACAAAATTAATCACTCAAATACGTGTACTGTAGCGCTAAACTGTGCATCTTGTTGTAAGATAATCTCTGGAAGTGTCGTAGTTATTTTCCTCTGAAAGCTAAGTTCTGCAGAAGTCAATGTACTTACCTCATGATACACAAAAATGAAATGCTTTGCGTATAGATATCTCAGTTATTACGCTTATTGCCGTGATGAAGAAAGTACTGTGCTGTAACGTATTGTTGTGCTACGGATAAGGCTGTCTCTTTGTAGCTATACCACAAAAGTTACTACTAAAACATGTTTTACTTTACAGAAGAATTCAGAAAAACTGAGCAGATATAAAACAGATACTCCGCAAAAGCAACATTGTAAATTGTCACTCATTAGTAGCGTCGTGATAAAATCGTGTAGCTGTCACATAAACTAACCACTGTGTCATCTGGTATTTCACAGAAAGTACTTTAAATCCAGAATGTATTTTCAAGTAAACCAAAATGCTGCATTAAAATCTCATTAGCAGTACTGGTAAATGTTCTAAGTATGTGAGCCTTATAGTCGTTACGTAATCGTGCAACTAACAAGCAAAAATGTACAAACACAATAACACTGTGTTGTCTGTTCACAATAACAATGCATTCGTAATTTCTGTTTAAATAAGTTCTCTTGGCTCTTGACTGGATATTTAACTTCAAGCATTGTTGTGTATTAACAGATTCTACGTCTGACAAAGCATACTAGCAATGTAAAGTGAAAAGTTATATGGCAAAGACAAAGTTAAAAAGCAGATTATTTTTCAATAAACGGTTTTACATGTGAAATGAGGTGTAAACCTTTACTCTTCCTAGTACGCAGAGTTTCAACTTCAACGCAATTATCATGTGGTTACGTCGGTGAGGAACACTGGAATTTTTCTCAAGGTTAGCTTATGTCATTTTTCTCAAGCCCTGCCGGCGCACGTGGCTGCCTGACGGTGTGAGTCATTATCTGTTTCTTTGTTGGCGCGTGTCGTTATTAGGATTAGGAGACCTAACTTATACAAATTCACCATGACGAGAGGGCCCTGCTCTGTTTGAATCCCGCCAGTTCTGATGCAATTCAGGTCTCTCGTTATGATCATATCGTCTGTCGTCATATCGGTAGATTCCATAGTTTCTTTCCTGTCGATCACGTGGTGGAGAATTTCTCCCTGAATCGTAACTGCGCGCTGGACTGTTGCGTCTAAAGCTATTCTGTCTCCCTTGATAATAATTATTTTGGTTACCATATTGTCTGTTTCTCTGATTGTCTCTGTGATAGTCACTACCGCGGAGAGGTGATCTTTCCCTGTAATTATTACTACTCTGCCAACGGTTGTCATACGGTTGGCGTCTGTTTTGGTCACGATTTACATTGAAGGAATAGCCTTGTTGTGTATTATTTCTGTCATCGCGGAATTGTGACAGATGTGACCTGTAATTGTTGTGCTCCTGTTTTCGCGTTCCGCGATTGTCAGTGTCAATTCCCAGTTCTTGTAACAGTTCCTGAAAAGCTTCAATGTCGTCTTTGCAACGTCCTGCTAAAATAATATGTCGTAAATGTTCAGGCAGTTTGATTAAGTAAATGCGGATGAGTTCTGAGGGGCTGTATTGGTTTGAACGATACTGATTCTTATGCAACATGTCTTCAAAATATTTCACAAGACTGGAAAATTCAGCTTGTTCGAAATGTTTCGTCATTATGATGCTATGTTTTACTCCGTCTTGTGTAGCTTGAGACCAATATGCTGAGAGGTAGGCATGATAAAAATCTCCTTCACTGTGACAATCATGAATGACCGATCACATTCTTACAGCTGGTTCATTCTCCAACTAGCCACACGTAAATTCCAACCTGTGCTCCAATGACCAGTTGGGAGGAAAACAATGAGAGAATTGATGGAGCCACGCTTGTGGATGAACGTCGTTGCCAGAATTCTTAAATGTTTTAAATTTACGTGTAGTAATGAACAGCATATAGTCAAAATCATCATGTCGGCGACTCGCATATCGGTCATTGTTACGTGGTTTCGGCGGTTCCATCTCAAAATTCGGTGCACCTTGCCAATTTGTTTCATATTTTCCGAAATGCCCTGTGTTATTATTTTGTGGCCTTTCCGTATTTCTAAGCTCCTCTTCGCGTGTTGGAGCGCGAGTGTCCTCTGAAATACGAAATTGTTGTATTACTTGTGCCAACTGATCTTGTACTTCCCAGATTTCTCTTTTGTATTGCGTATTAATTTGATTATGATTTTGTTTGAATTTCTTAATTTGTTCATACTCTTCTGTGTCAGTGATGGCTACAGGTCTTGTGTCATTCAGATCATCATCTACCTTTGCAGATAAGTTAGTGAACTGATCCGAAAGTTAGGCTACTTTCTCCGATAGTGTACGTAATTCCTCAGTGTGTTTTTCTGAACCAAGTTTCAGAGTGTCCATTTGTGTTGAAATCGTATCTACTGTGTCCTTTAAGTTTTCTTGAGTTTTTGCAAGTTGCGTAACCGAATCGGTAGATGCAACTGAGTCAATTTTAGCTTGCAAGGTGTCGTGATTTTCATGAACAATAGTTTGCAGTTCTTTTATGGCTGCTTCGTGATTCTGTAATGCATTTTCATGACGCGAAAAAATAGGTTGGAAATGCTCACAAATTTGTGTTTTTACGTCATTACAGACTTATTGACATTTCAATTCGATGTTATGTAACTCAGTAGTTAAATCTTCACGTGTTTGTTCAAGCGTGGTGTCTAACTTTTGAAGATTTTGTTCCATTGTGTCTAACTGTTGCTGCGTTTGTCTCTGGTGTTTTTCCATTGTGTCTAACTTTTGAAGATTTTGTTCCACTGTGTCTAACTTTTGAAGCCCTTGTCCCATTTGTTGCATTAACTGTAATAACAGTGCACTGGTGTCTGAAACATGTTCCTCAGTGCTTTTCGGCAGTGAATTTGCACCGGTAACATTCACATTTTGACAAGCAGAAAATGTGTCTTCACTTATTTGAGAAAACAGTGAGGAACCAAAACCTGAATCTACAGTATTTGCGAAATTGTGTCCTGTCATTTCGGATTCCTGAGGCGAGCTATTGCCAACCGATCGATCGATAATGCTTCCCTGTTCACTAATTGTTTCACTGCCTACACCATTATTTGCAGCCTGCTCCATTTCCCTATGCACAATTACCAAATTACTACTTTGAACATTAGTTAACTCATTACTCGGCGGCGCTAACACACTGCTTTCGTCTTCACTATCATTTCTCAGTTTACTTTGAAGCCTAGTATTACGTTTTTCACACGCCATTATTGTCACAATATTTCACACGACAACACAGAAAAGCACAATTTGAAGAGCAAAAATAAGAGAACACATTAACATAGCACTGAAAATAATATCTCGTTAATTGCAAGCACAGCTGCGAAATACTTGGTGCAAATCTACATGCATGCCACAACTGTTTTACTGTACAAGAATGAAAGACTGCAACTACAAAGGAGATTCTCTCTACAATTACGCGCTAGCAATAAACAAAAGCTACACTAACTACACAAACTACAAGAAAAAATCAGAAGATTCCAGTGAGGTATCCTCGGCTAAGGGTCGACATATGAAACGTCCCCTTAGAACAATTATACATGACTGTGTTTAAACTGACACACAATATTTTTAGCGCAACGCAATCTGACTTTCAAAAATCCCTACAAAAGAATGGCCTTGACTAACATTAACCTATACCTTTCACAAATCACTTACCTCACAAAAACCTTCGTTCCTCGAACTACTGCAATGCAGCGAGCGCCACTACTGCCAGCTAAATAAAAGATTCAAACTACGGAAGGCACTAACTACTGATAGGCATAGTTAGCAAATGAAAGATTTTAATAGAGCACAAACAATGTATTTACCTTAATAGTCATCAAAAGTCATAATATACACTCCTGGAAATTGAAATAAGAACACCGTGAATTCATTGTCCCAGGAAGGGGAAACTTTATTGACACATTCCTGGGGTCAGATACATCACATGATCACACTGACAGAACCACAGGCACATAGACACAGGCAACAGAGCATGCACAATGTCGGCACTAGTACAGTGTATATCCACCTTTCGCAGCAATGCAGGCTGCTATTCTCCCATGGAGACGATCGTAGAGATGCTGGATGTAGTCCTGTGGAACGGCTTGCCATGCCATTTCCACCTGGCGCCTCAGTTGGACCACCGTTCGTGCTGGACGTGCAGATCGCGTGAGACGACGCTTCATCCAGTCCCAAACATGCTCAATGGGGGACAGATCCGGAGATCTTGCTGGCCAGGGTAGTTGACTTACACCTTCTAGAGCACGTTGGGTGGCACGGGATACATGCGGACGTGCATTGTCCTGTTGGAACAGCAAGTTCCCTTGCCGGGCTAGGAATGGTAGAACGATGGGTTCGATGACGGTTTGGATGTACCGTGCACTATTCAGTGTCCCCTCGACGATCACCAGTGGTGTACGGCCAGTGTAGGAGATCGCTCCCCACACCATGATGCCGGGTGTTTGCCCTGTGTGCCTCGGTCGTATGCAGTCCTGATTGTGGCGCTCACCTGCACGGCGCCAAACACGCATACGACCATCATTGGCACCAAGGCAGAAGCGACTCTCATCGCTGAAGACGACACGTCTCCATTCGTCCCTCCATTCACGCCTGTCGCGACACCACTGGAGGCGGGCTGCACGATGTTGGGGCGTGAGCGGAAGACGGCCTAACGGTGTGCGGGACCGTAGCCCAGCTTCATGGAGACGGTTGCGAATGGTCCTCGCCGATACCCCAGGAGCAACAGTGTCCCTAATTTGCTGGGAAGTGGCGGTGCGGCTGCAGTCCCCTACGGCACTGTGTAGGATCTTGGCGTGCATCCGTGCGTCGCTGCGGTCCGGTCCCAGGTCGACGGGCACGTGCACCTTCCGCCGACCACTGGCGACAACATCGATGTACTGTGGAGTCCTCACGCCCCACGTGTTGAGCAATTCGGCGGTACGTCCACCCGGCCTCCCGCATGCCCACTATACGCCCTCGCTCAAAGTCCGTCAACTGCACATACGGTTCACGTCCACGCTGTCGCGGCATGCTACCAGTGTTAAAGACTGCGATGGAGCTCCGTATGCCACGGCAAACTGGCTGACACTGATGGCGGCGGTGCACAAATGCTGCGCAGCTAGCGCCATTCGACGGCCAACACCGCGGTTCCTGGTGTGTCCGCTGTGCCGTGCGTGTGATCATTGCTTGTACAGCCCTCTCGCAGTGTCCGGAGCAAGTATGGTGGGTCTGACACACCGGTGTCAATGTGTTCTTTTTTCCATTTCCAGGAGTGTATATATCAGTTCATGACATCCAGTCTTACAAATTTCAAAACTCCGCCATTTCTCTCCCCACATCCACCACTGCTGGCGGCTCACGTCCAACTGCGCAACGCTACGAGCTGTTCACATCCAGCTGCCCAACACTACAATGGCAGACAACAATGCAAACTACCCACAGACTGCGCACAGCACAGCCAGTGATTTTTCATACAGAGCGCTACGTGGCGTTACCAATAAGAAAACCTAACAGCCTCCTTACACAACCTATGGTTTAGTCAGTTTATCCAGGTCCCATCTCCTTAAATTCCCACCTTTTTGCAATGTCTTCAGTTTTAATCTACAGTTCATAACCAATAGATTGTGGTCAGAGTCCACATCTGCCCTGGAAATGTCTTACAATTTAAAACCTGGTTCCTAAATCTCTGTCTTACCATTATATGATCTATCTGAAACCTTCCAGTATCTCCAGGATTCTTCCATGTATACAACCTTCTTTCATGATTCTTGAACCAAGTGTTAACTACGATTAAGTTATGCTCTGTGCAAAATTCTACCAGGTGGCTTCCTCGTTCATTCCTTACCCCCGTTCCACATTCACCTACTAGTTTTCCTTCTCTTGCTTTTCCTACTATCGAATTCGAGTCACCCATGACTTAAATTTTCGTCTCCCTTCACTATCTGAATAATTTCTTGTATCTCATCATGTATGTCATCAATCTCTTCGTCATCTGCGGATCTAGTTGGCATATGAACTTGTACTACTGTAGTAGGCGTAGGCTTCGTGTCTATCTTGGCCACAATAATGCGTTCGCTATGCTGTTGGTAGTAGCTTACCCGCAGTCCTATTTTTTTATTCATTATTGAACCTACTCCTTCATTACCCTTATTGGATTTTGTATTTATAACCTGTATTCACCTGACCAGAAGTCTTGTTTCTTCTGCCACTAACTTCACTATTTCCCACTATATCTAACTTTAACCTATCCATTTCCCTTTTTAAATTTTCTAACCTACCTGCCCGCCCCTTAGAACGCCAGTTTTCTTTCTCCTGATAACAACGTCCTCTTGAGTAGTCCCCGCTCGGAGATCCGAATGGGGGACTATTTTACCTCCAGAATATTTTACCCAAGAGGACACCGTCATCAATTAACCATACAGTAAAGCTGCATGCCCTCAGGAAAAATTACGGCTGTAGTTTCCCCTTGTTTTCAGCCGTTCGCAGTACCAGCACACCAAGGCCGTTTTGGTTAGTGCTACAAGTCCAGACCAGTCAATCATCCAGACTTGCTCCTTCAACTACTGAAAAGGCTGCTGCCCTTCTTCAGGAACCACAAGTTTGTCTGGTATCTAGTATACTTTTGATATTCAAGGAAAGTGAAGTGAGCTTTGTATTTTTATTGGCTCTGTCATATTTCATATGTGTATGCTAAACATTTTTCACACAGTAGTTTTCAATCCATTCCGTTCGGAATGGGAATGGATCGTGTCTTGAAGGGAGGATATAAGATTAACATCAACAAAAGCAAAACGAGGATAATGGAATGTAGTCGAATTAAGTCGGGTGATGTTGAGGGTATTAGATTAGGAAATGAGTCACTTAAAGTAGTAAAGGAGTTTTGCTATTTGGGGAGCAAAATAACTGATGATGGTCGAAGTAGAGAGGATATAAAATGTAGACTGGCAATGGCAAGGAAAGCGTTTCTGAAGAAGAGAAATTTGTTAACATCGAGTATAGATTTAAGTGTCAGGAAGTCATTTCTGAAAGTATTTGTATGGAGTGTAGCCATGTATGGAAGTGAAACATGGACGGTAAATAGTTTGGACAAGAAGAGAATAGAAGCTTTCGAAATGTGGTGCTACAGAAGAATGCTGAAGATTAGATGGGTAGATCACATAACTAATGAGGAAGTATTGAATAGGATTGGGGAGAAGAGAAGTTTGTGGCACAACTTGACCAGAAGAAGGGATCGGTTGGTAGGACATGTTCTGAGGCATCAAGGGATCACCAATTTAGTATTGGAGGACAGCGTGGAGGGTAAAAATCGTAGGGGGAGACCAAGAGATGAATACACTAAGCAGATTCAGAAGGATGTAGGTTGTAGTAGGTACTGGGAGATGAAGAAGCTTGCACAGGATAGAGTAGCATGGAGAGCTGCATCAAACCAGTCTCAGGACTGAAGACCACAACAACAACAACAACAGTTTTCAATAGGCGTTTTGTTACCCCCACAGAGGTTTTGAGCAAAAGCTGTGTGATCTTTTGTCGACAATAGTATTTTCGTTGCGGCAGCATTCAAAGAGAAGCTAGTGAGTGAGTGGGGTGTTGGCTATGCTAACGAGCGACCTGAAATACTTGGAGGTGACAAAAGTGTTGGGCACCTAACATTCGCCGGACCTCCTTTTGCCCGGCGAAGTGTAGCAGCTCGATGTGCCGTGGGCTCAGCAAGTCACTGGAACTTCTCTGGAGAAATATTGTGTCATGCTGCTAATTGCGAGGGTGTTGTCAGCGCAGGATTTTGTGCACGAACTGATCTCTCGATTATGTCCCATAAATGTTCCATAGGATTCATGTTGGGTGAACTGGGTGTCCAAATTATTCGCTCGAACTGTCCGGAATGTTTTTTCAAACCAATCGCCAGTAAGTTGGCGCAGTTTCATTCATAGAATTTCCGTTGTTAGGGATCGTGAAGTCCATGAATGGCTGCAAATGGTTTCCAAGTAGCCGAACATAACAGTTTCCTGTCAGTGATCAGTTCCACGTAAGCACAGCCGACACCATTATGGAACCACCACGAGCTTGAACAGTGCCTTGTTGACGTCTTGGGTCCGTGGATACGTAGCGTCTGTGCTACACTCTAAGCCCATCATCAGCTATTACCAACTGAAATCGAGTCTCGTCTGCCTAGGCAACAATTTTCCATTCGTCTAAGGTCCAACAGACACGGTCAAGAGGCCAGGAGAGGCGATGCCGTGCTGTTAGCAAAGCTAGTCGCGTCGGTCGCCTGCTGCCACAGCCCTTTAGCCGCGCGGGATTAGCCGAGCGGTCTTGGACGCTGCAGTCATGGACTGTGCGGCTGGTCCCAGCGGAGGTTCGAGTCCTCCCTCGGGCATGGGTGTGGGTGTGTGTGTCCTTAGGATAATTTAGGTTAAGTAGTGTGTAAGCTTAGGGACTGATGACCATAGCAGTTAAGTCCCATAAGACTTCACCCACATTTGAACAGCGCGTTAACGACAAATTTCGCGCGCTGTCTTAACGGATACGTTCATGTACGTCTCACATTGATTTCTGCGGTTATTTCACTCCGTGTTGCTTGTCTGCTAGCACTGACAACTCTACACAAACGCCACTGCTCTCGGTCGTTAAGCGAAGGCCGTCAACCACTGCGTTGTCCGTGGTGATTGCTAATACCTGACATCTGGTTTCACGACACACTTAACACCGTACATCTCGAAATTTCCCATTGGCTTAGCTCCAACTTCCGTTAATTCCCGTCGTGAGGCCATACCACATCGGAAGCGTTTTCAGACGAATCACGTGAGTACAAATGTCGGCTCCGCCAATGCATTGCTCTTTTATACTTTGTGTACGGGATTCTACTGCCATTTGTAGATATGCTTATCGCTATTCCGTGACTTGTCGTCTACATCTACATCTACACACATACTCTGCAATCCACCATACGGTGCGTGGCGGAGGGTACCTCGTACCACAACTAGCATCTTCTCTCCCTGTTCCACTCCCAAACAGAACGAGGGAAAAATGACTGCCTATATGCCTCTGTACGAGCCCTAATCTCTCTTATCTTTGTGGTCTTTCCGCGAAATGTAAGTTGACGGCAGTAAGATTGCACTGCAGTCAGCCTTAAATGCTGGTTCTCTAAATTTCCTCAGTAGCGATTCACGAAAAGAACGCCTCCTTTCCTCTAGAGACTCTCACCCGAGTTCCTGAAGCATTTCCGTAACACTCGCGTGATGATCAAACCTACCAGTAACAAACCTAGCAGCCCGCCTCTGAATTGCTTCTATATCCTCCCTCAATGGACCTGATAGGGATCCCAAACGCTCGAGCAGTACTCAAGAACAGGTCGCACCAGCGTTCTATAAGCGGTCTCCTTTACAGATGAACCACATCTTCCCAAAATTTTACCAATGAACCGAATACGACTATCCGCCATCCCCACAACTGCCATTACATGCTTGTCCCACTTCATATCGCTCTGCAATGTTACGCCCAAATATTTGATCGACGTGACTGTGTCATGCGCTACACTACTAATGGAGTATTCAAACATTACAGGATTCTTTTTCTTATTGATCTGCATTAATTTACATTTATCTATATTTAGAATTAGCTGCCATTCTTTACACCAATCTGAAATCCTGTCCAAGTCATCTTGTATCCTTCTACAGTCACTCAACGACGACACCTTCCCGTACACCACAGCATCCTCAGCAAACAGCTGCACATTGCTATCCACCCTATCCAAAAGATCATTTATGTAGATAGAAAACAACATCGAGCCTACCACACTTCCCTGGGGCACTCCAGATGATACCCTCACCTCCGATGACGCTCACCATCGAGGACAACGTACTGGGTTCTATTAATTGGGAAGTCTTCGAGCCACTCACATACTTGGGAACCAATCCCTTATGCTCGTACCTTAAGAGTCCGTAGTGGGGCACCGAGTCAAACGCTTTCCGGAAGTCAAGGAATATGGCATCCGTCTGATACCCTTCATCCATGGTTCGCAATATATCATGTGAAAAAATGGCGAGTTGCGTTTCGCAGGAGCGATGCTTTCTAAAGCCGTGCTGATGCATGGACAGCAACTTCTCTGTCTCAAGGAAATTCATTATATTCGAACTGAGAATATGTTCGAGAATCCTGCATCAAATCGATGTTAAGGATATTGGTCTGTAATTTTGAGGATCCGTCCTTCTACCCTTCTTACATACAGGCGTCACCTGCGCTTTTTTCCAGTCGGTCCGGACTTCACGTTGGACAAGAGATTCGCAAAAAAATGCAAGCTAAGTAAGGAGCCAATGCAGTAGAGTACTCTCTGTAAAACCGAACTGGAATCCCATCAGGATCTTGCGATTTATTTATTTTCAACCCATTCAGCTGCTTCACAACCCCACGGATGTCTATCACTATGTCCTCCATACGGGAATCTGTACGAGACTCAAACGGCGGTATGTCTGTACGATCCTTCTGCGTGAAAGATTTCTCAAACGCTAAATTTAAAATTTCAGCTTTCGTTTTGCTGTCTTCCGTTGCCAGGCCAGACTGATCAGTGAGTGACTGGATGGAAGCCTTCGACCCGCTTACCGATTTTACGTAAGACCAGAATTTTCTTGGGTTTTCAGTAAGATCTTTTGCTAAGGTATGACGGTGGTAGTGGTTGAATGCTTCGCGCATCGCTCTTTTTACAGCAGCACGAATCTCTACTAATTTTTGCCTATCCTCATTCTCCCGATCTTTCTTGTACCGCGAGTGCAACTGCCTTTGCTTCCTGAGCATTCTCCGAATTGCGCTGTTAAACCACGGTGGGTCTTTTCCGTCCGTAACCCTCTTTTTCGGCACATACTTGTCCAAATCGTGATTTACAATGTGTTTAAAATTTGCCCATAATTCTTCCACGTCCATCGTACCGGGAGTAAATGAAGTCGATTCATTTACTAAGTGGGATGCTAACAACTGCTCATCTGCTCTTTCTAGTAAGAATACTGTCCTAGCCTTCTTGACCGACTTTTAACTTTCGTAACCATAGTCGTAATGACAACATCATGATCACTAATCCCTGTCTCAACACTGACACCGTCGATGAGGTCTGGTCTGTTCGTGGCTACCAGATCTAAAATATTTCCATTACGCGTTGGCTGTCTATTTAGCTGCTCAAGACAGTTTTCGGATAATGTGTTCAAAAGTAATTCACATGAGGGCTTGTCTGTACCACCTCTAATGAATCCATAGACATCCCAATCTATACTAGGTAGGTTGAAGTCGCCTCCGACTAATATAGCAAGATCCGGGTACTTCTGCGATACAGAATGTAGAATCCCTTTGAATGATTCTAGAACTGTCACGGTGGAACCTGGTGGCCGGTAATAACACCCCACAATTAACTTTATTTCCCCTAGCCCTGTTAAATGTGTCCACATAACTTCACCATCACACTACTTCGACCTTAGTAGACAATATTTTTGTCAACTGCAATGAAGACACCACCTCCTGCGGTGTCTAATCTGTCTTTCCGATACACTTTCCAACCCTCACTAAATATTTCAGAACTTCCTATCTCAGGGTTCAGCCACGTCTCAGTCCCGAGAATAATTTGCGCGCCACACGCTTCCTGGAGGGCAGTAAATTCAGGAACTTTATTCCGAACACTCTGAAAATTTACTGCTAATATCTTGATAGCTGAAGTGTCTTTACGCTGAGCGCGTCCTGATTTCCCTGCCTGCACGTCGGCTGGTGAGTCATCAGGGCACCTCGCACTACTGCCTAGTCTAAGAAACCCCCATGTGCACGCCACAAGTACTCTGCTACCCGAGTATCCGCTTCCTTTGTGTAGTGCAGCCCTGACCTATCTAGGGGCGTCCTACAACCCCACCCATTAGCGCAAGTCTAGAAAACTGCAGCCAAGACGTCACAGAGTCGACGAAGCCTCTGGTTAAGACACTCCACTCGACTCCAAACCAAAGGACCCCGATCCACTCTGGGAACGATGCTGCAAATAGAGAGCTATGTTTGCACCCCGCGTGCGAGGCCAGCGGTCTTCACCAAATCCGCCAGCCGCCTGTACGAACTGAGGATCGCCTCAGAACCCAAGTGACAGCCATCATTGGTGCCAACGTGAGCAACTACTTGCAGACGGCTGCACCCCGTATGCTCGATAGCCGCAGGCAAGGCCGCCTCCACATCTTGGATGAGGCCCCCCGGCAGACAAACGGAGTGCACGTTAGATTTCTTTCCAGCCCTCTACGCTATTTCCCTAAGGGGCTCAATCACCCGCCTAACGTTGGAGCTCCCAATAACCAGCAAGCCTTTTCCCCCGTGTGTCTGCTCGGGCCCTGCTGAAGGAGCGGCCACCTGCCCACTGACAGGATGAACGGGCGAGGCCAGCCGGGCAGCCTCCACATTGGCCCTCCGCCTTGAGCGACACGAACGCCTTGCAGTCCGCCACTCACCCTGAGGTGAGGGCGGCCCCAACGCACTGGGTACACCAGAAGGTGCCTCGGCGGCTGATTCAGCGTACGCAGCAAGCGACACCTGGGGTGTCTCAAACGACGCGCCAGACCCTCCGTCTCTACACCTAGAGGTAGCAGCCTGAAGGCGGCCGACCGTGGCCAACAGCACCCTCAGCTGCTCGCGAACCGCGGCCAGTTCCTCCTGCGCCCGCACACAGTACGCACACGCCCTATCCATCCTACTGCTAATATCTGACGACCCCGCGAATTTATACTATACAATTATCAATAAGCAACATTACTCCTCTCAAGTACGAGAATACGCAAGGATTTTATTTAATTAAATATGCAAGCACACGAACACTCGGAAAGAAATTAAGAATCAAACTACAAAACAAATATGAAAGCTAAATATGCGACTCGCTACTGCACTGCTGCTGCACTGATACTTCACCAGCGGCTGCTCAAGGCTCAGTGGAGTTTGCAGAGCGCGCATATAAAGATAGACAGGAGGATGAATTTTGAAATATGGTTTGGTAAAGGTTAATTACAGATGTTAAGATGACCAGGTACAGCTGTTGCTGCACTGCTTGCCTGTAAGTAATTATGATGTGTTTGAATAACAGAAGCTTATAACGAAATTTCTCTTTATCTGTTTCAATCAATTTATTTCATTATTCAGACATGATTAAATACATTTGTCAGTTCACATGGCTTGCACTCAGACGTTATAGATTTACGATTCCTATTCCAATTCAATAGTTAATTTTCAAGAAATGAGTTTGTTTTCGCAATACAAGGTTTAAAGAATTGATTCTTTCGAATCATTTAGCAAGTTCAAATTCCACCACCATCTCCTCACGAAAGAACGTCATTTTTCTGATTATGTGTGTCGGCGCATTGCATTCTGCAGAGTACAGTCGCTAAACTCAAAGAATGATCTACACTGCACATTGCATTGCACTGCACAAGGCTACTTCTTTCCTCTTAGTCTACTTAACTGCTGTGCTGCATATTTTATGTTCATCACTTCGAGCAGTGCCGAGTTTTCGTTGCCACAGGTGAGCCATATGAAATTTGTTAGAGCCAGCTTTGCATTACAGTCAAATACAGATCATTCAGTTAGCTTTGTTTTACAAAATGATGATCGGATTCAGTCCAGGTTAGGTTCAGTTCAGATTACATTTATTATGCAAACACTTTTATTCTCACAGTGCAGAGTTATATTCACGCGTTTATTATTCAGTGGTTAGAAGTTTGTTTAGTCAGACTCCGTATCTAGAATCACGGGGAACATTTATAGAAACATTTTTATCTTTTATTTTTTTTTTTCAAGATTCAATTCTGTTAGTTTTGTATACTGTAACTGCAAGTCATTTATTGTGACGTCAAGCACTGTAGCACTGATCACTGTACCGCACAATACAGAGTTTCACAGGACACATTATTTACTTTACAGTCTTTCTAATTAATTTGGTTGAAGTTAATTAAAATACAGTTATACAGTTTCAGTTTTGGCGACTCATTTATCAGATAGAGTTTCCGTAACTACACTACTGGCCATTAAAATTGCTACACCAAGAAGAAATGCAGATTGTAAACGGGTATTCATTGGACACATACATTATACTAGAACTGACATGTGATTAGATTTTCACGCAATTTGGGTGCATAGATCCTGAGAAATCAGTACCCATAACAACCACCTCTGGCCGTAATAACGGCCTTTATACACCTGGGCACTGAGTCAAGCAGAGCTTGGATGGCGTGTACAGGTACAGCTGCCCATGCAGCTTTAACACAATACCACAGTTCATCAAGAGTAGTGAGTGACTCGCGTATTGTGACGAGCCAGTTGCACGGCCACCATTGACCAGACGTTTTCAATTGGTGATAGATCTGGAGAATGTGCTGGCCAGGGCAGCAGTCGAACATTTTCTGTATCCAGAAAGGCACGTACAGGACCTGCAACATGCGGTCGTGCATTATCCTGCTGAAATGTAGGGTTTCGCAGGGATCGAATGAAGGGTAGAGTCACGGGTCGTAACTCATCTGAAATGTAACGTCCACTGTTCAAAGTGCCGTCGATGTGAACAAAAGGTGCCCGAGACGTGTAACGAATGACACCCCATACCAACACGCCAGGTGATACGCAAGTATGGCGATGAGAAATACAATCTTCCAATGAGCGTTCACCGCGGTGTCGCCAAACGCGGATGCGACCATCATGATGCTGTAAACAGAACGTGGATTCATCTGAAAAAATGACGATTTGCCATTCGTGGACCCAGGTTCGTCGTTGAGTACACCATCGCAGAAGCTCCTGTCTGTGATGCAGAGTCAAGGGTAACCGCAGCCATTGTCTCCGAGCTGATAGTCCATTCTGCTGCAAACGTCATCGAACTGTTCGTGCAGAAGGTTGTTTTCTTGCAAACGTCCCCATCTGTTGACTCAGAGATCGAGACGTGGCTGCACGATCCGCTACAGCCATACAGATAAGATGCCTGTCATCTCGACTGCTAGTGATACGAGGCCGTTGGGATCCAAAACGGCGTTCCGTATTACCATCCTGAACCCACTGATTCCATATTCTGCTAAAAGTCATTGGATCTCGACCAACGCGAGCAGCAATGTCGGGATACGATAAACCACAATCGTGATAGGCTACAATCCGACCTTTATCAAAGTCGGAAACGTGATGGTACGCATTTCTCCTCCTTACACGAGGCATCACAACAACGTTTCACCAGGGAACGCCGGCGAACTGCTGTTTGTGTATGAGAAATCGGTTGGAAACGTTCCTCATGTCAGCACGTTGTAGGTGGCGCCACCGGCGCCAACATTGTGTGAATGCTCTGAAAAGCTAATCATTTGCATATCACAGCACTTTCATCCTGACGGTTAAATTTCGCGTATGTAGCACGTCATCTTCGTGGTGTAGCAATTTTAATGACCAGTAGTGTAAGTAACTCGCGTTGCCCAGGATTACGACACCGATGCACGAGTTACTCCAGTTTCAGTTCACAAGATTAAACTTGGAAAAGTTATAAGAGTTGTGAGATGATGTTTCGTAGCCATTAAGCACGTATGGCCCAGATGCCATTCTTTCCTGGTAGGCATGGTAAAGATGTGTAATTCAGCATTAGAGTAATCAGAAAAGGTAGATAATTGGTGGTCGTGTAAGACATTGAACTGTGTGAAGTTAAGTTGCGATTACCACAAGAATATGCAGGATGTCGATAGTGGAGAACAGTTTCTATGATTAGACTATTCGAGAAAAGGGTTGCATTACAGCAACGTAGTAACGGTTATCGGGAATTTATCAGGATATGCAAGTTCCAAGAACTATTTAAGCACGGATGGCCCAGATGCCATTCTTTCCTGGTAGGCATGGTAAAGATGTGTAATTCAGCATTAGAGTAATCAGAAAAGGTAGATAATTGGTGGTCGTGTAAGACATTGAACTGTGTGAAGTTAAGTTGCGATTACCACAAGAATATGCAGGATGTCGATAGTGGAGAATAGTTTCTATGATTAGACTATTCGAGAAAAGGGTTGCATTACAGCAACGTAGTAACGGTTATCGGGAATTTATCAGGATATGCAAATTCGTTGACGTCAGTTGCAGAACGAATGTATCCTCATTTTTAGGCCACAAGGGACCTATGAAATGTATCTGTGATAGAAGCCCACGTAAGCTCGCATTAGGCTCGCATCATATGTAAATTGTATTTCTGCATCCTACGTCAATGGTTTTTATGCAACTACCGTAACCTATGGCCAACAAAACCCAGTGTTACTAAAGAGAAATGCAGTGATGTGAAATCAGTCGCCTCTTTCCGGATGTCTGTTTGCCTAAACGGATTTTACTTTGTTGATATAGGATTATACAAGTGAAGCGACATACTGGTGATAAAATGATAATAGTAATTTGGTAAGATTAAAGGAATATAGCAGGAGTAATATATTTGAAATACTAGCTGCCTGTGCAGATCCTGTAATCACAGTTAATACGTAATGTCAGCTTTTAAGTAAAAATGGAATTTTGGTACTGGTTTCAAACTTCTGTGTCAGTTGATGGTTGGGTTATTTGATTTTAAATGGGTGGTCAGTTTAACTGTAGTATTAGTCATCCAATTTTAGTTTATTTGTCGTATTTGAGGAATCTAAATGGACGTGAGTTATGTATGTGGTTAACCAGTGAACCCAGTTAGTAGGAATTCAGTATCGGACGAAAGCTATTGTGAGTACTATATAACTCTTCATAGATGTTCCAAGAACTATTCTCACTGGATTTTGACCATAATGACGTCGTTTATTTAGCTTAAGATCGATAAACATTATCCCTACTCTAAAGCGCCTGACAGCTCAGAAGTTAAAAATATCTAATAATTAACCACCTACTACTAATTATGTGATTGAGGTTCTCACAGGTGGATTATGTGCCAGTCGCCAATAATTAAATGTGAGACACGGAAGTTAAGCGTATTCATTTTTCACAATTATGGAACTAAAGTAGGAAGATTAGTGTTTAATAAACGTTGACAGCGGGTTCATTAAAGACTAAGTACAAGCTAGGATTACGAAAAGATGTTGAATGAAATGGGGCATGCTGTTTTCTGAGGAAGCACACAGACATTTTTCAGGAGCGTCTTAGGGGTAAAAAGGAAACACCAAATCTGAATGGCGGGACGGGAATTGGAAAAGTCATCCTCCCGAATACGAGTCCAGAGTGACAGCCACCTCGCTCTGTCTTTTGACAATAATGGTATGAATCCATGTTGCTGTCAAGGTCAATAGTTTTCATCTCTTGATGCTTTAAGTCATAAATACACACTAAGCTTAGTAAGTGGCCTTTAAGGCCTAAAGAGAAGGAGTTCCATTTGTATTAAAGATATTTCTCTGTAATATAGCAGGAGAAGAACAGTTCATGTATGAAGTAAGGGTACAGGGTGTATGCGATGTGATATGACAGGTAAACATGCTACATAAATGTAATTGTCATACAATAAAGAATACACCATACGACCAGTGAAACGACTTGACTACGAAATATTAAGTTGTTAGGCCTCTTTTCTCTGTTACGAAAGCAATAATATTTGTCTCGCCCTGTTTTTAATAAGTATTACACTATTAGTTAATGAAGCTTCCTGGCAGAATAAAACTGTTTGTCGGAATGGGACTCGAACCTGGGACCTTTCCTTTTCGCTGGCAAGTTCTCCACTGACTGAGCTACCCAAGCACGAGTCAAAACCTCATATCCCACCCACCGCCGCCACCCTACAGCATTACTTTCGCCAGTATCTCATCTCCCACCATCCTAACTTGACAAAAGAATTTTCGCTGGTGGGTTGTCAGTCGCGCTTGTCAAGCTCAGTCGATAGAGCGCAGGTTCTCCCTGTCCTGTACACAATTTTGGTCTATTGGGGAGTTCCCAAAAAGAGCAAACTCAGGTGAAGAGTGAAAATTCATTCTGGACACAGTTAGTTAATACCAGTAAATCACAGCTGCTTAAATAGTCGAATTCCTTTATACAAAGCAGCTTCAAACGTCTGATTACTTTATAAATGAGTTATTTGTTAAATATTTTACGTAGAGCAGGTGAGCGAGAAAGGGTTTAGAAAATGTTTGAAATTATCATTAAAGTTTGCTGAAAGTTGCTAAGTGCTCTCATTATGAAACACTGGATGAATATATCCGGAACAATTTGAGCTCCATCTGAAGCAAAACCAATTTTTTCTCGCACCTCAAGGCTTATGGCGTCGTATCTGCTTGTAATATTTCTGGAATTACAGCCATCATACTCGACTACAAGAAGCTCATCTTACAGCAGTTGAGAAGGCGGCAGTGGCAAGATGACGTAATGTGGTGTGTGGAACCGATGAAGATGCTTTGTTCGGTACACGCATCGTGAGAAGGACGGCCTAAATTGTGGTCCTTTTCCGCGAATGGCTGCTGCGTTCGGAAGTTGAGCTCCAAAATTATAACCTTCTGTTATTAATATTAGAAAATCTAAACAGCGTATTTACTTGCATTTCATATTAAAGCGTCTCTCAATAGCGTACTGTCATTCCATTATTTCAGAAGTATTAATAACCAGGCAACCAGTACAATAATAAACAACTGCTAAACGAAAAGGCAGACGAAACACTTCCGGTGATCTGCGGATCGTGATTGACTTGGATCGGGAGAGAAGTGGTTCGGCTGTAAGATGAGAGGACGGAGGACGGACATGTTATCTCCCGAGATATCAGTTAAGACTTAATTTTCAGTGTCTGCTTTGTAAATGTGAGAGCTGGACTGACAGTCTTGGAGGACAGACATGGTTAAGACTTTTATTATCAATGTATAGTTATTTGGACATGTAGTTGAGAACTGCGTGATAATAATTACGGAAATATGCGTTCATTATTTTGTTGAAGAATGTAAATTATTTGCGAGTCTAAAGTAGAATATAATTTTGCGGTTTCTCGTATTCTGCTAATAAAAAGCGAGTGGCATCCCTTATAAACCAACTAATTGAAAATTTAATTGTTTATACAGTATCAGTTCCTCGCTAAGAATTTATTAAGCCTCAAGACAACGGACTCACGACCAACGTGCTGTCTTCTGCGCGTGGGACAACAATTATAGAAGACTGCAGGTTGGTAAACATTAATTAGCACTTACGCATTCCACTCAGGGCGGTGAAATCAAATAGGTACCTCGCGTGTACTGCAGTCTTAGTACAAATGAAGTCAGTGAAACGTCATCTGTGATAACACAGAGGAGGTATGAAGGAGAGAAATTTTAGAGGGAAGGGGTTTATCATAGGCATGTATATATATCTCCCACTCTCTCTCTCTTTTTTGATTTACCGTATCCTGAACCACAAGTCGTACTATGATGTAATTTTGCAGTTACAAACAGTGGCGTACGTTGATACTATCTGCAAAGTGTGTCGCGAATAGAGTCGGTAGTAAAGAAGTAATAAATTAAAACATCACGCGTGATGCAGAAGTTTCACTGCTCGCAATTTTAAGCAGATTCTAGTTTTTCATACATCTAAATGTGTATGAAATCTTGTCTCCTGAACTATTTGTCGTACAATGATATAATTTTGCCGGTATACTCAATCGGACGAGGGTCAGTCAAAAAGTCGTACTTCCTCCTTTTTCTCCTGAAATCAGGTTTTTTGAGTGAAAAATTTTAATTTGGAGCTATTCCTCAAAGCTCCTTTTCCAATCCACTGCGCCAAGAGATGCTAGTACTGCAGTCGCGCAAAATGGCCGACGTCGATGTTCGAATTAGATCCTGTGATAGTATTCTTGGACGCAGAAGGCGAAACGCACATTCGCATTCATGAAATGCTGAAAAGTATGTCAGTGATGCAACAGTTGATATCAGTACTGTTAGATATAGATTCGTCTCTTTAACGAAGCTGAAGGGAAAACATCGTTGGCTGACGAAACGCAGAGTGGCAGGCCGGTGACTGCAGTGACTCCATGCAACATCCAGTGAGTCGATGATATCATCCGTGGTGTCCGCGGGTGACAGAAGATCATTTGTGTCGCACTACCTCTCTCAGTAAAGGCAGTGCGATGACGATTATTCAACAACTGCGATACTCAAAGGTTGTGTAACTTGAATATCATGAACGTTAATCGATCAGAAAAAGAGAGAAGAAAAAAATTTGTATTCCAACACCTACAGTGCTTCCGTTTGGAGGGACAGCAGTTTCTGGAAAAACTTGTGACCACAGACGAAATACTGGTTCAATTTTTTGAATCAGAAGCAGAGAGGCAGTCAATGGATTTGCATCGCAGAAACTCACCTAAAAAGAAAAGGTACAAAAGTGTACTATCGGCAGGTAAGTTATGGCTACAGCATTCCGGGATGGTTCAAATGGCTCTGAGCTCATCAGTCCCCTAGAAGTTAGAACTACTTAAACCTAACTAACGTAAGGACATCACACACGTCCATGCCCGAGGCAGGATTCGAACCTGCGACCGTAGCAGTCGCGAGGTTCCGGACTGAAGCGCCTAGAAGCGCTCGGCCACCGACGCCAGCATTCCGGGATGCAGACGGTTATTTATTTAATCGTATGGTGATTTTATACAATATACAGTTGATATAAGGCAAGTAATTTTATACAATATACGTATTATATATGTCCCCCCATGAACCATGGACCTTGCCGTTGGTGGGGAGGCTTGCGTGCCTCAGCGATACAGATGGCCGTACCGTAGGTACAACCACAACGGAGGGGTATCTGTTGAGAGGCCAGACAAACATGTGGTTCCTGAAGAGGGGCAGCAGCCTTTTCAGTAGTTGCAGGGGCAACGGTCTGGATGATTGACTGATCTGGCCTTGTAACATTAACCAAAACGGCCTTGCTGTGCAGGTACTGCGAACGGCTGAAAGCAAGGGGAAACTACAGCCGTAATTTTTCCCGAGGACATGCAGCTCTACTGTATGATTAAATGATGATGGCGTCCTCTTGGGTAAAATATTCCGGAGGTAAAATAGTCCCCCATTCGGATCTCCGGGCGGGGACTACTCAGGAGGACGTCGTTATCAGGAGAAAGAAAACTGGCGTTCTACGGATCGGAGCGTGGAATGTCAGATCCCTTAATCGGGCAGGTAGGTTAGAAAATTTAAAAAGGGAAATGGATAGGTTAAAGTTAGATATAGTGGGAATTAGTGAAGTTCGGTGGCAGGACGAACAAGACTTTTGGTCAGGTGATTACAGGGTTATAAATACAAAATCAAATAGGGGTAATGCAGGAGTAGGTTTAATAATGAATAAAAAAATAGGAGTGCGGGTTAGCTACTACAAACAGCATAGTGAACGCATTATTGTGGCCAAGATAGACACAAAGCCCATGCCTACTACAGTAGTACAAGTTTATATGCCAACTAGCTCTGCAGATGATGAAGAAATAGATGAAATGTATGACGAGATAAAAGAAATTATTCAGGTAGTGAAGGGAGACGAAAATTTAATAGTCATGGGTGACTGGAATTCGTCAGTAGGAAAAGGGAGAGAAGGAAACATAGTAGGTGAATATGGATTGGGGGGAAGGAATGAAAGAGGAAGTCGCCTTGTAGAATTTTGCACAGAGCATAACTTAATCATAGCTAACACTTGGTTCAAGAATCATGAAAGGAGGCTGTATACATGGAAGAAGCCTGGAGATACTGACAGGTTTCAGATAGATTATATAATGGTAAGACAGAGATTTAGGAACCAGGTTTTAAATTGTAAGACATTTCCTGGGGCAGATGTAGATTCTGACCACAATCTATTGGTTATGAACTGCAGATTGAAACTGAAGAAACTGCAAAAAGGTGGGAATTTAAGGAGATGGGACCTGGATAAACTGAAAGAACCAGAGGTTGTAGAGAGTTTCAGGGAGAGCATTAGGGAACAATTGACAGGAATGGGGGAAAGAAATACAGTAGAAGAAGAATGGGTAGCTCTGAGGGATGAAGTGGTGAAGGCAGCAGAGGATCAAGTAGGTAAAAAGACGAGGGCTAGTAGAAATCCTTGGGTAACAGAAGAAATATTGAATTTAATTGATGAAAGGAGAAAATATAAAAATGCAGTAAATGAAGCAGGCAAAAAGGAATACAAACGTCTCAAAAATGAAATCGACAGGAAGTGCAAAATGGCTAAGCAGGGATGGCTAGAGGACAAATGTAAGGATGTAGAGGCTTGTCTCACTAGGGGTAAGATAGATACTGCCTACAGGAAAATTAGAGAGACCTTTGGAGAGAAGAGAACCACTTGTATGAATATCAAGAGCTCAGATGGCAACCCAGTTCTAAGCAAAGAAGGGAAAGCAGAAAGGTGGAAGGAGTATATAGAGGGTTTATACAAGGGCGATGTACTTGAGGACAATATTATGGAAATGGAAGAGGATGTAGATGAAGATGAAATGGGAGATAAGATACTGCGTGAAGAGTTTGACAGAGCACTGAAAGACCTGAGTCAAAACAAGGCCCCGGGAGTAGACAACATTCCATTAGAACTACTGATGGCCTCGGGAGAGCCAGTCATGACAAAACTCTACCATCTGGTGAGCACGATGTATGAGACAGGCGAAATACCCTCAGACTTCAGGAAGAATATAATAATTCCAATCCCAAAGAAAGCAGGTGTTGACAGATGTGAAAATTACCGAACTATCAGTTTAATAAGTCACAGCTGCAAAATACTAACGCGAATTCTTTACAGACGAATGGAAAAACTGGTAGAAGCCGACCTCGGGGAAGATCAGTTTGGATTCCGTAGAAATGTTGAAACACGTGAGGCAATACTGACCTTACGACTTATCTTGGAAGAAAGATTAAGAAAAGGCAAACCTACATTTGTAGCATTTGTAGACTTAGAGAAAGCTTTTGACAATGTTGACTGGAATACTCTCTTTCAAATTCTGAAGGTGGCAGGGGTAAAATACAGGGAGCGAAAGGCTATTTACAATTTGTACAGAAACCAGATGGCAGTTATAAGAGTCGAGGGGCATGAAAGGGAAGCAGGGGTTGGGAAAGGAGTGAGACAGGGTTGTAGCCTCTCCCCGATGTTATTCAATCTGTATATTGAGCAAGCAGTAAAGGAAACAAAAGAAAAATTCGGAGTAGGTATTAAAATTCATGGAGAAGAAGTAAAAACTTTGAGGTTCGCCGATGACATTGTAATTCTGTCAGAGACAGCAAAGGACTTGGAAGAGCAGTTGAACGGAATGGACAGTGTCTTGAAAGGAGGATATAAGATGAACATCAACAAAAGCAAAACGAGGATAATGGAATGTAGTCAAATTAAGTCGGGTGATGCTGAGGGAATTAGATTAGGAAATGAGACACTTAACGTAGTAAAAGAGTTTTGCTATTTAGGGAGTAAAATAACCGATGATGGTCGAAGTAGAGACGATATAAAATGTAGACTGGCAATGGCAAGGAAAGCGTTTCTCAAGAAGAGAAATTTGTTAACATCGAATATAGATTTAGGTGTCAGGAAGTCGTTTCTGAAAGTATTTGTATGGAGTGTAGCCATGTATGGAAGTGAGACATGGACGATAACTAGTTTGGACAAGAAGAGAATAGAAGCTTTCGAAATGTGGTGCTACAGAAGAATGCTGAAGATAAGGTGGGTAGATCACGTAACTAATGAGGAGGTATTGAATAGGATTGGGGAGAAGAGAAGTTTGTGGCACAACTTGACTAGAAGAAGGGATCGGTTGGTAGGACATGTTCTGAGGCATGGAGGGATCACAAATTTAGCATTGGAGGGCAGCGTGGAGGGTACAAATCGTAGAGGGAGACCAAGAGATCAATACACTAAGCAGATTCAGAAGGATGTAGGTTGCAGTAGGTACTGGGAGATGAAGAAGCTTGCACAGGATAGAGTAGCATGGAGAGCTGCATCAAACCGGTCTCAGGACTGAAGACCACAACAACAACAACAACAACAACGTATTATATAAGATAAGATTAAACCTTAAAGTTCGTGTCTTTCAACCAATTAATTATGCTGGGTGTGAGAGTGAACAAGTCGTCGGGAATTCCAGGATATGAATGAAGTGGACAGCGTTGGACTAGATGGTCAATTGTCTGCTCTTCTTGATTACATTCACACATTGGTGAGCTGATCCAGCCCCATTTGTACCTGAAGTAGCTACAACAACCATGTCCGGTCCTCAACCTGTTGAGGCGGCACCAGAGGTCCCTCGGTAGGTCAAAATCTTTTGGCTCGTTTGTGGGATCAATGTGATGGGCTCTTGTTCCCAATGTTTTGTTGATCATTCATACCTCCAGCTTTCATTTAGCTCAAAAGCATCCGCGATGAGTTGTCCTGCAGTAACACTTGCTGGTCTTCTTGATCGCAATCGTTGCTGTGGCGGATGACAGAATTCCTGGTGCAGTGGTAGAGATGGTGATGCAGAGATTTTCTTGGCCTCCCTCAGTAGAGATTGTTTCCGCCTTAAGTGAGGTGGAGGAATGTGACTCAATACGGGTAACCAGTGGCATGGGGTTGATTCGATGGAAACAGCAATTCGATACATTGTGTCGTTCAGTTCTGTGTCAACCTTCTTCACATGTACACTTTCCAACCAGACAGGTGCACAGTACTCAGCAACAGAGTACACAAGACTGATGCCAGTTAAACACAGACGGTCAGCAGAGGTTCCACAGGTGGTACCACTGAGTTTATGTAGTATGTTATTCCTTGCAGCAACTTTATGAGAAAGCTTGGTGATCGCTCTTTGTAGCTCAGGGTTGTATCTAGACTGATTCGAAGATATTTTGGGAAAGGATTGTACCTCAACGTTTGTCCACTGAGCAGAACTCTTGGTTTGTAGTTCGCAGCACGATTCTCTAGATGGAAACAAGAGACTTCAGTTTTTTATGTGCTTGGGATCAATCTCCAGGTCTTAAAGAAAGTAGACATATTCTCCAGATCCTCCGTAAAAATGCGTTCACCATCTTCGAAATTATTGCTCTGAGCAACCAGTGCGATGTCATCAGCATAAATTAATTTAGTTGATGTTGTGGTTGGCAAATCATTAATGCATAAATTAAATAGAGATGGGACTAAAACAGATCTCTATCGTAGTCCATTATTTAGTTTCCGTTTGTGGCTTCTAGAGCTGCCTAGAAACACTTCAAATTGCCTTTCACTAAGCATACTGGATATTGGATACACAATTTCTCGACTTGGTACAACCTGCAGTAGCTTGTAGATCAGTCCCTGTCGCCATACAGTGTCATACGCGGCTGTTAGGTCGATGAAGACAGCTGTTGATTTCAGAGGGCCTTGAAAACCTGCTTCAATATCGGTAGTTAGGGCAAGAACTTGATCGGTGCACCATGCAGACGGTGGTATTATGGTGGATTTTTTGGAACACGAACACATAGTAAATTCTGTTCAATGCGTAAGAACGCTCAAATGGCCTGAAGCACTTCTTCAGCGAGTTCGCCCAACAAAAGCTATAGTGGATGCTCTTTTTCATGCCAATCCAAGATTGCACACTAGTCGTCAAGCCACTGCAGAGATTATGAAAACTGGATGGGAAGTCTTGCCTCATCCCCTATATGGCCCTGACCTTCCACTATCAGTCTTCAGCCTGTTTGGGCCGATAAAAGAAGCTTTGAAGATGAGGAGGCCGTGAAAACGTCCCTGCGTCAATGGCTTTGGAAGCACGACCGTGGCTTTTACCACACTGTAATACATGATAATTTCAAAAAAATGGACGAATACTGTGGAAATGGACGGATATTACATCGAATAAATTAATGTTCAGTGTTGAGTTTTCAATCTCTCTAGTTACTTGTGAAATTCTTGACAAGTAAAAAAAAGTATACATTACTTTCTGCCTGGGCCTCGTATATGTGCATACTGTCCGCCAAATTCGTTACAAATAGAGTCGATAGTAAAGAAGTAAAAATTGAAACCTGTCTGATGCGGAGGTTTTACAACATGAACAGTGAAAATGTAGTAAGTCCCAAACTTTTTTTTTCCTTTCATACTTTTGTGGGAGGATTTTGGCGAGAAGAACTCTATTAAAGGTTTGAAATTATGTGTAAAGTTTGTTGGAAGCCGCTAAGTGCTCTCAGTCTCAAATACTAGATGAATAAAGACCAGGTATTTGCGTACTGTAAGTTACGCTGTTTCAGGACAAACACACACTTTGTAATCGTAACTCTTGTATTATTGTACTGAACTATTAACACAAGGTTATATTATCTGTTAATGAGTAAATTATGACAACATTTTAAATTTTTAGACTCTGTCATTAATTACACAGAACAATGAGAATCAAATTTTTGTTGCTGCTGGAAATCACTGGGTTGCGGGTTCCAGGATAGTTGCTTAGTAATATGGAAAACTTACTGTATGTGAGAGATTAAATTGGAAAATTTGACAACAGTATTTAAACTATGACACAATGATAATTACATTTCTTATTAGACGTTACGTTGTGTACTGTAAAAATGAGGAGGACTATGGGACATTTTTAAGAGTGTTTGGAATTACAAAACAGGTGTGGTTCTCACTATAAAGAAAATGTACGTGTTTCTGATTTATCACAGAAAACAAGCTCGATTTTCGTTGGTTGTTCATATCCTTTACGAAATTTCGGAAACCTAATTGTATCCATTGTTTCCAGCGTTTCTTCTATGACTGTATTACTTTCATAATAACAAAGAACAAAAGCCTTCAGCCACAAATCATGATTTATTAAAATGCACGATGCATTTCGAGCCCTGAGGGCTCATCTTCAGGTGCTTTGATAGTCTACATCAAATTTACATTTCATTTAATTCTGGACTGTTTCAAGTAGTAGTTGTATGGTTCTGGAGATTGTTTATGTACAGATGCACGCTTTCTACTGGACAGCGCATTTGCGGAAACATTTTGACACAGCACATTTTACAACACAATTCAAAACACTGTCTTCCTTGAATGTTCTGCCACATCCAGCTTCCATTTTTAAGCACTGTGAATGAATGTTCGATTCTTAGTGAATTATGCAAAACAAACCACCACTGTCATTTTGCTCTGAGATTGACTTTTAAAATGTTTCTCAGCAACAGCATTTTGCAGTTTTTAAATTTTTTGCCTTCACTGTGTAAGTAGACTGTTTAGGTTTTTTTATTGGTAACGCCACGTAGGGGCTCTGTACGAAAATCACTGGCTGTGCTGTGTGCAGTCTGTGGCTGGTTTGCATTGTTGTTTGCTATTGTAGTGTTGGGCAGCTGGATGTTACCAGCGTGTAGCGTTGCGCAGTTGGAGGTGATCCGCTAGCAGTGGTGGATGTGGGGAGTGAGATGGCGGAGTTTTGAGAGCGGATGGTCTGGACAGAGACACTAAATTTGTAAGATTGGATATATATATATATATATATATATATATATATATATATATATATATACACTCTTGGAAATGGAAAAAAGAACACATTGACACCGGTGTGTCAGACCCACCATACTTGCTCCGGACACTGCGAGAGGGCTGTACAAGCAATGATCACACGCACGGCACAGCGGACACACCAGGAACCGCGGTGTTGGCCGTCGAATGGCGCTAGCTGCGCAGCATTTGTGCACCGCCGCCGTCAGTGTCAGCCAGTTTGCCGTGGCATACGGAGCTCCATCGCAGTCTTTAACACTGGTAGCATGCCGCGACAGCGTGGACGTGAACCGTATGTGCAGTTGACGGACTTTGAGCGAGGGCGTATAGTGGGCATGCGGGAGGCAGGGTGGACGTACCGCCGAATTGCTCAACACGTGGGGCGTGAGGTCTCCACAGTACATCGATGTTGTCGCCAGTGGTCGGCGGAAGGTGCACGTGCCCGTCGACCTGGGACCGGACCGCAGTGACGCACGGATGCACGCCAAGACCGTAGGATTCTATGCAGAGCCGTAGGGGACCGCACCGCCACTTCCCAGCAAATTAGGGACACTGTTGCTCCTGGGGTATCGGCGAGGACCATTCGCAACCGTCTCCATGAAGCTGGGCTACGGTCCCGCACACCGTTAGGCCGTCTTCCGCTCACGCCCCAACATCGTGCAGCCCGCCTCCAGTGGTGTCGCGACAGGCGTGAATGGAGGGACGAATGGAGACGTGTCGTCTTCACCGATGAGAGTCGCTTCTGCCTTGGTGCCAATGATGGTCGTATGCGTGTTTGGCGCCGTGCAGGTGAGCGCCACAATCAGGACTGCATACGACCGAGGCACACAGGGCCAACACCCGGCATCATGGTGTGGGGAGCGATCTCCTACACTGGCCGTACACCACTGGTGATCGTCGAGGGGACACTGAACAGTGCACGGTACATCCAAACCGTCATCGAACCCATCGTTCTACCATTCCTAGACCGGCAAGGGAACTTGCTGTTCCAACAGGACAATGCACGTCCGCATGTATCCCGTGTCACCCAACGTGCTCTAGAAGGTGTAAGTCAACTACCCTGGCCAGCAAGATCTCCGGATCTGTCCCCCATTGAGCATGTTTGGGACTGGATGAAGCGTCGTCTCACGCGGTCTGTACGTCCAGCACGAACGCTGGTCCAACTGAGGCGCCAGGTGGAAATGGCATGGCAAGCCGTTCCACAGGACTACATCCAGCATCTCTACGATCGTCTCCATGGGAGAATAGCAGCCTGCATTGCTGCGAAAGGTGGATATACACTGTACTAGTGCCGACATGGTGCATGCTCTGTTGCCTATGTCTATGTGCCTGTGGTTCTGTCAGTGTGATCATGTGATATATCTGACCCCAGGAATGTGTCAATAAAGTTTCCCCTTCCTGGGACAATGAATTCATACACTCCTGGAAATTGAAATAAGAACACCGTGAATTCATTGTCCCAGGAAGGGGAAACTTTATTGACACATTCCTGGGGTCAGATACATCACATGATCACACTGACAGAACCACAGGCACATAGACACAGGCAACAGAGCAGGCACAATGTCGGCACTAGTACAGTGTATATCCACCTTTCGCAGCAATGCAAGAAGCTATTCTCCCATGGAGACGATCGTAGAGATGCTGGATGTAGTCCTGTGGAACGGCTTGCCATGCCATTTCCACCTGGCGCCTCAGTTGGACCAGCGTTCGTGCTGGACGTACAGACCGCGTGAGACGACGCTTCATCCAGTCCCAAACATGCTCAATGGGGGACAGATCCGGAGATCTTGCTGGCCAGGGTAGTTGACTTACACCTTCTAGAGCACGTTGGGTGGCACGGGATACATGCGGACGTGCATTGTCCTGTTGGAACAGCAAGTTCCCTTGCCGGTCTAGGAATGGTAGAACGATGGGTTCGATGACGGTTTGGATGTACCGTGCACTATTCAGTGTCCCCTCGACGATCACCAGTGGTGTACGGCCAGTGTAGGAGATCGCTCCCCACACCATGATGCCGGGTGTTGGCCCTGTGTGCCTCGGTCGTATGCAGTCCTGATTGTGGCGCTCACCTGCACGGCGCCAAACACGCATACGACCATCATTGGCACCAAGGCAGAAGCGACTCTCATCGCTGAAGACGACACGTCTCCATTCGTCCCTCCATTCACGCCTGTCGCGACACCACTGGAGGCAGGCTGCACGATGTTGGGGCGTGAGCGGAAGACGGCCTAACTGTGTGCGGGACCGTAGCCCAGCTTCATGGAGACGGTTGCGAATGGTCCTCGCCGATACCCCAGGAGCAACAGTGTCCCTAATTTGCTGGGAAGTGGCGGTGCGGTCCCCTACGGCACTGCGTAGGATCCTACGGTCTTGGCGTGCATCCGTGCGTCACTGCGGTCCGGTCCCAGGTCGACGGGCACGTGCACCTTCCGCCGACCACTGGCGACAACATCGATGTACTGTGGAGACCTCACGCCCCACGTGTTGAGCAATTCGGCGGTACGTCCACCCTGCCTCCCGCATGCCCACTATACACCCTCGCTCAAAGTCCGTCAACTGCACATACGGTTCACGTCCACGCTGTCGCGGCATGCTACCAGTGTTAAAGACTGCGATGGAGCTCCGTATGCCACGGCAAACTGGCTGACACTGACGGCGGCGGTGCACAAATGCTGCGCAGCTAGCGCCATTCGACGGCCAACACCGCGGTTCCTGGTGTGTCCGCTGTGCCGTGCATGTGATCATTGCTTGTACAGCCCTCTCGCAGTGTCCGGAGCAAGTATGGTGGGTCTGACACACCGGTGTCAATGTGTTCTTTTTTCCATTTCCAGGAGTGTATATATATATATATATATATATATATATATATATATATATATATATATAATGACTTTTGAACACTATTAAGGTAAATACATTGTTTGTTCTCTATCAAAAGCTTTCATTTGCTAACTACGCCTATCTTTTATTTAGCTGGCAGTAGTGGCGCTCGTTGTTTTGCAGTAGTTCGAGTAACGAAGATTTTTTTGAGGTAAGTGATTTGTGAACGGTATAGGTTAATGTTAGTCAGGGCCATTCTTTTGTAGGGATTATTGAAAGTCAGATTGCGTTGCGCTAAAAAAAATTGTGTATCAGTTTAGTGTTGATCAGAATAGGTAAAGAGCGAAATGTCTGAGTACGTTCAGTTCCGCTCAGCTGTTTGAAAATCAAATAATGTAAGGGGTTTATCAGCACAGTAATTCACTAATTTTTCTAAGGGGACGTTTCATATATCGACCCTTAGCGTAGAATACTTCACTGGAATCTTCTGATTTTTTCTTGTAGTTTGTGTAATTAGTGTAGCTATTGTTTATTGCTAGCGCGTAATTGTAGAGAGAATCTTCTTTGTAGTTGTAGTTTTTAATTGTCGTACAGTAAAACAGTTGTAGCTTGCATTTAGATTTGCACCAAGTATTTCGCAGCTGCGCTTGCAATTAACTAGATATTATTTTCAATGCTATGTTAATGTGTTTTCTTATTTTGCTCTTCAAATTGTGCTTTTCTGTGTTATCGTGTGAAATATTTTGACAATAATGGCGTGTGAAGAACGTAATACTAGGCCCCAAAGTAAACTAAGAAACGACAGTGAAGACGAAAGCAGTGTGTTAGCGCCACCGTGTGATGAATGAACTAATGTTCGAAGTAGTAATTTGGTAATTGTGCATAGGGAAATGGGAGCGGGCGGCAAATAATGGCGTAGACAGTGAAACAAATAGTGAACAGGGAAGCATTATCGATCGATCGGTCGGCAACAGCTCGCCTCAGGATTCCGAAATGACAGGACACAATCCTGCAAATACTGTAGATTCAGGTTTTGCGTGCTCACCGTTTTCTCAAATAAGTCAAGACACATTTTCTGCTTTTCAAAATGCAAATATTGCCGGTTCAAATGCACTGCCGAATAGCACTGAGGGACATGTTTCAGACACCAGTGCATTATTATTACAGTTAAAGCAACAAATGGGACAAAGGCTACAAAAGTTAGAACCAACCCTTGAACAAAATCAGAAACAAATGGGACAAAATCTTTAAAAGTTAGACCCAATAGAACAAAATCAGAGACGAACACAGCAAAAGCTTCAAAAGTTAGACACAATGGAACAAAATCTTCGGAAGTTAGACACAATGTAACAAAATCGTCAAAAGTTAGACACCACACTTGAACAAACACGTGAAGATTTAACTGCTGAGTTACTTAAAATAGAATCGAAATGTCAAAAAGTCTGTAATGATGTAAAAACACAAATTTGTGAGCATTTTCAACCTATTTTTTCGCGGCATGAAAATGCATTACAGAATCACGAAGCAGCCACAAAAGAACTGCAAACTATTGTTCGTGAAAATCGTGAGACCTTGCGGGCTAAAATTGACTCAGTTGCATCTATCGATTCGGTTACGCTACTTGCAAAAACTCAGGAAAACTTAAGGGACACAGTAGATACTCTGAAAATTTGTTCAGAAAGACACATGGTAGAAATTAGTTCATTATCAGAGAAAGTAGTCGAACTTTCGGATCAGCTAAATAATTTATCTACGAAGGTAGATGATAATCTGAATGACACAAAACTGGTAGTCTTTAATGACACAGAAGAGTACGAACAAATTAGGAAATTCAAACAAAATCAGAGTCAAATTAATACGCAACACCAAAGAGAAATCCGGGAAGTACAAGATCAGTTGACACAGGTAATACAAGAATTACGTATTTCAGAGGACACTCGCGCTCCAATACGGGAAGAGGGACATAGAAATACGGAACAGCCACAGACTGCACACAGCACAGCCAGTGATTTTCGTACAGAGCACTACGTGGCGTTACCAATAAAAAAAACCTAAACAGCCTACTTACAACTGTCTTGGATTTTTCACTTTTCCACTTTTCACGTTCTTTAATTTTTTAAATTTACTGCCATCTATATTATTATTTTTTAAAGGTCCTGGCATCTGCCATGTTTAATTTTATACATATTCCTCCAACTTCTATCTTTAATTTTTTTACTTTCCCGACATCTTTAATTCTTAAATTTACCACCGTGTTTGATTTTTAAATTTATCATCATCTGCCATCTTGATGATGTTACACAGTCAAGGTCACTAACCTCACGTGACGTCACCAGGATCAGGAGCTAGGGCGATACTGTGTGTGCACGTGATGGACATTTGCTGGAAATAACACAGTGACCTTGAACGTCAAACAAAGCTCAAAGTTCTCCAGAGCATCGATCAACTCTTAGGCATATGTGTTTGTAGCAGTTTATAGTGATATAAAATAGAATGATCACATAGCATCAGTCGTAGATAAAGCATGTGGCATACTTCAGTTCATATGTAGAACAATGGGAAAATGCAGTCAATCATGTGACCAGTCCTAGAATATCCCTCAAGTATGTGGGAACCATACCAAATAGGACTATTACGGAATATTAAAAGTGTACAAAGAAGGGCATCACAAGTAGTTACAGATTTGAGTAATGGGAAATCTTCAGTGTCTGTCTTTAACTACAATTTTTGTCCTCTACGGCTTTCTCTAGTAATATGGAAGCCATTTCCTGACGTCTTAACACATGTACTATCTCCGTATCGCTTCAACTAATTATTACTTCCTAAATATTACTTTCGTCGTTGATTCCACGTAGAGTCTTCTCATTTCATACCTTATCACCCCATTCGAGTTTCAACATCCTTCTGTAACACTACATCTCAGTCACTTCGATTCCCTCTATTTACAGTTCTCCCATAGTGCATGATTGATTTCTGTGTGATGCCATATTATAGACGTAAATTCCCAGATATTTCTTTCTCAGAATAATGCCTATCGTCGATATAGGTGCGAAACTCCTAACATTTAGAATGTTACCCTAACTCATAAAACTAATTAAGAGCCAGACATGTCTTTATGTTCCAAGCTGTAAATTAGCGTGCACAACATACTATTAAAGGGCTTAGCTATTGATCTTAAAGTGGAGATTTTCGCAGATAAATTATTTAATATGGATAATAGGTGTTTAACAGAAACACTCTATCGATTAGCACAGAAGTATATTGAATAAAAACGTAGTTACCCACAGAGATCATGAATGGAATATGGAATGCTTTACAAACTCTTTATACAAACCCTAAATAATGGATATGCTGATTTGTTGCGTTAGTTGAACCAACGAGGTTGGTTGGTTTAAAGAGGGAGGAAGTGACCACCATCAAGGAAATGCCCCTCTGTCGTGAATGCCAGTCTGAAATTTATTCTAGAATCTTGTTAGGCCTAAACAAAAAACAGGTACTGTTTATCATAGTAATTGAAAACTTCATATATTGACCACAGAAATGCTGGACCTTAGACAATTGATTGTAATGATTTCCGCAAGTGCAGAGCAAGAAAATGCACCATCACGCAGATGCTGCTAATTATGCTCACCGTAATTATTGTCCGACAGCTGTGCAGAACCCTCCACTCCGTGAAAGATTCTGCGTTAGAGGGCAGCGGTCATGCGGTCATCGCGGCAACTCTGGATTCCCTTGTCTGCAAAGATGCGCGCCACTGTCCATTTCCAATGTACACTGCTAATATGCTCACAATGCACACTCCTCCAGATCTCCGAACGAACTATAAAAGAGGCTTTCACTAATGCATCTTGCCGTGGACTCGTATCTGCTCTCTTTCAGCTCTGTCCACCGACCTTTACTGTACATGCACGCCAATAGTGGAAAATGCATGCATACATGGCCACCCAGTAACGGGGCACCTTCCAGCACATAAAATCCAGCCAAGACAGCACATCGCAATGAAACGCCAATCACATTATGCAACGGCCTTCTACATCTAACAAAATTTAAAAAAAAACTGCCATGTCAACTCCGTTTCCTTGACGTCACTGACCAATTTTTCCGATGGCATGTTTTCATGCTCAACAAGTACAATCGCATCAGAGGAACTGAAACGTCCCCTTAGAAAAATTTGTGAATTACTGTGCTGATAAACCCCTTACGTTATTTGATTTTCAAACAGCTGAGCCAAACTTAACGTAATCAGACATTTCTCTCTTTACTTATTCTGATCATCACTAAACTGACACACAATATTTTTAGCGCAACGTAATCTGACTTTCAAAAATCCCTATAAAAGAATGGCCCTGACTAACAATAACCTATACCTTTCATGAATCACTTACCTCACAAAAATCTTCGTTACTCGAACTACTGCAATACAGCAAGCGCCAATACTGCCAGCTAAATAAAAGATTCTAACTGCTGAAGTCACTAACTACTGATAGGCATAGTTAGAAAATGAAAGATTTTGATACTCTCTCCCCACATCCACCACTGCTGGCAACTCACCTCCAAATGCGCAACGCTACGTGCTGTTAACAGCCAACTGCCCAACACTACAATAGCAAATTCCAACAATGCAAACCAGCGACAGACTGCACACAGCACAGTCAGTGATTTTCATACAGAGCGTTACGTGACGTTACCAACAAGAAAACCTAAGCAGCCTACTCACATAGCCCCCATGCACCCCACAAAAAATTTTACAAATTGTTTTGGGCAGTGGCCAACACAGATTTGAAGAAATTTTTCATAATTACAATAACAAAGAAAACAAATGCACACACTTATTGATACAATGTTGGTCAAAAGCTAAAATTTTCTCACAATCCATAAAGACAGTCCTGATCATTCATCACAGTAAAATTGCAGTGTTTTTTTTTCTCAAAGTCTGAGCAGTAAAAGAAAATGCACACGGAAGTAGTGGATTTCTATGCAGTCTTGAAGAAGTAGTGTTGTCCTTCCAATGGAAAGACAATGCTGACTCTTGACATGCAGACAGGTAATGGGTCACAACAGAGCAAACCCACAATATAGTCAGTCGAAGTTTTGAAGAATATTGGTAGTTAGGTCATCACAGAGTAGACCACTGTAGTCCTGGTAGAGATTATGGTATTGGTGGGCCACCAGAGGTGCAGACCCACTGCAGTCCTTGTAGAAATAATGGTATTGGTGGGCCATCAAAGATACAGACCCACTGTAGTCCTTGTAGAGACGGCCAGCAGCCATCTGTTGCGACTGTGCAGGAGCACAATCACCATCGAAGAGTCTTGTGGACAATATAGCAAGTCCATAAACCACTACTTGTGCACTCACAAAGTTTTTGGAATTGTCCTTAGAACCAGCAATGCTGTTAACCAGACCCTTTGCTAAATTATCAACACATGTGCAAATGCTAACAGTCCTCTTTTTTTCTCGCATATTCTGCGTGTACTATGACCAACAAAAACGTGTGCGGTGAAATGAAACTTAATTTGAAGAACTGGTGTCTATACAATTATAAATTAACAACAGAAGAATACAATTACAAAGGTACAAAATACATCATTACAGAACATAACAATACAGATAACATTTGTAGTAGTACAGGCTTTACAAGAGAATGGAAATAAACAGATACATCTGTGTTACACGAATTATGACATAAGTAAAAAAATAAAATAATGAGAATAGTTTTCGAAACATTAATTTCACACATGAGCATTGAAACAGAACAGAAGTAATAATGTCTAAACATCTTTACAAAGTAAATAACACAGTATTAGAAAAATTCTACAACATAAATCTTATTAGCTAAACACATAAAGACAGGAAAAACACAAATACATAAGAGTACACAAACACATAGCGGGATAACACAAAAGGAAAGGACAGGGTTCGTTGTAACATTTGGTACTGCAGTCCAACCCAAAACTTCATTCCATAGATCTTTCCTGCAAAGAAAATCCTACCTAACCCTTTTGTCCCTAAACCCTACTGTTTTGTTTGCATCCTCTTTCAAAATAAGTATTTCTCATTGTACAATACCCATTTTTGCCCAAATCTTTTTCATATAACTTCTCAATGCATTCTTTCCCTATTCTTCATAGTTAGTTTCTTATATAGTATCCCCCTTCCTAAGCTAACTTAAATGTAATGAGCTCAGATACATAAACTAAGTGACGAAGCAATGCAGCAGCACATAACAATTAACACAAACAGCAATGACAAAAAAATGCAAATTGGCAAAGCAAGAAGCAGTATATCCAAATTAGCAAAGCAATTGCACTATTACAACTAATATAAGACAGTGTGCAGCAAACAAGAAAAAGAAATCAGTAGTAAAACTGGCTTAACAGAGTAATACAAAGTGAAATTCAGTAGCACTATGCCTGGCAAATAGCAGCAGCAAATGCTATAACTTATACGTAAACATGACAAAGCTCAAGCAGAAAAAATATTACAGTAAAGATAGCCATGTCTAATACCTATGTCACATCTTAACACTAGAGTGATGCATCACGATAACTTCCTCTAGCAGACAAGTTACCAAAGCGTTAAAAATTATTTATGCAATTCCTGTGAAGGAAAATGTCTATTTGTGTTCCTTTTTTTAAGAAAATAGATCGTAAAATTATTGTTTACTGCATCTGTAGACAGAAAATATTTACATTAGTACATCTATTAAATTTTATTTTAACCAATGCTGCAGTGTAGCTAGAAACTAGATATTAAACAAAATAGGCAAATATATATACAAAGCAAAGCATGAAAAATCTTTCACTAGCCATATGGCATTTCATAAGGCAGTAAAAAAATCTCTCAATTAGAAAGACAGTAGTCATAATCAGGTGTACAGACATAAAATATTTCTCATCATTTCATTAGGCATTTCAGTAAATATCAGAAAGTATAAGCTCAAAACTGTAATCATATGTCTCAAGTATGAACGTGTCTTATTTGAAATGCTTTCTACAAACAAATGTCAATAGCGAGGTTAGTGGCCTTTTTCTTCACCTAATGGCTTTCTTTTTACAGGTGACTGGCACAGCTGGGCGCCCATAATGCATTATGTCAAGGTCACTTAGCTTCCTTACCAAAATATTTACGACAGCAGTTTTACTACAGTGACAGTTACTGATATAAAAAAATTTCATAGGTCGAGAATTTGCGTTACAATTGTGTAGAAGCAAAATGCTATAAATATAACAGTGTCCAAAAAATTTTCGGTGGCATTGTGATACATTCACACATGTACACACATTCCATAACTCTTAAAGTACGATTCTTGGTTTCCAACATCCTTTTTCACATATCAGAGACGCTAGCCACTATTCATTACTCCTTACCTTATTACACATATACATATTCGTCGACACTTCTTCAATATTTCACCATAATAAATACGTAGCATAATCAAATTCCTCATATACGGTAGCATCATCTTATTGATCATAAACATACCTCAACAGCATTATACCCTTGATAATAATTGTTTTGGTTCCCACAAAATCTGTTTCTCTGATTGTCTCTGTCATATTCGTTACTATGGAAATGTGATCTTTCTCTGTAATTATTATTACTCTGCCAACGGTTGTCATACAGGTCGTGTCTGTTTTGGTCACGATTTGCGTTGTAAGAATAGTCTTGTCGTGTCCAATTACTACTTCTGTCATCGCGGAATTGTGACGGATGTGACCTGTAATTGTTGTGTTCCTGTTTGTGCATCCTGCGATTGTCAGTGTCAGTTTCCAATTCTTGTAACAGTCCCTGAAAAGCTTCAATGTCATCTTTGCAACGTTCTGCCAAAATAATACGTCGTAAATGTTCAGGCAATTTGATTAAGCAAATGCGGATGAGTTCTGAGGGGCTGTATGGGTTTGACATGTCTTCAAAATATTTCACAAGACTGTAAAATTCAGATTGATCGAAATGTTTCATCATTATGATGCTATGTTTTACTCGGTCTCGTATAGCTTGAGACCAATATGCTGAGAGGAAGGCATGATAAAATTCTTCTTCACTGTGACAATCGTGAATGATCGATCGCATTCTTACAGCTGGTTCATTCTCTAAGTAGCCACACATAAATTCTAACCTGTGCTCTAATGACTAGTTGGGAGGAAAACAATGAGAGAATTGATGAAGCCACGCTTGTGGATGAATGTCGTTGCCAGAATTCTTAAATGTTTTGAATTTATGTATACTCAAAATCATCATGTCGGCGATTCGCATATCGGTCATTGTTACTTCTTTTCGGCGGTTCCATCTCAAAATTCGGTGCACCTTGCCAATTTCTTTCATAATTTCCGACATGCCCTGTGTTATTATTTTGTGGCTTTTCCGTATTTCTAAGTCCCTCTTCCTGTGTTGGAGCGCGAGTGTCCTCTGAAATACGTAATTTTTGTATTACTTGTGCCAACTGATCTTGTACTTCCCGGATTTCTCTTTCGTGTTGCGTATTAATTTGATTCTGATTTTGTTTGAATTTCTTAATTTGTTCATACTCTTCTGTGTCAGTGATGGCTACAGGTCTTGTGCCATTCAGATCATCATCTACCTTTGCAGATAAGTTAGTGAACTGATCCGAAAGTTCAGCTACTTTCTCCGATAGTGTACTTATTTCCTCAGTGTGTTTTTCTGAACCAAATTTCAGAGTGTCCATTTGTGTGGAAATCGTATCTACTGTGTCCTTTAAGTTTTCCTGAGTTTCTGCAAGTTGCGTAACCGAATCGGTAGATGAAACTGAGTCAATTTTAGTTTGCAAGGTCTGGTGATTTTCATGAACAATAGTTTGCAGCTCTTTTATGGCTGCTTTGTGATTCTGCAATGCATTTTCATGCCGCAAAAAAATGGTTGAAAATGCTCACAAATTTGTGTTTTTACGTCATTACAGACTTTTTGACATTTCGGTTCGATTTTAAGTAACTCAGCAGTTAAATCTTCAGGTGTTTGTTCAAGCGTTTGTTCCATTGAGTCTAACTTCTGAAGCTGTTGGTGTATTTATTTCTGATTTTGTTCCATTGTTGTGTCTAACTTTTGAAGATTTTGTTCCATTGTGTCTAACGTTTGAAGATTTTGTTCCATTGTGTCTAACTTTTGAAGCTTTTGTCCCTTTTGTTGTATTAATTGTAATAACAATGCACTGGTGTCTGAAACATGTTCCGCAGTGCTATTCGGCAGTGCATTTGAACTGGCAATATTCGCATTTCGAAAAGCAGAAAATTTGTCTTGACTTATTTGACAAAACGGTGAGGATGCAAAACCTGAATCTACAGTATTTGCGAGATTGTGTCCTGTCATTTCGGAATCCTGAGGAGATCTGTTGCCGACCGATCGATCGATAATGCTTCCCTGTTCACTAACTGTTTCACTCTCTACACCATTATTTGCGCCCCTCCATTTCCCTATGCACAGTTACCAAATTACTACTTTGAACATTATTTAATTCATTACACGGTGGCGCTAACACACTACTCTCGTCTTCACTGTCATTTCTCAGTTTACTTTGGAGCTTAGTATTACGTTTTTCACACGCCATTATTGTCAAAATATTTCACACGATAACACAGAAAAGCTCAATTTGAAGAGTAAAATAAGAAAACACATTAACATATAGCACTGAAAATAATATCTAATTAATTTCAAGCACCCCTGCGAAATACTTGGTGCAAATCTACATGCATGCCACACCTGTTTTACTCTACAACAATGAAAAACTACAACCACAAAGAAGATTCTTTCTACAATTACGCGCTAGCAATAAACAATAACTACACTAATTACACAAACTACAAAAAAAATCAGAAGATTCCAGTGAGGTAGCCACGGCTAAGGGTCGACATATGAAACGTCCCCTTAGAAAAATTAGCGAATTGCTGTGCTGATAAACCCCTTACGTTATTTGATTTTCAAACAGCTGATCAAAACTGAACGTAGTCAGACGTTTCTCTCTTTACTTATTCTGATCATCACTAAATTGACAAACAATATTTTTAGTGCAACGCAATCTGACTTTCAATAATCCCTATAAAAGAATGGCCCTGACGAACAATAACCTATACCTTTCATGAATCGCTTACCTGACAAAAATCTTCGTTACTTGAACTACTGCAATACAGTGTGCGCCAATACTGCCAGCTAAATAAAAGATTCTAACTACTGTAGTCACTAACTACTGATAGGCATAGTTAGCAAATGAAAGATTTTGATAGAGAACAAACGATGTATTTACCTTAATAGTGTTATGGTCTGCTAGCCCCCTCGGCTGGCCCCAGTATCCCGACTTCCCACGAAATAAACACTTGAGACTCCAGCCAGAGCCGATGGCAAAAAGGCCATTTTTTCGCTACTTTCACTGTCCTGCCCATCCCATATCCAGCGTTCTGAACCTTCATACACGCACAGACAGAAATCATCCACATGCAAATACAATGAATGCAAATACAATGAAATGAAGCTCGAAATACCTCAGTACGAACAACCACTGTGCACCGATGTACATTAATAAAACATTGTGTTGGGATTTCACTCTGTTATAAACCTCCAATTACTGAATCATCCTGAAATTAAATTAAAAGGGCGTGCGGAATCGCCTGTCACGTTTCACAGGTAGATTTCTTTTGGCGAGTAATGCTGTCTTTGCTTGCAATAATATGCATCTTGTGTCCATGCTTCATCCTTCATGTGCTATCGACCTTCCTACGTAGCATAATTCCTTCCTTTAGATTACAAATTCGTCCACAGCTTTGATATTAAATTCGTCGGTAATTTCTATTTTGCCACTCCTCAGTATTTCCGTTTGCCTCTAGTTTGTTTTCTATCCATCTTCTGTGCTGAATAGAGTTTTCAGTTTATTCATCTGGTACTGTTCTCCCTCTCGATGTTCAAAGAGGACAGCCACTAATCTTCTCAATGACATACCTTCATCCTTAATATTTTAATCATACGTCTGTCCCTTTTCTATATTTTATTTTATTGCTTCTTTGATATGCTGGCTGAACAGCAGCGGAGAAAGATTCCATCCGTGCCTTACGTCCTTTTAATCCAAGCACTTGTTTCTTAGTCCTTCGTTCTTTTTATTGCCTGTTGATTCCTATACGTATTAAGTCGATCAGTTGTAGAATTTTGGAACACGTATTGTGTTCGAGTATAATGACTTTTCTGAAGACTAGAAATCTACTCTGTAGGAATCAGCATGGGTTTCGAAAAAGACGGTCATGTGAAACCCAGCTCGCGCTATTCGTCCACGAGACTCAGAGGGCCATAGACACGGGTTCACAGGTAGATGCCGTGTTTCTTGACTTCCGCAAGGCGTTCGATACAGTTCCCCACAGTCGTTTAATGAACAAAGTAAGAGCATATGGACTATCAGACCAATTGTGTGATTGGATTGAGGAGTTCCTAGATAACAGGACGCAGCATGTCATTCTCAATGGAGAGAAGTCCTCCGAAGTAAGAGTGATTTCAGGTGTGCCGCAGGGGAGTGTCATAGGACCGTTGCTATTCACAATATACATAAATGACCTGGTGGATGACATCGGAAGTTCACTGAGGCTTTTTGCAGATGATGCTGTGGTGTATCGAGAGGTTGTAACAATGGAAAATTGTACTGAAATGCAGGAGGATCTGCAGCGAATTGACGCATGGTGCAGGGAATGGCAATTGAATCTCAATGTAGACAAGTGTAATGTGCTGCGAATACACAGAAAGATAGATCCTTTATCATTTAGCTACAAAATAGCAGGTCAGCAACTGTAAGCAGTTAATACCATAAATTATCTGGGAGTACGCATTAGGAGTGATTTAAAATGGAATGATCATATAATGTTGATCGTCGGTAAAGCAGATGCCAGACTGAGATTCATTGGAAGAATCCTAAGGAAATGCAATCCGAAAACAAAGGAAGTAGGTTACAGTACGCTTGTTCGCCCACTGCTTGAATACTGCTCAGCAGTGTGGGATCCGTACCAGATAGGGTTGATAGAAGATATAGAGAAGATCCAACGGAGAGCAGCGCGCTTCGTTACAGGATCATTCAGTAATCGCGAAAGCGTTACGGAGATGATAGATAAACTCCAGTGGAAGACTCTGCAGGAGAGACGCTCAGTAGCTCGGTACGGGCTTTTGTCAAAGTTTCGAGAACATACCTTCACCGAAGAGTCAAGCAGTATATTGCTCCCTCCTACGTATATCTCGCGAAGAGACCATGAGGATAAAATCAGAGAGATTAGAGCCCACACAGAAGCTTACCGACAATCCTTCTTTCCACGAACAATGCGAGACTGGAATAGAAGAGAGAACCGATAGAGGTACTCAAGGTACCCTCCGCCACACACCGTCAGGTGGCTTGCGGAGTATGGATGTAGATGTAGATGAAGTATTATTCGTATTTTCCTTTTCTGACGATTTCAAATGTCTTGGGCCAGTTTCAGTTGTCGAACGCTTGTTCTAGGTGAACAAACCTCATGGAAGTGTTTTTATTTCTTGAACTCTTGCTGCCATCAGCAAGCTAATGTCAGAACTACCTTGTAGGCCTTTTGCTTTTCTTCATGTCAGCCTGGTTGTCGTCTAACAGGCCTTACATTTTCTTCTTCATGTTTATACAGAGTTTATAATGTCCAACAGCACAATCTACGAAAGAGGAAAATATGAAGAGTGAAAGAGTCCTATAGTCACCTTTCGTTATCATTTTATTTGCTTTCCAGTGCACTTTGCATCCTACAGAACAATTCCAGTGGTTTCGTTACTAACGTTCGTACCAGAGAAGACTGAGCTCTGATTCAATCTACCCGTAGCCTATTTCTTTCTCCGATTTGCAAGCATCATATAGCTGTTACGTTGGTTCTTTTCAGACTATAAGTCTTCCATGTTTTTATATGTAACCCAACTCACGACTATGATACCATAAAATGTTTATCCCTTGTTCTCCTATTCCAAAACTCTCTGGTATGCGTGAGTGAATGACTGTGGGTGTGTTTCATTTTGCTGCACGGTGGTTTAGTCTGCTGCATAGAATCAGCGGTAGTCTTACAGAATGGCCAACCCTTGCAGTTTTCAGGTAGCAAAGAGGTTTGTTCGCTTTGTGTGAAAGTTACCGGAGTTAGGTTGGTTACCTGGCCACGGGGTTGTGTGGGAGAAGTTTTAGTGTGAGATGAGCAGTCTTTTTCCAGCTCTCCGAGGATCTACAGTCGAGGTGTCTTCGAAGAAGGGTGAATTGATTTAACCACGTGGCACTTTAGCTCATGAAAGTTACCGGAGTTAGGTTGGTTTTCCTGGCCACGGGGTTGTGTGGGAGAAGTTTTAGTGTGAGATGAGCAGTCTTTTTCCAGCTCTCCGAAGATCTACAGTCAAGGTCTCTTCGGAGAAGGGTGAGTTGATTTAACCATGTGGAACTTTAGCTCATGGAGAGAGGGGGCTTTTTGTAATTCAGTCTCACCGACCTCGCACGTTGTGCAGCTTTTATCCTCGTGTTTTGTCTTATAAAAATTGTTTTCCTGGATCGCAGCAAGGAATGCAAGGCTTTTGCAGACTTTCAGATTGATTCCTAATGCAGACTTTGATCCGTAAGAAGAACGTGTGGTGAGTGTGTGTGTGTGGGTGGGTGGGTGGTTGCGTGTGTGTGTGTAAGTGCAATCTAACATCAGCATCTTTTTAGTGCAGTAATGTGTTCATTGTAAATAAGTATTACCTTATAAATAAATAAATAAACTTTTTATTTTAAATTATTCAGTGCATTAGTATTTGTAAAATGACTCTTTCATATAGTGTTCATTAATAGATGACGATCATTCCACTTGGGACCTGTGGAATGGTACATTAGCTTATTTGTTTTAATTGTAAATATTTGTCATCTATTGTTGTTTTTCTGACATGTTCAACATCCTGGAGGACCTCCTCACTACGAATCAATTGGAATGAAAGTAAATCTAATCTAATCTAATCTAATCAAAGGTGTTGCAAATGTTGCGATCTCACGTAGGAAGTGCGCCCTCGGTTCAGTGTGAATGTTTGTGTGCCTCCGACTGCGTGTGTATACATTCTAATCTTTTCCGAATCTAGATAATTTTTGCCTCTTTGTGAATTTTCTTTGTTTCATTACTATAGGTCCATTGGAAACCATCCACGTGGGTTAATGTTAGAGTTTGTTGGCCCTCTGCCATTATCCTTTGTCTATTCAAATGTGTCCTCTGTAAAATGTTAATTGTTCGCGGATGCGTGGTTTACTGTTGCTAAAATTTGGCCACGGTACGTAGAAATTCTGTCTCAGCCAACCACGTGGCCACACGAGTTAACTGTGAGCCTAACTTCCCTGTGGTCCCCTGCCTCTGTCCTAGAGTTCACTTATTGCTCTGATTTAGGAGTATTAAATATTTCCTGTCCGGATTATTCAGTTGTATTTGTGGTTTCTGGTTTCATGTTAAACACGTAAGGGTGTATGTGTGGCCCTCGTTGAATCTGTTTCTCCAAACTGAGGTTCAGCTTCCAGATTCATTCTTTTAGTTAATCATTTCTCAACACAGCTGAACAAACCCCCTAGCTTCGTTGCATGTTGATGTTGGGGCCGTCCTTGATGTTCTTTGAGAGAATGTGGGTCTGAATACGAGTATTAAACCTTTCCCGTCACCCTCTATTTACGACCGCAATTCTAAATGAAGAGATTCTGTTGTGAATCGTATAGCGTTTCGCAAGCAATCGTACGTAGTTACCAGGCAACAGCAGTTATATAGATGTCTTATACCAATGTCATAAGAAATAAATAATTTTGCTTCAAGTCTTATCCAGTGAACCGATGTTATGTCTCCTTTACCTACGTCATTTATCTTGTAGTTTCCTTGTTAGCTCCGCCCATAGCGTTTCCATGCGCGCAGGCCCAATAATTAGTGATCCCTTTTTATTTAAAACAACTCTTTTAGGATAGATCTTCTTTTCAGGAATGTTGCTGCAAGCTGCTCTTATTCGCGGTGTTCACACACTTTTTACTTTATTTTAATATTTGATTGATGTGAACAATCCCTGGATCATATTAATAATTACATCTCATTTTTTATGAGTGACATTACAATGAATGTTCTTTTACGAGTTTTTTTTCTTATGACTAAATTAATTAATTTTCCTACTCAGTCGAACCTCTTGTTCGTCGTGTGGCTCGAGTTGGTGGCGACCCAATCTGTTACATTGATTTTAATGTCAGATAGCATTTTCATTTGCGTGTGGCTCTTTCAGCCATTAGGATATAGCTCAGGGCTCCACTCAATTCATAAACGCCACTTAAGTGCACGTCACTTACAAGAGTGAAGCAGTACAACGATAAAAAATGACTGAAAACACTCTTCCGCAAACCAGCATCGTATTATCTGTATGGGAAAGGAGCCAAATTGCAACCGCCTATAATTTTCCCGTATCTCTGCGCAGTTTTCTTTATCAATTGGACAATATCTCTTCCGTCGGCGTATAGAGAGTACGCCACGCCATATGTGGCACAAAGAGGCTACCACATCCCGTATTAACTATGTTACTGCTGTGAAAAACGTTACACGGAGTTTTTTACACTAAGGAGTTTCTTAATTACATATTTTGCTCATTATGGTATGGTAAGTATCTTATTTTTAAGCTCTAACGTGTTCTCTAGATCTGTCTGGTACATATTTTCATTTTTTGTGATTAACTTTTAAAGACCAAGTACCTACAGAAACAATTTGAGTTTGTATAAGTTATTTCATTGATGGCGTAATACTATTAACTGAGCCTTACGGCAGTTTCTGAATCTCGGATACGAAACACCTTTTGTAGAACCACAGCACGTCGCGTACTCCACTGTAACGTGTAGCCTGACGTAACTATACTTCCATCTCAGCGCTGCCGAGAACATTCGTTTTGCTCAGGTATCGGATGACATGTTTCCTAACATAATGTTTGCTTTCTCGTATTGGCACGTTGTAAGATACTGTGCAGTAGTACCGATAGCACAACGAGGACTTTTCTGCCGAGCGAAAATAATTTTCGTCGTCTTACGTAAACATTAACATGACTTGCGCACACACGCAACTGTTCTCCGTATGGAAGACGGGAGAGACCGATAGGAGACCAAGCACACATACGTGGATTTTTTTCTTTTCTTTCCTGGAGAGAAAAGTTCGGTAGCGAGAGGGAAATTTCATAAGGTTCAAATGGTTCAAATGGCTCTGAGCACCATGGGACTTAACTGCTGTGGTCATTAGTCCCCTAGAACTTAGAACTACTTAAACCTAACTAACCTAAGGACACCACACACATCCATGCCCGAGGCAGGTTTCGAACCTGCGACCGTAGCGGTCGCGCGATTCCAGACTGTAGCGCCTAAAACCGCTCGGCCACACCGGCCGGCTAATTTCACAAGGGCGTGCGTTCCTCGCAGCCTGTTGGACAAATCACGAGCGAACGTTTCTCTTTTATAATAACACGCAGCTATAGCTCAACACAACGGTAATAAGTGAGAGTTCCTTTCAGCCGAACTGGAAAGAAGGCTGGAAGTTATGAGCACATTCTCGGTCGGTGATGTTCAGCACAGAGGGCTGTAGTGCACCAGAAAAGAAAATGTAGCGAGTATACCCGAGTGACGAATGCAGCCAGAGCATGTAAATACACTCTGAGACAAGAAAAAAGAAAAAAACGGCGTACCACGAAGAAATTATCCGAATGGGACAGCAATAGGTAGATGATATTTACATATACAGACAAATAAATGATTACAAACTTCCTGGCAGATTAAAACTGTGTGCCCGACCGAGACTCGAACTCGGGACCTTCGCCTTTCGCGGGCAAGGGTTCTACCATCTGAGCTACCGAAGCACGACTCACGCCCGGTCTCACAGCTTTACTTCTGCCAGTATCTCGTCTCCGAGTTCGAGTTCGAGTCTCGGTCGGGCACACAGTTTTAATCTGCCAGGAAGTTTCATATCAGCGCACACTCCGCTGCAGAGTGAAAATCTCATTCTGGAAACATCACCCAGGTTGTGGCTAAGCCATGTCTCCGCAGTATCCTTTCTTTCAGGAGTGCTAGTTCAGCAAGGTTCGCAGGAGAGCTTCTGTAAAGTTTGGAAGGTAGGAGACGAGATACTGGCAGAAGTAAAGCTGTGAGACCGGGCGTGAGTCGTGCTTCGATAGCTCAGATGGTAGAGCCCTTGCCCGCGAAAGGCAAAGGTCCCGAGTTCGAGTCTCGGTCGGGCACACAGTTTTAATCTGCCAGGAAGTTTCATATCAGCGCACACTCCGCTGCAGAGTGAAAATCTCATTCTGGAAATGATTACAATTTCAGAAAAATTGCATGATTTATTCTGGAGAAAGAGTTTCACAAATTGAGCAAGTCAGTAACGCATTGCTCCAATCCTGGCTCTTATGCAAGCAATTAGTGGCTTGGTATTGATAGACAGAACTGTTGGATGTCCTTCCGAGAGATATCGTGTCAAATTGTATCCAACTGGAGCGTTAGATCGTCATGATCCTGAGAAGCTTGTAAGGCCCTGCCCTCTATGCTGAAAACTTTCTCGATTGGGGAGAGATCCGGCGATCTCGTTGGCCAGTGTAGGGTTTGGCAAGCACGAATACAAAAAGTATAAACTCTCGTCGTTTGCGGGTGGGCATTATCTTACTTAAATATAAGCTTAGGATTGCTTGCCCCGAAGGGCAACAAAACGCGACGTAGAATATCGTCGACGTACTGCTGTGCTGTAAGGGTGTCGCGGATGATAACCAGAGGGCTCCTGCTATGAAGAGGAATGGCACCCCAGACCGTCAGCTCTCGTTGTCTGGTCGCATGGCGGGAGGACAGTCAGGTCGGTACCCACCGCTGTTCGAGGCGTCTCAAGAAACATCTTCGCCGATCATCGGGGCTCAGTTCATCACGGAAGATAATTCTATTCCAAGAAATGAGATTCGAGGCAGAAGACGTGTTTGGAGACGCTCCGGAGAACGATGGGGTACCAACCTATCTGTCGTCCGCCATACGGCCCGACAACGAAGAGTGATGGTCTGGGGTGAAATTTCTTTTCGTAACAGTAACTCTTTGGTTGTCATCTGCGGCACCCTTACAGCACATCAGTACTTCGACAGTATTCTACGGCCTGTTTCGTTGCCCTTCATGGGAAGACATCCTGGGCTGACATATCAGCCCGCCTGTACAAAGCGAGAGTTCCTACAGCTTGTCTCCACACTTGCTAAGCACTGCCTTGGCCAGACATGTCGCCGGATCTTTCCCCACTTTAGAACGTTTTCAGCATGACGGGCATGGCAGTCCAATCAGCTCGGTATTTCGACGAACTAATGCACCAGTTGGATAGAATTTCGCACCATATGCCTTGGAAGGACATCCAACAAATCTGTCAATCACTGACAAGCCGAATAACTGCTTGAATAAGGGCCAGAGGTGTACCAAAACTTGCTCGATCTGTGAACCTCTTTCCCTTGGATAAACCATCCAATTTTTTCTGAAATTGTGATACTTTTTTTGTCTGTACATGTACATCACGACCACCGATTTCCATCCCGTTCGTATAATTCCCTCGTGGATCGTCGATTTTCCCCGTTGGAGTATAATTTCAAATGTTACGTTCTGATTTGTAAATTTATAGTATATTGCTAAGATCCGATATCTGTAGACACCTACATAATTATAGTATCCCATAGTTTAATAATTGTAAAGGAAGCCAGCGTGTTAGACTGTATACCGATGGAGAAGACATTAGCAGAGTTGAAGGCTTGACAATCCTTCCGCTCATACACAGATGACGGACTGGGGTAGAAGTATCATTATTCCTGTGTTGAGTCCACCACTCCACAGTCTATATGCGTGCCAGCTTTTCGGTTGCCAGGAACACTGGCGTACAAACATTCCCATATACGTGAAAGAGCTCAACCGGGACAAGACTTGTCTAGTCTCTTCATTCTCTGTGGTTAATTATGTATAAAATAATATCGCCATAAAGCGTTTCAGTTTTAGTCTGCTTTCAGTTTACTATAGGACTCTAATGCAGTGTGAATGATGATCTCTAAAAGTGTTGTTCATTCTTATTTCTAACTTTCTACGTAATGTAATCTACCAATATTACAGTCTTAGTGACACTTTACAATAATTTTCAACGGTAATCAACTTGTTCCCATCACACGCAGTACATACTTTCTGAAGTTTGCCCGAAAAAGCTGAAATATGCCTCATAGCTTCAATTCATTGCGTTATTGTGTGTTCACATAATAATAGAAAGAAAATTCGCGTTTCATATCCTTGCGACCTCCTCGCATTACCATGTCATGCAATAAATATCGACCTCATTTACTATAATATATGACCCATTACATTCCGGATATCTATTTAGACTCCAACGCAGTGGAGGAGTATGTAGTTACAATGTATAGTTAATACCCTTAGCTGCATACAGGCGTTTATATAAGTCAACGGGGACAGTTGAATATATATATGAAGATGGTATCTGTTCTTTCGGGCATACCATATTTACACATATATATATATATATAAGAGTATGTAGTTATATAAAAGCTCATATTCAAGGCATCACATATGAAAAGAAACTGTTTCACGAATAGAAATACGAAAATGACCAGCCGCTTACGTAAGGAAGAGCAACGCGTTTCATAACTTAATTAATCACTGAGATACGAGAATTAACATTTTTTTAAAACAGGCGTAAAGTATTTCTTGCGACAGAAAAGCATAATTTTGTAAGACGTTGAGTGATTTAACAGTTCAGTAGATCTCACAAGAAATTAGTCAGGAAAATACACTGAATATGGGAATTTTTTTGATCTGTTGTCGCAGTCGTTTCGACAGCGGACCTACACTGTAACGAAAGGAAAAGGAATTCGTAATACTAGGCCTCTCTCGACAGAAACCTTCGTCGTCTAGACAATATATACTTCATCATGCTATAAATCAGGCTGAATGACATTCGGAAATAAATCATTCTCTTAGGTAAAGAAATGTTTAAACCTTTCTAAAGTCTAATGCTCAAGCATAAACTACCGACTGCCATTGAAATCACTTCCAATATTCGATGTAATTGTACCAATCAATTTCTCATCAGATCTGCATAAGTGTTATATCACCAATTTGACTCATTGAGATCTACTAAAAAAAAAAAAAAAAAAAAAAAAAACCTCTGTTCACACCTTGTGGGCCGCTATTACTGCTGCTATTACTGAAATACTTGGAGCTTCGTATCATTCTGAATTCTGTAGCCGTCATTCTTTCGTATGATCATGTGCCTTATCTGTGGAATGAAGTTCGTATATACTTACGTATACTTGAAACTGATGTTGCAATTTTCATAAACGTGAATATGAACGTGGTAAACCGTGAGAAATAACTGAACTAGAACAAGTGACATCACTGTAAAATGAATTTTCAGTCACAAATATTACGACAATTTCTAGGGAAATGATTTGCAGTTCTTTTCCAAGTAGAACAAGGACTGCATTATAAGTCATTTTTTTGAACCCGCTACTAAATATCTTGGACGAATAAGTAAACATATCTTTTAAAAACGTAAATAAATTGAAGTATTCAGATAACGGATACAAAATGCAAACTGACAACAGCAAGAAAAGCTTTTCTGAAAAAAGTGGTAAGATCAAATATAAATTTAAGTGTTAGGAAGTCTTTTTTCTAAAAGTATTTGTCTAGCATGTAGCCTTATATGGAAATGAAACGTAGAAGATAAGCAGCACAGACGAGAAGAGAAGAGATGTTTTGAAAATGAAGTGCTGCAGATGAATACTGAAGTTTAAATAGGTGGAAGGGATAACTAATGAAAAGCTACTGAATAGAATTGGGGAGAATAAAATGTGTGGCACAAGCAGACTAAAAGAAGGGACAGTTATCGGTAGACATCAAGGAATAATTAAAGGGGTAACAAAAGGAAGTGTTGAAGAGGGGGAGAAGTAAAAATTTGTAGAGGGAGACCAATGCCTCACTACAGTAAACAGGCTCAAGAGCATGTAGGTTGCAATAGTTACTGGCGCAGTGGTAGTACACTGGACTCGCATTCGGGAGGACGACGGTTCAATCCCGTCTCCAGCCATCCTGATTTAGGTTTTCCGTGATTTCCCTAAATCGTTTCAGGCAAATGCCGGAATGGTTCCTTTGAAAGGGCACGGCCGATTTCCTTCCCAATCCTTCCCTAACCCGAGCTTGCGCTACGTCTCTAATGACCTCGTTGTCGACGGGACGTTGAACACACTAACCTAACCTAACCTGCAATAGTTACGCAAGGATAATAAGGCTTCCTCAAGATAGACTTCTGTAGTGAGATGCTCAAACAGCTTTCGACGTTTAGAAAATGTCCACAGTTGTCGATGATAAATCAGGTACATATCTCTTATAAGTGTCAGATGTACATCACCTAAGAAAAATTGTGACAAACAGTGTACGTTGTTGAATATAAGATACAAATGGAGAGAAAAAAAATGCAGCCACTGGTTTATAGAATCATCTTTCGAGGGAGTAAAGAGCAGGTCTTTAAGTGTTCGTTTTGTTTTCTTAGGGCAAGTACCTCTACTAGTGAGCAGTATAGATTATGGACACTTCGTTGAGATTAATCTACACTGCACTGCCTAGAGCGGCCCTTTCCCTCACGTCGCGTAGTTGGTCAGTGTGTCATCGTGTTACGACACAACAATCTAAGCGGCAATACAGGGGTGATGCTGTTGCACTGCAAAGGCGAGAGAAAAGCCTGCATGTATATTTCAGTTTACTGAAAATGCCTTTGTCATGCGATATTGTACCTCGAATGGCGAGCGATGTGTGAGGTAATTTCCGACTGCAGTGAAGAAATATCTCAAAAAGAAATGTCAAAACGACAAAAACATAAAAACCCGGATTTCCATATTTAGTTTCAAATTCGTCAAATATACTGTTTCGACAATTCAGCAGCTTCGTTCTGTTGTACAACGGAACCGGCCACATGAAAGTTGGTATTCGGCGTATGGAAACTGATCCGTTGCTTCATAAATAATAACCAGAGGAGAAAAAATGTGAACAACCGCCGCTACGGTACATATCGTTAACATTGCAAAAAAACTGGCCTGCGAGGCAGCGCAGAAAACGAGACACCTCAATGTATTGTCCGCCTTTAGGAAATAATACGTTTCACTCCAATATTGCGGTGTGTGTGTAGTAGTTTTTTTGTCTGGGGGTGTTTATTTTCACCATAATTACTATAAAGTATAAATTATAATTTTACCTTGCGAACTCAGAAGTAAGAGGGAGGGGACGAATATTTCGTTGTTTATCACTTTGTGACAAGAACGATTAGAGTACCATTGCAGCCACTGCTGATGCCTAGCGTTATATGCTGCAATTCCAACGAACACACTGCTGTTGTTACGGCACGGTGTTCAGTCGGGATATAGAGGATATTTCATACGGAAAATCTAACCACAATAGTAAACCATCTAAGCTTGTCAATGCGATCGCTACAACGTTCTGATCAGCACAGGCAGCCGCGAACTCTTACGCCAAACTGTTCTTCAAATGGCTCAAATGGCTCTGAGCACTATGGGACTCAACATCTTAGGTCATAAGTCCCCTAGAACTTAGAACTACTTAAACCTAACTAACCTAAGGACATCACACACACCCATGCCCGAGGCAGGATTCGAACCTGCGACCGTAGCAGTCCCGCGGTTCCGGACTGCAGCGCCAGAACCGCTAGGCCACCGCGGCCGGCCACTGTTCTTCAATCCATTTGATCTTACTGCCAGGTTGGAAAGGAAAGTAAGTTATCTTTGTGGTTCCATCAGACTGACAATTTTAGCAGACGAAATGTGGTTTAAAAAGTGAAGAAAGTCATGGGGTCCAATTCTCGACTAATTTAAACAGAAATCGATCGTCGACAAGTCTGTGCTTCTCAAAATGATTTTTGTGGGTTCGTGTGGCATGGTGGACTGCCTCTACCACACTATCTGAAAGTCTCGTGATCGATTCTAAGCAGAGCAACAAATTTTATCACGCATTAAAAAAACATTCTTTACTTATGGCAAGCCAAGTGAGGAACGCCGGTCTCGACCGTTATTCGGATTCCCATTCAAATATAATGTCTCCCATTGCTAACTGGGGTGAATTAGGTAGAAGAGGTACAGAGGTAGAAGTGGTAACAAATGGAAACTCCGGCACATGAAATTTAATTTTCGTGTCATTATCGAAAAATAAAAAAATTTAAAAAAAAGAGCGTCCGTTTCCGTACAAATGGCTTTGCAAAATTTCTTTAGTATTACACAATTCTCTGTTCCTTTTTCTTACTTCCCAGATTCTTTCAAGTTTATAGAACAAGACCCGTGAATAATGACAATAATTTTCTCTTAGGGCTTCTATTCGTCTAGTAGTATCATGCAAGTTAATAATTGAGGCTATCTTTATAGCAAAACTCGGTGATTTGAGCAGTCATTTCAAATTATTGAATGTGTTGTTACTATGTCCCAATATGCTGTCTTGTGATTATCATAAACTTTTTAAGAAAACTTGTATTTTGGATGAATTAGGCGTTGCTGTAAAGGTTTAGAACCAATTGGAAACATTTTTGGTTGGTTTATTTGGGGGAGGGGACCAAACAGCGAGGTCATCAGTCCCAGCGGATTAGGGAAGGATGGAGAAGGAAGTCGGGCGTGCCCTCTCCAATGAATCATAACGGTTTTTGCCTAAAGTCATTTAGGGAAACCACAGAAAACCTAAGTCAGGATGGCCAGATGCCGGTTTGAACCACGTCCTGCCGGATGCTGCGAGTCTAGCATGTTAACCACTGCACCACCTCGCTCGGTCAACATTTTTCACAATGCGTTTTAGTGTATAAGGGGAGATCGAAAAGTTCCGTTCGAAGATCGTACAGTCCAGAGTCGGTATGCCAATCAGGCAAAATCCCCGTTAGCGTTGAGGCAATCATACCACCGACGCCCCAGGTTGAAGATACCAGTTTGGCAAAACGTCGTGTCCTGCCGCGTGAAGAAGTCCGTAACTGAATGCTTCACATCCTCGTCTCACAGGAATCTTCGACCTTCAAAGCCCTTTTTAAAGGAGACAAGGCGTGATAACCGCATGAGGAGGAATCAGTACTCTAGGGCGAATGGTCGAGTTTGCTTCCACTTGAGTTCGCGTAACTTGCGCGCTACAACTCTCCCGATATGATGACGTGCGTTATAATGAAGTAGCAGCACCAATTGCCGCGCACCATTCCACAACAGCGTTTCTCGGCAGACATGCTGCCCCATACACATTCTTCACTATCCGATGGATGTCATCTGGTGTTTGTACTTCGACAGCCAAGAGAAGAACAACAGCACGTTGGTCCTGTTTGGACACATTTGGTAATAACGTCGCCATAGTTCACGTTTCCGTATTTTCCACACGCCTGTCTGAAAGACACAAATTCCACACCAATCCATTGCCAACATGTCGATGTTTGTATACCCGCATCGGTGTCGCGCTACATTGCGTAAACGGTGCAGCAACGCCCGCAAATTGGAAATTTTGATCGCCCCTTATATGAGAGCTAGTTTAGCAACCGCAGCGTCGCACTTGTTGTTTGAATGGTCTGCACATATTTAATAAAATTGTTATGCTGTTCACAAACTGCAACATTTGCCAAACTTTGCACCCTAATTGAGGTCATCGAAGCATGGTCTTTTCTGAATGTACTTCTGAATAAAAAATGATTGTGGCAACTAGAGTCGAAGATCTTTGTTAATCCTGCCTTTTGAGTTCTTCTGGCGATATTTCCATAGCCATTATCACCCCCTAACACATACTGATTCAGAAGTGAAATACCAATTTTCATAAATTTACCTTTAAAAGTTTTAATATAACGAAATATTTTCATAAAGATTTTAGTCCTCTATTTTACCCCCTTAGGGGTTGAATTTCCAAACACACTAAATCACGTTATATTTTATTTCTAACCGAGAAGCCAAATACAAATTTTCATAGATTTATCTTCGAAAATACTTTCATAATGAAATATTTCCATAAAACTTTCATCTGTTTTACCCCCTTAGGGGTTCAATTTCCAAAAACACCAAAACCCGTGATTTTTTAATTTCTAATCGAGAACTCAAACGCCAATTTTCATTGATGTCTCTTTAAAAATGCTTTAGTGTTTATTTAATAATGATTTGTTTTCAAAAAAAATTCCCCAACTATTTCTCCTCCATTGAGGTTAAATTACCAAAAATGATGAAACACGTATATCTTTAATTCTGATCGAGAAACCAAATACCAATTTTCGTATCTCCAGCTTGAAAATTTCATTAATAGCGACATATTTTCAAAAACCTTTCACTCCTTATTTCAGCCACTTCGGGGTAGAATTTCTAAAAATCCATTCTTAAACGACGCCCACAGTATAACGTCAACACCCTGTGCAAATTACAACTTTTTATTCTTAGCGGCTTGGGACGGGTGATGATCAGTCGATGAGTGAGCCTGTCAGTCGAGACATCGCCTATTATAAACACGTAGAGACCACGAAGTAGAGGACTTTAATTTTAGAATATCATTTCCGACATGCTATTAGTGACATTAATAACCACGATAACCTGCGATTCAAAGATTTATTTTTCTTTGGGTTCCATTAGAACTATTGTTTCCACATCAATCCTCGACGTCCAGTATGTTGTTGCGTTAATAATGCAGCTATAAGGAAAATTAATATAAAACACATCATAGGTATCTTAAAATAATCTTACATTTAAATTAATATTTTAGTTGCTACGTCTACTGTGCAGCCTATTGGAGACGATAATCAGAATAGAACGGATGTCGCCGTCCGAGCGCTTGATACAACCAGTGGACGAAATTGTTACGCAGCCCGTTGTGGTCCGTGGCCGTGGCCAGTGGGTATAAAGCAAGAGCCCTCGCATCTGTCAATTCAACAAATACGGGCTGTTAGCACTGATCTATCTGGTTATCAGCTTTTGGTTTTAGTTACGTATTTAACAATCAGGAACAACAAAAAAATTTTATCTGGGTACGAGCCCTAGCTTTAGACATAACCTTGGTTTGCATATAGGCATAAAACACCGATAAAGAAATATACTTACGATTTTTGCCTCGTACTTCTCTGAAGTTATCATTATCGGCGCTTTAGAGGTCCACTGAACTCCCTTCTTCTCATTCTCGTGTGAACAAGGTGACAAGTAACTTGAATTACTAACTATTGTCGATAATTTGATGTCCATCGTCTGATTCACAGAATTCGATGTCACGTATAAACAAATTTTATTTCAGTGTGTGAGATGTTTCAGGTCATGTGTGTGAACAGCAGCAACTTTTTCATATATATATATATATATACACACTCCTGGAAATTGAAATAAGAACACCTTGAATTCATTGTCCCAGGAAGGGGAAACTTTATTGACACATTCCTGGGGTCAGATACATCACATGATCACACTGACAGAACCACAGGCACATAGACACAGGCAACAGAGCATGCACAATGTCGGCACTAGTACAGTGTATATCCACCTTTCGCAGCAATGCAGGCTGCTATTCTCCCATGGAGACGATCGTAGAGATGCTGGATGTAGTCCTGTGGAACGGCTTGCCATGCCATTTCCACCTGGCGCCTCAGTTGGACCAGCGTTCGTGCTGGACGTGCAGACCGCGTGAGACGACGCTTCATCCAGTCCCAAACATGCTCAATGGGGGACAGATCCGGAGATCTTGCTGGCCAGGGTAGTTGACTTACACCTTCTAGAGCACGTTGGGTGGCACGGGATACATGCGGACGTGCATTGTCCTGTTGGAACAGCAAGTTCCCTTGCCGGTCTAGGAATGGTAGAACGATGGGTTCGATGACGGTTTGGATGTACCGTGCACTATTCAGTGTCCCCTCGACGATCAGCAGTGGTGTACGGCCAGTGTAGGAGATCGCTCCCCACACCATGATGCCGGGTGTTGGCCCTGTGTGCCTCGGTCGTATGCAGCCCTGATTGTGGCGCTCACCTGCACGGCGCCAAACACGCATACCACCATCATTGGCACCAAGGCAGAAGCGACTCTCATCGCTGAAGACGACACGTCTCCATTCGTCGCTCCATTCACGCCTGTCGCGACACCACTGGAGGCGGGCTGCACGATGTTGGGGCGTGAGCGGAAGACGGCCTAACGGTGTGCGGGACCGTAGCCCAGCTTCATGGAGACGGTTGCGAATGGTCCTCGCCGATACCCCAGGAGCAACAGTGTCCCTAATTTGCCGGGAAGTGGCGGTGCGGTCCCCTACGGCACTGCGTAGGATCCTACGGTCTTGGCGTGCATCCGTGCGTCGCTGCGGTCCGGTCCCAGGACGACGGGCACGTGCACCTTCCGCCGACCACTGGCGACAACATCGATGTACTGTGGAGACCTCACGCCCCACGTGTTGAGCAATTCGGCGGTACGTCCACCCGGCCTCCCGCATGCCCACTATACGCCCTCGCTCAAAGTCCGTTAACTGCACATACGGTTCACGTCCACGCTGTCGCGGCATGCTACCAGTGTTAAAGACTGCGATGGAGCTCCGTATGCCACGGCAAACTGGCTGACACTGACGGCGGCGGTGCACAAATGCTGCGCAGCTAGCGCCATTCGACGGCCAACACCGCGGTTCCTGGTGTGTCCGCTGTGCCGTGCGTGTGATCATTGCTTGTACAGCCCTCTCGCAGTGTCCGGAGCAAGTATGGTGGGTCTGACACACCGGTGTCAATGTGTTCTTTTTTCCATTTCCAGGAGTGTATATATATATCGTACTACAGTAATCAGTGTAATACACCCAAAGAGGTAATAGAGAAGGAAAGTACATGTTAGTAAACCATGACGAATCGTTTTTTGGTCTTTGAAACCGATAACATTATCGTTTTTGGGTTCTCTGTAATTCTGACTCTTGTATCGCCTTGGGTGTCGTCCTTTGTGTAGGTGATTGACATTACTGAAGTAATAATCGAGTTGGATTAAATGTGTGTCGTGTTACTGGTTTAAAGTTGTCCTCCCCGTCACTACAATGATTTTTTGAATAAATGTAAATATGGCCGTCTTTCATAAGCGGTATCGATCCTTAATTTTAATTAAGTCATTGTTGAGCGCCATTTTGCTCTATTTTCATTTTTTTAGAATTTCTGAAGTAGAATCTGCAGAACTTTGTACAAGAAGTCCGATTGTTTTCAAGTTAAATTCATTTCGACAGATTATTATTTTATAACCGCGTGCGTACACAGTTTCAAAATAAATAGATAGCAAACAGGTGATGGGCACAGCTATGAATATGAATATTCACTAAAAGAGAATTTCAAGTAGATAAACACTTTATTAAACTAAAAGCATATTCAACCCGTTGTACAGCGGTCTGTAGCAAAAGCAGAGGGGAACATTATTTTTTTTATCTGTTGTTGGCTAATCACATCAACATGAATTTCAATTAGAAAAGGATGGGAACTGCCGATCTCGCACCATATTAACACAGTCAGTAGACTGTCACCATTCACTAACCCCATATGAGAAAGCATGTGTCAATCATGAATAGCTTAACATGCTATGTGCAAAGTAAAATTGTGGATCAGTTAGTAAATAAGTTTATGAGCTCCACGTCATTTCATGCAAAAAGCGCTCATCACGAAGGTTGTCGATATTACTGACTGTAATGCTCTTAGATGATTATTTTCCCTCCAAGTTTTATGGCTGAAGAAAACAAACCTTCCAGTTAAACCGTTTATGCTCAAAATTCATTTTTTGTAAATTCTTGAGTTCAGTTGGTATCATATTTTTTTTTTGTTTTCTGTAAAGTGAACTAGAGAAACATGAGACTCGTCGGTTTGTTGGCAGTACTGCGTCTCCTTACATATCAGGCTGTTTGATGGACACTACACCTTTGCAATTCAACACAGTAGTAAGGCGAAGGGTTTCGCGAATTATGTCACTGACTGTACGGTGGGTGGTTGCGAAGGGGAAAGAGTGGAACAAGCGCAAAGACAGAGGTACTTCTGGAGTTCGACTGGAAGTCAAGACCGCGTTATTAATTGATTAACCATGCGAAACATTATCTTTTTCCTCCTCTTTACAACACTTGGTTGAATAGCATTAATCGACCTCTTTTTAGCAATTCACACTCAGTTGCAAGATAAATTTTGCAACAGCTAGTAAACTTACGTTGAGTCTAGAGCCGTGCCGGCTGGCATCGATCAGTCGGGGCGTGATCTTTGGAGGTTCTTTGCGGGAGAAGCTTTGACCGGCACGAATGTTGACAGTATTTGCGGGCCTAATTGAAAGGAGCACTAGCGGGGCACGAAGCCGGTTTACCTCCGCTGTCTGGAGCTGATAGTAAACGGGTTTTGCAGAATACAAACATCATCCTGTGAAGACGGTGTTTTGGGTTGGCTGTGGTGGCGATGAAACTCTGGATATTTGCCTTTGCCGGGCGAGTGGAGATTCTGAGTGCCACTTTGCCATCGATTCATCAAATATTTTGGTGAGACTCTTTCTGTGGTTTCTGTGCCTTGTTTTAGTGCTGCGACTAGTTTCTCCTTCCCGGAAGGTCTGCTGTGTCTGCTGTATATGGGGGTTCGCTCCGAATGAACTGAAGTTTACCTTAATCGAAGCAACTCTGTTTCATTACAGACGTTAGTCGCAACTGGTTGTGAAATGTGTGGAATTTTCGTGGTCTGTGCTACAGGCCTCGTGGAGTTGCGTTAGTCAGAACTGGCTGTTTAAATTAGTCATATTTCGATTAGCTTAACGTCATCCATGTTGAGGGCTGAATTGTGTGTTGTTCTTTTTGAATACAGTGAAGCCAGCCGCGGTGGTCTAGCGGTTCTGGCGCTGCAGTCCGGAACCGCGGGACTGCTACGGTCGCAGGTTCGAATCCTGCCTCAGGCATGGGTGTGTGTGATGTCCTTAGGTTAGTTAGGTTTAAGTAGTTCTAAGTTCTAGGGGACTTATGACCTAAGATGTTGAGTCCCATAGTGCTCAGAGCCATTTGAATACAGTGAAGTCTAGTTTAATCACAGTGCCTTTTCAAGGTAATCATTTTAGTTAAGTATTTGTAAAACAACTTTGTGGGGGGTTGTTAGTTGACTCGCCCTGAGATTTTCTGTGGGAAATTCTGCTAAGATAAAAGTGTACTTTTCAGTTGTAGTTGTTATGAACAGCCTAGTAGACTAAATCTAACATCTTAGATTCGGTTACTTAGCTATTTGAAATACTGTAATTTACGTTAGCAAGAGCTGTCCGATTCATTACTTATGACTATTGTCTTACAGCAAAACACGTCAGAAGTCAGCTAATTTGAATTTCCTTTCATTTCAAAATAGTGATTAATGACTTTTCCTACTGCATAATTAGTAAAACTAACTGTTTGCCAGTTAATTTTGGGGACATGTAAGCTTTACTGGTTTTCTCATTTCTGAATAAGTGTGCTGCCCAGTTGTCAAGTGCTTTGCTGCTTACCACTATATTATCTGATTGGCCAGATGTAAGTTTTTAATTTATTTATGTTTGGCTCTTAAATGGTAATATAATGAAGTATATGCCGCCCTTTGTAAAGCAGTGCACTGTTACTATTTAACAAGGTTCGTTCTTAAGTCTGTTGCTGTTCACGTTGTGCGGGACCTGTGCCATCCACCAGCACACCCGTGAGTGGCGAGTTCGCACCGGGAACCCTTTCCGTTGGGTTATCCCGGCTGTCGCCGGACTGAATTGTGTCTGTATAACTTCTCCTGGTTCTGAACTTACTTCACCAATGGACTTGACGCATCGCTTGTGCGGCTGTTAATTATGACCAAATCTGTTGAAATCATTTACCATTTTATATTTAAAATCCAACTGAAAATTTTTATAAATCTTAAGGTTTTGATCATTAACATACAGCTTGGCTGTGTTTGACAAATTGCTTAATTTCTTAACTGTTTAAAAGCTCTTTTGCCGACGTCAATTCCTGATCTCATTTCCTCGTTAATATTTGACAACTTGTTTAATTACTTACTTATTTTTAAAAGCTATTTTACTGACATCATAAATTGTTGAATTTTATTTAAATAAAAGATTATGTATGTTTTCAACTTCGAACATTGCTTTCTTGCCTCCTGGCCCAACCCTAACGCTCAACAGAGTATTAAGTTCCTTTAGGGTAACTACACCAGTGCAGGACCCACTATAAATGCCAGCAAAAAGATTAGACTGTGTTTAATGGAAAGCTAATTACACCGCTTTTTGTACGAGCGTCCACGGGCAGTAGCAGTTAGGTAGGGAAACGGAAGAACATTAACCTACTGAATTATTTATTTGCTTCATCCTAAAATTTTAAGGCACCTCCACGTGCCGCTATACACTGAAATTCACTTATTCTGCGACCCCGAGCTTTAATGCTTGCATGTGCAGCTTTCAAAATCTAATTACTACCTGACCTACGTTTTAAGCATTCACATTCTACGGCCGTTAACATCAGTTCATTACCCGCCTCCGTAATAATCAATGTCGCTAATACGCGCTTGTGCTTTCGTCTGTGGTTTGGTGGTAGCTAACGAGCGAGCTGGCGCAGTGCTAAGACACTGGTCTCGTATTTGGAGGACAGCGGTTCAAATCCCAGTCCAATCACCCAGACTTATATTTCCCGCGGTTCCCTAAATCGTTAAGGCGGACGCCGCGATAGTTCTTTTGAAAGGGAACGGCCGAATTCCTTCGCAATCCTTTCCAGCCCGAGCTTGCACTTCGTCTTTAACGGAGAGTTAGACTTAAATCTTCGTCCCTTCGGTGCTAGCTAGTCCGAATCTTCGTAGTAACAAAGAATTTAATAGCCAGCATTTGTTCAGTTCCTGATCAGTAGAAAAAGTCGCAATGTCGTAATATCTTGCGTTAAATCCGAAACCTCACCGTTTTATCTCAAGCAGTGACAACAGCATGGAACTGTATTTTCAGCAAACGTCCGTTACATGAGGACATTGAGCTTGGCTGTCCCATGAATCTTCTGGAGAGGAGTGGACTTTGCGCTGCCATTGAGTTTCTTCCTCTCCATTGTGCTCATTGCCATCCAAAACACAAACGCGAAACCACTATGAAAGCACGAGATTCCATTCTTTCACTTTCGCCAATGTGGGTCTGGTTTACAATGTTAATTACGATCTTGATCTTCGATAACTAGAGGTGTATTGTATTCAGTAACAGAGTGGTACATTTTACGTGAAAGCGATCAAACAAATGTTCAAATGTGTGTGAAATCTTATGGGACTTAACTGCTAAGGTCATCAGTCCCTAAGCTTACACACTACTTAACCTAAATTATCCTAAGGACAAACACACACACCCATGCCCGAGGAAGGACTCGAACCTCCGCCGGGACCAGCCGCACAGTCCATGACTGCAGCGCCGTAGACCGAAAGCGATCATCGAATCAGTCAAGTACAGATAGAAGGAATGTAAACGGCACAGGTTATTGAAAAGATCAAGCATATTAGCTCAAACCTGGAGTACAATAATAAAATGACACAAGGCGAGATCAGTTTACTGGTACAGACTTCATGTTTCAACGACAGAAAAAAACGTACCATGAATAGTGTAGATATACACTCCTGGAAATTGAAATAAGAACACCGTGAATTCATTGTCCCAGGAAGGGGAAACTTTATTGACACATTCCTGGGCTCAGATACATCACATGATCACACTGACAGAACCACAGGCACATAGTCACAGGCAACAGAGCATGCACAATGTCGGCACTAGTACAGTGTATATCCACCTTTCGCAGCAATGCAGGCTGCTATTCTCCCATGGAGACGATCGTAGAGATGCTGGATGTAGTCTTGTGGAACGGCTTGCCATGCCATTTCCACCTGGCGCCTCAGTTGGACCAGCGTTCGTGCTAGACGTGCAGACCGCGTGAGACGACGCTTCATCCAGTCCCAAACATGCTCAATGGGGGACAGATCCGGAGATCTTGCTGGCCAGGGTAGTTGACTTACACCTTCTAGAGCACGTTGGGTGGCACGGGATACATGCGGACGTGCATTGTCCTGTTGGAACAGCAAGTTCCCTTGCCGGTCTAGGAATGGTAGAACGATGGGTTCGATGACGGTTTGGATGTACCGTGCACTATTCAGTGTCCCCTCGACGATCACCAGTGGTGTACGGCCAATGTAGGAGATCGCTCCCCACACCATGATGCCGGGTGTTGGCCCTGTGTGCCTCGGTCGTATGCAGTCCTGATTGTGGCGCTCACCTGCACGGCGCCAAACACGCATACGACCATCATTGGCACCAAGGCAGAAGCGACTCTCATCGCTGAAGACGACACGTCTCCATTCGTCCCTCCATTCACGCCTGTCGCGACACCACTGGAGGCGGGCTGCACGATGTTGGGGCGTGAGCGGAAGACGGCCTAACGGTGTGCGGGACCGTAGCCCAGCTTCATGGAGACGGTTGCGAATGGTCCTCGCCGATACCCCAGGAGCAACAGTGTCCCTAATTTGCTGGGTAGTGGCGGTGCGGTCCCCTACGGTCTTGGCGTGCATCCGTGCGTCGCTGCGGTCCGGTCCCAGGTCGACGGGCACGTGCACCTTCCGCCGACCACTGGCGACAACATCGATGTACTGTGGAGACCTCACGCCCCACGTGTTGAGCAATTCGGCGGTACGTCCACCCGGCCTCCCGCATGCCCACTATACGCCCTCGCTCAAAGTCCGTCAACTGCACATACGGTTCACGTCCACGCTGTCGCGGCATGCTACCAGTGTTAAAGACTGCGATGGAGCTCCGTATGCCACGGCAAACTGGCTGACACTGACGGCGGCGGTGCACGAATGCTGCGCAGCTAGCGCCATTCGACGGCCAACACCGCGGTTCCTTGTGTTTCCGCTGTGCCGTGCGTGTGATCATTGCTTGTACAGCCCTCTCGCAGTGTCCGGAGCAAGTATGGTGGGTCTGACACACCGGTGTCAATGTGTTCTTTTTTCCATTTCCAGAAGTGTAGATGTAAAAACTACATTGCATGCACACTTTAGTTATCAACATTACCCACCTAATCACCTGACAAGGTGTACACTCAAACAGGTGCGGTTCTAGAAGTCGATCAAGGGGGGAGGGGGGAGTAATGGCCGGGGCGGAGGGGAGGGGGACGGAATATCGCTTAACAAAAGGAGAGGAAAGTTGGGGTATTCCATAGATAAATTGGTAAAATTTGGTGTTACGTAAAGTAGGTTTTGGTAACTGTTTCGCAGTTTAGGGTAAAAACGTCTCTACAGAATGTGTGTGCCCGGGAAAGTAATACGATTTGACCCAGATGTTCAGCGATTTCGGAGTTTTTGTCGGGGGTCAGCAATTTCAGTGTTGGTAAGCATACCCGGAATATTTAGCTTTCTTGATTATTGTAAGTGGTACTCGTACATTACTCTACATCCAGCGTATATTAATAAATAATAAGACGCCCATTTTAAGTTAAATGATATTTATTGGTTTAGATAGTAAGCTATTTGCCGCTCTTATTCTTTTGTTAAAATGTGTTTGAAATACATTGCAGCCTATATTGCCACATAATAAAAAAAAATGATTGAAGCTGTTGAAGTAATATATTCGCCAATTTCTGAAGTCATTTTATCCAGTGTAATATGATACTCCATTGAGGGAGAGGGGGGGGGGGGGGGAGGCTATAGGCCCCATAGCTAACAGGCTACCGCCAGGAAATGAACCAAGCCAACAGAATGCCACGAGGCTTCCTTGGGTCGTTTCTAATCACCGGCATTAGGAATACGGTAAGGCTTCAGTGGTACAGGCACACACATTAACTGAACATCTAGATCAACAGGATAAGCTACTGCACGAACAAAAGCTTTTTATTAACTATCAATTTCGGTCAATAGATCATCATCAGATCCGCGAAGAAATGCGTCAGTGCACTAACATTGTTTATATCATAAGGGGGTTAGTAGTAAAATGCAGTCCTTAGACTTCTTTCGCAATTGTATGGAGGTGTATGCAAATACTGACAACATAATAGGTACAACGAGAAAGTAGAGGAATAAGTTTATGGTCACTTAACTGATAACCTGAGACTCACAGAAAAAATATTCAACTTCCCTAACAAAAATCCAGTAACTCAAACTGCATATTTTGTAGACGTTAAGAAAGATCTACAGGAAACTTTCTGGTAGCTTAAAACGGTGGTCCGGACCGACAGTCGAAATTCGGACCTTTGCCTTTCGTGGGCAAGTGCTCTACAGATTTTTTTTTTTTAATCAACTCATTTCGTTCGTTACTGTTCGTCGTATTTGTTGGGGGCTGACGTCTCATGACACCTGTTGAAGTTCACTGTTGATCCATTTATTCAGTTTTTTTTATTGCAGAGGGCATCTAACGCTCTGGCTGAGCACGCTGAGCTACGGTGCCGGCAACAACTGAGCCTCTCAAGCACGATACACGACGCTTCCTCACAGCTTTACTTCCCCCAGTACTTCGTTTCCTACCTTCAGATCATCACAGAAGCTCTACTGTGAAACTTGAGGGACTAGCACTCCTGGAAGAAATGATGTTGCGAAGACATGACTTAGCCACAGTCAGAGGGACGTTTCCAGAATGAGCTTTTCACTCTGCAACGGGAAAATCCCATTCAAGGTCTTCAGAAGTTCGGAATAATACACGAATACATACAAAAGAGACATGAATTCAAATAAAAGGTCCAAAAATCAAGGGCTTCCAGAAAAAAACGCAAAAGCTGGGAGGAACGTGGACAGAAGAAAGAAGAGAGAAATAATTAACATGTATTGGGAAGCCAAGAAAAGGTAAATTATCTGTTTCACGTGGTCCTGAGTTGGGCAAATCCAGGTAATAATAATAATATGTCCACTGAGAGGTAAACATGTAGCATTAGAGTTGTAACGGTCCAAATATGTTGTTTTTGTCGTTGTTGTGGTCTTCAGTCCAAAAAGTGGTTTAACATAGCCCTCCAAGTTACTCTCTCCTGCACAAGCCTCTTCATCTCTACATTTCTACCGCAATCTGTAGGCGACAGGCAAAATAATTTGAACAGTGGTAGTAATGGGATGGTTGTGTTTGACGGTCAACAACGCAAGTAAGGTAAGTTTCGCCCTGGACTCTGCATGTTCGGTATGGACTAGGTATCAGTGCATGTTTTTTACGAGTAGTGCACGCTTCGTATTTGCATTCAGAGGCCGAGGTCGACGTGCAATGAAAGACCTAATAGAGTTCCAGACAGGGCAGATTATGGGGGTCCGATTAGCTAGACCATCAGTAACCAAGACAGCCAACTTATTGAATGTTTCAAGAGCAACTGTTTCAACAGTCATGACAGCCTACACAAAACATGGAAAGACATCATCATGTAAAAGTAATAGTGGATACAAATCAAAACTAAATGACAGAGATCGTCGTACGCTAACAAGAATTCTATCAAAACAACAAAAAACTGCGGTGGATAAAGTGGCTGCAGAGCTCAATCGCTGTCTTCGAGATCCCATATCTATCGACTCTGTCCGCCGAGAACTCCGTGAAGCGAATATCCATGGACTAGCAGCTTTACCGAAACCATTAGTGATGATAATCAACACAGAGAAGCGTAAAGCATGGTGTCAGAAGCATAAATCCTGGGCGGCTGATCTGTGGAAACACGTCATATGGTCCGACGAGTCAACGTTTTCGTTGTTTCAAGCATCGGGCCGGGCTTACGTCAGGAGAACGCGAGAAGAAGCCTACAATTCTGATTGCTTGATTCCAACGGTTAAGCATGGAGGTGGAAGTGTGATGAAAAAAAATTGTTCAAATGGCTCTGAGCACTATGGGACTTAACTTCTGAGGTCATCAGTCCCCTAGAACTTAGAACAACTTAAACCTAACTAATCTAAGGACATCACACATATCCATGTCCGAGGCAGGATTCGAGCCTGCGACCGTAGCGGTATCGCGGTTCCAGACTGTAGCGCCTAGAACCACTCGGCCACTACGGCCGGCGGAAGTGTAATGGTGTGGACAGCCAATCATGGTATTCTGCTGGTGCCAACATTACCCTCAAATGCCTTGTTGCAGCCAACGATTATATGAACATTTTACGTGATCAGGTGCACCCCACGATTCAAATGTTGTTCCAGAACAATTATGCCATATTTCAGAATGATAATGCACTTACTCACACAGCCAGGACACTGCATTCGTGATACGAGGAGTATGCAACGGAACTGCAGCGCCTTCGCTGGACAGTGCAGACCCGGACTTGAACATTATCGAACCCTTCTGGGCGGTATTGGAGCGCAGACTTCGAAGCAGATCTCCGCCTCCCGCGTCACTGCAGAAATTAGGAGAAGTTCTGATCGAAGAGACGGCCAGTGTGACCGAGCGGTTCTAGGCGCTACAGTTTGGAACCGCGCGACCGCTACGGTCGCAGGTACGAATCCTGCCTCGGGCATGGATGTGTATGATGTCCTTAGGTTAGTCAGATTTAAGTAGTTCTAAGGTCTAGGGGACTGATGACCTCAGAAGTTAAGTCCCATAGTGCTCAGAGCAATTTGAACCATCTGATCGAAGAGTGGCACAACATTCTACAGGAGACTACATAATCATTATATGCCATTTTTCCAAGAAGAATCGCAGCTGTATTAAGGGCAAATGGGTGTCCAACCCCTTATCAATAAACCATTCCCAAATAAGTACAGATATTCACATTATTTTGCCTATCCACACGAACGTTCTTATAATATTCAACCCCCAGTATCCCTCAACAGTTTTAACTGCTAAACTTTCCTCCATCACCAAACTGACGCTTCCTTAATTCTTCGACAATTTTTGCCACTAAACTTCCCTTCACCAAGATACTGACGATTCCTTGGTGCCTCTGGACGCCTCTCTCCTTGTAGTCAAGTTATGCAACAATTTTCTTTTTTCCCATTTATGTTCAGTACCTCCTCATTAGTTACTCAATCTACCCATCTAAGTTTCAACATTCTTCTGCAGCACCACATTTCAAACCTCCTATTCTCTTCTAGTCTGAATTGTTTCTGATCTACACGATTACTCTGCACAACACAACATTCCACACAAATACCTACAGAAAATATTTCCTATATATTCAAAAAAAATTCCCCTTCTCTAAAGTGCTGTTCTTGTTATTGCCAGTTTGAATTTTATATCCTCTCTATTTTTGCTTTTAGTCTGCCATTTTTCAGTCTGAACCTCTCAGCATCACCTCATTTACTCTGAAGATCCGAAGAAACTGGAACACCTGACTAACATTATGTAGGGCCCCCGCGAGTACGCAGAAGAGCCGCAAAACGACGTGGCACGGACTCGACTAATGTCTGACACTTCGGAGGGAACTGACACTCTGAATCCTACTGGGTTGTCTATAAATCCGTAAGACTACGATGGGCTGGATATCTCTTCTGAACAGCACGTTGCAAGGCATCCCAGATATGCTCAATAATTTTCATGTCTGGGGATTTCGGTGGCCAGCGGTAAACTCAGAAGAGTGTTCCTGGAGCCACTCTGTAGAGATTCTGGACGTGTGGGGTGACGCATTGTCCTGCTGGAAATGCCCAAATCCGTCAGAATGCACAATGGACATGAATGGATGCAGGAGACCAACCAGGGTGCTTACGTACGTGGCACCTGTCAGAGTCGTATCAGACGTTCCATATTACTTTAAGGGAACACGCCCCTCACCATTACAGAGCCTCTATCTGCTTGAACAGTCTCTTGCTCACGTGCAGCGTTCCTGGATTCATGAGGTTGTCTCCATACTCGTACGTGTCCATCTGCTTGATACAATTTGAAACGACTCGTTCGACCAGGCAACATGTTTCCAGTCATCAACAGTCCAATGTCAGTGTTGACGGGCCCAGGAGAGGCAAAAAGCTTTTTGTTGCGCAGTCATCAACGTCAAACGAGTGGGCCGTCGGCTCCCTCCGGAAGCCCATATCGATGATATTTTGTTGAATGGTTCGTACGCTGACACTTGTTGATGGCCAGCATTTAAAACTGCAGCAGTTTTTGGAAGGTTTGCACTTCTGTCACGTTGAACGATTCTCTTCAGGCATCGTTAGTCCCGTTCTTGTAGGATCTTTTTCCGGCCGCTGCGATATCGGAAATTTTAATGTTTCACCGGATTCCTGAAGTTCACGATACACTCGTGAAATGGTCGTACGGGAAAACCCCCACCTCATCGCTACATCGGAGATGCTGTGTCCCATCGCTCGTGCGACGGCTATAACACCACGTTCAAACTCACTTAAATCTTGACAACCATCCTGCCATTGTAGCAGCAGCAACCGAGCTAACAACTGCACCAACCATTTGCTGTCATATACACGCGTTGCCGACCGCAGCACTGTATTCTGCCTGTTTACGTATCCCTGTATTTGAATAAGCGTGCCTATACCAGTTTCTTTGGTGCTTCCATGTAATTCGACTACATTTGATTAGCTTGTTTTACTTTTTTGATATCCACCACACAACCTCTTTTCAGAATACTGTTCATTCCATTCGGCCGCTCTTGCAAGTCTTTTGACGACTGAAAGAATAACGGTATTATTGGTAAACCTCAAAGTCTTGTTCCCTTTAACCTGAACTTCGATTCTCTTTCCAAATTACTCCTTAGTTTGCTGTACTGCTTACTCGTTCTACAGGCTGAATAACATTGGCGAGAGCCTACAATTTTGTCTCTGCCCCTTCTTACTCTCCAGCCCAAAAGATACACCCCAGCTCGTCAAAAGTACCCGGACACCTATTAGGGATGTCCCCTTAGTATAGGGTATGTCCGTCGATCGCGTCTATAACTCCTGTACTCTGACAGTGATTTTTCGATGAGGTTTATGAATCTCTACGGAGGAATGGCAGTACATTATTCCCCAAGAGGTATTGATGGTGGATGCAGATGTCTGGAGCGAAGTCGATGTTCTGAGTCATCCCAAAGGTATTCTGTTTGGTGCAGGTGGGGACTGTGCGCAGGCTAATCCATTTTAGGAGTTTTATTGCCCACAAACCATTGTCTCACAGATGCTACATGACGATAGAGTGTGTTGTCATGCTGATACAATGAACGTTTGCGAAATGTTTCTCTACTGCATGCAGTACACAGTGCTGCAATATGAGTTCACATCCTTATGCATCAAGCGTTTTCTTAAGTGCAGTGATGGGACCACACCCTAAAATCGAGAAACATTCAAATACCATACAAGCACCTCCTCCATACTTCACTGTTAGTACTACTCATGACGGCAGTTAACTTTCTCCAGGTATCCGTCCAACCCAAATCCTCCATCGAATTACCACAGAGTTAACGTAATTCATCAGTCCAAATCACTTGTTTCCAATCATCCTCTATCCAGTGGCATTGCTCTTTAAGTCACCTCAAGCTCCGCTTAGTACTGTTTACAGAACTTTTAGCTTACGAGGAGCTGTTCGGGCATTGTTCCTCATTCTTTTTAACTCGCTGTGTGCCGTCATTGTACTCACTGGATTTCTGGTAGCACTTTGGAACTCAAGATTGATTCCTTACTCTGATTTCACGCGATCTTATTCAACCATCCTCTGCAACGCTTGACGGTCCCTTTCTCGTCTTGGTTTAGCCGTGGTTGTTCCTTGGCGTTTCCACTGCATCGCCTCATCACCAACAGTCGACTTGGGCAGCTCTAGAACGAGTTAAATGTTCCTGATGGGTTTGTTACTCAGCTGACATCCAACTACTAGTCTTCGTGCGAAGTCGCTGAGTTCTCCTTCTCTGCTGACAATACAGAACTCTCCGCCTCGTTTTATATTGTCGGGTCGGACTCTAGTGACATCTAGTGCTCACTACCACATTTCACGAGGATGTCCGGATTATTTTTTTCAGAGAGTGTAGATCACCTACAGAGTTATTCTAAATGAGGGGTCCATTTTCAGAAATTCCTATGCATTCAAGTACAAATCCAAACTGAACAAGTTTTGTACCAACAAAAAAAGGAAGTTTCCAAGTTGTTGGCGGGCGGCGGCGGGCAGGCGGTGATGGTTTCAAGAAGCGAGCGGTAGAGTTCGCGCGGCAGTAGGGCCGTCATTCTGTTTCATTGTCAGTTGTGAGTGAGATGGCAACTGTGGAGCACAAGGTTTTCTGCGTTCTCGAATTCGCGAAAAGTGAGCCGCAAATTGCACTGTAGAAGGCATTTCGTACCAAATTCGGTATTCAACCACCAACTCGCAAAAGCATTAGCCATTGTTTAAGCGATTTAAACCGACTAGGAGTGTGTGCAAAGGAAAAAGCACAGGCCGACCTTGTGTGTCAGAGAATGATGTCAGACGGATTCAAGAAAGTTTGCCCCCCCCCCCCCCCCCCACTATGAGCCCATTCCCTCCGTCGGCTCCTCCCCCCCACCCACCTCGTTTATCCTCTCCTTCCCCCTTTTCTCCGCTCATCTGTCCAGGTCCCCCCACCCCCATCTGCCCTTGTCTGTGGTGTGACAGCTTCATGCCAACTGTATAGTGCAGTGTTTTACGTGAGTGATCAGTGTTGTGTGTCTTTTCCGAAGTGTTGCGAACAGAAATCATACTGTTGCTGGGTGTCATTTTTATCTCTCTTGCGAACAGAAACCAGACTGTCGCCGTGTTTTTTTTTTTTTTTTATTGTCTGCCTACTATTTTACCTGTCTGCTTCCTGTGTATTTTACTAGCATCGCCCTTTTGTTTTATGTTTTAACTTCCACAATTTTCCGCCATTTTACAATTTAAGTCACCGTTTTTATCGTCTGCTTTTATTGTTTATTATCTTCTTCTTCTGGTTTAAACATTCTGTAGGCTGAAGACCGGCGTACTAAGCTGCTGCCAGCCCGCCCCCTTTGGGGGGAATCGAAACTCAATGAGGAAAAAGAAAGAAAGTTTTGTGTGTAGTCCCATTAAGTCTAGCAATACAGCCAGTCGAGAACTTGGAATACTCCAACCAACTGTATGAAAAGTTCTGAGACAGCGTTTGCTATACATGCCCTACCGATTACAACTTGTGCAGGCTCTCAACCCCATGACAAAGAGAAGCATCTCGCATTTTGTGGTTATGTGCTAGCAAAGATGCAGGATGACGCATTTCTACAGCGTGTAATTTTTAGCATGAAGCGACGTTCCCCCTTAGCAGAAAAGTCAACAGACACAATTTTCGCATATGGGTTTGGAAAATGCGCATTCACCATTGCAACATGAAAGAAACTCACCGAAGATCAACGTGTTCTGTTCCATATCCCGTATGAAGGTTTGTGGACCATTTTTCTTTGCGGGAAGAACTGTGATGGGAATCACATATCTGGACATGTTGGAACAATGGTTGTTCCCTCAAGTTATGGAAAATCCCCAGTACTTCATTTTCAAACAGAATGGACCTCCGCCCCATTGGCGCCGCGATGTACGAGGCTTTTTCAATGACTCCCTCTCTCAGTGCTAGATCGGTCGCAGGATATTTAAGGACTTGGTTCTGCACTTCTGGCCACTGAGATCTCCTGGCCGCACACTCTGCGACTATTCTTATGGGATTATGTGAAGGGAGCTCTTTACGTCCCGCCTCTACCAACCACTCTGGACGATCTGCGGAACCGGACCACTGCTGCCATGCACTCAGTAACAGCAGATACACTTTCGCATGTGTGGGACGAGTTTGGCTACCGCGTCAATGTTTGCTGTGCAGCCAACAGTGACCACTGAACATTTATAACATTTGTCACATTTATAATTATTAAATAATTATTAAAAACTAATTAATTACAAATTATTACGAATTATTAAATTTATTAAATTGATATCAAACATTATGCAAAAGAAAGCTTTGAAACTTCCTCTTTTCGTTGGTATAAAGCTTGTTCATATTGGATTTCTACTTGAATAAACATGAAGTTTTGAAAATGGGTCTATCATTTAGAAAACCCTGTATTTAAAACAATGCAACTAATAGAAATTCTATCCTTCGCTGAACCTATACAGGCGTTTCAAAATGTTGCTGCTGACAACTGCTATTTGTGGGTTCAACAGTTACATTTTCACGGAAAGTCGATGTCGATGGGCATCAACGTGTTATGCTCCTCTGGTTGGAACGCTTTCTTTAAGAGTATCCAGTCACAAGGGTTTCTACAGTGAACTCTAATGCTAGCCTTGTTGTGTTTTCTTAAAACTGTTCATGCCAATATCGTTGGGACTGTAGTAATTTTGACTGTGAAAGGGGTTCCTAAATCATGGGTATATTATCGGATTTCGCTGAACAGAGATTGAAATAAACAGATATCAACACAATTCACTTTATTGTCACATTCTTAGGAAGGGGATTTAATGCACAATGCTATAATGAATACTGTGGAGTTATTGTGTAGAGTGATTAAGTCTGCCAATTTTAACAAACGGTCGCCCATCCAATTTGAACATGCACTGTCACTAGCGATTGCCGCGCGGGATTAGCCGAGCGGTCTCAGGCGCTGCAATCATAGACTGTGCAGCTGGTCCTGGCGGAGGTTCGAGTCCTCCCTCGGGCATGGGTGGGTGTGTTTGTCCTTAGGATAATTTAGGTTCAGTAGTGAGTAAGCTTATGGACTGATGACCTTAGCAGTTAAGTCCCATAAGATTTCACACACGTTTGAACATTTTGAACTAGCGATACGGATAATAGGATGCTAACTGTCATTATAATTTTTAACAACCCTCTTTCAAATGTCAGTAAATGAAAATTTTACAGACAGAGCAATGCCTCACTCCAGTCAGAAAACTATGATAAGCAGGACTGAGAGGTAATGAAATTACATACTCATAATGACGTGTCCCAGTGCGATTCGTTAATATGAGGTGCCACAATAAAGTAATGAGACTGATTTTCTTTGCAAGATGTGGCAAACCTGCGGACTTGCGTAGGCACAATATCTTTGACCTTGGTCTATAAGCTGTTTCTAGTCCAAGCGACACGTCGACGCAACTGTTCAGTCGTGAGTTGTGCTGTAATAAGTTAACATGTTTTTGTGTTTCTCGTCACGGAAATGGAACCGCAAAACATTGCGCAGCGGTGTGCCATTTCTTTTTGCGTTAAACTAGGTGAAAACGCAACGACAACTTACGGTAAGCTTCAGAAGGCTTTTGGAGAGGAGGTTATGTCAAGAGCTCACGTTTTTCGTTGGCATAAAATGTTTCTTGAAGGCAGAACGAATGTTGAACATGAAGACCGCAGTGGACGACCATCAACCTCATGAACGGATGTCAACTTGGCCAGGGTGTGTGAACTCGTACGATCTGATCGAAGATTATCCATGAAAATGATTGCAGAAAAACTGAACATCAATCGAGAAACGGTTCGTTTAGTAATAACTGAAGATCTTGGGATGAGAAAGATTTGTGCAAAAATGGTCCCCAAAAATCTCACACCACAACAGCAAGAAACACAGAAAAATTTGGTAGCCGATCTGTTAGAGCAAACGGAAATCAATCCAGAATCGTTGAGCCGTGTTATCACTGGTGATGAAAGTTGTTTTTTTCAGTACGGTCCAGAGACAAAACGCCAAAGTTCGCAGTGGTGCTCAAAGGGATCACCCAGACCAAAAACGCTCGCATGTCAAAGTCAAAAGGAAATGCATGCTTGTGTGCTTCTTTGATTCCAACGGAATTGTTCATAAAGAGTGGGTGCCTCCTCAACATTGGTGATAATTGGATTCTGCATCACGATAATGTGCCATCTCATACTGCTCTCTCAGTACAGCAATTTTTAACCTCAAAATAAATTTCGGTACTACTGCAGCCACCTTATTCACCAGTCGCTCCGTGCGACTTTTTTCTATTTCCAAGAGTTAAAACGGCGGTCAAGGGACACAATTTTCAAACAACACAAGATGTCCAAAAAGCTGTGACGAGGGTCTTGGAGGGTATTACAGAAGATGAGTTCCAGAAATGTTACCATCAATAGCAGAAGCTCAGGAAAAAGTGTGTGCAATCAGAAGAGAACTACTTTGAAGGAGACAACACTAAACTTGACTAAAGCGGTAAGCAACTTTTTTTTCACATCAGTCACATTACTTTATTGTCGCACCTCGTGTTTTTGTGACTTACACTGATGAGCTAAAACATTATGATCGCTGCCTATCGCGAGGCTGAATGCCTGCTGGTGGTGTTGCGGGCACGAGACGCAGTAGGAAAGATATAAGCAGAAGACGGACCAATGGCGAAGATACGGGCCGTAAATGCGGAAATCTACTGATGTGAGCGGTTTTGTAACGCTGCAGCTGAACACGAGAATCTCTGAAACGCCGAAGTTGGTCGGCTGTTTGCGTCTACTGTCGTGAGCGCCTCTGGAAAGTGGTTCAAGGATGGTGAAATAACAAGTAGGCCATGTGGTACTGGACATCCACATCTTGTCGCAAAACGTAGGTGTCGGAGGATCCCCAGCTGGGTAATCCAGCATAGGAAGAGATCTGTGACAGATCTGACGACTGAGTACAATGTTGGTGCAGGAACAAGTGGTTCAGAGCACACTGCTCAAAGGACATTGTTGAAGCATGGAGCTCCACATCACACGACCCCAATGTGTTCCTGTGTTGGCCCGACGACATCATTAGTCACGGTTACAGTGGGCACAGCATCACTGAGTTTTCACCATGGATCGGTAGAAACGTATCCCCTGGCGAATGAATCGCATTTCTTGTTACACCAGGTGGATGTTTGGGTCCTTACGCACTGTGATCCAGGCGAATGACTGCTTGAAACGTGCACCATGCCACTCATGCAGGCGGGTGAGAGTCAGAATTATGCTGTGGGGTTCACTGAGTTGGGCTTCTATGCAACCTATGAGAGTACTCGGTCACAGCAGTGAACTACATAAACATTATTGCAGACTACCTGCATCCCTTCATGGTTGAAGTCTCTCTCATGGCGATGACATCTTCCAACAGGATAACCCTCCGCGACACATGTCCAGAATCGTGCTGCAGTGGTTTGAGGAGCATGATAGTGAACTCACATTGATGCCTTAGCTGCAAGTCCCCCTAATCTGTACCAGTGGAATGCATTTCGGGAGACAGCTGCGTGCCCACAAACCGCCGTCCCGTAATTTACGGGAATTAAGTGACCTGTTGCCTCATATTTCTGGAAACCTATCAACGACTTGTAGAATCCATGCCGGGCACATTGTTTGAGATGTGAACAAGCACGCTATTAAACAGGTGGTGATAATGTTTTGGCTCATAGATGTACTTTCTAACATAGCTGTGAATGTGTAACAATAGTAAAGCAATAACAACGCTGATGAAAACATACAGGAGTAGCACATCAAACAAAGCTACACATACACATAATGAAATACAGATTTAGCAGTACAACATTACGGCTCAGGAAATTACAACACGTTTCTGGATTCTGCTAGAAGTAGCAGTTGTCCTTTTGATTCGAAAGTATTAAAGCTCCAGAAACTAATTTCAGTTCTGTATGTTACTTAAACTTGCTTTGTAAATATCTCACATATAGTGAACAAAAGGACTTGGAAGAGAAGTTGAACGGAATGGATAGTGCCTTGAATGGAGGATATATGATGAATATCAACAAAAGCAAAACTAGGATAATGGAATGTAGTCGAATTAAGTTGGGTGATACTGAGGGAATGAGATTAGGGAATGAGACACTTAAAGTAGTAAAGGAGTTTTGGTATTTGGGGAGCAAAATAATTGATGATGGTCGAAGTAGAGAGGATATAAAATGTAGACTGGCAATGGCAAGGAAAGCGTTTCTGAAGAAGAGAAATATGTTAATATCGAGTACAGATTTAAGTGTTAAGAAGTCGTTTCTGAAAGTATTTGTATGGAGTGTAGCCATGTATGGAAGTGAAACTTAGACGATAAATAGTTTGGACAAGAAGAGAATAGAAGCTTTCGAAATGTGGTGCTACAGAAGAATGCTGAAGATTAGATGGGCAGATCACATAACTAATGAGGAGGTATTGAATAGGATTGGGGAGAAGAGAAGTTTGTGGCACAAATTGACTAGAAGAAAGGATCGGTTGGTAGGACATATTCGGAGGCATCAAGGGATCACCAATTTAGTATTGGAGGACAGCGTGGAGGGTAAAAATCGTAGAGGGAGACCAAGAAATGAATACAGTAAGCAGATTCAGAGGGATGTAGGTTGCAGTAGGTACTGGGAGATGAAGAAGCTTGGACAGGATAGAGTAGCATGGAGAGCTGCATCAAACCAGTCTCAGGACAGTGAACAAAAAAACTACTTTAGAAAGCCGAGGAATATTTTCGGTCTAGTCTTTTACTAACTTTCCCAGTATTGCGACACTGAGACTAAATTTTAGAATATCGAGAAGGAAATCTGTCTCAGACTGTATGAATTAGGTTAATCACAACTTACACACAAAGCGTACATTCCTGCAAATTATACAAGTACTGATCCACACATGTACAACTAGAAAGGTGCTCTGCCTGCAGGCAGCGAGTTGGATATCATCTTCTCGGTCGTCCATGCAGTTTCCCTCTATATAGCTCACACATAGCACCTTCTGAGACTGGAGTTCAGTTTTTTATGCCAGTGCAACCTCTTACTACGTGCCATAGAAATCATCATGTCTTGTTCTTAAACTATTAATACAGTAATATCATTCATCCAAGGCTTATTCATAATTCCACGAGGGGCAATCAGTAAGTAATGCAACATCTTTTTTCTGAAAGAAGATTCGTTTCCAATATACCATATTGTTCCCCATTCTATTTACTATAAAACCCTATTTTTCAAGGTAATCTCCATTCAATGTGACGACCTTACGCCATCTGTCTGGAAGGGCTGTGTGGCTGCATGATACCACTCTACTGGTCGACGTCAGAGCCAACGTCTTGGACCATCAATGAGCTCCCCGTCATCCACATACTGCTTACCACGGAGTGCATCCGTCATTGGGCCAAACAGATGGAAGACGGAAGGTGCGAGATCCGGACGGTAGGGTGAAGGAAGAAGAACAGTTCAATGAAGTCTTGTGAGCTTCTCATGGATGAATAGACTTATGTGAGCCCTTGCGCGTTCCAGTGTGAACCTTCGATCACCAAGAGTGAGAGTGTCCGCACGTTCCAACATTGCAGGAGTCACAGCTGTGTGCGGCTGGCCAGCAAGCTGGAGATTGGAATGGTCTGTGCGACCTTGTTGCGATGATGACCGACGTCTGGTCTAACGACTCACGGTGGGTTTTTTCACTTCCAGGTCTCCATAGACGTTCTGCAAACGCCTATGAATATCTGCCATATCCTGGTTTTCCGCCAATAGAAACCCAATGACAGCTCTCTGAATGGCACACCTGCGTTACAGACGCTATCTAGAAGGCTTCCCACAGCACCACTACCTATTGGAACTTCATGCAACGACGTCCCACAACAACTTCCGCATTTTTTCAGTGGAGATTGACTGAGAACAAAAAATATGTTGCACTACCTACTAAACTTCCTGCTTACAAACACCCAGCTAGCCTCACTCCGTCGGCATGTTAACTGATAGATGGGTCATTTACGGCTTGCAGGGATCTCACACCTTGACTTCCACCCTTTCCGTTGGCGCTTATGCGTCTCTCTACCATAAAGGTACTTCTCCGCTTTTCCCTACCTGTCGTTACAACTACTTCACTATAGTTCAAAATTTTACATAGTTCAATGATTTTATATTCTTCACGCAAAATTTATACGTGTTCACATTACTTCTGTGATTCATGAAAAATCTGTTTCACATTGTTATTTATGAATTTCACTCATATACAATGTGTGACAAAAAAGGGAAGCACCCAGAAGACATGCTTGGATGTCAACGTAGCTTCGTACATTTAGACACCATCGACAGGTGTGTGAATGACTAGAGCTGCAGATCTCTGTGACACCTGGAATGGCCGCCAGAATGCATTAGTATTGTTCATGATGCTATCAGACCTGTTGGGGTAAATAAGGGGCGTGAACAGCATCACATTTTGGGTGAGCACGATAAAGGACACAGAGATGCCGCGTACTCGTGTGAAACAGAGTAATCAGCACCCAATGGAGTTTTAAATGGGCGTCATTGTGAGTCTACATTTGGCAGGCTAGTGAGAACAGGTATTCTCATTGTCGAAGTTCCTGTCACCTACGTCTGATCATCACAAGGTAGGATCGACATATTGTGAACCAAGTACATCGCAGGCCCTTCAGATCAGCATCTGCTATACGAGAACAAGTGATTCACAGCCTGCATCAATCAGTGTCATGCCATACCACCGCTCAGAGACTAACAGAAGCTCGACTACGGAATCAGAGTCCCAGATGCAAGCAGCCGTTAACAGCAGAACACGATATGTCTGGAACGTTGTCGTGGTTGGGAATCACAGGATGTTGAATGGCGTCGGATAGTGCTCAGCGACGAATCGCGTTCAACACTACTCCGGATGTCCGTTTGCTAGTGTGGCAGTCACCTGGGTGCCTATTCTGTATCTTTCCGCTATTGTGCCGATCGTTTCGGTACTCAAGAGCACCGAACGGTCTAGTACTCGAATTAGAGCCTCTGCATTATTCAGAATGCATTTCGGTAGCGATACCGTTCGGGTCTAGAGAACCGAAGGGCTGTTGTAGGTTCGCGTTGCGCAAGCCAATCAAAAGCAAGCTGCTGCAGATCCGAGAATGCGCACTGCAGCGCCATGAACACAAAGCGGCTAGCAGACGACACAGGCGCGCTATTCTTCCAAGTATCGAAAACTGCGTTTACGTTGCCATAACGCATGACGCCGCATTCCATCGAGCTGATGTGCCCGCCTTCGTCACTCTTGCCTCCTCCTTAACACTATCGGGCATAGTATATCCATTTCCATGATTCTCAGCTGAAATGCATAGAAATTTTTACAGTTTGCCTGACCGCATGTTTCCATGCATGCATAATAACTACAGCGTATTAGACTGTATTTTGCAGATTGTCGTAAAGGCCGCATTATGTCATCTTATTCTCATTCACACTGACATCGGGTTATGGATTTTACGTTTCGGAAAATGAGTTAGGAATAGTGTGTAGTACCACATTGTACTAATATACCTATACAAACACCCGAAAAATTGATTCTGAGAGTTTCAAAGAATAAGAAGATAAACAGAATGTGGTTATAACTCGCTCCTAGATATTCAAATGATTAAGTAGCCCACTTCCCTATATGATACGTCAACGATTTGGGTCTTAAAAACAAAATTGAAAATACGCATTTTCGAGAGCTCCTGCACTTCGTCGAAGTTTATAACATGCATGTCATGAATGATAATGTTTCGTATATGGTGTTACAGTCTAAAAATATTACGGCGCAGACCTTTCATCTCTGTCTACTGTAGTTGAGGATTCGATCACAGATAAACATTTGTGACAAACAAGATTATGAAGATGACTGCTGCTAGTTACATTCCCAGTAATTTAAGTTGTGCTCTTAGATTCCTGTCTAACCGCAACTAGGAAATCACTACATATTCGGAAAAAATGGAGAATTATTTCTGACAAGAAAAAATATAAAGGTAACTGTCGGTTGTTTCACTCACAGCAATTTCATCTCCAGCAATTACGTATTTCGTTTTTTAAACACACTGTAACCTCCCCACAAAAATGTAAGAGAAAAAAAGACAATAGTGTAACCTCCCAGAGAAATTTTCTTATAATGACAATAATTTGAAATGACAATTATAATAGTGCTAAGTGTAACCTCTCCAAAAAATGAAAGTCAATTTAATAAGAAATGAATGAAATCTCAGTGACAATGAAAACGCAAATAGACCGAAATGTCGATCTTTAGGCCCTGATTAAACTCAAATTCTTATCTCAGTAAAACTGCATCTGCTCTTATTTTTCGCCATAACTTGGAGGAAATGCATCGCAAATATATATTTCTTTTTTTTTTAATTTAAGGGAAACTTTTCTTTAAGGAAATGCAAGGGAAATATTATTTCAAAAAGGCTTGTTTGTTAAAATGGTTGGTTTAAAAACAAAATTATTATTGGGGCGATTCTTGAACAAATTAGTTACAATTACAATACATTATTAGATGAGCGCAATTCTGCTTCATTAACTTATTTAACTATATACCTTGTCCTGAATCTCGACCAGAGTTCCATGTCAACGCCCGCCGACTCCTCACACACTACTGCTAACTCGCCACTGTAACTACCGACTCCCTACATGCAACTGCACTGACTACATGCTCTCTGGTCAGAGATTCTGCGGCTCGCCATCGCTGCCTATGAAACGTATGCGTTTCATAACCCTCCACTGGGGGGGCAAAAATTTGGCAGCGATGGAGAGTCATTTGGACTTGCCAAGCGCGGCAAAATTTTTTTTAACTAATTAACTTTACAATTACAAAGAATATACAGATATAGAACATGATATAAATATGGTGCACATGCACTGAGTACAAAACATTCCAGACAATGACAAAAAATATATACAATGAGTACAAAACATATTACATAAGTGCACACGCACTGAAAAACTCTTACAAAATATATCAGACAAAGGCAAAAAAATATATACAATGAGTACAGAACATATGACATAAATGCACACGTACTGTAGTTTGGAACATATTAGCAAATGAGGAAATATATATACAATGTGTACAAATGACATAAGTGCATACGCACTGAAGTACTGAACATATCAGGAAATCACAAAATGTATACAGAATGAGTACAGATCATATTGAAAAATGAGTAAAGTGCACAGGCACTGAAGTTCAGTAGAAAACATGTTAACACATGACATAAGTGCATACTCACTGAAGTATTGAACATATCACGAAATCACAAAATGTATACAGCATGAGTACAAATCATAAAAATGAGAAAAATGCACAGGCACTGAAGTAGTGAACACATCAGGAAATCACAAAGAAAATGTATATACAATAAGTACAAATCATGTTTACAAATGACAAGAGTGCAGATGCACTGAAAAATTCTTCAAAGTTTTCACAACAAATCTCATTGACAAATGACATAGGTGCACATGTACTGTAGTTTAGAACATATCAGAAAACCACAAAATATATACGTAATGAATACAAATGGCATAAAGTGCACATGCACTGAAAAACTCTCTAATATTTTTTACGACAAGTAAACCTAATGATTACAAATCACATTGACAAATGACAAAAGTGCATATGCACTGTAGTACTCTCTAGTATTTTTCTACAACAAACAAACAAATCAAGGAGTGTAATAAAGTGCACATGCACTATAGAAGTCTTTAGTAATTTCAGGATAACTGATCTCATTAACAAAAGACAAGAAGTGCACACGCACTGTATATGACTTTTTCATTTTACAATAATTAGGGAAGGAATAGGAAGGATTGCGTCATGGTTGTAGCACTTAGGTTGCACGCAGCTGCACTGAAAGTCCATATCTTTCCACAGAAGTATAACACCAAGTGAGACAATCTGCAGTTCTTTTCCCAGAAGTACTTATCAGCGTATCCAAGACACTGAAATGTCGTAGTAATATTCCCTGTTATCATTTTAGCAGTACATCAGGTACACCAAACAGTGGGACCATAATAACGTCTCCATCGCTCACGGTGGTGGACAGCATGTCGTGTCAACACCACGCTTTTACAAGGCACACCAACGTAGAATTAGTGCAAAACCAAATATAGTGCTCCATGATCAAGAGGATGGACAGGACAAATGGATATTGCAATAATTCAGGGTAGTTAGGTCAGTAGGTGAAGGACATTAAGTCACGTACTAGTCTTCATTGAGAATTACATTAGTAGTTTGCGGCATTTATAGCCCAATTATTGAACATTTCTGTACCATGAATGTAGTATTACAGAAAAATGTTCAATAAATTATTGGCATCATGGGTAATCGTATTACAATAAACAGTGGCAGTCCTTGGCCAGTTACAAAGCATATTTAGTATGACAGAATAATGTTCAGCAGAAGTCATCATTGAAAAGGAGAGTCAATTATTGGCATAGCATTAACATAATTCATTGAGTTATACTAATTATTGGCACTCAGTGGCCAGCAAGTATTGAATAGTACAAAACATTTATCATCATTCAGTGTTATTCAGAACTCTCTTAAATGAGTAGCATTATTTGAAACTGGTGATACACACCCCCCTTTTTTTGTATCATTAAGAAGTCATTAGTAAAAATCAGTTAATTACAGTCACAGCATTAATAATCATGGGCATTATAAGTAGTCTTATTACAATGAACAGTGGAGTTATTAGCCAGTTGCAAAGCATTATTTTATATATATTTTTTTTGTATCATTAAGAAGTAACATACTATTCACAGCTAATCAGTATTATTCAGAATTCTCTTAAACTAGTAGCATTATTTGGGACTGGTAATACATTTTTTTTGTTTTTGTTTTTGTGCTAGCAATGCATTGCGTTGGGATCGATAATTAATTGCTGAGGGATAACAATATTTGCTTTTGACCTATTGCTGCAAATGAGGATAGGTAACGTCATTCGTCATGAGTCAGCTGTAGCAAGGTTATGAAACAAGGCAGTATGTGATCACATTTATAAATGATAGACACAAATGGGTAAAAAAAATGTAAGTGCTAGTACAGGTATAATAAGTAACAGGTTTAGTAAGTATCATGAAAAGCTTCTGCTGGAAAAAATACAAAATGGATTATTGAGCTGAAAGAAGAAACGTATACTATGCTGAAAAGTAGTGAACTTCGAATTAACAGGTAGTGAAATGTGTATAAAAAAATTGTTCCATAGCTTTCCTTTCCAAAACCTTCCGTCATCCTACTATGCAATATAACACCTGCTGTCAAAGCAAACTGCAACAAATACTTAAATAACTACATAGCATAAATACATAAACTTCAACATCATCCTCATCTATAAAGAAAAAAAAAACTTCATTATCCATCACTTCATTATCCATAACTCCATCATTATCATCACCTGTAAAGAAAAACTTCATTATTCATAGTAGCATATTCTTCATCATTATTCATCATCACTCATTATCATCTGCAAAAAAATATCACTTACAATTATTCCTTATCTCTATCGTATTTCATCACTAAAACTAAGATGTGTAGTTATGTCTGACAGCCTGCATCAATCGCCTCGTATTCTGAAAGAAAAAATTAGTTAAGACTGCTATTCTGCGATGTGTATTGTATATTCTTGTTAATGCCTGTTAATTCTGATCCATTTACTCTTCTTCATAAGGTTTTTGTATCCTCTTTCGTCTATTCCGTAGTTGAAATTCCCATTTCCGTTTAATTTATTTCATTTACGCATCATTTCTTTCTGAAATTTATGAACAAAGATTAATGTCTTGCATTTACATCATATACCCATTAAATAATGACTGGTTTATGGTAACATAATTAAGCATACAGCATAACATGACAGAAAACGCAATATGTCAAAAGCATAGACAGTGTTCAAAGGCAAAAATGTACACAGAATATCACAATGCAGCAGCAAAAAAAAAAAAAAAAAAAAAAAAAAAAAAAAAATATGTAAAATAGTCACGATGTTGGGATATCATAGGGCAAAAAATGTCAAAGTCAACTGGTGTGTTATACCTTAACTATTTCACAGTGCATACAAACAAAACAGGAAAATAATCATACATACAAAAAAAATGGAAAATGTGCACGGTCTCATGTGTAACGACAAGAAAAGCGACCTGCTAACCTTACCTTGCCGGGCACTTGCCAAAAAAAATACGATAATCATCAGTAGGTAATCACATAAATATAATTGCATAAGTGGTCATAAAATGTGTAAGTTCATCTGGAAAATATGCACAGTCTAATGTGTAATCGACAAGAAGAGCGACCTGCTAACCTTACCTTGCCAGGCACTTGCCAAGAAAAAATACGATAATCATCAGTAGGTGTTCATGTGAATATAATTGCATAAGCGGTCATAAAAAAAATTAGGAAATGGCATTACAGTGTGATAAATCATAAAGTATCTTCATTCAATAAAAGGTTTGACGTTGGATGTGTGGTGGTTCCCTTTCGATTTTCTGGTTCTCAAAGTTTCGACGCGTACAACATTGGGGTGAGGAATGCTGCGAATCCGATATCGACCTGCATATGTAAGTTCAAATTTACTGCACTTACCTTTTATTCTGCTGGATAAATAGTGTGTACGTACTAATATCTTCTGTCCAATGTGAAAGTCACGGCGTGTACAAACCTGTTTTTGCTGTCTTCTCCGGCGCTCTGCGGCACGTTTGATGTTGTTCAGCGCAATGTCAATTATTTCGTGGTGTCGTAATCGACGAGATTCTGTAATTTTGTTTGGTGGTTCAACGTTCTTCAGTATAACAGACGGAGATAGCATAGTGGATTCATTTGGAATGGAATTAATTACATCCTGGAATGAGTGTATGTGTGTGTCCCAATTAATATGTCTTTTGTGGCAGTATATTCTACACAGTTTACCAATTTCTTTCATTAATCGTTCACAAGGGTTCGAAGAAGCGTGGTACCTGGATATATAGATCGGAGAAATGTTTCTAGCTCGTAACATGCGTGTCCATATAGCAGAACGAAATTGTGATCCATTGTCGGAAATTACTTTCATCACATGCCCTACATGAAATAGAAAATGTTTTACAAATGCTTTCGAAACAGTTTTGGCAGTAGCTTTACGTATCGGAGTGAAAATAACAAATTTTGAAGTGAGTTCAACAGCGACAAAGATGTAGCAAAAACCTCTATTAGTTCACGGAATTGGACCAAAAATGTCTACAGCGGCCATATGTCTTAATTTAACAGGTACAATCGGATATAATGGAGGAATATGTGAAGTTGTGTCTGACTTAGCTTTCTGGCAAATTTTGCATGACGCTGAAACTCGTCGTATACGTTTCTCCATGTTGGCAAAATAACAGTTCTGTCTCAGTATAAGAAAACATTTTCTTGCTCCGTAATGTGCATAACTTAAATGAGTATACCAGATTAATTTGTTAACAAGTTCATCAGGAATGCATAATAACCAATTGTGGCTGTCAGGGTGAGAAAGGCGAAACAGAATGTCATTGCGTACAGTGTAATGGTTTCTAATCGTAACGTTATTCGTATCTTGCCAAAGGTGTTTAATTTCTTTCCATACGTTGTCTTTATTCTGCTCTTGTGCTATGTCCTGTAATGACGACGAAATAAAATTTTCAAATGCAACTTGCTCAATGTACATGACGCTGAAATTTGCTTTGCAGAAATTGGTTGCGACGTCTTGCTGGTTATTGCTGAGAGAACGAAATAGTGCGTCTGCTATAACATTTTGTGTGCCGGGAATGTGAACTATTGTAAAATTAAATTCCTGCAAATAAAGCTTCCATCTGCTTAACCTGTCGTGAGTAAATTTAGCCGAGAGTAAAAATTGTATAGCTCTGTGATCTGTGTAAACGGTGGTATGTCTGGCATAAAGAAAGTACCGAAATCTCCTAAATGCCCAAACAACACATAATGTTTCCAGTTCTGTAACGGAATAATTTCGTTCAGCAGGTGACAGAATGCGACTTGCAAATGCGATGTTTTTAATTACTGTAGAGCTATCTTCTTCAATTTCCTGAAAAATATGTACGCCTTAAGCTGTGTTAGAACTGTCGGTGGCAACGGAAAAATTTCTGGTAAGATCTGGGTGCGATAAAAGTGGTACATTCAACAAAGCATGTTTCAAATAACATTTTCGTGAACAAGATTCTGCGTGTCAAAATTATTGCTTGCGTTACTGGAATATGCAACCTGTACTATATTTTAATCAAATTCTATCAGACGTGTTACTATTTTCAGGAGGACGCTGTGGCATTTCCTCTATTTGAACTGTTCTGTTATTTCTAGCTGACGTGTTACGCTATGGATGACACCTATTGTCTGGTTCATTCATGATAATATGTTGTTGCTAATGTTCTTGCTGCTGAAAAGATCGACTGTTATTAAATGTACGCTGAAAATTGTGCTCATTAATTTTACGTCTGTCGTGATAGTCATTTCTATACGGCGCATTGCGATAGGAATTGAAATACTGTGTTTTCTATACGAAGTTATTTCCTTGCTGCTGTGCGTTACTATTTGTTGTAGCTGAGACTATACGTGCAAGCAGCGAAACATTAAAGTTTGATTGACCTTGTACACTGCATTGTTGGTTAGGTATGCTAACCGGTTGACTTTCATGCTGTTGTTGTGAAAAATGTCTATTGTTACCAAAATGCATTTACTGTTACTGATAATTTTACACATACTGATGATTAAAATTTTGCCTGTTATTAAAATTACGCTGGTAGTTCTGGAGTGCCTAATAAAAATTGTCATTTTCGGTAAAAAATTTGTCTTATCGGGTGTTCATTACATATTTCTTAATTCTAGGTAGAGCAATAGTTAAAGAGCGATTTTGATAGATATAAAGGATAGTAGAAGAGAAGGCAGCAGTGCAGAAAACTAAAGATGAAACAGCACTACTACAGCTCGGGGCCCTATGCACGCTACGGCACATATTCATTAAAGCGTAATGAATCCCCTGAGGTCAATTATACACTGCAAATAAACTTCAGCTTTTGTGTTACAGGCAATGGCGGTAAAAATTCAGAAATAAATTGCTGTATCCATGCTAGTTCAAGTTCTTGCATTACACGAAATGTTGGTAAAATTTCCAGAGCAAATTGTCGTATCCAGTTCAAAGCTAGTTTCTGCGCTACAGGTAATAGCGGTGAAAGTACAAAAATAAATCGACGTATCCAGTTCAAATCGTGTATCTGTGCTCTGTCATTATTAAATTCCTTAGATTTTTTTACAAATGCAAATTGCTTATAATCAACGTTCTCGTCACTGAATTTTAGAACACGTTCAGGTTTGTGTGAGAATCTGTTTGTCTGTGTCATTTCGGATTTCAATTTGCGTAACTTTTCAGATATTAAGTCGCGCAGCTTTTCGGATTTTAAGTCGTGTAGTCTTTGTAAATTGCTTAAATTACACTGGCTGTGAGAGTGCGACAAATGCTCGCAACGTGGCGGATTCTGTGTTGTGTTATTAACTGAAATATTTTTCATCTGTGTTACTTCTTGCTGTAAACATGACAATTTTCTACGTAAGGTGTTATTAGATGAATCGATCTCATTAACTGTCTGCTGTAAATTTTGAAATTCAGGTGTTTGATTAAATGAAATCGGTGCAGTGTCGTCTGATTTGTTGTCATTATTACTTTCAATAACGTCAATACGACTGGCCAATTCCTCATATTTTTCAGTCAGTATTTTTACCTGATAATCGGTTTTAGTGTCAGTGTCATTCATCTGTTTTTGCAATTTACGTGTAGTTTCTTTCATTTTTTTAACATCAGCTTTGACGACATCGGAATCATGTGTTAGTTCTAATTGTTCGAGTCTGTCGGTCACTGTTTGAATATCTGCTGTGTGTGTATCTGTTTTTGATTTAAGATCAGAAATTTTGTCACGTAATTCTGTGTTCGACTGTTTGATGGTATTAATTTCGTCGGACACTGTAACAATATTGTTGTCTACGTATGTCTTCGCTTTCGCGAACAATTTACGTTTGTCTTCCTGTCTCTGTGCAGTGATTGTTTCCATTACCTGACGTTTTATTTTATTTTGATCCTGAATAAATTTGCGGAAACGCGTATTACTGTTTTCTATGTGAAGATTAAAACGTTCGTCAATCTGATTGTTCTGTTGGTCGAATTTCGCGTCAATCTTTTCATCCATTGTGCGCGAAAGTTCTGCTGTCATTGCTTTAAACTCGTCGCGTAATTGTGTAGCCTTTTCAGAGCATTGTTTACCGACTGCGCTAATTTCTTCCCTAAGTGTTTCTGTTGTAACTGTTTGCATATCCCTTAATTCTTGAGCAACAGATCTAATTTCTTCGCTACTTTTCTTTGAACAAGCCTCAATTTCCTCGCGTAACTGTTCCTTAGTATCATGACACTGAGCGGCAACAGTTTTAATCTGTTCACTAAGCTGTCTCGAACTGTTGTCTAATTTTTCACTAAGTTTGTCTTGTTTTTCACTCTGTTGTTTCTCCATTTGTCGTAAAAATGCCATAACTTGATCCAAACCAAAATTACCGGCTCTATTCTCCGTGCTGTTTAATGGTGGATGTGGAATTGTCTCGCTTTCTGTAACAATTTGGTTATTCTGAGATTTACAAAAAGGTTTGCCAGTCGAATGTACACTGTCGGTCACTATTTCGGAATTAAATGGATCCGTCGTACTTTCAGTACACTGTCCATTTTCATTAGAAAAATTTGTCTGTACGTTATTTGAATTTTCCAAACCAGGTGTTTTAAGCTGGGCAGCGCTCATTACAATAGTGCGCCCCGCGTCATCAATTGTCGTCAAATTAACCGAGGAGACAATTAAGTTTGCTTGTTCATCATTAAGATCTACGTCATTATTGGTGGTTGGAACGCACTGATTGTCAGTGAACGCAAGAATGTCATTATTACACTGCGTGTCACAAATACTATCAGTGAAGTTGTTTAAGTCGGTAATTTCATTCATAATACCTCGCGATACACTATTCACAGTCTTTCGCGGCATTTTTACTATAGTCACAATTATTCACACATGAAATAAGCACAATGCAAAAAGCAACAAACAAAATACAACAGAGCAACGAATTGCCGATGATCTGAGGAAAGAAAGTCACAAAATTGGTAAAAGCGTTGCGCCAAATGCTAATTATATTAAAGCAAATAAGAGCAGATATCTGACTACTTTTCAGAAGATTCTCAACAAAATACGATCCTGGTCCGGAGGTCGCCAAGTGTAACCTCCCCACAAAAATGTAAGAGAAAAAAAGACAATAGTATAACCTCCCAGAGAAATTTTCTTATAATGACAATAATTTGAAATGACAATTATAATCGTGCTAAGTGTAACCTCTCCAAAAAATGAAAGTCAATTTAATAAGAAATGAATGAAATCTCAGTAACAATGAAAACGCAAATAGACCGAAATGTCGATCTTTAGGCCCTGATTAAACTCAAATTCTTATCTCAGTAAAACTGCATCTGCTCTTATTTTTCGCCATAACTTGGAGGAAATGCATCGCAAATATATATATTTTTTTTTTAATTTAAGGGAAACTTTTCTTTAAGGAAATGCAAGGGAAATATTATTTCAAAAAGGATTGTTTGTTAAAATGGTTGGTTTAAAAACAAAATTATTATTGGGGCGATTCTTGAACAAATTAGTTACAATTACAATACATTATTAGATGAGCGCAATGCTGCTTCATTACCTTATTTAACTATATACCTTGTCCTGAATCTCGACCAGAGTTCCATGTCGACGACCGCCGACTCCTCACACACTACTGCTAACTCGCCACTGTAACTACCGACTCCCTACATGCAACTGCACTGACTACATGCTCTCTGGTCAGAGATTCTGCGGCTCGCCATCGCTGCCTATGAAACGTACGCGTTTCAACACACAAATCACGAAATCATTAGTGAGGAAGTGCGCTCTTACATGTGAGTAATAACGAATATTGCAGAAAAATCTTAACTTACACGAACAACAATGTCTCAGAACGTGTTGCATATATGAAGTGGAAAAAAAATTGTTTGCACCCATCCGTGTGCGAACCCGGGTGCTTTCTTTCATATGGCATTCCCGGGCGCTAAACACTTTTTTTTTATTAATCTCATTTTGTTCGGTTGTTTTGTATCTGCTTGGGGCAGACGTCGCAAGACACCTGTTTCAGTTCGTCATTGATCCACTAACTCAGTTGTTTTTATTCCAGAGGGCAGCTAGCTTGGCCACGCCAAACAACTGAAACATAGCGCTCAATTCTTGTACTATTGTGCAGAGGAACGTAGGCTCCCTTCGTTGCCAAACGATGCTGCGTAAGTCATAAATGCGTGATAGTTTGGAAGCTTTCCAATTTCAGGCTTCACATCATTGCTTTCCTTTGTTACTTGAAATCTATAAACACGTTGCGATTATTAATAACTAAACCATTTGTGGGAAAAAGTACACAAAGTCACTAGTAACGTCAGTTCACACTCATGTAATATACGTAATCAGAGCCGATGTCTTGATATTTAATGATCTTTAAACTCTTATTTGCATAAAAATCACACGTATTTTGAGAGAATATTGGCCGAAAACATTTTTTTCTTTGGATGAAATCATTCACAGTAACAACCTAACCAACCATATTTCTAACGAAGGAAAATAGTCTATTATGAACTCACTTTCCAACCGGATGCGTCCTCTGCTGATTCTTTAGTAACACAATCACTAAATCCAAAGCTAAAACCGATAAATATGTTTAAAATAACAAATTATAGGTGTACATAAACCACAGCTCACCGATCGACAGCGCCACTCCGAAATCCAAAACCTCTCGGTACAATTGTCGTAAAATCGGTGGGAGGACCGTTCGGTAGTAAGTCTCAGAAGCTTACTGAATAGGATATTTCGGTAAAGAACCGAAAATGACGTCACTACCGAGACAAACCTGCTACACAGATCGGTATGAACGATACAGAATAGGGCCCCTGGAGAGACGTCCCATTCTTCCGCTGCTTACGAAAAGCTCAGCAATGTTACTCGTGGCGTCTTGGTGTGGGGAGCCATCGGGTACGTCTTCAGGTCACGACTGTTAGTGATTGAGGGAACTCTGACGATAAACAGGTAAGTTACAGACATCCTGCGTCCTCACGTATTACCACTCATTGTATAGTGGTGCCATTTTTCAACAGAACAATGCTCGTCCACACGTGGCGCGTGTCTATAAACTGTCTGTGTGATGTGGAGGCACTCCTGAGGACAGCGAGATACACAGGCGTGTCATGTGTGGAACCAGTGTGGACATGAATTCTGTCACAGCGCCAGTATCCAGGATGTCAAGGACCAGTTACAACAGTGTTGGGGCAGATTGCCTCAGGAGACGAATCAGCGCATGTGTAAAGGCCAGGCGTGGTGCAACATCGTACAAATAAGTTGGCTCATACTGCCTGGTTTTTTATAAATTTGGCTCGATATTGTAATCACTGAAATATCATACATCCTCTTAACTAGTGTACTTTCATTTCGTTTCGTTCTCCCCTTCTGGGTACTTCACTTTTTTGTCGGGTGGTGTATAAATAAACATCCATAATGATAAAGTGTCAGACTACCGAAAAAAGGTCGTGTTTTCGTTCCCTGATCTGTCTCAGGATTTTTATTGTCACTTCCGACAGTGACTATTAATGTCGAGTTGCACCGTGCTCGGGAGTCCACTTTAAAACTGCAGGTCCCCCTATACCTGGTTGGATATTTCAGTACGGAAGTTGGAGAAAGGCAGCTGTATACCATATCCAATGGGACCAAGCCTAGTAAAACACTATGGGTTGGCATGAGGTTTACCTTTAAAAAATTAAAAGTATACAGTATATGTAAGCATAGTGTACATGTAAGGTAATGTGTTACTGTTACGCACTTCCAGTTTCCAATTTTATTCTTCAAAGATGTACTTTTGGGAGAATTTGTTATGCATCTTGACAGGGGGCTATAGACAATTTCATGGGTATTTCTCTACTGTTTGGATGTCATGAACGCATAAGCGGCTTTGTACTGTTTGAAATTATCAGAGCGTAGTGTCAGCATAGATGCTGTGTCGCCTGGAGTCTTCTTTGGAGCCGGCCGGGGTGGCCGTACGGTTCTAGGCGCTACAGTCTGGAACAGCGGGACCGCTACGGTCGCAGGTTCGAATCCTGCCTCGGGCATGGCTGTGTGTGATGTCCTTAGGTTAGTTAGGTTTAAGTAGTTCTAAGTTCTAGAGGACTGATTTCCCATAGTGCTCAGAGCCATTTGAACCAATCTTCCTTGGACCACCTCTGCTTTGCAAGATGCCCGGGAGATGCGCACTGTTAATCGTGAGGTGAGGAGACACAGTAGTCGGCAGTTCTGCGTCATAAGTAGTAATACGGCATAGGCTAAGTGATACAGTTGCAGTTATGTTCTGAGGAAGTGGAACATACTGATTTACTGGTTAATTGCTTGAGATGAGGAAAGAGATTGAAAGATTTTAAGAATCATATTTTATTACCATTATTTTGATGAGTAATAGAACAGGATTTAATTTAAGGTAATGGATTTGGGATACTTTATTGTGGCAGCTTGCAGTTACGTATTCTTGGTTCAGACATACAGAGGCTTGAGTATAGGGAAAGAAAAATAGCGGTGCATAATTTTCAATTTGAAGTTGGGAGTCGCAGTAACTGTTGAATATTTAATGTCATTTTTACGAGTTGCATTTCTGAAAAGATTTCATTTGATGTTAAAGACTATTTATGCTTGTCCACTCAAGAACGGTAATCTTTTTTTGTGTATTAATGTTTTTGAAGCAAAGAAAGAAGTAATTTTTCAGTACAGAACCTTTGTAATCCGAAAACTAATTACGTTTGATGTTAAAATTTGTCCCGAGTCATTTCCGCATTCAAAATCCGTGCCAAAACATGAGTAAACATTTGTACTTACTTAGATTTGTTATTAACCAAGTACGCTTAGTCTTTTTTAAAAAAGAGAGCACATTGCACCAGGCGCAGCTCAGTAGTTAATTGTAGCTCAGAAAATGAGACGCTCTTTCAAGACAAGAGCAGTGTCACGATACTTCCATTATGCAACAGCTAAGACAAAATTCAGTACTAAAAAAGGGAATATTGAGATTTTTCTGGGGCCATTTTATCAGTTTAAAAGTTTAATGGTTCACGGTTATTAAATTCAGATAGTATTCTTGCCATTACGAATGTTTAAAAAGCAGGGAACCAGATAGGCACTTTCAAGTTACTTTCTCGCAGTTACATTTTGTAACGCATTGTTGCAGTCGAATTCCTATGTTCAAACCCTATGAATTCTTATGTTGAAACTTTCGTTTGCTGTTTTTTATTTAATTATCAATCGTCAAAGCAGAAAATGTATGTTGTACAAACCATTGTGAGACAAGGTGGTCAATGCCTTCATATATAAATTTGCTTAGGACGAAGAGAGGCATGCATGGGCCAAACATGGATCAGTAGGCAACCAAAAAAGTGACACCATGAAGGCAGTGACCGTCTTGTCTCACGGTATGATAAATGTATTTACAGTTATTGCGATTACTTCAGAGATTATAAACAATTTTTTTACATCTGTTTTGTTTTCATTTGACGGCGCCATATATATGCTCTTTTTTTCTTTGGAAGTGCAACAATTATATTCTCTTCAAAATCTGACGCAATTTCCCTAGTTTTATAAATGTCAGTCACAAACTTACACAGTCCTCGCTCCGCCTGTTAAACTGCAGAGCGCAAGAGCCCCACTGATATATTTCTTCAGTAGCTGAGCATCTGTTCCTTCAGAGTTGGTGCGAAGCTTTTTGAAATTCAGAATACACCATTGTATCTTCCCTATCACCTTCTACGCTGTGTACTTATTTTCAATTGACCTAATTTCTGCTGGACAAATTTCAAGTTTCTCCAAATATTGCTTCCATCTTCTCGCTTTATTTTAAGCTTTCCTTACTCAGTTTTTCAGACAGTAACGTACAATCTCGTAACAAGCTCTGAGGCATTCTGCAGCAATATTCGTTCCCGTGAGAAATTACACGATTAAAAATTGTAGGCCTGGTGCGTCATCGAATCCATGTTAGCGTATGCATGAAACTCTCTCATTTTTCCCCTGTTACAGTACCATTCAGTCGTCTAGAATGTTTTCTTTCATTCCGCATCCCGCAATAGAGGGATAACGGGCGTGGTAGCGAAGCGCACTTCACGTAATTTTCGGCCGGGATGTTTGTCGAGAGCCAGGCAGCGCGCATGAAGGCCTCGTTGATGGATGAATGCCAGCAGTGCGCGTCCCCACATGAAAGAGAAACCGTTGCTGCGATATTACACGCTCGGAGAGAAAGCAATGAGTGTGGTGCCGCAACGCCATCGATCGCCATAGCGACATTTATCTCCGGAACCGGGGTGGTGCCTATGGGCCGCTCGATATATGTTTATACTTCTTCCATTAAGCAGGCGGAGGGCAGTAATCGCAAATGCATCCTGTGCCAAAACTCAGAACTACTTCAGTGATGCACTTAGTTAGTACAACGTGTTCAGAAACTAAAGCAATCTTGTGGAAATATGTTTCTACACTCCTGGAAATGGAAAAAAGAACACATTGACACCGGTGTGTCAGACCCACCATACTTGCTCCGGACACTGCGAGAGGGCTGTACAAGCAATGATCATACGCACGGCACAGCGGACACACCAGGAACCGCGGTGTTGGCCGTCGAATGGCGCTAGCTGCGCAGCATTTGTGCACCGCCGCCGTCAGTGTCAGCCAGTTTGCCGTGGCATACGGAGCTGCATCGCAGTCTTTAACATTGGTAGCATGCCGCGACAGCGTGGACGTGAACCGTATGTGCAGTTGACGGACTTTGAGCGAGGGCGTATAGTGGGCATGCGGGAGACCGGGTGGACGTACCGCTGAATTGCTCAACACGAGGGGCGTGAGGTCTCCACAGTACATCGATGTTGTCGCCAGTGGTCGGCGGAAGGTGCACGTGCCCGTCGACCTGGGACCGGACCGCAGCGACGCATGGATGCACGCCAAGACCGTAGGATCCTACGCAGTGCCGTAGGGGACCGCACCGCCTCTTCCCAGCAAATTAGGGACACTGTTGCTCCTGGGGTATCGGCGAGGACCATTCGCAACCGTCTCCATGAAGCTGGGCTACGGTCCCGCACACCGTTAGGCCGTCTTCCGCTCACGCCCCAACATCGTGCAGCCCGCCTCCAGTGGTGTCGCGACAGGCGTGAATGGAGGGACGAATGGAGACGTGTCGTCTTCAGCGATGAGAGTCGCTTCTGCCTTGGTGCCAATGATGGTCGTATGCGTGTTTGGCGTCGTGCAGGTGAGCGCCACAATCAGGACTGCATACGACCGAGGCACACAGGGCCAACACCCGGCATCATGGTGTGGGGAGCGATCTCCTACACTGGCCGTACACCACTGGTGATCGTCGAGGGGACACTGAATAGTGCACGGTACATCCAAACCGTCATCGAACCCATCGTTCTACCATTCCTAGACCGGCAAGGGAACTTGCTGTTCCAACAGGACAATGCACGTCCGCATGTATCCTGTGCCACCCAACGTGCTCTAGAAGGTGTAAGTCAACTACCCTGGCCAGCAAGGTCTCCGCATCTGTCCCCCATTGAGCATGTTTGGGACTGGATGAAGCGTCGTCTCACGCAGTCTGCACGTCCAGCACGAACGCTGGTCCAACTGAGGCGCCAGGTGGAAATGGCATGGCAAGCCGTTCCACAGGACTACATCCAGCATCTCTACGATCGTCTCCATGGGAGAATAGCAGCCTGCATTGCTGCGAAAGGTGGATATACACTGTACTAGTGCCGACATTGTGCATGCTCTGTTGCCTGTGTCTATGTACCTGTGGTTCTGTCAGTGTGATCATGTGATGTATCTGACCCCAGGAATGTGTCAATAAAGTTTCCCCTTCCTGGGACAATGAATTCACGGTGTTCTTATTTCAATTTCCAGGAGTGTATTTAATTAGTTATTCATCGCGCGGATTTACTTTTGATTTCACATGATCTCATGGGGAGCAAAGTGTTCACTATACAGGGTTGTCCATCGATCGTGATCGGGCCAAATATCTCACGAAATAAGCGTCAAACGAAAAAAACTACAAAGAACGAAACTTGTCTAGCTTGAAGGGAAACCAGATGGCGCTATGGTTGGCCCGCTAGATGACGCTGCCATAGGTCAAACGGAAATCAACTGAGTTTTTTTAAATAGGAACCCCCATTTTTTATTACACATTCGTGTAGCACGTAAAGAAATGTGAATGTTTTAGTTGGACCACTTTTTTCGCTTTGTGATAGACGGCGCTGTAATAGTCACAGTATCTGAATCCTTACATTTGTCCTCTAGCCATTCCTGCTTAGTCGCTTTGTGCTTAATGTCAGTCTCATTTTTTAAACGTTTGTATTGCCCTTCACCTTACCAATTTGCTGCATTTTTAAATTTCCATCTTTCATCAGTTAAATTCAACATCTCTTGTGCTATCCAAGGATTTATACTAGGCCTTGTCTTTTTACCTATTTGATCCTCTGCTGCCTTCACTTTTTAGTCTCGTCAAGCTACCGCCGGCGGGTGTGGCCGAGCGGTTCTAGGCGCTTCAGTCTGGAACCGTGCGACCGCTACGGCCGCAGGTTCGAATCCTGCCTCGGGCATGGATGTGTGTGCTATCCTTAGGTTAGTTAGGTTTAAGTAGTTCTAAGTTCTAGGGGATTGATGATCTCAGATATTAAGTCCTATAGTGCTGAGAGCCATTTGAACCATTTGAACCATTTTCTCGTCAAGCTACCCAATCCTTTTTTACCATATTCCGTTCCCTCGTTCTAGTCAGCTGTTACCTAATGCTCCTTCTGAAACTCTCAATAACCTCTGGTTCTTTCAACTTATCCAGGTCCCATCTCCCTAATTTACTACCGTTTACCAAATTCTTCAGTTTTAATCTACAGCTACAGAGTCCATACCTGCCCCTGGAAATGTCTTACAGTTTAAAATCTGGTTCGTATATTTCTATCTAACCATTTTATAACCAATCTGAAACGTTCCAGTGTCTCCAGGTCGCTTTCACGTATAGAACTTCCTTTTATGATTCTTAAAGCAACTGTTAGCGATGATTAAATACCTTCTGTGCAAAATTTTTCCAGGCGGTTTCCTCTTTGATTCCTCCCCCCCTCTCCCCCCCCCCTCCAAGTCCATATACACCAACCATTTTCCTTTCTCTTCCTTTCTCTGCTATCGAATTCCAATCTCCTTTTACTATCTCCGTCATACTTTTCTTCAATCTCTTCGTCATTTGCGAAGCTACTTGGCACATAAACTTGTGCTTCAGTGGTAGGCGTGGGCTTCGTGTTTATCTTCGCTAGGATAATGCGTTCGTTAGGCTGTCCATTGTACCTTACCAGCATTCCTACTTTCTTATTCATTACTAAACTCACGCCTGTGTTACCCCTACTTGACTTTGTATTTATACCACTGTATTGGGTCTAACCGGAAGTCCTGTTCCTCCAGCCACCGAAATTACCAGAATAGCTATACAAAGTAAAGGCTTAGTAGAATAAAAGTATCAGGGAAGTATTGGTCAAAACGTGAAAATGATCATACAATGATATGGCCTGAAAGCGATGCCTATTGAGATATAGGCCAATCTGTTTTCTCATTCTCATCCGTCTGTTACATAGAAGCAAACATTACAAACAAAGCCGCATGTAGTTGCTACGGACACTGACACAGTCAGTCCTTCTTCACACTGAATCACGCGCTCTTTCAAATACTACTGGATCCATTAGGATTGCTTCACATGCGTTGGTCACATGCTCCTGTAACGTCTGCTCATTGTCGATGGTTTCGGCATACGGAATGCCTTTAAATGTCATCACAGACAGAAATCCAAAGGATTCTGGTCCGTTGGACGGGGAGGCTATGCTACTGGACGCCCTCCACCAATCCATCGCTAATGAAACGTTGCGGTAAGGTACCGTCGCACGATTCATAGGAAATAGCGCCTCGTCCCGTCTTTCTGCAACGATAAGCTTTTCCAGTAGCGCCCGTAATTCATCACTAAGAAATCAGTGGTACGCAGCACTGATTAGCCTGTCTGGTTAAGTGTATGGATCTATGAGTCTGTCATCGGTTATTTCTGCCCACGCATTGATACTGAATCTATCCTTATGCCTCACCACTATTATTGCTCCAGTATTTTGCATCTGTCCACACGTCTGTGTAGTGGTAATTTGCTACGCCATATCTTGTAGATACTGGCTCATCTGTAAATAAAATGCGACGGATCTTCAAAAACATATCCCAGCAGGTGCTGGTTATCGGACTTTCCATTAAAGGAACTGTTCTTCTGGTTTTGCCAAATACAGCCTCTTGTGGGAATATGACACTTTCTTTTAAACACCATGCATTTGAATCTGCCTTTAAAACCTAGGCGCGCTTCAGTCTGGATCCACGCGGCTGCTACGGTCGCAGGTTCGAATCCTGCCTCGGGCATGGATGTGTGTGATGTCTTTAGATTAGTTAGGTTTAAGTAGTTCTATGTCTAGGGGACTGATGACCTCAGATGTTAAGTCCCATAGTGCTTAGAGCCATTTGAACCATTTTTTTTAAACCTAGGCTTCACCTGTCAATGACGTGGAGATACAGCAGGAACGACACATGGTTCGGACTCTTTGTTACACTGCAGGGCCCTTCTCCCGGAAGAATCCACTGGGGTAGGTCAGGGACGTGCAAGTCACCGAAGTGGCGTCCATTTGAAAGACTTGCATCAGGGCGTTGAATCACATGGAATTAGTACTGCCGGATTCACTGACAAACAACGAATACTCTCAGCTGCATGGTGCAAAGTATTTTCTTCCTCAATTAAACAAGGCTCGCACCTGCAACATACACTCCTGGAAATTGAAATAAGAACACCGTGAATTCATTGTCCCAGGAAGGGGAAACTTTATTGACACATTCCTGGGGTCAGATACATCACATGATCACACTGACAGAACCACAGGCACATAGACACAGGCAACAGAGCATGCACAATGTCGGCACTAGTACAGTGTATATCCACCTTTCGCAGCAATGCAGGCTGCTATTCTCCCATGGAGACGATCGTAGAGATGCTGGATGTAGTCCTGTGGAACGGCTTGCCATGCCATTTCCACCTGGCGCCTCAGTTGGACCAGCGTTCGTGCTGGACGTGCAGACCGCGTGAGACGACGCTTCATCCAGTCCCAAACATGCTCAATGGGGGACAGATCCGGAGATCTTGCTGGCCAGGGTAGTTGACTTACACCTTCTAGAGCACGTTGGGTGGCACGGGATACATGCGGACGTGCATTGTCCTGTTGGAACAGCAAGTTCCCTTGCCGGTCTAGGAATGGTAGAACGATGGGTTCGATGACGGTTTGGATGTACCGTGCACTATTCAGTGTCCCCTCGACGATCACCAGTGGTGTACGGCCAGTGTAGGAGATCGCTCCCCACACCATGATGCCGGGTGTTGGCCCTGTGTGCCTCGGTCGTATGCAGTCCTGATTGTGGCGCTCACGTGCACGGCGCCAAACACGCATACGACCATCATTGGCACCAAGGCAGAAGCGACTCTCATCGCTGAAGACGACACGTCTCCATTCGTCCCTCCATTCACGCCTGTCGCGACACCACTGGAGGCGGGCTGCACGATGTTGGGGCGTGAGCGGAAGACGGCCTAACGGTGTGCGGGACCGTAGCCCAGCTTCATGGAGACGGTTGCGAATGGTCCTCGCCGATACCCCAGGAGCAACAGTGTCCCTAATTTGCTGGGAAGTGGCGGTGCGGTCCCCTACGGCACTGCGTAGGATCCTACGGTATTGGCGTGCATCCGTGCGTCGCTGCGGTCCGGTCCCAGGTCGACGGGCACGTGCACCTTCCGCCGACCACTGGCGACAACATCGATGTACTGTGGAGACCTCACGCCCCACGTGTTGAGCAATTCGGCGGTACGTCCACCCGGCCTCCCGCATGCCCACTATACGCCCTCGCTCAAAGTCCGTCAACCGCACATACGGTTCACGTCCACGCTGTCGCGGCATGCTACCAGTGTTAAAGACTGCGATGGAGCTCCGTATGCCACGGCAAACTGGCTGACACTGACGGCGGCGGTGCACAAATGCTGCGCAGCTAGCGCCATTCGACGGCCAACACCGCGGTTCCTGGTGTGTCCGCTGTGCCGTGCGTGTGTTCTTTTTTCCATTTCCAGGAGTGTATTTATACTCATATATTCATAAAGATTTCCACCAAGCTATTAAACGAAACAACGTCATCATAACAACTCGATTTGTTGTTAGATGCAGTGATATGTTTCTGCCCACTGAATGCAAATAATTGCAAAAGGGTACAAGGGCCTCAAAACGTTTCCGTAAGACTTTGGCGCAGGTGGGTGCATTTGTGAGAGAAATGTTGCAAGAACTGTGTCCATGAAAATCGCCAATGATTGTTGAATAAGTTAATAGCCTAAAGAAAAATGCAGAAAAGTAAGTACAAGCATCAGTTATCTCGTCTAAGTGCATACTGAGTACAACTAGCTGTATTTATTAATTCAGGAAAACGGAACTTTGACGTGAAACAAATAACTTCGTAGTCCTCTCGTCACGACATACAGAAATACGGGCCATGCTTACCACTCTGCAACTAGTCAGTTGTATAGGATAGTTGCAGCAATGGCTGAGAATTCAGAATTCAGTCCTGGCACAAGTGATCAGCTCTAAGCCGAAGACAGGTCACTCTATAGTAGTAAAGTGTAGGCATCTCTTCCTGAAGAGCTAGAAGGAAGTGATGGATTGTATTATGCCCTGAGACAAAGAGTCTATCTCCTCTCCTCCACTAAATCTAGCTGGTTCTGCCAGCGCTGGAACCTTGGTAGCCAACAGCAGTTTATTTTCCAAGTTCAAACCAATAAAAAGTGTTTTTGCCCAAGCTCTCTCTCAGGAAGGGGCAGAAGGCAGGAATTCTCCCGCATATTCAAGTTTTGTCCAATAGAAATGGCTGCACGTCCACACTTGGATGCCTCCAACACCGCTCCTAAATTAATTGTTATGAGCAACCATGGACCTCCTTACAAAGTTTAAACATCTGCACCTGCAGCCTCTTCTGGCCCCAACGACCCACGCCGAATGTGTCATTTTTCCCTCTTCCGTTTTCTCATGTTATCTTTTCTACAAGCGTGCTTTAGACTCCCCACACACTGAAAGTTTACCATGTGCTGGGAACTCTAGGTGTGCCACTCCCCAATGGCAACTGCCGGTAGTCCTTCCATTTGTCAAAAAACGGTGGTCAGTTCCCAGTGTGTACCCGACTGAATCCAGGCTTCCAGCAGCAACTTTTTCATTGTCTGCATTCCGTGGTCCCCTAAGAGCTCTTGTGTGTTCTCTCAGTTGGCTAGTCATGCCAAGTTGCAGAAAAAGACCACAAGGACCCATCGCTGTACAGAGTTAAACAGTACTAATTAGACTTGCAGCCATCAGTGTTGGATTTAACTGTGTGCATACCTTCACGCAGTATAATAATTCTAATGGATTGACTATCTCGACGTGGTACATCTCAGAAATGGCTACGAGAAACTTGAACAACAGATGCAGCCATGCGTGTGCGTCCTGTTGTAACAGTAGCAGCCGAATCAGCGAGTGTTGTGACAGTAGTGCGTGTTTTGACAGCTGTGGGGCCCATGCTAGGCCCGACAAGCTTTGTGGCAGTGTCAGTAGGTGGCAGCACTGCTGAAAGTATGAGAAACCTTGAGTGCAGGTCAGCTAGCCAGTGGCTCTGATCTCGCGGTGAGATAAATCCGGCCGTCAAGGTGGGCTTCCAAGAGTATCCGCCATGGCTGACTTGAATGAACAGAAAATGTCAAATATGGGAAACTCTGACAAAAAACAAACCCAGCCAGTGACGGAGAAGCCAGTAATATGGTTTTAGAGACAACATTTAAATGAGTGTATGAGTGGAAGCGCCATCTTGTTATGAGATTTATTTTTCAAGTTATTTAATGTCCAATTTTTCTGATACTACATTATCCTTAAAAATTAATAACTCACTGATCCCTTAAGTGATTCATACAATGGCTAAGGATAGGTATCTGGGAGTACTATGGAATCGTTATTGTACTTTTTTTTCGAATATTACTTATTTTCAATTTTGAGCATGAAAAAGTGTATGTTCTAGGAAATAAAAAATGAAATTGTAAAAGTAGTGGCAGCATTAGCCAATAGATGTAATTAGGGATGTATGTCCATAGTTAGTTTCAATTGTTTATTTTTATTGATGACATAACGACGCAAAATAGCGTCCATGGGCAAAAACACTATCTGTGACCAAAGTATTAAGGCTACAGAAAACCTGCGATCAGCATTAGACAGCTGATGAAATTTGCGTTTAAATTAATGAACTAGTTTCGTTGGGAACTTGTAATATTTCACGTGTGTCGATCGCAAATAGTATGAAACATTTTCAGTTTGTGGACACCTAAGAGGGTGACTGCACTTAAAAGTTTGCAGGTTCACAATTATGAAATTACTACTATAGACTTATGGTAAAGCAACTTCGACTAAATTCCGTCGATTTTTCTGATGTTTATCCGAATTTGTGACATTGACCAGTTTATTAAAACCCTCGCACAGAGAATCATTATTTCAGTAATAAAAGACTGTGAAATGTGAGAAGTGATAACTTGTTTTACTCCAATTTGTTAAAAATTAAAATGCTGTGAGAAGTGAACATTATTTCACCCACATTTGCTGCCCGCATATATTTAACTTGTCACTGAAACTATTTAGAGTTAAAGAAACAGAGGCCACAGCCAACATTTTACAAACCCAAACACGCATTAAGGAGATACTACGAATAGTGTTTGTCTTGCCTTCACTTTTTTTTATTATATGGTGATGCGCTTGGGGGCCCAAGGGTCGTTATTTTGTGAAAGTAACAGTGCTTAACCTCACTATTCGTCAATTATTTATCTGTCAGAGTTAGCAAGAAGAACACCTGACCATTTACCTTCATCGTAATTCAATCCTATACTTCGAAATCTTCATCTGAATAACGCGTTATTAATAAAATTACAGAACAGTTTTGGAAATACTGTCCTGTAACAAAATTATTTGAGTGTTTACAAATTTCCGTGATAAAACTGTGGGTATTAAGGTATGACGGTGGTGATTTCCAAACACCTTTAATTGCACATTGACTCCCATGTTCGTTTAACTGAGTGGTGACACGTCCCTCCTTAGTTGTAATATAAACATGATCACAACTGCACGGAGCTTCTTAAGCGTCTGCTGTACGCCATTTTCATTTTGCAAAATAGCTCTGACCACTATGGGACTTAACATCTATGGTCATCAGTCCCCTAGAACTTATAACTACTTAAACCTAACTAACCTAAGGACATCACACAACAGCCAGCCACCACGAGGCAAAGAAAATCTCTGACCTCGCCGGGAATCGAACCTGGGAACCCGGGCGTGGGAAGCGAGAACGCTACCGCACGACCACGAGCATTTTGCAGATGGTTTTGGTTTACACGTGGTTCTTATCCTATATTTATACAGAATTTTGCCAATGCGATGCGCTACTGCTTTTGTACACTGCAAGAAAGCTATAGGTCTCAGTGGTTTTTTACTCCTGTTCCTCTTCTGATGATACGGAGGATGTATTACCTAATGCATTTCTTCGGATGCGTAGCCACTGACCTGCAGAATACTTATATGAAACACCTAACTGGCTGAACAAGCATATTTCCAAACACCATTAATATATTTCAATTTCCAGAATGAGATTTTCACTCTGCAGCGGAGTGTGCGCTGATATGAAACTTCCTGGCAGATTAAAACTGTGTGCCCGAGCGAGACTCGAACTCGGGACCTTTGCCTTTCGCGGGCAAGTGCTCTACCATCTGAGCTACCGAAGCACGACTCACGCCCGGTACTCACAGCTTTACTTCTGCCAGTATCTCTTTATTTCAATTTTTTTGAAAAATGAAGTTTTTTTTGTACTCCCATCTTTCTTTTCTTAATGACCTTGCGTCAACCTTCTCATCTCAACGTAGCTACACAGCCTGCATCACCTATAACCTGTTTTACTTATTTTAATTCTTGCCCGCCCAAGTGTGTACCTGATAGTGATAACGTGGACATTTACAGAGACATTGTGCCCGGTAGACAGAGAGATCCGGCCGTACATCAGTGGCGGTTCCTCGCCATCAATGCCAATAGATACCGCAGAGATTCTTATCAGTGTTTCTTACTTCCTGCTAGAAACGTTTTGTCCACCAGAAATCTCATCAGTTTACTTTCATTCTGTTCCTGTTATTTCCTTTCACATTCCTCAGTGTTTCTTCGACGTTTAATCTGAGCAACATTTCATTAGTTGCTGCACCCATGCCTTACATCCTCCTAAAGACGAAATTGTCATTCTTCACCGCCCATTCCAATTTTCTCTTGGTTTTTGCAGCCTTTGTAGATTACTGTCTATGTGTTTAATAGTCTATTTATGTACTGCAGTGTTACAAACTCTTTTATGACACTCATTTTTCAAAACAGTCGCCTAATGTACGCTCGACATTTTATTCAAGTTTTTAGTATATTTTGAATTTTATGTATATATGTCATGTGGCTACAGAAAATGTGTTTTTTGCTCATTCATGTAACGGCTGATCACGGTGAGAATGTGTGACACCTTTAAAGACGAGCCGCACTGTCGATTAATTGGTCATAAGCTGTAACGCGCTAAGCCCATGTTCCCTCAGAGCAACGATTATGTACTACCCCTTTTTTCAGCTAGATTCTTATCATGATTAATATAAAACTTTGTTCTGTAAAAATTCAGGCTGTACTTTTAGGTTCCTGCCTAACCACCATCCCGCAAGCAGTTCGAATCATTTTAAAACGATCATTTTAAGTGGAATTGCTGCGAGCGAACGGATGCTTGGCATCACTTCCTTCGGCCGTTCGGGTGAAAACAAGGCCTCCCTAACTTTTAACTGCCCGATAACGGAACTGGCTTCAGTCAAGCCTAATTTCATTAGATAGGCTTGATTATTTTAATATACAAAGCTTATTACATTAATAAATCTTTATTGAAGATTGGAAATTAGATAAATATTTGCTCCGGATTTTCATATATTGAATTTTATGGAGGAGACGGAAATTAATTTTATCGGAAGAACACGTAAATTTTATTACACGCTGGAGCCTGGAGGGTTGTTTTCCGATCGCACGGCAAAAAGCTACTGAATTATTTATGCATTTTAAAACAAGTTTTATATAGAAGAGTTTGATTTAAAATTTTTGATCCGTGTACAGAAGTTATCTGCCACTCAGCGGCGTTTTAATGAAGGCTGTTGACGACGGATATATTAGAAGTGTATCACATCCCTGCTCTAAGTATACTATTATCTTTTCCATCTCACGCTGTATAAAAGCGAACCTGCAGTCTGAAAAAGGGAAATTGGTATTACTAGTTAATGAAGAATGTTGGTACACAGCAGAGAACATAGAACACTGATAGAGATTCTTTGCTGGTTGAATCGTTATGTGATGTTGAACAAACTTAGAGGAGATGAAATATGATAGTGAAAATAACGACTACGACGCCACCACAGCATCGGTTCATTCGTCCACAACCGCTGAAAATTTCTGAAAAGAAGTGCTTTTCCTATGCAGGCTGTTCGCTTATTTTGAAATGAATACTTTATTTCATTATTTAGTAGTTAACTAATTTGACATCTGTTTCATTTTTAGGTGTTGATCATGCCATGTGTTTTCCAACTTCAGTAGTTACGTTAACGAGTTTTAATATGTCGTGTATTCTGGCACACTGGGAAAACCCGCTAAAGATTTACACTTTTCCATTCTACGTATCGACTTCACATTTTTGACAGTTCTGCTCACACCTACCGCAGCCGTACAAATGTGCAAAACTCTTTTCAGAGGGGTCATCATTTATTGCTTTTTTTCCGAAATGATGAGTGCAATATAACTTGCTTAACCATCGCAGTTCTTATTACCGTGTAGTTTGAAAATATCGAAGTGGGCGAAATTGGCTAACTGTTAAATACTGAAAGAATCTACGATATTTATTTCAAATAAAAGACCAACTCACGTAGCAAAATTACAGCATTGTCTTTAAAAATGCTGTGTGTTTACTTCAGTCTCATTCGTCTCAGCATTTGGAAAATCTAATTCCAGCTTATATTGCCGTAAGCTTTCATTAAGTCCACAAATATTAGACAAAAATCTCGTTTTTATACTTTCACACATTGCGACAAGATCGCGGATGGAAACAGCGATCCAGAGAGCGTAGAAAGATTTTATATTATTTCCTCCAATCATCACAAAATTTTTTGATCCTTAGACTACCAACTTCAGTAAGCAATGACTATCTTCAGATGGGATACGGAATACAATTAGTGAACAGATTACGTCTTAGAACAATAAAATATGCCATAGCGAAAAATTATTACTCTCACGGATATGGAAACATGCGCTCAAAATATAACAAGGCATACCTGTTTCATAATTTATTCTAAAATTACAAAGCCGTAGTGGCATCGTCACAAAATATACACAAAATCAGCATAGCATCGTAGCACATATTTAAAATGTGATGTAAACCAGGCCACAACTCTGCCAGAGTCATACAGTCTCTATGGCTACAAGTCATAACGAACTGCAGTATAGCAGCCGCAACATATGTTTGTGCCGTAAGCACGTTAGATGTCGCTATTGTAAGTCTACACGTATTCGTCAATTGTAAACACTATACAGTATGCAATAAGTAAAGAGTACAATAGGTAAAACCTATAATGAACTCGCCCATTGTATAAGATATAACAGTGATAAAGTGCACTAATTAAAAACATGAATAAAGATAAATTTTAAATCGTTAAAAGTAAATGGTTAAGTGCTAATACGAGAGTCATTGCAAAAATCAGAGTAACTATTTTTTGTCGCGAAAATTCTTAAATATGCAAATGGAAGTTTAGTTCATATGCAAACATTACATAAAGGGAAATGGATGAAAGCGCACACCGCCAAACAGATATAGCACGAGAAAAAGACGAAAAAAGTTTTGTCATTGCAAAAATATTTTACTGTGAATAGCAACACTAAACAATAATACAGTATAAACTACGCGCATTCCATGGTATCAGGAGCTCCCCAAAAATCCACTGAAACGTGACACACGCCAGATGGCAGTCCTTTCCAGGAGAACGAAATGTGAAGATACACCACAGTGTGAGTTGAGCATTCGCTCATGGTGAGGCCACGAGCATTCAGCTTCTTTCAGAGCGTTGGCAATATGTGATGGGTTCGTTAGAAGACTATTTCGGGGAGCTGTAAGATGTCACAGGTCCGTGGTCTTGCCCTGTACATTGTGTACTGTAGCAATTAACAGCAAAACACTTTTGGAACCACAAAATTTGTTTCGTAATTTTTCTCGTGCTATATCTTTATGGCAGTGTACGTTCATCCATCTCCCCACATATAATGTTTATATATGCAGTAATCTTTTTTTCTTTATTGGATTTCGATTTCCCCCCCCCCCCCCCCTCCCTCTGGGGGTGTGGTCTGGCACCAACGTAACATGCTGCTCTTCAGCCTACAGCAAAACGTAATGTGGAGATATAACAATAAAAGCAAGTGAAACGTCCCCTTAGAACAATTGTACAGGACTGTGCTTAAACTGACACACAATATGTTTTTAGCGCAACGCAATCTGACTATCAAAGATCCCTGTCAGATTGCGTTGCGCTAAAAACATATTGTGTGTCAGTTTAAGCACAGTCCTGTACAATTGTTCTAAGGGGACGTTTCACAAGTGATAAAATGGTGACTGTTTAAAACTGTTACATGGCGAAATGTTGCAAAGAAAACATAAAAAAAGAAACCAAGGGTCAATGAAGCTGATTAAAAACAGACAGGCACAATTAAAAAACACGGCGACAGTCTGTTTTCTGTTAGCAACACTTTAAAAAGGAGACGCACAACACTGAACACTCACCTAAAACACTGCACTATAGAGTACGAAGGCATATGGGCAAGGGGAGGCAGGACACAGACACATGGGGGGGGGGGGGGAATAGTTGGGGAGGAGAGAAAAAGCAAAAGAAAGCGGGGGGGGGAGAGCCGATGGAGGGAGAGGGCACAGAAAAAGGGGGTGAGCAGGGCGGACGCGAGAAAGGAGTGGGGAAGACATTGGAGGGGCAAGCAAAAGGACTCACGGGGAGAGAACGGAGCCAAAGGGCAGGTGGGGAAAAACAGGATGGAAGGGGGGAGAGGGAGCCCAGGAAAAGGAAAGAGAGAGGGACAGGGAGGTGAGGATCATGGTTTATAGGAGGGATAAATGGAGGGACAGAGAGCATCATCTGGGAGGGGGAGTTGTTGGAAGCCACCTCAGGAAAGGAGATGAAGGGTGTAAAGGTGGAGGGTAGGGGGACACAATGGTGAAGGCACAGCAGCAGTTGGGGGTTGGAGAGGAGAGAAGCGACCAGGGCATGGGGGGGATCAAGTCGGCGAGAGGTGTATAGGTTGTGGATATGTTTGAGGAAAAGGGATAGAAGGGGGAAAGGAAGCAGATCATAGAGCATCCGTGTGGGGGATAGAAAGTGTATACAGAAGGTGAAGCAGAGTGCATGGCACACAAGGATCTGGAGGGACTTATAGAATTTGGTGGTGGATATCCAGGTGGGACTGGCGTAACAGAGTATGGGACAGATTAAGGATTTGTAGGTGTGGAGGATGGTAGAGGTGCTCACCTCCCATGTATGGTCAGAGAGGAGTTTAAGGAGATGGAGGCAGTTGTGGGCTTTTTATTGGATAGAGTGGAGATGAGGGATCCAGGTAAGGAGACAGTCAATGGTGAGTCCAAGGTAGGTGAGAGTGAGGGGGGGGGGAGGTGGACAGAACAAGCACAGATCGTAAGGGAAAAATCAAGAAGTCAGAAGGAGTGAGTGGTATGACCTACAATGCTTGCCTGGGCCTTGGAAGGATTGATTTTTGAGCAGCCACTGGTAACACCATGTGGCAAAAACATCAAGGTGATTGTGGAGAAGGCATTGGGACCATTGAAGAGTTGGAGTGAGAGCAAGGCAGTCTCATTGGCATACTGCAGGAGGTGGACCAGAGTGGGGGTTGGGGCATATCTGCCAGGTACAGAAGGTAGAGGAGAGGGGATAGAACAGCGTCCTGAGGCACACCGATGCAGGGGTAAAAGGTGCGGGAATTGGCATTATGGATGGTAACGTAGGAGGTGCAGTGGGAGAGGAAGGAGGCAATCAGACAGACATAGTTGATAGAAAGGGAGTAGGTCTGGAGTAAAACAGGAGACCGGGATGTCATATGCAGCTGTAGGCCATTTCTAGGTCTAGGGAGAATAAAATGGCAGAGCGACAGGAGTTAAGCTGAAGGGAGAGGAGATGAGTGAGGTTTAGGAGTTGGTCTTCAGCAGGGAAGGAAGGTCAAAAGCCACATTGGGTGTTGGGGAGGAGGTGGTGTTAGTAGAGGTGGTGATGGATGTGCTGGGTAAGGATGGATTCCAAGAGCTTGCTGAACACCGGGGTGAGACATATAGGGCCATAGGAAGAAGCATCAGATGGAGGCTTGTTGGGTTTGGAGAACATCAGGAAATGGGAGATTTTCCACAGGTCAGGGTAGAAGCCAGTGGCAAGGATTACATTGTAGAGGGCGGCAAGGACTGCAAGGAAGGAGGGAGGACAGTGTTTGAGATGGCGGTAGGTAACTCGGTCGTGGCCGGCAGTGATGTTGCATTTGGTGTGGAATGTGAGGTGGATGTCCTGTGTGGTGGTTGGAGTGTTAAGTTCTGATGGTGGTGCATGGCCCAAGTACTGGTAGCTAGGAGCAAGGGGAAGAGTGGAGGTATCCATATGGGCGATGACATCAAGGAAGAGGGAATAATCAAATTGGGGATCATCTGGAATGGAAAAGACTTCCGAAAGGTGGAGGCAAAGTGGCTGGCCTTACTGAGGTTTTCAGAAAGGGACGGTCATCAAAGAGGAGAGGGTACTGCAGGGTAGGGCTGTTCCCTACCCATTAGGTGGTGGAAAGCAGACCAATACTTGGAAGAGTTTATTGGGAGCATAGCGTTGAGTTGTGTGTCTGTCTGTCGCCAGGCATGGCGTTTCTTTTGTAGTAAGCATGTTGCGGATGTGTCATTGTAATTGCCAGGGGCAGGTGAGTGTGTCCCAATCATGAGTGTGAAGGAAGGAGCAGTAGAGGCGACAGGATTCACGAAGGAGAAGGACAGCCTGTGGGAGTAGGACTGGTAGAGATATGGGTGGCTACAGCGTCAGACAAGGTCTATTGGAGGAAGGCAGCAGTTCGGGAGATGCTATCGGGAGATTGGAGGGTAGGGTCATGGCGTTCGACCTGGATGTGCATGGAATCCTGGTAGGCATCCCAGTTGGTGTGGGAGTAATCGTCGACAAGCTTGGGAAGAATGTCAGGGTGAGAAACAGGGCAGAGATGGGGACCATCAGAGATAGTGAGGAGCACAGGAGTATGGTCGCTGCCAATTAGATCAAGGACTTCTGTGGTGATGTGCCCAAGGAGATTGGGAGAGGCTAAGAGTATGTGAGGATTGGTGTTCGGTTCAGTTTGGGTGTGTTGGGGGAGGGGAACCAGATCTCCCTGGAGGGTGGTGATAAACTAATGCCGCCACTGGACTTCAGAAGGAGCACAGCTGTGGATATTGAGGTCTGCAGCAATCACATAGGTGAAGAACGTGCAGTCAATGTGGGCTATGAAATTGTACAGGTTGGGGGTATGAGGGCAGATGTACATGGTTCCACATGTGATGGTAAGAGTGGGGAAGAAGAGGCTGAGGGTGAGATGTTCAGCAAGATTGTTGAGGAGAGGTTGGGGCCAAACAGGGAGGTGCTTGAGGTGGCTGATATCAACCCCACCAAGTGCCAGGAGGTGCAGTGGAGGGTGTAAGGGGCTGTGGAGACAGAGATACGGGGTTGGAGGAAGGTTTCATTTAGGATGAAGGCATCCATCTGGTGTCATTTGGGGGTGTGGAGAAAGAGGACTTTGTGGGTGGGCAGCGAGTAGATATTATGGTAAAGGATATTGTAATGTTGTCGCAGCATGGGAGTGGAGATTTAGACAAGGGTGGTGAGGGTAGGTGAAGGTGAATATGCAGTAATCTTCCATTTGCACATTTCAGAATTTTTTAGTTCATTAACATTTATGAGACAAAAATAATTGCCATGACTTTTGCAGTGACCCTCATATATGATTTTAAAGTAATGACATACAGAAGAACGAAATTATAAAGATAATTAAATAACTCAATTTTGATAGAATAGCTAAGGAAAGAAACAGAATAGGATGACAACAAAATACTAAAGTAAGTAATCAGTGACATCTTTTGGTGTAACTGGCAGAATGTAGCATAGGAACTTAACCACCAGAGGGCCTCACGTACCCTGCAACACGCCAATCCAAGAAAAGTATAATAAAAATGGTAACAGTCACTAACTAAAATTATCTTGTTAATCAGATGTATTACATAAACAGGAAAAAGAAAATCAAATGCGATAGTAAACGAAAAACGTAACAAATGGAGCAAATATGTGATGCACACTATACTATGTAACAACAGGGCAAGATGTGTATACGAACAGCGTTCAACTGTTAATCACTTCCTGTGGGGTGGACTCCCACAACTTCCAAATCAAAAGATTCCGCCGCCTGGATTACTCTCAGGGCACTGAGCACACCGCTGCCGCCTGCTCTCCACTGCCGTCCGTCCATCTGCCGTCTGCTGCTGTCATACAACACCCAGTGCTCACTGCTCTGCGCTCGCCACCACCACCCCTGTATTTGTTCTCTTTTCCCATTGCTGGTAGACAACTCATTACATCATGGACACCCCCACTACCATCATCATTTAAACCTCCCCTTCCCCTGCACCCACTGTTAATTCCAGGAGTGCCTCCTCTGGGCTTCCCCATCTACTAACCTCCACTCCACAGTCTCCTCTCCACCTCTGTATCCCCATCTGCATGCAGCTCCTGTGGCTGCTCTTGCTCTTGCACCTGCTCATGCTCCTGCTTCTGCTCCTCCTTCTTCTCCTCCCCCCACTACTTCGGTCCTGCCCCCTCTCCCACCACTACCACTCGCCGAGAAGACTTTCCCCCAATCACCCAGCTACGACCACTCCTGCTTGCCTGCCAGAATCACCGCGTGCCACACTGCAGTTGCCACCACAGAGTGCACAACCACCATCCAAAGTGCCTCTGCCTCACATGAGGGGCATGCCTCCCACCACTTCACAATCTAACCAGTCCCTCACCCTCCTCCCAGGCCAGCCCCACCAAAACACCTCCCAAACACCCAAGTGGGGACCTCACCTTCACCCCCTCCTCTAAAAAACCATCACCTACCCCTCTTCCTTCTGATCCCCGCCTACACCACCCTTCCTCCCACATCCCCAGCCTCCACCCTGTATACCTTCTTCCTTGCCAACCCCGATCCTAAATTCCTTGATCACTGCACCCTCATCCTCGAAAACTATAAATACATCCCCAGTGCTCCCATTGCCCAATTTATTCCCCACACAGACGCTTGTCCTCATCAAACCCCCTCTCCCTCTTACCACACTGATCTCCTCCAGAAACTCCCCCACATCACCTTTGGCCAAAATGCATTGCTCACCCCTTTCCTCACCTCCACCTCTCCTCATCAGTACCAACCCCCTTGATGTCCTCCAATCCTCACTGCTGTGATCACAAAGCTCAGCCCTGTGGTCACGGAGGAATGGTGTTGGTGGAACTGAATGCCCACCCTGCCCTAGAAACCCATTTGGCCCACCATATCTACAAAAACTCCGGCCCTACCTTCCTCATACATGTATATAAATAGCCCCCCTGTAAAGCATCCCACTTCCTCAAACAGTGTCCTAGTCTCGCTTCTCCTCCTTCCTGCAACAGCTGCAATGAACCCCTCCCCACCTACACCTCCAAATGCAAAGCCAAACCCCCTCCCACTCACCCTGAGTTCCCTGTCCCCATTCGCCCCATCAGCCAGCCCATCCACCCCAACAATTCTCTCCGCCCTCCCCCTATGGCTGAGGACATCATCCATTTCTTGAATCTTGTCCTAAAGAATATCCAACCCTTCCAACACCCCCACAACTTCCCTCCCTTACTGCCCACTCTGTTTTCTATTTGAATACCTGTGCGACCTACTCCCAAAACCAGGCCCACTTTACCTTCACACACCAAGATACCCTCACTTAAGCTCCTCTCTCCTCCTCCATCTGCTCCCTCCCCCCTCCCACCTCCTGGAGCATCAACATTATCATCTCCTATACCTAAACATTGGCCCCGTCCCTGCCAATAAATACCTCTTCATGCATACCAAGACCCAGCACCAGGTCAACCCCTTCTTCCTAAATGAAACCTTCCTCCGACCTCACCATGTTGTCTGCACCTCTACCTAACTCCTTCTCCATGCTGACAACTCTCTTCCCCTCGCATAAGGTATGGTCGCTAATGGCCACCTCAAGCATATCCCTGTTGGGCCACAACCCCTGCTCAATAACTGAACATCTTCTCCTCAGCATCTTTTTCCATCCCTAACTGTTAGCTGTGCCACTATTTATGTCTGTCCCACAGCTCCTCTCCCCTATGACTTCATTTCCCATGTTGACTCTACCTTTTCCACCTATGTGATTGCCACCGACTTCAACATCCACAGCTGTGACCCTGCCACCCTTCAATGGTGGCATCAGTTCCTTGCCACCCTCCATAGTGGCCTCATTCCTCTCCCCCAGCACAACTGTCCTGAAAGGAACTCCACCTCACATGTCGTACTCGCTTCCCCCAACCTCCTTGGTCGTATCGCTGCAGACATCCTCGACCCCATTGGTAGTGACCACCTCCCCATCTTTCTCACCATCTACTGCACCCATCAGCTGCCTCCTGATCACCACCCTGCTGCCCCTCCAAAGTCCATCTATGATTAACACCATGCCAACTGGGATACCTATCAGGAATCCATTTCCCCACAGGTCAAAAGCCGCCCCCTTACCTTTCACCATCCTGCTGATGTCACCCATGCCTCTTCTTTCCTCCAGCAGACCATTACTGACGCTGTGGAGGCCCATGTTCCTACCAAACTCATCCACCCTCACCACCATACGCTTCCTCCACAGGCCGTCCTTCTTCTCCATGAACCCCACAGGCTCTACCACTCCTTCCTCTTTACCCATGACCAGGATACACTCCTCCTTACCAATCTTCTTTCTCTACAACTTAACTTCTGCCCTTTCCCTCTCCTCTGTCTCCTGTTCACCTCCTCCAATCTCCTGATGACACTGCCTTCTTGGCCCTTTATCCTACCCTTCAAACGCACCTCGACCAGTTCACTGCTTGGTGCAACCAGTGGCTCCTTTGCACCAACCCCTCCAAGACCCAGGCAATCATTGTATGTTGTACGACCCACTCCTTCGGCTCCACGATTTTTACCTCACCATTTATGGTTGTCCTATCCACCTCACTCCTTCCCTGAAATATCTTGGCCTCACCTTCGACTGTCACCTCACCTTGACTCCCCATCTCCTTATGATCCAACACAAAGCCCACAATAGACTCCACCTCCTAAAACTCCTGTCTGACAGGACATGGGGACTGCATCCTTCCACCGTCTTTCACACCTACAAATCCTTGATATGCCTTATTCTTTGTTATGCCAGTGTTGCTTGGATTTCCGCCGCTCCCAGATTCTATAAAGCACTCCAAATCCTAGAAACGTCATGCACTCTGTCTCGCCTTCCATAACTGCCTTCTGTCCCCCATGCAAATCCTCTATGACCTTATCCCCTTCTTCTTTTCCTCAAACAACCCCTCACCAAGTACATCGTCCAGTGACTCGTTCCCCCCACCCCCTGGTGTCTTGTATCCTCTCTACTGCCAGCCTGTTACTGCGCCTTTACCGTTGTGTACCGCCCTCTCTCCATCTGCATACCCTCCACCTCATTTCCCAACGCAACTCCCAGTACTTACCCCTCCCGGATGATGAGCTTCTTCCCGATCTCTACCCTGTAACGTCCCCTTAGAAAAATTTCTGAATTACTGTGCTGATAAACCTCTTACATTATTTGCTTTTCAAACAGCTGAGCAAAACTGAACGTACTCAAATATTCACTAAAGTGAAACTTCCTGACAGATTAAAACTGTGTGCCTGACCGAGATTCGAACTCGGAACCTTTGCCTTTCGCGGGCAAGTGCTCTACCATCTGAGCTACCGAAGCACGACTCACGCCCGGTACTCACAGCTTTACTTCTGCCAGTATATGACAGTATATCTGACGAGATACTGGCAGAAGTAAAGCTGTGAGTACTGGGCGTGAGTCGTGCTTCGGTAGCTCAGATGGTAGAGCACTTGCCTGCGAAAGGCAAAGGTCCCGAGTTCGAGTCTCGGTCAGGCACACAGTTTTAATCTGCCAGGAAGTTTCATGTCACCGCACACTCCGCTGCAGAGTGAAAATCTCATTATGGATTCACTAAAGTGACACACAATATTTTTAGCGCAACGCAATCTGACTTTCAGAAATCCCTACAAATGAATGGCCCTGACTAACATTAACCTATACCTTTCACAAATCACTTACCTCACCAAAAATATTCGTTACTCGAACTACTGCAATACAGCGAGCGCCACTACTGCCAGTTAAATAAAAGATTCAAACTACTGAAGGCACTAACTACTGATAGGGATAGTTAGCAAATGAAAGATTTTGATAGAGAACAAACAATGTATTTACCTTAATAGTGTTGAAAAATCATAATATACATAGCAGTTCATGACATCCAGTCTAACAAATTTCAAAACTCCGCCATTTCTCTCCCCACATCCACCACTGCTGGCGGCTCACCTCCAACTGCGCAACACTACGCGCTGTTAACATCCAGCTGCCCAACACTACAATGGCAGACAACAATGCAAACTAGCCACAGACTGCACACAGCACAGCCAGTGATTTTCATACAGAGCGCTACTTAACGTTGCCAATAAGAAAACATAAACAGCCTACTTACAACCCCTCCCACCATCTCTAACCCTACCTTCCCCTCCCACCCCTCAGGGCTCCCTCTCCCCTCCTCCTCTCTTCCCCTGAACGGTTTTCCTCCCTCCGACACACCCCTCCCTTTCCTATGCCCCCTTATGTGTCTCTGCGTGCCCTCCTGACTTTCATTCCCTCTTCATTTCCCACCCCGCCCGTCTCCTGCCTCTTGGTGCGATCCTGACACCCATTTTTTCTTTTGCTCCCACCCCGTCCAGCTCCCCTCTTCTACTGCACCTCCCTCCCCCCTCTTCATCCCTCCCCTCAGGCGCTCTCTCCCTCGGCAGGTCCCTGCTGGTAGGTTTTATTCTTCATGTGTGCTCCATCGTTTACAGTGTTTTTTTTTTAGTTTTTTAACTTGTGCGTGTGATTCCAGTGCCTTGTAAGTGCTCCACGGCTCGCCAACTTTGTTCTTTTAACTTTATGTCGACACTTTTTTTAAATGTGCTACAATGATCGTCCCCATGTCAGTGTATATTTTAAACCCTACTGTCTCCATTTATTATTATGTCTCCCTTTTTCCGCCTTTCTTATGCATAGTTTCCTCTTTTTATTTCAATGTAATACCACTCGGCTGAAGAGAGGTGGATTGAGCCACTGCCCCTATGGGGCAGGGGTATGAAATCACAATAAAGGAAAATAAACGGTTAATGTGTTAAGCAACTCATCCATAAAACCGACAACAACTCGCTAGGGCATGATTTCGTTATCAATGAAGATATAACCCTTTTTCCCAGGAAACCACTGGTCCAAATATTAAGAATTTTCAACAGCTTTCTTCAGAAGAGATACTTCCCAGAGGCACAGAAGACGGCGAAGCTGGTGCCACTGCCAAAACCAGGGAAGGATCTCTCTCTCCCAAACAAATACCGCCTGGTCAGTCGCCTACAAACGCTGAGGAAGCTCCTAGAACGGGTATTACTCAAAAGACTGCAAGACACTATTGTAAGGGACAATGAGATTAGATCGGAACAGTTCTAATTCCAAAGTTAACTATCCGACGAAATTTTACTCCTCCCAATTATCGAAACCATGCAAGACGACTTTATGCACGTCTCAAAAGATGGCGGTGAAAAAAGGTACGCGAAATTCGAGTTCCGTGAAAATCATGAAACAAAATGAGTTTATATGCAACCAGTGCAGAAAAACTAGTTTAATCCAACCAGGGAAATGTTATTGCTGTAAGTTAAAAGTAAAAAACGTACATGAAATCATCACAAGATCGAAAGCAAGAGAAAAGACGTAAGCAAGTTCAGTGCACAACAAGTGTAAACATTGTGACGACTTTCGTATTGTGATATCCGCAAGAAATAGTGAAATAGAAGAACTAAAAAGGACTGTAATCCAACTAGAAAAACAGTTGGAAAATCGGGACTGTAACAATCAAGAAGAACAATATCAACACAAGCTCCAAACAACATCGGACGCCAGTGAATTAAACGAAAAAAGTACAGCAGACACAAGCACAAAACTTGGACATATCAAAGTAACTGCTTCAAACAAAACTCCAAACGAGTCTGAAAACAGTGCAGCTGAAAAACAAGTGAGTCCAGAAACTATTAAAAAACCGCGGGAGTCACGTTCCGTGAAATCTACTAGTGTTTCAAAACATGACCAACGCAAAAAAGACAAAAAAGTACTAATTTTTGCCTATAGTCACGGTAGCCAACTGGCGGAAAAAGTGACAGGCACACAGTCAAACCTAAGCGTACAAGCCTTTATAAAGCCAGGGGCAGGAATGGAAGAAGTTACGGAGTCTCTTGCAAAATCGTGTGAAAACCTTGACTTTAATGACGGTGTCGTAATTTGTGCAGGCGCAAACGAAGTTGGCAGAAATAAAGGTAAAATACTCATCACAGTTCTCGACAGTGTGCTGCCCAAATTAAACAAAACAAGCGTAACTGTGGTAAATCAACCCCATAGGTATGACTTACCGCCCTGGTCATGTGTAAACAAACTGATAGAAAGAGTGAACATTGAGATAAATGAACTGTGCAAAAAATATCCTTATATGAATCTAATAGATGTCAGTACATTAAACAGAGACATACATACCAATCACGGCCTACATTTGAATTACTATGGTAAACAGTTCTTGGCTGAAGAAATCTGCCATCTTGTAAACAAGAGTGACAAGAAGCACAGAAAGATTGCAGGTCAGAGTACCTTGGAGAAATGGATTACTAGGGAAGACTCATCTCGCCCAACTAGAAGAAACATCAGGCAGCCTCCTCATCTGAATGACTTTTTACTGCCAAAAGCAGTAGCTACAAATTGCACAAACAAGAAACATTTAAACTGAAGGTAGGTGGTACTGTAGATTTTCCCACAAATTCTGTAATAAAGATCTTTCACCAAAATATTCAGTCCCTAAGCAATAAAGTAGAAGAACTAAATATTTTGTTAATGCATGAACTAGAGGATATTTCCATAATGTGTCTTTCAGAACACTGGCTTGACGAGAACTTAATTAAATCTGTCTGCCTACACAATTTCACTCTGGCTGAGTACTATTGTAGACCTAGTGGTCACTATGGAGGTGTAGTCACGTATGTAAAAGATAATATAGAGGTTACTAAAATAGATAATGTTACCTCCCTAAGTTGTGAAAAAGACTTTGAGATGACAGTGATAAAAATTACAAAATTAGGTTTGATAATAGCTACAGTGTACCGCTCTCCAATGGGAAAGTTTGAGGTATTTTTAGAAAAAAATGGAAATTTTCTTAAATAAGCTGCACAAAACAAGGTGTGATGTAGTATGTGGTGACTTTAACATAGATTTTCTTAGTAAATGTAAATAGAAAACCGCCCTTGGCAATCTCATTAAAACACATAACCTTACAGCCACAGTTAAAGTTGCAGCGAGAATAACACCAACCAGTCAGACAGGTTTAGATCAAATCCTGATTGATAAAGAGAAATTGGAGTGGTCAGTAAAAGTGTTTAACACAGGATACAGTGACCACAAAACTCAAATACTTACCACCACAAAGGAAGGAAGACTGGTTAAGAATAACTTACTAAAGGTCAAGAGAAGGATCTACAGGCAGAAAAGCATTGACCACTTTAACTCACTATTGCATACTGAAGACTGGTCTGATGTCTATGAAAAGCAAAATCTGAATGCGAAATTCAATATTTTTCTAGAAAAAATGGTAAAGCATTTTGATCAGCCTTCCCTCAAAAAATGGTAAATATAAGAGAGAAGACAAGAAGATTACTAAGGGAATCAGAACTTCTTGCCAGAAAAAAAGGGAGCTCCACAGAATCTGCAAAGAAAATAATGTCACTGAGGAAATGCATACTCACTACAAAACATACACTAAAATCTTACAAAAGGTCATAAAACAGGCAAAAAGAATATACAATGATTACTACATAAATAATTCTACAAATAAAGTGAAAGCTATATGGGACATCATTAAGAAAGAAACTGGCAAAAATAAGAGAACTGAGGAGAACATTGTCTTGATACACAACAATAAAAAGATTTTACAGCCTACAGAAACAGCAAACATATTCAACAAATACTTCACTGGGATAGCTGAAAATTTAATAAAAACTAATTTTAGTTCAACTCAGCATCAAGTGCTAAACAAGTGCAACAGTAATAAATTTTCAATGTTTGTGGACCAAGTAAGCAGGGAGGAGACATTGAAGGCTGTCAGAGAACTAAAGACAACATACTCAGCAGGAATTGATGGTATACCGAACAGAATCCTAAAACTCTGTATCCAAAATATAATTGACCCCCTTACTCACTAATGTAACTGTTCCCTAGAGTCAGGCATCTTTCCAGATCAACTAAAAACATCAAAAGTCATCCCTCTTTTCAAACCTGGTTACAAAGATGAAGTAATAAACTATTGTCCCATTACATTAACATCCTGTTTCTCGAAAGTAATAGAAAAAATTATGTGTAGAAAGTTGTTAAAGTTTATAAGCAATAATAGTGTGCTATCTAATACTCAACACGGCTTTAGAAGCAAGAAATCAACGGAGACACCAATCTATGAATGCATATCTACTGTATTAAAAACAATAGATGAAAAACAACAAACAACAGGTATATTTTTGGACCTAACCAAAGCCTTTGATATGGTAAACCACAAAAGCCTATTGAAGAAGCTAGAGCAGGAATTAGGGGGTTGGCAAATGATTGGATTCGTTCGTTTCTCAGCGACCGTAAACAAAAAGTATCCATCAGACATATAGATGATAAAGCACGAATAATCACAGAATATGTATCATCAAAAAGCCCAATCACTTACGGAGTACCGCAAGGGTCGGTAATGGGACCCCTACTTTTCTTGTTATATATCAATGATTTGGATATACATATTGATTCCCACAAAGTAATACTGTTTGCTGACGACACAAAAATACTGGTAAAAGCAGCAAAAAATGAAGATATACAAGAAGAAGTAAACACAGTTACAAAACATCTAAGTAATTGGACAGCAGAAAATCAGTTGATAATAAACTACAACAAAACAGTAGCCTTAAATTCCCATAACCACCAAAACACCACATTGATATAGCCAGAAATAAAAATCAATCAACACCCTATTGCAAATGATGAGGCTACAAAATTTCTCGGCATCTGGATACAAAGAGACTTAAAATGGGACAAACACATAGAACAAACTAATGCTAAGCTGAGCACGGGCTGTTATCTTCTTAGGGTTCTCAAACGATGCATAAATGAACAGGCACTATTGTGTGCCTATTATGCGTACTTCAATGCCCATCTCAAGTATGGATTCATATTCTGGGGAAATTCTCCAGCAGTTCAAGGGACTTTCAGAATACAAAAAAGAGCCATTAGGATTATGACAGTCCTGCAAACCAATATTTAAAGCACTGAATATACTACCTCTACCGTGTATGTTTATTGTTGACACACTAATGTACGTAAAAAAGTATATGACCGGAAATGATGATAATACCTTTAAAAACAAAGATATACCTGATTATAATACTCGAATAAAATATAACTTGCATGTACCCCCAGCCAGTACCAGTCTGTATCAGAAAGGTACATGCTATCTGGGTATTAAACTCTATAATAGAATATCAAATAGTATAAAATGCTTACAAAATATTAGTACTTTTGAAAGATCTGTCAGAGAACATCTGCAGTACCACTGTTTCTACTCAGTAAAGGAATACATGGACCAGAATAACTGTTAAGAACTAAAGCCACTGTAATTTGGTTCATTGTATCATTGTAAGAACTACAACTATTGAAATTGGTAGCATGTTAAAAATGATTATTTAAATATGTATCATTTTGAACTTAGTAATAAGTCCAATATCATCCTGTACACTGTACTACATATGATCAAAGGACTCAATAAATAAACGATACTAGACAATTTGACTGTTCATGAACCACGAGGAAGCTTACAGTAAAGTATGGCGCCAAACTGTAATTGTCAAGCTGAAGAAAAACACCACCATAAACGACTGCTGCATAAAACTACTCGATAACTTCCTTCATGACATGAAATTGTATGTGCGCATCGACGACAAGAACCCTGCCAAGAAACCAGTCCATGCCAGTATCCCACAGGAATCTGTAATCTCGCCAGCACTTTTCAACGTTTATATCAACGACATACCTGCAGTTCCACATTTGTTGAATAGCTTCCACGCTGAGGATACACCGTTTTTAGCAAGAGACAGAAAATGAGATCAAGGAATTACGAGAAGACGCGACTACACAAGAGTAACATCAGCCTGGATAAGCTGTGGCCAATATTTTACAAGACGCCGACCAATCGTCCGTAGGAGGCTACACATAGGAAACCAACCTACCCCTTGGCCGCCTGGGCGCTTACTTGGACACAAAATTATTCTTCACGCATCATGCCGCAGAAAAGAAGCAAACCGGACTAAGAATACTAAGACCTCTCATCCCTTTCTTCTGAATGTAGCCACGAAGATGAGATCACACCGAGCCGTGGTGGAGGCCACGCAGCTCTGTAGAGCGACTTCCTTGGGCCACAGCATGCGACATCAACTTCAAGAAGCTTCAAGTCATATGAAACAAATGTCTCCGATTGACCTTCAGAGCACCCTGTAGGATAAGGACAAAGGAACTCCACGATGCACGCCACAAAAGATATCTGCGCCAAAAAGTGCGGGAGAAGGCCCAAAAGCTGTTTGACAAGATCGACTCACTACGTCATACCACTCATCAGTTAGTGACAGGAGGCACAATCGTTCCCCAACGATGGCACAAATACAAAGTTCTACGATCCATCCTGGCAGACGACGGAGTTGCACCTGCAGGACACTAAATTTAAATTTCAAGGACAAAGCGCATTAAAACAATAGATAAATGAAAATAAAAGCACGCCCACCATATACTTACAGGTAAAAGGGCCCTTTGTGTGTCCAGCACATGTAAATAAAGAGCAATAAATGAAGTCTGACTTCTCTCCACTACCTAACACACAGGCAGCAAAACCGCCAAAGGTGATAAGGCTCCACCACAACCACACATAAGTAAAAAAAAAGAATCATGAATGTCAAATAAAGTAAAGTAGGCAATGTTGGGGTTGTTTTGGGGGAAGGAGACCAGACAGCGAGGTCATCGGTCTCATCACATTAGGGAAGGACGGGGAAGGAAGTCGGCCGTGCCCTTTGAAAGGAACCATCCCGGCATTTACCTGGAGCGATTTAGGGATATCACGGAAAACCTAAATCAGGATGGCCGGTCGCGGGATTGAACCGTCGTCCTCCCGAATACGAGTTCAGAGTCTAACCACTGCGCCACCTCGCTCGGTAGTAGGCAATGGATACAATATCATGTTGCCTGTTGAGCACCTTAGCTGGCCTTTGCGTTTTGGCTTTATAAATTTCAAATTCTCCCAACAAATCGAGAGCACGACCCGTTTGCGCTCAGTGAAGAACAAACATACTTTTTTCAATACTCTGTGGCCGGCCGCGGTGGTCTAGCGGTTCTAGGCGCTCAGTCCGGAACAGCGAGACTGCTACGGTCGCAGGTTCGAATCCTGCCTCGGGCATGGATGTGTGTGATCTCCTTAGGTTAGTTAGGTTTAAGTAGTTCTAAGTTCTAGGGGACTGATGACCACAGACGTTAAGTCCCATAGTGCTCAGAGCCATTTGAACCATTTCAATACTCACTAAAATATAGCCAATTTCCTCTAAGTGTAACCCACAGGCAATTTTGTTACTTGGCCGTAAATGCTCCTTAAACCGTACATTAAAAGTGCAGCCGGTCTGCCCAATATAATACTTACCATAATTATTATACTCTATCCTTAATTTCCCATGATTCGCTGCAGATCTAAGACGATCATTGCTGACTGAAACTGGTAATCTAACGACAAAAGAAATTTGTGATCATTGGTGCAAATAAAAGAAATTAATTTTTTGTACTTCATCCGTCTTTGTAATACTAACTGCGAAGTCAGAACCGCATTTTTAGTTACTTTTCCTTTTTCAGAACCAAACTGATCTCCGTCCAGAGCTACGTCGAGCTTCCTTCACATCTGTACATTATTATGTCCATCACTTTACAGTCACGACATCTCACACAAATCATCCAACAGTTTCCGCATTTATATGCCTGTGCCTTCTTCGATATTGCGATGCCAACGCTTTTCTGCGAATCTAAAGATAAGTCTCTAGTTTCATAGATTTAGACAATATTCCAAGTAATGTGCTCCCTTTTAGACAACATCCCAAATAGTGTGATAACTCCTGTGCCTCAGAAAGTTTTAGGGAGCCCCGTAGGTATGTCATAGACTTCTGTGGAATTGCTTAAGCTGAGATCATTCAAAGTTCTGTCATACTTTGACTACATTGCTAGATAGACTGTTTCTTCAACACGAATTTCCCCTGCCCAGCTTTCTCTTCTATCACACTTTGAGAAAGTTCTTCTACATGATAAGGGCCTTGGATAAACATTTTTGATCTGCCTTCCCTATTCTTTCACTTAACAGTAGTCCTCTTCCTTTCCTTGGGAGCTTAAACGTCCCTTTTTATTGTTTTGAAGGTATATATAATCTTCCACACGTCTCTTCGTTTTTCCTGCAATCATATCATTCTCAGTTTCTTTACAAGTCACACTCTTGTACTTCTGATTTAGTCTCTTTAGACTTCCTCTACAAAATTATGCGTTCACCACACCTGTGGTGTGCTGTCGTGTCTTCAAATGGTTCAAATGGCTCTGAGCACTATGGGACTCAACTGCTGAGGTCATTAGTCCCCTAGAACTTAGAACTAGTTAAACCTAATTAACCTAAGGACATCACAAACATCCATGCCCGAGGCAGGATTCGAACCTGCGACCGTAGCGGTCTTGCGGTTCCAGACTGCAGCGCCGTTAACCGCATGGCCACTTCGGCGGGCTGTCGTGTCTTAATTATTTCCTCCTTCATTACATTCGACTTCTCTTCTACTGAATTACTAGTGGCTATTTTATTTATGCCGTTGTTACAGCTTCATAGAATTCCCACTTCCCCTCCCTCTTTACTCAATTTCAGTAATCGAATTCATTTTGTACTCCTTTCTCTTTTTCTTCCTGCACTTCCAGCCTCCTATCTACCGTTATTGGATTAGGATCTAGACGTACTTTCTCGCCTGAGTTTTCTTTCGATCCAGCATTTAATTTCTTCATCTTGATCTAATGATGATGTAGTCGTACAGACCTCTCTCCTGTTTGCATTAATGCATGCAGAACTCTGATTTGGGCGCGACGAATTGACTATTGTGGTGAACGGCATATACTGACTGCGAGAATCGGACTCCGTGCTACGAACGCATCTCTATGTCTTACCGAACCAATGATTTTGTTTTAGACACTCTTTGAGAAGGAAATGGAGAGATCGAACGTGTGAGAGGAGAAGTGATTGTATTGTTGTTAGACGCCATTATGGTGTATAATAAATGTTCAAACAGTTTTTTGCACGAAATAAAATCCAATAACTAACATCAAGTATTCAAGGTGTGTATGTTTCTACACCGAAATTAGTTAATTATCACGGTACAGGTATTACGAGACGAAGATCGCTCGAAGATGAAGTTTGGAACGATAGTGCGAACCTGCATTTTCCTCGGTCTGAATTCGTCGAGTGATTATCTCCGAATTAATAAACTTCAACTTGCTAAATTGTTGGACCTATCCTCCAGACTCATCAAACAACATAGCACACAGCTGTGCCGAACGATCTGCATAGCGAGTACAGGTTTTAGAGATTTCAGATGGAGCAAATAACGACGAGGAAATTCCACGAGATCGCCGCTGCGGAATACATCTCTTGCTCTCGTGCGGTATTTAAAAGGAAATATTTAAATTTTTCAGTTTTTTATTAGAGTTAAGATAAATGGAAACAAAGGACTAAGGTAAACCAAATAAAACCGATAACTAAAACTATAATTAAAATAAAAGCAGCATAAAGAATACTATTAGTAATAATAAATAAATTAAAGCAAAAGCACTCCGTCTACAGGCCACAAGTGGCCCATCGGGAGCATCCGACCGCGGTGTTATCCTCAACTGAGAATGCGGATAGGAGGGGCGTGTGGTCGGCACACTGCTCTCCCAGTCGTTACGATGGTTTTCTTTGACCGGAGCCGCTGCTATTCGGTCGAGTAGCTCCTCAATTGGCATCACGAGGCTGAGTGCACCACGAAAAACGGCAACAGCGCATGGCGGCCTGGATGGTCACCCATCCAAGTGCCGGCCACACCCGACAGCGCTTAACTTCGGTGATCTCACTGGAACCGGTGTATCCACTGTGGCAAGGCCGCTGCCTGATAAATAAATAAAGATTATTTTAATTAACTAACTAGCAATAATAATATATTATAAGTGCCCCACTCTTTTGCCTACAAAACCCTATTTTTCAACATACCTTCCGTTCAATGCGACAGCCTTGCGTCTTCTTACTGGGAGAGCCTGCATGCCCACATGGTACCACCCTGCTGGTCGACGTCAGAGCCAACGTCATGCTGCGTAAATAATCTCCCTATCATCCGCATACTATTTCCTGCGAAGTTCATTCTTCACTGGACCAAACAAATGGAAGTCTGAAGGTGCGAGATCTGGGGTGTAGGGTGGATGAGGAAGAACATTCCAATGAAGTTTTGTGAGCTCCTCTTACGCCTACTGACGTCTGTGAGGCCTTGCGTTGTCATAGAGAAGGAGAAGTTCGTTTGCGTTTTGTGGCAACGATCACGCTGAAGTCGTTTCTTCAATTCCCTGAGCATAGCTCTATACACTTCAGAGGTGAACGTTGCACCATGAGGGAGGACATTAAACCCAAAAACCCCTTCACAGTCCCAGAAGACTTCGGTCAAGACTTTATAAGCTAAAGTCGTCAGCACACGGACTGTGCATCCGAACGTTGAGCGTTGAGCGCGCCCAGTTTCTGACGTCATAGCGTGGAATAGCACGTTCGGGAGTCTTTCCGAACGTGCATATCAATATCTGGCATGTCAGATATTCTGACCGTGCGTCTGAGCGTTGACCAATGAGATGGCACAACGCCACATACGTCACACGCACGCCGTCTCCCTTCAGTACAGAGTTGTGAGGCGCCATATTGGCATTCATTTCAAGCCTATATGTATATATGCCGTTTCTGAACACCAGCAAATTGAGAATCACTGGAAAACCCGTTGTTAACTATGTGATTCGTTCCAATAGAATAATGAGAAACATCATATTCGTGGCAAAAGAATTATTGTCACTTGCGTATTATGAGAGTAGGCTATTGGAAGGCAGCGACACACTTAAGATCCACCCAAATCCCATTGTTCTTGGTCAATTTGTTATAATTAAATTTCAATTAGTAACATATCTACGATTAAGGTTTTCAGTAAGGGCTAACATAATATGATTAACTCCAGGGGTGTGTTGTTGGTTTAGCGTAATGAGTAGCGTCGCTGCTATGTACTGAGTTGTTCGCGTCTTCACGCTTTAACATTTTTTCCTAACATTCTCGTTTTTATTAGGTTCTGATACTTTATTATTAGTTTACTGTAAGTATATATTATTATATTTGATGTTATGTAAACCTTTTTTTGAGAGGTGACTTTGTTCGATTGGCTTAATCTACAGGACAGCTTACGCTACTTGTATAAAGATATTTTGCTCCTCTTTCTTTTACGCTTTGTAATTGACATGTTGCAAAGTTTCTGCTACTGGGTAGGAACAGTGATCAAGTAAGACTGACCTTGGGGTTTTACTAAAATGTGGGAATGATGAAATAATGTTTATCTTATGCGGAGAAGTATTCCAAATTTGTATCGCACTGTTTGTAATGGAACTTTTATAAGCCTGTGTCCTTACTGATTGGACATGGTACTTTCCTTTTCGTGGACGATGGAGGAAATGTGCGTTTTAATAGAGCTAACGTGGGAATTTTACGCGCGCCCATTGAGTAAACAGTGTGATTTGCGAACTAGAAACATACCTCAACTGCCGCTGGAGTGCGTTGCGATGGCATATACCACGTTGGGGCCCACGTACCGAATGCGCAAGTCGCATCGTTCCTGAGCGTTCAGCAGCACGTTGAACTCGGCACGCTCAACGCTAACGTTCAACAGCACGGTCCGTGTACCGACAGGTTAAGAATGTGGCTCTGAACGTTTTCTTCGGAGGAGACATGGATTACTGTTTTGATTCCGGTTCTAAGTGAAGAACCCTTGTTTCATAGCCTGTGACAACGTAGGAAAAAAGCTGTCACGATCATCTTCTTAACGCGCAAACAATTCCCCACAGTTGGTTTTCCGTTGTTCTTTATAGTCTTGTGTTTGGCGACAAGGAACCCAGCGGTCACACATCTTTGAGTACACCAATTGGTGGACCAGTGTGTCAGCACTACGAACAGAGACTTCCGGTTGACCAGCGAGGTGTCTGATTGTGGCCTGACGAACACTACAAATGAGAGTGTCCGCAAGTTCCGAAACTGCAGGAGTCACAGCTGCGAGCAGCCGGCTGGCATGCGGGATATCGGGTAGGTTTGCGCGATGTTGTTGCGTCAATGACGGACGCCGCGGCCAACGATTCGCTGTGCTTTTGTTCACGGCTACGTCTCCGTAGACATTCTACGAGCGCCTATGAATGTCTGCGATGCTCTGGTTTCCCATCAAAAATTCGACGACAGCTCTTTGCTTGGAATGCACCTACATTACATACGCCATTCTGAAGGCTACTTATAGCGCCGCCATTAGCAGGAACTTCGTGAAACTACAGGGCTGAAGCAGGTATATTTCGCGTTGTCCCACAACAAAGTCCATATTTTTTCAACCTAAATTAGGCGAGAAAAAATTTAACATCCCTCGTATATAAGGAGATATTGCACAGTGGGTGTCTCACTTACATATCCCATTTGAATGTTGGTTGCTTCTGACAATATCGTGTCATATCTCGAGAAGGAACGAGGAATGTTTGCGACTACGTGTCGGAATCCGATAACGGCAGATCTTGGCTTACCGAGAATACCGTCTTTCGTTTTCCATTATTGATGCTCACAGTGGTTGGGCCCACAAGAGTACCATGCGAATGTGGAATTAATGGGTTCTGTACCATGTAGGACCTCAATAGCGTCACGTGAGTAGCGCCCGAGAGGACAGATATACTGTTCGATCGACCGTTTAGGGTCAGACAGCCACGTCTCGTATATTGAGTGAGGATAGGGGCTTGTTTGCCGAAAGACAAGCATCCAAACGGACAGAACGATGACGCCTGAAGTATATGGACTGTCAGCACAGCGACCATTCTTGTAGCTCCCCTTGACTTGGTAACAGAGAGAGATAAGTCGCCAATGTTGTGTCTAAAGACAACGCTGGACACAGAGTGGCACCATGTCAACCTTTCACAAGAGTTTGTATCTGCTGACAGTATGAATGAGATATATGTACAGTATTTAACAATCATTTTCAGAGCATTGCTGGTGAATTAAATAAAAATTTAGTGTCTGCAGGGAATCATATAACTCTCTTGGGAAATGCCTTTCCGAGATTGATATCTGAAATACTTCTCTCTGATACACACAACAGGGACATTGAGTCAATAATTAAATCGCTGAAGACTAAGGACTCTCATGGTTATGATGGAGTGCCTAGCAGAATATTAAAGTACTGTGCTGCACATGTTAGCCTGCAATTAGCCATATTTGTAATTTTTCCCCTAGGAATGGTCAGTTTAATGAGCGATTAAAGTATTCAGTAATAAAGCCGCTTTATAAAAAAGAGAGAAAGGGATAATGTAGATAATTTTAGACCTATTTCTATGCCATCATAGTTTGCTGAAGTTACTGAAAAAGCATTGTATGTAAGGATAGTTGACCATTTAATATCGCACGACTTGCTCTCAAATGTACAGCTGGGCTTTAGAAGTGGTTTGAGAACTGAAAATGCTATATCCTCTTTTCTCTGTGAGATACTGGATGGGTTAAACAAAAGGTTTCGAAAGCTAGGCATTTTTTTTATTTAACTAAGACATTTGATAGTGTTGATCACAAAATATTGCTCCAGAAGTTGGACAGTTATGGAATATGGGGAGTAACTCACAACTAGTTTACCACTTATCTTAGCTTACCTTAGCAACAGACAGCAAAAGGTCATTATTCGCAATGTTGAGAATGTGGGGTCTGAGTAGAGTACAGTCAAGTGGGGGAGGGGGGAGGGGTCCCCCAGGGATCAGTGTTGGGGCCACTCCTGTTCCTTATTTAAAAATGATATGCTTTCTAGTATTACAGGTAACTCTAAAATATTTCAGTTTGCTGATGACACTAGCTTGGTAGTAAAGTATGTTGTTTGCAACATTGGGTCGGTTTCAGATAGTGCAGTTCTTGACCTAAGTTCATGGCTTGTAGAAAATAAAATAATGCTAAATCACAGTAAGACTCAGTTTTTACAGTTTCTAACACACAATTCAACAAAACCTGACATTTTAATTTCACAGAATGGGCATTTGATTAGTGAAATTTAACAGTTCAAATTTCTAGGTGTTCATATAGGTAGTAAGCTGTCATGAAAATCCCACGTTCAGGATCTTGTTCAGAGACTTAATGCCTCCATTTTTACTATTCGAACGGTATCTGAAGTGAGTGATCATTCGACACGAAAATTAGTCTACTTTGCTTATTTTCAGTCGCTTATGTCGTATGTCATTATATTTTGGAGTAACTCTTCCCATTCTAAACGGATATTTTTGGCTCAGAAACGGGCGGTTCGGACAATAAGTGGTGTGAGTTCACGAACCTCTTGTCGACCCCTGTTCACAAGTCTGGGTATTTTGACATTGGCCTCTCAATATACGTATTCCTTACTGCCATTTCTCATTGACAGTATTAGCTTATTCCCAAGAATAAGCAGCTTTCACTCAGTTAATACTCAGCAGAAATCGAACCTGCATTTGGATCGGACTTCCTTAACTCTTGTACAGAAAGGTGTGCAGTATACTGTTGCATCCATTTTCAATAAGCTACCGCTCGAATTCAAAAATCTTAGCAGTAATCCACACGCTTTCAAATCGAAACTGAAGAGTGAAATACGTATGTATTCAGTGTATTCATTGACAGCGATGGCGAGGTATGACAGAATCTCCGACCAGAGAGTTATTTATCGTGACTAGTCAGCGCTTGACCGCGCGCGATTTCAGTAGCGTGTAGCGAGCCGGCAGGAACAGTAGTTGTGTGTGAGGAGTCGGCGGGCGTCGACATGGGTCTCTGGTCACGGTTCTGGACGAGGTATATTGTTATCGAAGGTTATGAAGCAGCATTGCGCTCAGCTAATAACATATGTTAATTGTAATTAATTTGTTCAAGGGTTGCCCCAATAATAATTTTCTTATAAAGTAACTGTTTTAAACAAAAGATTCATTTCAAGTCAAGTAATACTTCCTATGCATTCCCCCCAAGAATTAAAAATTAAACATGGGCCAGCATTGCACGAAGCTGTGCCGAAAAACAAGAGCAGATATTGATGGAGTTTACTGATGTAAGAATTTTGGTTTTTTTGGTTCAGGTTTAATCATTGCACAGGGCCGAAGGTCAGCGCAGCTGCCCTTATTAAATTTATCAGGTTCATTTTAGCGTTAATTTTGTGGGGACTTAATATTTTTGCGCATTTTTATCATTGACTTTTATTACAACGGGGAGGTTACACTTGGCGACATCCGGACCAGGATCGTATTTCTTTGAGAATCTTCTGAAAAGTAGCCAGATATCTGCTCTTATTTACGTAATATAATTAGCATTTGGCGCGACACTTTTACTAATTTTGTGATTTTCTCTCACAGGTCATCGGCAATTTGTTGCTCTTTGTTGTATTTGTGTTTGTTGCATTTTGTATTGTCTTTGTTTCATTATTGAATAATTGTGATTAGTGTAAAAATGCCGCGAAAAACTATTAATAGTGCATCGCGAGGTATAATGAGTGAAATAACCGATTTAAATAACTTCACCGATAGTACTTGTGACACACAGTGTATTGATGACAATCCTCCGTTTACTGACAATCAGTACGTAACGACCACTAATAATGATTTTGATCTTAGTGATGAACAGACGAATTCAATTGTGTCCTCTGTTAATTTAACGACAATTGATGACGCGGGGCGTTCTGTTGCAATGAGCGCTGCCCAGCTTAACACACCCGGTTTGCAAGATTTACGTGAGAAACAGATAAATTTCTCTAATGAAACCGAACAGTACAATCAGAATGCGTCGGATTTAGTTAATTCCGAAATAGTGATTAACAGTGCACATCCGATTGGCAAACCGTTTCAGAATTTACAGAATGACCAAATAGTCACACAAAACGCGACCAATGCGGGTACGCCATCGAACAGCACAGAGAATAGAGTAAGTAGTATTGACATGGATCGATTCATGGCATTAATGATACAACTTAACGAGAATCTCAGACAAGAATTTAAAGAAAATTCCAAACAAATTAGTGAATATAACAAACAACTTAGGGAAGATTTCAAACAACAGAATGAAAGACAAGACGACAATCACAAACAACTTAAAGAAGATCTCAAACAACAGCTTAATGAAAATAACGATAATCTCAAACAACAACTTAATGAAAAATTAGACAACAATTCCAGACAGCTTAGCGAGCAGATTACAACCGTTGTCGCGCAGTGCCATGATACGAAAGAACAATTACGTGAAGAAATTGAGGCTTGTGCTAGGAAAAGTAGCGAAGAAATTAGATCTGTTGCGCAAGAATTAAGGGATATGCAAACCGCTGCAACAGAATCACTTAGAGACGAAATTAGTGCAGTCGGCAAACAATGCTCTGAAAAAGCAACACAGTTACGCGACGAGTTTAAATTAATGACAGCAGAACTTTCGCGCACACTGGATGCAAGAGTAGACGAGAAATTCGAACAACAGAACAGTCAAATTGACGAGCGTTTTAATCATTACCTACAGAACAGTGATACGCGTTTCCGTAAATTTATACAGGATCAGAATAAAGTAAAACGACAAGTCATGGAAACAATAACCGCACAGAGACAGGAAGACAAACGTAAATTGTTCGCGAAAGCAAAGACATACGTAGATAACAATATTGCTACAGTGTCCGACGAAATTAATACCATCAAGCGGTTGAATACAGAATTACGTGATGAAATTTCCGATGTTAAATCGAAAACAGATACACACACAGTAGATTTTCAAACAGTGACCGACAGACTCGAACAATTAGAACTAACACAGGATTTCGATGTCGTCAAAGCTGACGTTAAAAAATTGAACGAAACCACACGTAAATTACAAAAACAGATTAATGCTTCTGACACTAAGAACGATGATCAGGTAAAAATACTGACTGAAAAATGTGATGAATTGGCCAGTCGTATTGATATTATTGAAAGTAGTAATCACAGCAAATCGGACGATACTGCACCGATTTTGTTTAACCAAACACCTGAATTCCAAAATTTACAGCAGACAATCAATGAGATCGATTCGTCCAATAACACATTGCGTAGAAAATTGTCAAGTTTACAGCAAGAGGTAACAGAGATCAAAAATATTTCAGTTAATAACACATCACAGCAGACGCCACTTTGCGAACATTTGTCAGACTCACGCAGCGCGTATAATTTAGGTAATCTACAGAGAGTACGTGAGTTAGATTCAAAACAGTCACAGTCAAACAGATTCCCATACAATCCTGAACCTGTTCCGTCATACAGAGATGATAATTTTGATTACAAACATTTTCTGTCAGTGAGAAAATTTAAAGTGTTTAAAAATGACAGAACACAGATTCACCCACTGGATTGGATACAACAATTTAGCTTTGCTTTTCCACCGACTTGGCCCGTAACGCATAAACTTGAATTTATTTGCAGTTTTTGGAAGGCGAACCGGCAACTCGTATGAGACCGATCGCGAGGCAATGATATTCGGTAGAAGAGTTTCAGAATGCTTTTCTGTCAGCGTATTGGTCAAAGACGACACAGCGTGGAATTAAAGATCAACTAATTAGTTTACCAAATTATGAGAACACAAATTTTCCCAGTGTCACGCAATTTTTTGAGCATATGGTACAACAAAACCAGTACTTAAGTGAACCATATAGTGAATCTGCACTCATTCAATTATGTATTTCTAAATTGCCACGAACATTAAGAGTGTCACTTTTAACGGGTCAGCAAAAAGAAAATATTTCGGTATTCAGGGATCTGTTGCAGCTTTTAGAAGTGCAGCAATCAGATTATTCTTTCGTGAATAAAAATTTTTCATATAACAACCAAGGCCAACAAACTTACAGTAATTACGATCAACCACGCAATTTCAATAGCAAAGCTAATAGACGCTTTAGGAACGACAACCACCAGAACTTTAATAGCAGACCAAATTTTGATTATCAGTATCGACAAAATTATCAGCAGGAACATGAACCACATTTTAGTAACAATAGACGTTTTTCACAACAACAGCAACAAAACCAGCCGGTTAGCATACCTAACCAACAATGTAATGCACAAGGTCAACCTAACTTTAATGTTTCGCCGCGTGGATGTATAGTCCCTGGTACAACAAATAGTAACGCACGGCAGCAAAGGAACAACTATGTTCAGAAAACACAGTATTTCAATTCCTATCGCAATGCACCGTATAGGAATGACTATTACGACAGACGTAAAAATAATGACAACAATTTTCAGCGTACATTTAATAACAGTCGGTCTTACCAGCAGCAAAATGATCAGCAACAACATATTCTCATGAATGAACCCGACAGTAGGTATCATCCAGAGCGTAATACGTCTGGAAGAAATAACAGAACAGTTCAAATAGTGGAAATGCCACAGAATCCTCCTGATAATAATAACATGTCAGATAGAATCTGACTAGATACTGTACAGGTTGCATCTTCCAGTAATACAAGCACTACTTTTGATAAGCAGAATGTTGTTCACGAAAATGTAATTACTTTCGACGACATCCGAGACACTCTTTTACAGGAAAGACCAGTTGTTCAAAAAACCATTTCACACCCTGTCATCGAAATTATAATTGGTCCATCGAAATTTTCAGCAGTAATCGATTCCGGATCACCTATGTCAGTAAAAAATGAAGAAACTTTCAACGAGTGTAACAGAGAGAATACCTATCCTACATTACCATTAGGCAAAACGAAAGTGAAGGGAGCTGTATCGAGTAAAGGAGTAGACGTTAAATTACAGACACATTTATCATTTTGTATTGCAGGTCACACATTTTACGCAAACTTTTGGATTGTTCCTTTATTGACAACAGACGTTATTTTAGGTACTAATTTTCTGGTCCAACACGACGCCATTATTGACTTTCAAAATTCCTATTTAATGTTAAAGGATGAAAATGTACAACTGGCTTTAGAATTTCAGCACTCATTATCTGCGGAAGAACAAACAATTAATCGCACAGAGGTCATTTCCGTATCACGTAGCATAGACTGTAATTCCACATTGTTCACAGATACGTACGTACACAACTATAATACTCCAGACGAAGCCGACTATGACGTAATACAGACGATTTCAGATAAAGTTAAACAAAGCAGTGCAAGTACAGACGACGAACGCACGCAACTACACAAAATTCTTTTACAGCAAGCTCCAGTTTTTGACAACGTTCCTGGTACGATGTCCGGTTTTATGTATGAATTTCAAGTCAAACAGCACGACACATTTAAAGCAAAGCGTTATCCCATTCCATATATCCATAGAGAACAAGTTAAGAAAGAACTACAAGCTATGCTTGACCAAGGTATTATTGAACCGGCAGTTAGTCTGTACATAAACCCGCTCCATATTGTTAAGAAAAAGGATGGCTCACTTCGTCTTGTACTTGATTCGCGTCACATCAATGACATAATTATTAATGAAACAGATCGACCACAGACACTAGAGGAACTACTACAGAAATTTCACGGTACTGCTATTTATTCTACATTAGATCTGAAATCGGGATTTTGGCAAATTCAGCTCCATTCGAACTGCAGAAAGTACACAGCATTTCTCTGTTTTGGTGACTGTTATCAATTTTGTAAAATACCATTCGGTTTAACTATTTCTTCAGCAGCTTTTATTCGCGGTTTGAATACAATACTACCGACAGAATGACAACGTACGTAGACGACATTCTTATTGCAGAAGCTAACTGGACTGAACACAATATGATTCTTGAACAACTGTTGCAAACTTTTCGTGCACAAGGACTCACAGTTAATCTCAGGAAATCGCACTTTGGTAAAACTTCTATAAAATTTCTTGGACGTGTAATTTCAGCAGAAGGCATTGCGCCTGACCCGGAAAAACTTCAAGCTTTACGTGACTTTACTGTTCCTACGACGAAAAAACAACTACGCAGCTTTTTGGGGTTAATTAACTTTTTTCGTAAATTTATTCATTACTCTGCTTTAGACACCCCCAGATTATGTCAATTGACAGGTAAAAACACTATTTGGCCCTGGGATAAGCAAGCACACTCTGAATTTATCAACCTGAAACATGCTTTGTTGAATGCACCACTTTTATCGCACCCAGATCTTACCAGAAATTTTTCCATTGCGACCGACAGTTCTAACACCGCTTTAGGCGTACATATTTTTCAGGAGTTTGAAGAAGATGGCTCTACAGTAATTAAAAACATCGCATTTGCAAGTCGCATTCTGTCACCTGCTGAAGGAAATTATTCTGTTACAGAACTAGAAACATTATGTGTTGTTTGGGCTTTTACAAGATTTAGGCATTTTCTTTATGGAAGACATACCACCGTTTACACAGACCACAGAGCGATACAATTTTTACTTTCGGCTAAATGCACACACGACAGATTAATCAGATGGAAACTTTATCTGCAGGAATTTAATTTTACAATAGTTCACATTCCCGGCACACAAAATGTTGTAGCAGACGCACTATCTCGTTCTCTTAGCAACAATCAGCAAGACGTCGCAACCAACTTCTGCAAAACAAATTCCAGCGTCATGTACATTCAACAAGTTGCATTTGAAAATTTTATTTCGTCGTCATTACAGGACATAGCACAAGAGCAAAGTAAAGACAACGTGTGGAAAGAGATTAAACACCTCTGGCAAGATAGGAATAATGTTACGATTAGGAACCATTACACTGTACGCAATGACATTCTGTTTCGCCACTCTCATCCTGACAGCAACAATTGGTTATTAGGCATTCCTGACGAACTTGTTAACAAATTAATCTGGTACACTCATTTAAGTTACGCACATTACGGAGCTAGAAAATGTTTTCTTATACTGAGACAGAACTGTTATTTTACCAACATGGAGAAACGTATTCGACGAGTTTTAGCGTCATGTAAAATTTGCGAGAAAGCTAAGTCAGACACAACTTCACATATTCCACCATTATATCCCATTGTACCTGTTAAATTAAGACACATGGCCGCTGTAGACATTTTTGGTCCGATTCCCAGAACTAATAGAGGTTTTTGCTACATCTTTGTTGCTGTTGAACTCACTTCAAAATTTGTTACCTTCACTCCGTTACGCAAAGCTACTGCTAAAACTGTTTCGAAAGCATTCGTAAAACATTTTCTATTTCATGTAGGGCATGTGATGAAAGTAATTTCCGACAATGGATCACAATTTCGATCTGCTATATGGACACGTATGTTACGAGCTAGAAACATTACTCCGATCTATATATCCAGGTACCATGCTTCTTCGAACCCTTGTGAACGATTAATGAAAGAAATTGGTAAACTGTGTAGAATTTACTGCCATAAAAAACATATTGATTGGGACACACACATACTCTCATTCCAAGAAGTAATTAATTCCATACCAAATGAATCCACTATGCTATCTCCGTCTGTTATACTGAAAAATGTTGAACCACCTAACAAAATTAAAGAATTAGTAAACTTTCCTACATCTCGTCGACTACAACACCATGAAATAATTGACATTGCGCTGAACAACATCAAACGTGCCGCAGAGCGCCGGAGAAGACAACAAAAACAGGTTTGTATACGCCGTGATTTTCACGTTGGACAGAAGATATTAGTACGTACACACTATTTATCCAACAAAATAAAAGGTAGGTGCAATAAATTTGAGCTTCTTTACGCAGGTCCATATCGGATTCGCAGCATTCCTCACCCCAATGTTGTACACGTCGAAACTTTGAGAACCATAAAATCCAAAGGAAACCACCACTTATCCAACATTAAACCCTTTATTGAATGAAGATACTTTATGATTTGACATGCTGTAATGCCATTTGCTAATTTTATGATCACTTATGCAATTATATTCACATGACTACTTACTGATGATTATCGTCTTTTTTTTTTTTTTTTTTTTTTTTTTTTTTTTTTTTTTTTTTTTTTTTTTTTTTTTTTTGGCAAGTGCCCGGCAAGGTAAGGTTAGCAGGTCGCTCTTCTTGTCGTTACACATCAGACCGTGCACATTTTTCCAGATAAACTTACGTATCTTATGAATAATTATGCAATTTTATCTAGTGACACATTAATTTTATTAAATTCTCTCTCCATTAAAGTCTTCAATTCTCGCCTCTATTTACTACACAACATACAAGCTGAACACAAAGAAGGTCACATTTCTTGTCATCATTTTTTTATGTATGTATGATTGTTTTCCTGTTTGTTTATATGCATTATGAAATAGTTAAGATATAGCAAACACCAGTTGACTTTGACATTTTTGCCCTATGATATCTCAACATCGTGACTATTTTTACATTTTTTTGCTGCTGCATTGTGATATTCTGTGTACATTTTGCTTTTGAACACTGTCTATCTTTTTGACATATTACGTTTTCTGTCATGCTATGCTGTATGGTTAATTATATCACTATAAACCAGTTTTTGTCTAATGGGTATATGATTTAAATGCAAGACATTAATCTTTGTTCATCATTTTCAGAAAGAAATAACGTGTAAAGGAAATAAATTAAACAGAAATGGGAATTTCACCTACGGAATAGACGAAAGAAGATGCAAAAAACCTTATGAGGAAGAGTAAATGGATCAGAATTAACAAGCATTAACAAGAATATACTATACACATCGTAGAATAGCAGTCTTAACTAATTTTTTCTTTCAGAATACGAGGCGATTGATGCAGGCTGTCAGACAGAACTACACATCTTAGTTTTAGTGATGAAGTATGCTACAGATAAGGAATAGTTGTAAAATGAGTAATGAAGTGATTTTTTTGCAGATGATAATGAATGCTGATGAATACTGATGAAGAATATGCTACTATGGATAATTAAGTTTTTCTTTACAGGTGATGATGATAATGGAATTATGATAATATAGATAATGAAGTGATGGATAATGAAGTTTTTTTTTTTTTTACGGATTAGGGTAATGTTGAAGTTATGTATTTATGCTATGTAGTTATTTAAGCATTTGTTGCAGTTCGTTTTGACAGTATGTGTTATATTGCATAGTAGGATGACTGAAAGTTTTGGAAAGGACAGCTAGGGAACACACTTTATACACATTTCACTACCTGTTAATCCGAGGTCACTACTTTTCAGCATAAAATGCGTTTCTTCCTTCAGATTAATAATCCATTTTTTTTGTATATTTTTTGCAGGAGAAATTATTTATAAAATTAATGTGGTATAAGTCTATGTTATTTATGAATGTGATCACATATACTCTACTTGTTTCATAACCTTGCTACAGCTGACTCATGACGAATGACATTACACATCTTCATTTGCAGCAATAAGTCAAATGCAAATATTATTATCCCACAGCAATTAGTTATCGATCTCAATGCAATGCATTGCTGCCATATATATAATACTTTGTAATTAGGCTATGAATGCCCATGTTCTCTGTAAATGACTTCTGATGATTTGTAATTATGCAATGAATGCCAGTGTTCTCTGTAAAGCACCACATGAATATTATGACTTCTGATGACTTATAATTAGGAAATGAGTACCAATGTTCTCTGTAAAGCACCATATGAATATAATGACTTCTGATGATTTATAATTAGGCAATGAGTGCCAATGTTCTTTATGACTTCTGATAACTTGTAATTAGGAAATGAGTACCAATGTTCTGTATAAAGCACCACATGAATATTATGACTTCTGATGATTTATAATTAGGCAATGAGTGCCAATGTTCTTAATGACTTCTGATAACCTGTAATTGGGAAATGAGTACCAATATTCTCTGTAAAACACCATATGAATATTTTGACTTCTGATGATTTATAATTAGGCAGTGAGGCCAATGTTCTGTGTAAAACGCCAATTTATGAACATTATTCTGTAATACTACATACATGGTACAGAAATGTTCAGTAACTGGGCAATGAATGCCTCAAACTACTAATGTAATTCTCAAGTGAAGACTAGTATGTGACTTAATGTCCTTCACCTTCTGGCCTAACTACCCTGAATTACTGCAATATCCGTTGTCTTGTATATCCTCTTGATCATGGAGCACTATATTTGATTTTTGCACTAATTCTACGTTGGTGTACCTTACAAGGACGTGGTGTTGACACGACATGCTGTCCACCACCTTGAGGGATGGAGATGCTATTATGGTCCCACTGTTTGGTGTACCTAATGTACTACCAAAATGACAACATGAATATTACTACGACAGTTCAGTGTCTTGGATACACTGATTAATACTTCTGGGAAAAGAACTTCAGATTGTTCCACTTGGTGTTGTGCTACAGTAGAAAGATATGGACTTTCTGTGCAGCTGCGTGCAACCTAAAGTGCTACAACCATGATGCAATCCTTCACTTTCCTATCCTAATTTTTGTAACATAGTGAAGATCATTTTTTGCTAATATGATTTCTATTTATGACCAATACATTTTTTTTTATTTGCTGATATATTCTGAATTATAGTGCATGCACCTTTGTCATTGTTCTAACATGATTTCTACTCATTGTATGTACATTTTTTTCATTTGCTGATATGTTCTGAACTACAGTACATGTGAATTTATGTCATTTGTTAATGAGATTTGTACTCATTATGTCTATTTGTTGTGAAAACTTTGAAGAATTTTTCAGTGCATGTGCACTTATGTCATGTGTTAATATGTTTTGTGCTGAACGTCAGTAAGTGTGCACTTTTGTCATTTATCAATCTGATTTGTATATACATTTTTCTGATTTGCTGATATGTTATGTACTCATTGTATATATTTTTTTGTCATTGTCTGATATGTCTTGTACTCGGTGCATGTGCACCATATTTACTTCATGTTCTACATCTGTATATTCTCAGTTTGTAAAGTTAATTAGTTAAGAAAAAATTTGTTGCTCATGGCAAGTCCAAATGACTCACCATTGCTGCCAAATTTGCGCCCCCCCCCCCCCCCCCAGTGGAGGGTTATGAAATACGTATGTATTCAGTGCATTCATTGACAGCGATGGCGAGGTATGACAGAATCTCTGACCAGAGAGTAATTTATCGTGGCTAGTCTGCGCTTGACTGCGCGCGAGTTCAGTTGCGTGTAGCGAGCCGGCAGGAACAGTAGTTGTGTGTGAGGAGTCGGCGGGCGTCGACATGGGTCTCTGGTCACGGTTCTGGACGAGGTATATTGTTATCAAAGGTAATGAAGCAGCATTGCGCTCAGCTAATAACATATGTTAATTGTAATTAATTTGTTCAAGAATTGCCCCATTAATAATTTTCTTATAAAGTAACTGTTTTAAACAAAAGATTCATTTCAAGTCAAGTAATATTTCCTATGCATTCCCTCCAAGAATTAAAAATTAAACATGGGCCAGCATTGCACGGAGCTGTGCCGAAAAACAAGAGCAGATATTGATGGAGTTTACTGATGTAAGAATTTTGGTTTTTTTGTTCAGGTTTAATTATTGCACAGGGCCGAAGGTCAGCGCAGCTGCCCTTATTAAATTTATCAGGTTCATTTTAGCGTTAATTTTGTGGGGGCTTAATATTTTTGCACATTTTTATTATCATTGACTTTTATTACTGCGGGGAGATTACAAGAGTTTCCTCATGGGTCACTCTTTCTATTCTTTCGAGGAGTTCAAATGGTTCAAATGGCTCTCAGCACTATGGGACTTAACATCTGAGGTCATTAGTCCCCTAGAAATTAGAACTACTTAAACCTAACTAACCTAAGGACATCACACACATCCATGCTCGAGGCAGGATTCGAAACTGCGACCGTAGCGGTCTCACGGTTCCAGACTGAAGTGCCTAGAACCACACGGCCACACCGGCCGGCTGAGGAGTTCCTTGAAAAATTAAGCTGATTGTTGTTGTATTGTTGATTGCGTTTACTTTAATTTATGGACTGATTTTTTTCGGATTCATAAACATTTATTTTTATCTGTTATAACTTTTATGTTGTAATTTCATGTACTGTGACGTTCCATGACCTTGGAGATTTGCTCCTCAATTTGGTCCTACGGAACTTGATGTGTAAATAAATAATAAATTGATGTATCTATGTGTGGAGTCTCCAAGGACACTGAAAGTTTCCAGGGTATATGTGTCATTGTCAGATGAGCCAAGCGCCTGGCTTAACGGTATAGGGTGTGCCACTGTGTGCACAACACAATGGCCTCTGGATCGCATAGTGGGTAATTTGGACGGCTTCCAGGACAAGTCACACTTCTGAAGATTCGTGGCTGTGTCCTCCATGACGATGTCTTTCAACAGGACAACGTAAGACCGTGTGTCGTGAGCTACCTCAGTACAGAGCATATTGGTCTGTTGTCCGAGACCGCACATTCTGCAGATTCCTCACCCAATGAAAACGTTTGGACATGTCTTACCGAGATACTGGCGTGCCACCACCATCCAACGCCAGCCGGAGTGGCGGGGCGGTTCTAGGCACTACAGTCTGGAGCTGCGCGACCGCTACGGTCGCAGGTTCGAATCCTGCCTCGGGCATGGATGTGTGTGATGTCCTTAGGTTAGTTAGGTTTAAGTAGTTCTAAGTTCTAGGGGACTGATGAACTCAGATGTTAAGTCCCATAGTGCTCAGAGCCATTTGATCCATTTTTGAACCATCCAACGATCTATGAGATCTGGCGTGGAGCTGAAGAAACATGAAATGACGTACCAAATATCTGTCATAGAATATCATCAACTAAATCCGCATCCGGCTGATAGGCATTCTTACTGCCAGAGGTGGCAGCTCTGTGTACTTAATTTCGAACCCCACACTACTTACAACTCTTAAAATACGCCCACGGAAAAAACTTGCAACACAAAGAAGGAAATGTGTGACATAAACTAAAGTTGGTAGGCGTGTTTCTACATCTGAAAGATGATGTATATTCAAATTTCGTTCCATTCACAAATGAGTGGTACAAGTAGTGCCATTATGAGGATGCGAATCAGCTTTACATACACGCTACAACGGTCGCGAAAGTTAGTTACCTTTGAGATTGGACGTGGTGAGTTGAAGTTAGTAAATAATTGCTTTAAGGCGACGAAGACGCATGTCACTCAGTTCGAACAAGGTCGGGTAACAGGGCTGCGAGAATCTGCATGTTTCTTCTGTGATATTGCAGGAAGACTTGGCAGGAATGTAGCCGCTGCACATGATCGCTGGCAGCGGTGGTGACGACAGTATACGGTTGTAAAAAGACGGGGCTCCGCACAGCCATTTGGCACTACAGCGAGGGAAGCGCATAGTGTTCGGCGTATGGTCCTGCCGCATCCTACTACATCTGTAGCAGCAATTTGAGCAGCAGTTGGCAGAGAGACAACGAACTGTTACCGATCGATTACTTCGACGACAGCTCCCAGCCAGGCGACCAGTTTCGTGCATTTCACGGATCCCAAAACATTTGCAGCAGTAGTGGTGTGAAGCGAGGGCTCATTTCGGGGCAGGCTGGAGGTCCGTCGTGTTTTCCAATGAAAGCTGGTTCTGAGTCGGTGCCAGTGATGACCGTGTGTTGGTTAGGAGAAGGTAAGTTGATGGCCTGTCCGCGTGCTAGACGCACTGGACCTACGCCTGGAGTTACGGCGTGGGGTGCGATTTCGAACGACAGCAGGAGCACTCCAGTGGTTATCCCACGCTCCCTGACTGACAAGCTGTACGTTAATCTGGTGATTCGACCTGTTGTGCTGCCATTCATGAACAACATTCCAGGGAGAGTTTTGCAACGGGATAACGCTCGTCCACATACCGTTGTTGTGACCCAACATGCTCTTCAGATTGTCTACATGTTTCCTTGCCCTGCTCAGTCACCATATCTACCTCCAATCGAGCCATCACGGGACGTCATTGGATGACAATTCTAGCATCACCCACAGTCAGTATTAATTGTCCCTGTATTGAGAGACCAAGCACAACAGGCATGGAACTCGTTTCCATAAACTGACTTCCAGCTCCTGTACGACACAATGTCTGCATGTCTGTACGCTTCCATTCAACATTCTGTCGGTTACAGCGGTTATTAACGTACCAATTTTCGTATTTCAAAGGGTTATCTCACGCTGGGCAAAGGCCTTGCCGCGGTAAATACACCGGTTCCCGTCAGATCACCGAAGTTAAGCGCTGTTGGGTGTGGCATGCACTTGGATGGGTGACCGTCCGGGCCGCCATGCGCTGTTGCCGTTTTTCGGGGTGCACTAAGCCTCGTGATGACAACTGAGGAGCTACTCGACCGAATAGTAGCGGCTCCAGATCAGAAAACCATCGTAACGTCCGGGAGAGCGGTGTGCTGACCACACGCCCCACCTATCCGCATCCTCATCTGAGGATGACAAGGCGGTTGGATGGTCCCGATGGAGCTCTTGTGGCCTGAAGACAGACTGCTGCTTTTATCTCACGCTGACATTAGCCTGTGAACTTGCAACGTTAATCACTTAAATGTGTTACCTAGACCAACATATTTCCGAAATTTTATTACTCTAAGCTAATTATTTTTTAGTGTTGTGATTTTTTCCCAGCAGTGTATGTTCTTCCTGCTGTACTACAAACACAAAATAAGTAACATTTCGTTATTTGCTATCCTTATCATTTCTTTCATCCACCCCACATTCTGAAGTCACTGCGTCTCCCATTTCGTCTGCAGTTCATATTCGCTTAACGATTGATGAGCAGACTCAGGCTACTGTTCAGTCCATAGAGAAACTGAAAATATAGACACTGCCCTTACTTGACCTGGATGACAGTATTTTAACTCACTTAACAGAAATAAATTATATCTAATCTACAGTGACTGAAGTTTCTTTTCATGTTTTCCGCCATGGTCGCTCTTCTGGATACATTATGAAACAAATATAAAATCATGCGCAGTTAAGGGCGGACGTATGTGAAATTACACGCTTACATAAAGCTAATGGAACTTTTCCTAATCGAGAGATAATTGAACCAAATTTTTCACATGTTGCCATTATGTTATAGGCTATAATCTGGGAGTTTTTCAATTTTTTTGTCACCGCAGTTGATCAGAACGCTGCTGGATACTTTTAGAACACATACTATCCCATGAGGGCCATTTTCTCAAATGTTACTGTACTTATCACTTCCAAAATGTGGTAGGCTATTCTTAGTAACTATGTAAATAAATCTTTGTACCAGTTTTTTTTTAATATCGGCTTTAGAAACCTCGCAACATTTTTTTTTAAATTTGTGTATGTAATAGATAGCAACGTTTATTTCAGAAGAATTTAAATAAATTTGACAGTAACGCACTTTGAAAAATTTTGTACCACAACAAGTTGTGTTTCAGTATGTACGAAGTCTATAGCAAATTTCACCTTTTCATCTGCAATGGTTCAGCGGAAAATGTTCCTTATACAATGACAAATGTAATTGTGAGGAATGCATGAAAAAGATTTTACTAGCGTTAATGCCAGAAATAAGTACGTTAATGCCGACCGTAACAATACATTTGGTTGTTTTGGCCTTCATGTGCTCTTTGTGTCCAGACTGATGCTTCTGCTGCACCCTTTTGGCAATATGCATCACTGACATTTCAGAACTAGTTATACGCACATATTATCAATGTTCTTCCATAGGTTTCCAGTGAATCGTCCTGTATGGAACCATAGTCTGATATGATGCTGATTCTTCCAGTATTACCATCACTGATCACTAGACTATCGTCAGGTGAGGCAATTTTAACAACAGCAGATGAGCAAAATGTTGTCTTTCGGCGTCTCCTCTAAATAAGGTTATTAAAGCTATCGTTCATGTTTTGCGTTACACCATATGGCCATTTCTTTAATAAATCATAATTAATCGCATGGTAAATGGGCTGACAGCTTTCTGTACTCTACTAACGTCTTCTCTGATGGCAGGAAATAATAAAACATCGCAAACAAGAAGAGAGTCACGTAGAAAAGGGAGTGTGGCACTACGCATTCGTTGAAACAAGATGACTTTTACGTCATACGTAGGAGAAAAGAAACTCTGAAAACCGAAAACAGAATTTCTGCATGCTACAGAGCTGTCTGGTGGCAAAAAAATTCAACGTTTTTGACCAGTTTTACATACATCCCCCATTAACAGAGTGAGAAGTCTACGTTAGTTTCATATTATACATAAAGTTCAGTTGAATCATAATTTGTGTGGACTTTAAACGCTATGTTACACACATATTCACCAATACAGCAAGAAATACGTACCTCCAAACCGCGAGCTCCTAATGAGATAAAGTGCTCAAACTTGGAGCGCACAAGTATATCAGCAGAGAGTTGCAAGTTTGTGGCCGCAGAACCGAATAATCCACGACGACATAACGCGAGTTCCGTAATCCTCAGTGTCTCTCGTTTCTACGGCAACGCTGTGACGTCAGTAAACAAGCTGAGGTTCCTCACTGGCTGCTATGTGTGGACAGAGACTACTGAATTACTGCCTCTGTTCTACCAGCTACTGCCTTCCTGTGACAATATTTGCCTTTAAGGTACCGTACCATCACAATTGTAAATCTGTCGAAAGAAACGTTTCATAAGGTGAGATAGGCGCCGGTAAACGGCGTGAGTCTCCCGCACCTTGAAATATAACGTGGATATGTGGCAGGTGCTGCACAACGTGTCCAAAACTGTAAGTGTGTTATTTATATAATGTTTCAACAAGTCTAATCATGATGACATAGCGCAGAATTTCGCTAAAATCTGATTCCACAATATACTGCGTGTTGTGCCAAGATACTAAATTTCACATCGAACAATGGAAACCGTCACGTGAATAAATCAATAAGTCCAATAATTCACAACATTTCGCACAGAAAATCAGTATAAACATTTGTATAAATTGGCACCGCTTCTACAAATAGAAACTCCGACCATATGCCAAGTAAATTAAAAATGAGCCTTCGATCTAGATGATGCTGTGGCTAGCACATTAGTTTCGCATTCCCCTAATCTCTAGTCGTGAAACATTTGTATAAATTGGCACCGCTTCTACAAACAGAAACTCCGACTATGTGCCAAGTAAATTAAAAATGAGCCTTCGATCTAGATGACGCTGTGGTTAGCACATTAGTTTCGCATTCCCCTAATCTCTCGTCGTGATTTATGTTATCCGATTCTCTAGGTCACTTAAGGCGAATGTTGGAATGGTTTAGATGACACGGGCGGTTTCTTGCTCCCTTCTTTCAATGTCCGAGCTTTAACTCCGTCTTTCATGAACATGTCGTCGACTGTTCGTTCTATGCTTACTCTTCTTCCTTTTAAATGTGAGTCGATTATTTTCCCCGTTTTCGTCACAGCAACAACTGCGCACGAGAAACATCTTTGATAAATTACAGGGAAACAGGAGTCTTGCAAGACCCAGCTGTCTTTTCTTTGGTTTATACAAGATGTCTCTCCTAAGAGACCCTCAGGCACACCTTCTCTGGTGTTTCAGCAGACATTTGCAATTTCGTTTTTGAATTTCGTAGTTGGAGTCAGCCCAAACAAATAGTGCTCATCACGTTTTTCGTGCGACACCCATTGTCAACAGAAAGCGTCGATTTGTTTCCCATTACAAACAAAAGGTTCTGAAATCGGAATTTTACGTTACCGAGCGAGGCGGCGCAGTGGTTATTACAGTGGACTCGCATTCAGGAGGACGACTGTTCAAACCCGCTTAGGGTCATCTGATTTAGGTTTTCTGTGATTTCCCTAAATCTCTTCAGGCAAATTCCTGGACAGTTCCTTTGAAAGGACTCGGCCAGTTTACTTCCCCATCCTTCCTTAATCGGATGGGGCCGATGAACTCGCTCCTCGCTGTTTAGTCCCCTCATCCAAATCAACCAACCAACCAATTTCACGTCCCAGTCGATAGATCGCACCCAAGTAAATCTAATCCGATGTATTTTTAAGGGGTTAATAAAACGCGGAGAATAAACAGAAACCCAGCAGCGATTAAGCAGCGCTGCTGCATGGCGATAGCTAACGGCTCGGGCCAAGGCAGTGCTGTCACTGCTGTATTACTGGCCATTCTTCGAGTCTTGTTGTCCCTGTTAATACATGAAAGACGTGACGGGTAGAAATTGTTTAGGTAGAGACCACTTACACAACACAGAAACCAAACTGCAACGATAGTTTCTAGAACGCGGGAGAGTGGAGGGTGGCCGCGCGGTTCTGGCGCTGCAGTCTGGAACCGCGAGACCGCTACGGTCGCAGGTTCGAATCCTGCCTCGGGCATGGATGTGTGTGATGTCCTTAGGTTGGTTAGGTTTAACTAGTTCTAAGTTCTAGGGGACTAATGACCTCAGCAGTTGAGTCCCATAGTGCTCAGAGCCATTTGAACCATTTTTGAGAGTGGAGGGTGGAGGTTGGAGGGAGGAGGGTTGGGGGATGTGCTGGACCTAGGGGTGTGGAGAATTCTTAATATTCTGAAACACGAATGGCGATTTATAAGTAGCCATGCAGCTGGCCACGAATTGATTTCCTGTCTCAAACTTTTCATCTCAGATAGAACTTGCAATTTCCGTTCTCAATTATTTGCTGGATGTTTTACAGTCTCTGTCTTCCTGTACAGTATCTGTCCTTTACAGCTCTCTCTAGTGCCATGGGAGTTATTCCCCGGTGTCTTAGTAGATTTCTTATCAGCATTTCCCTGCTTCCTGTTAGTGTTTTCCTAACATTCCACATTTCTTTCCTCGTCGATTTGCGGAGCACCTCCTCATTCCATATCTTATAAGTCAATAGAATTTTCAACATTCCTCTGAAGCACCACATGTCAAACACTCCCAGTCTCTTCGTTTCCGGTTTTTCCACAGTTCATTATTTACTAACATACACTCCTGGAAATGGAAGAAAGAACACATTGACACCGGTGTGTCAGACCCACCATACTTGCTCCGGACACTGCGAGAGGGCTGTACAAGCAATGATCACACGCACGGCACAGCGGACACACCAGGAACCGCGGTGTTGGCCGTCGAATGGCGCTAGCTGCGCAGCATTTGTGCACCGCCGCCGTCAGTGTCAGCCAGTTTGCCGTGGCATACGGAGCTCCATCGCAGTCTTTAACACTGGTAGCATGCCGCGACAGCGTGGACGTGAACCGTATGTGCAGTTGACGGACTTTGAGCGAGGGCGTATAGTGGGCATGCGGGAGGCCGGGTGGACGTACCGCCGAATTGCTCAACACGTGGGGCGTGAGCTCTCCACAGTACATCGATGTTGTCGCCAGTGGTCGGCGGAAGGTGCACGTGCCCGTCGACCTGGGACCGGACCGCAGCGACGCACGGATGCACGCCAAGACCGTAGGATCCAACGCAGTGCCGTAGGGGACCGCACCGCCACTTCCCAGCAAATTAGGGACACTGTTGCTCCTGGGGTATCGGCGAGGACCATTCGCAACAGTCTCCATGAAGCAGGGCTACGGTCCCGCACACCGTTAGGCCGTCTTCCGCTCACGCCCCAACATCGTGCAGCCCGCCTCCAGTGGTGTCGCGACAGGCGTGAATGGAGGGACGAATGGAGACGTGTCGTCTTCAGCGATGAGAGTCGCTTCTGCCTTGGTGCCAATGATGGTCGTATGCGTGTTTGGCGCCGTGCAGGTGAGCGCCACAATCAGGACTGCATACGACCGAGGCACACAGGGCCAACACCCGGCATCATGGTGTGGGGAGCGATCTCCTACACTGGCTGTACACCACTGGTGATCGTCGAGGGGACACTGAATAGTGCACGGTACATCGAAACCGTCATCGAACCCATCGTTCTACCATTCCTAGACCGGCAAGGGAACTTGCTGTTCCAACAGGACAATGCACGTCCGCATGTATCCCGTGCCACCCAACGTGCTCTAGAAGGTGTAAGTCAACTACCCTGGCCAGCAAGATCTCCGGATCTGTCCCCCATTGAGCATGTTTTGGAGTGGATGAAGCGTCGTCTCACGCAGTCTGCACGTCCAGCACGAACGCTGGTCCAACTGAGGCGCCAGGTGGAAATGGCATGGCAAGCCGTTCCACAGGACTACATCCAGCATCTCTACGATCGTCTCCATGGGAGAATAGCAGCCTGCATTGCTGCGAAAGGTGGATATACACTGTACTAGTGCCGACATTGTGCATGCTCTGTTGCCTGTGTCTATGTGCCTGTGGTTCTGTCAGTGTGATCATGTGATGTATCTGACCCCAGGAATGTGTCAATAAAGTTTCCGCTTCCTGGCACAATGAATTCACGGTGTTCTTATTTCAATTTCCAGGAGTGTACAATGCCGTTCTCCAAACCTACATTTGCAGAAATTTCTTCCTCACATTAAGACCGATGTGTGATACTAGCAGACTTCTCTTCGTCAGGAATGCCCTCTTTTCCTGTGCTAATCTGCGTTTTATGTCCTCCATGCTTCGTTTGTCATGTACTACTTTGCTTCCAGTCCGCTGCTCGTGGTCTCGCGGTAGCGTTCTCGCTTCCCGAACACGGGGTCCCGGGTGCGATTCCCAGCGGGGTCAGGGATTTTTCCTGCCTCGAGATGACTGGGTGTTGTTGTGTCGTCTTCATCAACATCATTCATCCCCATCACGGTCGGAGGATGGCAACCACCTCCACTAGGACCTTGCCAAGTAAAGCGGTGCGGGCCTCCCGCATCGTTCCCTACGCTCTGTCAAGAAGTATGGGGCTTCATTTCCATTTTATTTCCACTTTGCTTCCAAGGTAGCAGAATACCCTAACTTCGACTTCTTCCTGTTCCCAAATTTTTATGTTAAGTTTTCCGCCAATCTCATTTCTGCTACTCTTCATTATTTTCGTCTTTCTTCGGTTTACTCCCAATATGAATCTGTACTCATTACACCGTTCATTTCATTCAACCATTCCTGCATTTCTTCTTTGCTTCAGCCAAGGTTACAAATATCAGCGACTCTCATCATTTATATGCTCCCCTTTATTTACCCCATTGTTTGTTCGACTGATAGATAGAACAGTAGGGGCGAAAGACTGCATCACTGTCTTACACCCTTTTTATTCCGGCCACTTCGTTCTTGGGCTTCCAGTATTATTGTCCCCCCTTGTTTCTTGTACGTTTTCTATATCACCTACTCCAATTTTTCTCAGAATTTCGAATATCTTGCACCATTTCACTCTGTCAAATACTTTTTTTAAAGTCGACGAGACCTATGAACGTGTCTTGATTTTTCTTAGGCCTTGCTTCCATTATCAGTTGCAACTCAGAACTGCCTCTCTGGTGCCCCTACCTTTCCCATAGTCAAGCTGATCGTCATCTAACAGTTCCCCAATTTTCTTTTCCATTCTTCTGTATATTACTCTTGTTAGCAGCTTGGATGCATGAGCCGGGAAGCTAGTTGTGTAATACTTCTCACACTTACCCGCTCTTGCTATCCTTGGGGAGTGTACGGATGATATTTTTCAAAATGTCCGATGGTTTGTCTTCGGACTCATAGAGACTACTCGCCAACCTGAATAGTCGCTTGATTGCACTTCCCCTAATGATTTCATAAATTCTGAAGAAATCTTATCTATCCCTTAACCCTTCCAACTGTCTGCTTAGACAAAAGTAACATAAATCTTGCACTATAACACACGAGTGAATGTATTTCACACGTTATGATGAATCCGTATCTCGCTAATTTTTTCACCAGGGTGTATCAATATATCTTCCAAAAAGTGTACATAAAGAGGATGGAAGGTACTGAGCCATTTGATATTGTAAGCTATCAACAATGTCGTTTTGAAAATCGGTCGCGTATATCAAACGTATCACACATTAAAGCCGATACTGCAGACAAAAGATCTGTTTTTCTAACAAATTCTTTTATGAACAAAGCAAACATTGCCCAGGATCTTCTGCTTGAGTCATTACAAACAAATCTGCATCTTGAATAACGAAATTAATTACTCTCTACTTGAAGTTACGCGTACAAACCTAATTCTGGCGAATGTAGGACGTGGCCTCTCTTCTGGTGAAAGTATAGGCAGACTCCTTGTTGGTTATCAAAGTAAAAGGTGAAGGGCGTATGATCGTCGCTGCTAGCCGTCCAGTCTGTGCTTATGGCAAAACAACACGCGGTCGCCGTCTGCACTGGTGGGTCCTCATGAATATGGTTTGCCTCTGGGAAGAGGATACTACGAGAAGCGAAACCTAGTTTCCAGGCGTGGTTACTGACTGGCACCGTTCCACGAGAAAGAACAGGATCAGTGCCGCTACAACAAGGGGCTGCGGGTAATTTTTCAGGACTGTAATCACAGTCCACCGTGTACGGAACCGTTTTACAACTCAGACGTCATCTTTCAAAAAACAAATTTTCGCAGAGGAAGTGAATGTAAGAAGAAATGTCAGAAAAAAGGAAACAGAGGTCACATTAGTCTCCTGAAACTAATTTCTAGGATGGAATCAGAAACATGTGTCTTCATCTAAATTGTACGTTCTGCCTCTATGAATGAAACCTAAAGTTAAAAACTAAAAAATAATAAGAGAAGCAAGAAAGAACAGAAAACGCTGAAAAGAACGATTAAGTACGTCTATAGCTAAAACAATGTCAGATTATAAATATCTCTATTTAGAAGTGAAATTAAAAGTAACTTCTCAGTAGAGACTATAAGACATACGCTACCTAGCACAAAAATATCGACTAAAAACATAAAACCCATCATAAATAACAAAAATACACGAAAGCCTGAAATGACTGTAGAAAATAGAAAAACCAAGGAAATTTAAATATCTTGAATAAATCATCCAATAAAATTAATTACAGCAAAAATATAATTAAAGAAAGAATAAAAAGACTAGTAAAAGCATAATGTTTATCTAGGAACGTCTACTACGAGAAACTTTCTCTAAAAATAAATGGAAGTCTCAACACTGTAGTGATTCGACCAGAGTAGTTAAGTGAACGCTAATGGCTAGCAAAGAATTTATCACTAGACAGATTAGAAACACAAGGAAGAAGGACTGCAAGAATAATAGTTAGAGCAAAACAGCCAACATGAAAGAGTAATACGAGAGGTGTCAGAATATATAGAAAGTATTAGAGGTAGTAACATATAACGGTATAAGATTCAAAAAACTGAAATAAGAAAAACTTTCCTGAACCAGAATGAAAAATGCTCTTATCATAGCGCAAAAAAAGGGGAATACTTTTTGGGAAGAGTTAGGTGTGTAAAAGAATGGATCTAGGTTTCCTACACATCTGGCAGCTTCAACGACATTTAAATCATACCATCTTGAAATCTTCGCGCGTTTTTACTTCTTAGTATCAGTACCCATGTCATGTAATACAATGCATCGTGTCAAGTAAAGTAATATGACATATGATGTCGTGGCACATAACATGACTCATGCCCTCATGTCACCGAACATGGCAATAAAGTTTAGGATATATACATCCCCATTCCTGGTACTTCGTATTATAGACGCATCCCACTCTCCAGAAGCACATAAATGTATATCTGTTCTTACATCCCTCACCACACATGTAACAGGGAGTGGATCTGGCGGAGAAATGGTCCCATCGGGGAAAAAATCAACCTGTCCCCTCCAGCCAGAAATCAAAAAATTGTTTTAGCGTTCTCTCAGGAACAAATCCACCCCCAGAAATTTTATCCCACCAGGGAAAACTGTTTCAGCTATTATATGTATATATTGTATACTGTTTACTACGACTGACAAATCTTCTAAATTTTGGGCTTCAGGGACTTAAGCCCATAAACTGCGAGATGCATGTGCGCCAACACCCTGCAGCTGAGAGAGCTCACTGTATGGGGCAAACAGGGTTAACTAGTAAAAAAGCGCGGATATGTCAAGATGTTTCACTTTAAATATCTTTGAAGCTGTCAGATAAGTCGAAAAGCTAGGTCCCTTTTTTTACATCCATAACTCTGCCCAGGACGTTTTCATCCTTTTTGTGCCATGATACGAGCATTTTTCATTCTGGGTCCCAACTTTTACTCTATTATAATTTTGACATTAAATCACCATAGCTTAACAACCGATATAGATTTTTATTGATCCAGACGACAATTGGTCAGGTATATGTTTCTAATTGTTTTTCGAACCATGTTGCTTGAGTTGGACATTCTTAGTCTGGCTCCTCTATGGTCACCTGCCTGGTATGATTGAGCTTGTCCAGTATAGCCCACTGTGTCCTCAGGGCACACAAGCCTCCTCACCACCTCAAGGTCACATGTCTGTGTGAACTTTTTGTTTTATTTTTTATTTGTTTTATATTTTTTAATTTTTATTTTGTTTTAATTTTTTTATTTTGTTTTAATTTTTTTATTTTGTTTTAATTTTTTTATTTTGTTTTATTTTTTATTGTGTATTGGTTTTACAGATACATCCATTTTAATAACACACACGAGACTATATACACAGACATATGAAAAAAATCATAAATACTGAGTAAAGCACATAGAATAACTGCAAAAATAAATACGATACCTAACTAAATTGTAAATATTGTGTGAAGTTTATGACGTTAATGTATGTAAAAGGTTTATATTACATAGATGAACTTACAATACGACAATATTACATAGATAAACTTACTTAAAAGCGCACTATATAGCAAGCTGAATCATTGGCACAACAAATTATAAACTATTGAAGAGCATACATCTTGGTTTTATCTCTTATCTTAAAATTCTTCTCATTGTTTATTTAAAAAACATTTTATACTGGTTAGAAAGGAGCTGACCTTTTTTCTTACTATTGTTTTTATAGCAGTTTTCAGATTAGGTTCATTTTGTACGTGCTCACTGATAAAGCTCTGAATGCTCGATCAAATGGTATATCACTTTGTGCAGGGCTGGGCGTAATTCTGATCTGGTACATGCTTTTTTTGTGCACGTCCAAATATTTTTCGATGATTTTCAGACACTGGTGAATAAAATCTCTAACGTATTAACAGCGAAAGTATTGCAAACTATAATAACCAATTTTCTCCAAATATATTCAAATACAGAGCTTAAAATACAACACATTTCTATGACACACAGTTTTATGTGCAAACGCGTGATTTGTCTCACGTAAAACCCGAACAATGAGAGATTTTTGAAAATGCTCCGTATAATTACCGTAAGAACATATTTTGGTATAATCTGTATCACTTTAAACCGTCTTAGCACGTGCTTAAAACCGGATTTCACATGCATTTCATGTTCAAATCTAGACCGCTATACCGTGACAAGCTTTCGCAACACAACAGGAAGATCTTTAGTTACACGTATTTGTCAACCTTCTTACAAAATTTTAACCGATTCGCACAAGTCTGAAACATAGAAGTTGCGCACGTAAAAAACTCACAAAAACGTGGTTTTTCACGTAAAATCCGAATGAAACAAGATATTTGAAAGTGAGATTTCAATTTTATCGTAAGAATGATTCTTTTTTGTTTATTTGTAAACTGTTTCCGCGCATTCAATTCACATATGAACTGGTTTTAGGTGCTACATTTAACTCGACTTTAAACTATCGTATCACTATAACGGATAAATATTAATGGTTAAAAAGTATTTTGTTTTGACTTATCTATCTTCGTGAAAAGTTTGGACCGATTTTTATAAGTTTAAAGTACACAAGTGGCACGCTTTAAAACGTCCCAGAGAAACTTGTTTCTTGCAGTTAAAAATAATATTTTTTCAAACGTAATAACTTAGCTTAGACCAAGGTCCGATACACCGGTGGACCAAACTTGATTCATCAATCTCGCTGCAGTTCGGAGTACTTAACGGTGAATGTTTTTCCACGTAAAATCAGAACGTGCACGTAAAATCAGAACGATGATGACTGCTTATGCACGTAAACTCCGAACGGTGATCATATAAATGGTGCCATTAGCTGAGCATTAATTTCAGCCCAATTAAAATCTTTTGCAGAAAGAATCAGTCAGTTCACACAATTTGCTTGGGCGCCAGCTCTAGTTCGTCGCACTGCAACATAGCTAGAGTAAGACAGATGTTCGAATGACTATACAAAAGGCCACTTATCACGGCTAAACCAAAAACTTTTTACCCCATCTTTTTGGCTCAAATAGGAACCGAGCACCAAGACCCCCCCCTCTCTCTCGCCTCCCCCCCCCACCCCACCCTCCCACCGAAACCGTGATTTTGCGCGCGACTTGTTCATACATATTTGTTACAGGGCTTCCGCGCTGTAACGACAAGAAGGTAAAGGTAAACGATCAAGTCTGTGGCGCAAGCCCTCCACTGCTGGTAGAGTGCAACTCTTCTGTCCCCAGCGGCATTAGGGGAGGGAAGAGTGGCGGGTCCATCTTCCCAACCGCTCTTCGCCGTTGGAACACTTATAAGGAGAGACACTCGCACGGAGCCGATGGCTCTTGCCGGGCTAAACCAGTTTTTCACAGGTACAGGGACACAAAGAAGTCAAGCAGTTCAGCACAGCTAGTGTTCGAGCCGGCACACGCTCACACCATAGTCGTGAGCAACTATGTATCGCTTCAGTGTGGCTCGTTAACGTGTTTCGTGGCAAATTTATTTTTAAGACAGTTGTTTTAATGATAACTGACAATGACATTCAGCATAATGTGAACTGACAACGAAGATCAACATCTCATTTAAAATTTTGATGGTATAAAGAACGGGGTCAGCAAGGTAAGAAAGACGGTATTTCTTACGACTGTTGCAGCCTTATGATCACAGCCGTTTTAGGACGAAATTTACATTGGCAAATTTATATTTCGTTACCGTTTTATTTAAACGTTAAACATATAAATTCAGAATTTCAATGAATAGTACTATTTTGTTTGTCACTAAAGGGTCAATGACTGGTGTCAATTTTCGAGTAATAATAATTCGACGACAAGCTCTTAAGTTGAAGTCTACCAGTGAGCTTCTGTGGGTGGATTTTGTTCTCTTCATTGTGTAAAAAAACAGCATGTACATGTGAGTCTAAACATCGAGATAATCGTAGCTGCATACTAGTAAAGTTGTGAAAATTTACATTGAGGAAACAGAAACCTACGAGACTAAGTTTGCTACGGAACTAGTCACGCAAACTTCACACTGTAGATGTATAAGTTTTAGCTGTAGGCGAGTTTCCACACTGTCAACATAATCCGAAAATCAGTGAAACTGCGCAACCCTTGCAAGATGAAAAGCAGCATGGGAACCAGATCTAAATGTAGATTTATTCGTTAAGTGTTTCTCCTGAAATCAAAAATGCTTTTCATATAACTCTTCAGGCTTTCCCAGCGATCTAATGACATCTTGGGTTGTCGGGTGTTCTGCCGGATATCAGCGTCGTACTTGCACGATATTTCGGTCACGTAGCTCGAGACCTTCATCAGGTGCGACCTGAGACTGCTCCTCGAGTGTTTTTTTTTTTTTTTTTTTTTTTTTTTTTTTTTTTTTTTCACATTTCATTCCCTCCCTTATGGGGAGGGCGGGCCTTTTTAGAGCTTGCTTTTGCTCTTTTTCGGCCGTTGGTGTTTAATACAATTTTTGCCTTTTATAGATACATTAGCTTGCAATTGTGCCAAGCATTGTTATTTTGGTATAATATTGATTTTACAACATATAATTAGGTGTTTAAAAAGAGATAATTGAATAAATTAGGGTATAAGAAAAAATTATAAGTTTAACAAAAATATAATGACGAACAAGAGAGATGTAAGTTAAACAAAACATAATAAGTTTAGCAAAGATATATCAGTTATAGGAGAAAACATAGATTAGAAAGAAACATATAACAAAAACATAATGATAGAGACGATATAAGTTGAACAAAAACATAGTAAGTTTAGCAAAGCATATTAGTTGAGTAAATACCTATTGTTAGAAAGAAACATATAAATTTAAGAAAAACAAACTTGTAAATTTAGGAGTGTCATGTTACTATGAGTCCTATAATTAGGAAGGTTTTCGTTTTATTGTTTTTTGGTGTATGTGATCGTTTCGTTGCTGTGTGTGTGCGTATGTGTGACTGTGCGCGCGTGTGTGTGTGTGTGTGTGTATGTGTGTGTTTGTGGGGCCGTTGCCTACATCCTGGCGTCGAGGTGGGGGGGACAGTGGGTGCCGCTTACGAGTGGGGTCATGGTGGGAGCGAGGTCGGGAAAGTGGGATGTCGTATTCTGTGCTACTGTACGCGCTGGTTGTATGTATTTGAATTTAGGGCGCCTTCTTTCCCGGATTTGAGAGGTTAGCAAGTCTTCCATGTCTGGTCGTTTCGTCAGTATGTGTTTGCCGTAGTTGGCGCGTAGTTTCGTTAGTCGAGTTTGTAACGGTTCTATGTTTGTGATGTCATACACGTCGTTGCTCGGCGTCTGGGGGGGGGGAGTTTGGTGATGCTGCGAAGTAGTCTTCTTTCGGTTCTGTAGAGTCTGTCTGTCTGGCTCTTCGCCAGACCAGCCAGGGGTGCGGCTGCATACTCCATGACAGGCCTGACGAAGGTCTTGTATGTGTGCAGGGCTGTCTCCAGGCGGCAGCCGTGGAGGCGACCCTGCACCTGTCGTATGAGTCCTTGTCTTTTTCTTGTTCTGTTGAGGAGGTAGTTGATGTGCGTCTGCCAGTTTAGGTGCTTGTCTAGGAACACGCCTAAGTATTTCGCGGAGTTAGTGAGCGTCAGTGGCGTGTTCCATAGGGTTAGTTGTAAGTCGCCAGTGTTTTGGTTTCTGTTCTTGGTTCGATGTCTGTGTTGGAAGAATATGGTCTGTGTTTTGGTCGGGTTGGGTCGAATTCGCCACTGCGTCATCCAGGTCTGGAGTTTTTGTAGGTAGTCTGTCGTTTTCCGTTGTATGGTCCTGGTGTTTTGTGCTGTGCACCAATATGCAGTGTCGTCTGCATATAGTGCGACTGTCTCGTCTGGTGTCGCCGTGGTGGGGATGTCTGCTGTGTACAGCGCGTACAGGGTCGGTGACAGGATGCCTCCTTGTGGGACGCCTGCCTGTGGCGTGAACGGTTCGGATTGTTGATCCCCTACATGGATCCTGCATATTCTGTTACTAAGGTAGGCTTGTATTATCTTAATGAATTTGGTGGGGATTCCTAGTCGGCTTAGTTTGAGGAGGAGTCCTTGATGCCACAACTTGTCGAATGCACGCTCGATGTCTAGGAATACCGCGAGCGTGCATCGTCCGTCGTTGAATCCCTTAGTAATGCTGTTAGTAAGTTTAAAGAGGGGGTCATTCGTCGAGTGGTTGGGTCTGAAGCCTGCCTGGATTGTCGGGGGTAGTCCTTTGTCTTCTGTGAATTTTCTAAGTCTGTTCGCTAATATGCGTTCGTAGGTCTTCCCTATAACGTCGAGCAGAGAGATTGGTCTGTATGAGCGGGGGTCAGTCTTCGGTTTGTCAGGCTTGAGGATCATAATTGTCTTACTCGTCTTCCAGTTGGTCGGTAACGTTTCATAGGTGAGGCAATAATTGAATATTATGGAGAGAATGGGGATGAGGATGTGGGGGGGGGGCTTTCTGTAGGTGGAGTCGTCGGATTTCGTTTTGTCCAGGAGCGGAGTTACGTCCTGTGTGGATGGCTTCGGCTATTTCAGTGTTGGTTATTTCCTTGGTCAGGTTGTGTTCGTTCTCTGTGTCCACTGTTGCTGTGGTGAGTATTCCATTTAGTTGTAGTTCCACTGTACGTCTGTGTACTTCGTCAAAGAGGTTGTCATTGGGGAAGGAGTATACCTCCTGCAGTACCTGTTTGAAGATGGTGGCCTGTTCACGTTTGTCTGTTGTCGGTTCGTTGTTTGTTATTAGGGTGAGTTCAGTAGTTCTTCGTTGTCCCGTTAGTGTCCTGAATTTTTTCCAGAATTTGCCTCCACTCCTGTAGTCTAGTTGTTTGCAGGTGTCGTCCCACTGTGTTTGTCTATGTGTGGATATTATGTTCTTGACTCTGTTGTTTAGTCTGTTCCAAAGTCGTCTTAGATCTGGGTTGTTCGTACGTCTTATCTCTCTGTGTAGTCGTTTCTTTTGTTGTATTAGCTGTAGGGCCTCGAGCGGACCTGGTCCAGTATTTATGCCTATGGCCTTCCCCCTCCACCAACGGCTGCAGGCGCTTCCTCTGTGGTCCGCGCCCATTCCCTGCGACCTGTTGGAGCGTTGCTGCTCCGTTTTCCGTCCGCTGCGGTTCTAGGTGTTCCCTCTGCGGTCCGCGCCCACTAAACCCACTCCTGGGGCTTTCATCTACGGTGTGGAGTACCAAGCGTTCCCCCTGCGGTCCGCGCCCGCTCACCACGACCTGTTGGAGCGTTGCCGCTCCGTTTTTCGTCCGCTGCGGCTCTGGATGTTCCCTCTGCGGTCCGCGCCCACCAGTCCCACTTCTGGGTGTTCCATCTTCGGTCTGGTGCGCCTGGCAGTCCGTCAGGGGCTCGTTTACCATCTCCATCTCTCTGGTTCTTCTGTTTGTGTAGTGTTGCAGCTGGCCCCGTTGCTCCTTTAACAATTCCAGAGCCGGATCCCAGGCTCTGCTTAGCTGGTACCCTGTGTCACGATTCATAAGATCGTCAGCCATTTTAATCTCTATCGATTCTCTTATAACACTGTCCCAGAATCTGGGTGTTTGTGCTAGAATCTTGGTATCCTCATACTTCATGGCATGATCTAGTTCCAGGCAGTGTTCAGCAATGGCTGACTTAGTCACCTGTCTTAATCTAGTGTGCCTCTGATGTTCTTTGCACCTGATCTCCACAGTTCTTGTCGTCTGGCCAATGTAGGACATGCCACATTGACAAGGTATGTTGTAAATCCCTGGTTTTCGTAACCCCAGGTCGTCTTTGACACTCCCCAGCAGTCCCCCGATCTTGTTGGATGGACAGAAAACACACTTGATATTGTGTTTACGGAGGATCCTACTGGTTCTGGCAGAAATAGAGCCAGCATAGGGCAGATATGCCACCTTCTTTGCTTCATCTTGGTCTTCTTCAGGAACCTGTGGTATAGTGGCTGGTCGGAGTGCCCTCTCAATTTGTCTGTCCGTGTATCCATTCTTGGAGAAAACTGTTTTGAGACGTTGTATCTCTATGGGTAGATTCTCTTGGTCTGACAGGGCACGTGCTCTGTGGACCAAAGTCTTCAGAACCCCATTCTTCTGTGCAGGGTGGTGACAACTGCTGGCCTGCAAATATAAATCAGTGTGTGTTGGTTTTCGGTAGACACTGTGGCTAATTGATCCATCTGCTTTCCTCTGGACTAGTACATCCAGAAATGGCAGCTGGCCATTCTTCTCCAGTTCCATGGTGAACTTGATATTAGGGTGGCATGAGTTAAGATGTTCAAGAAACTCATTGAGCCTATCCATCCCATGTGGCCAGATCACGAAGGTGTCATCCACATACCTAAAGAAGCATGTGGGTTTAAATGTGGCTGTCTCCAATGCCCTCTCCTCAAAACTCTCCATGAACATGTTGGCAACCACAGGGGGCAGTGGGCTGCCCATAGCTACACCTTCAGTTTGCTCGTAATATTGGTTTCTGTACAGGAAATACGTGGATGTCAGTGTATGACTGAACAGGTCCAACAGAGCACCGTCAAATTTCTCTGCAATCAGTTCTAGTGAGTCCTTCAGTGGGACCCTGGTGAACAGCGATACCACAACAAAACTAACCATGATGTCCGAATCTGTGATGTGCAGTTGCTTGAGGCGTTGCAGGAAATCTTCTGAGTTGCGGATGTGGTGAATACATTTCCCCACATATGGAGACAGGAGACCTTTCAAGTACTTGGCTGTTGTGTACGTAGGTGCCCCAATATTACTGACAATAGGACGTAGGGGCACGCCCTCCTTGTGTATTTTAGGCAGACCATACAGTCCAGGTGGCACTGGCGCTTTTTCCCGTAGTTGTCTGATGATCTTATCGGGCATCCCTGTTTCCTTCAAGAGAGCACTAGTCTTCTTGGCCACCTTGTCCGTGGGGTCACACTCCAGAATTCTGTATGCAGGGTCCTCCAGAAGTTGGCGTACTTTCTCATCATAATCCACCCGCTGCAAGATGACAGTGGAGTTCCCTTTGTCTGCTGGTAGTACAACAATGCTGTTGTCTTCCCGTAGTTTCTTGAGTGCAAGCCTCTCCTCGGTTGTGATGTTCGATTTCGGCGGCCTGGCCTTGGTGAGGGCCCTGCAGGTCTCTCGGCGGACTTCCTCTGCCACATTAGGTGGAAGTGTGGCTGCAACTTGCTCTACTGCACTGACGAAACCTGAAATGGGTACGTTTCTAGGGGTCGTAGCAAAGTTGAGACCCGTGCTGAGTACCTTTAAGGTTGTATCATCAAACTGTATGCCACTCAGACTCGTCACCGTGCGTGTCTCTTCCATCTGCTGTACTTTCTTGCTCATGCGGTCAAACTTTGCAGATTGGCAAAGCGGGCGCGGACCGCAGGGGGAACGCTTGGTACTCCACACCGTAGATGAAAGCCCCAGGAGTGGGTTTAGTGGGCGCGGACCGCAGAGGGAACACCTAGAACCGCAGCGGACGGAAAACGGAGCAGCAACGCTCCAACAGGTCGCAGGGAATGGGCGCGGACCACAGAGGAAGCGCCTGCAGCCGTTGGTGGAGGGGGAAGGCCATAGGCATAAATACTGGACCAGGTCCACTCGAGGAGCAGTCTCAGGTCGCACCTGATGGAGGCCTCGAGCTACGTGACCGAAATATCGTGCAAGTACGACGCTGATATCCGGCAGAACACCCGACAACCCAAGATGTCAATGCTTTTCATAGTGAAAACTTTGGTAGCATTATTGAGACGGTTATTTCTGTGTTCCTATATCATGAATGCCTTCTTGAATCATCTCGTTTACAATTTTTTTTCTTTTTTTCCTAATTTTTGGGCATCGGCTTGCCACTGTTCGTCTTTCAGGTGCCATAATCTATTGCATGGAATTTCTTGAACGGTTGTCGTAAACTGAATTTTTTCGTTGTGTTCAAAGTTTTGAAGCACGTCTCTGACCGCTTTGAAGTTCCTAACCCGACCATCATGCTACTTTAAAAACAGCTACTCTCCGTTTTAAGAGGTGGCTCCAACCTAAAACTTCAACTTTTTCAAAAAAATTTAATGGCTATTTTACATCTTTGGAGTGATTACTTTTCGACCCCAAACCGATTTGGCTGTATTCGAATTACAAGTACGTCTAGGAAATCTTTGAAACACGGAGTGCGTAAAGGGCTGTAGCACACCGAAAGATGCCAAAGATAATTTTTGATTTCTATCATCTTCAACCAGAAACCAAATTTTTTTTTTCAATTCAGTTCATTATAATTTATTCCTACGAATACTACAACTGCACCTACTTCTAAACCTTATGTTCTACACTGTGGTTGTGCATGCCTTGACAATCCTCGAGTCTGCGCATACCCGTGTGGTGGCCACAGCATGTTTCTGTTTCTTTTTATTTTCTCTTTTCTTTTAATTAAATGTGTGCCTGTTATTATCTCATTGAGAAACGCATCTTGTGATTTATTGCCATTATTTTGATATTCAAAGCGTGCAGTTGATCTTATAGACTGAAAGTTAATCAGTTGCCTTTTAGATATCTGACGTGCTATCACACTGACTTCAGTGCACAAGTTTTGATCACTTACAATTGTTTGCAGATCGCAGTCTAATAGTCCGTAGTCTCTCTCTCTCTCTACCTAAAAAACGGGGCATCTTAGAACGACATAATCCGCGGAACCTTTCTCTCCACATTCACAGATTGGTGTAATACAACATCACATTCGATGCAGGTGTTAAATATGAGGACCGTGACTTCTTAATAGGTGCACCATACCTCGAGTACCATAGTTGTTCCCGGTGCTTTTGAATATGCTGTAACCATGTGTAACTGCCTAGTGTCCCAATCAGACTTTCATTCATGTAATTCCCAGAGTGTAAACGTCTTTTATCAGTAATATGCGTTCCTGTCATCTCGTACTCACGATCATATTGCTGACGCCTCACCACGATGTCCATCAGACATATCCCGAGAATTACTAGCAAACCCTCTACAGGTGTAATGCGAAAGGCACCGGTGAACCTTAGAATTACGTTCCGCTGAATTCGTCACAGTATCGTTTTGTAGCTGCGTAGTCTAAGGCTATGAGCCCAGATGATGACAGCGAAGCCCTCAATGGCGTTCAAGATAGCTTCTTGATATGACCGCACAGCATAGAACGGTAATTTATAGTCAGTAGTGCCAGCATGGGCAATCTTATGTACAATTTTGGCCGCTTTCTAAGTAATATATTTCACGTGTTCTGGGAAGTTTCTTGTCTCGTCTAGAAGAATGCCTAATTATCTATAAACTGTGCTGCGTTTTACAGGTATTCCGTCAAGCCTCAGGAAAGGATTTCTGGCAAGAGGAAATTTTCCCTTCAGAAGTATGTGTCTGGTTTTAACACCCATATTCATTTACTGTTCTTGCACCAATTCTGCATCTGAGCAAGCACATCAGTCACCTTTTCCTGAAGTCTCGCCCATGAGGCTACTAGGACGTCATCTGCGAATGCAACAACGCCATCAGTAGCATCCGACCTGTATAACAGATGTAATGGTGTTTCAATAATACAGTGAACCACTTACGGAGCCATGAAGACAGCCCTTGGTAATTTTTTGATTATCTTGCTCTGCCCCGTAAGTCACTGGTCGCTACGTCCGCTACAATAATCTACAAAACATACAGATATTTGGGTACCCTGAGATCTCGAAGGCGTGCGAACATCGCAAGCCACTAAAGATTGTCCAATGCGCCTGTGATGTCAATCATGGGCACGATTGCATTCTTCGCTGTGGAATTTTTCTACGATCTGAAGAGCTCTATTAACCGCATCATCTGTAGAGTTCACTTTTATGAATCAATATTGACACGCGTTTAGACCCAAGAGCTCCCTGTGCCCCTGCAACCGATCACAGAACAGACATTTCTGAACTTCGGCAAGACGTTTAATAGGCACGTAGTTCGATAGCTTTTCTGTGATGCCGGGTCTTTAACCTTTCCCTTTTTAATCACTACTGCTCTAGCTGCTTTCCATATCACCAGAATCCTAGCTATTCGCAATGTCTTGTTTAGTAACGCTGTCAAATATGGCACTATCAATGAACCTACTATCCACACAGTATCTATGTAGGCTCTACCCTAACCAGGTTTCTTACCTCTGTTGAGCTTGGAAATTGAGCGAAATGTATCACCATTGGCTGATTGTTGTATTCATTACCTAGTTAACCTCTAAGTTGGGCATGTATTTCAGTATCTGTGTCGGCGTTATCATCAGGAAGTAGCGCGGTTAGCAGATAATCTGCTGACTTCTTCCGTTGAGCTGTTATTGAGCCACCTCCTAACGATTTGTGGACATAGTAGTAGGCATCTTAACCTATTCGGTCAATAATTTATACGGCCCTCCCCGTATCTCAGATTGGATTTCCCTTTATAGAAATTTCTCCCAGTGTATTCGTTTAGTTCCCTCAATCAATGTTTTGTAGTGCATCTTAACTGGCTGTATTCATGGAGCTTAGCAGTGCGCTCTGGTTGCCCTAGAGCACGTTGATTAGCTCTTCTTCGCGATCTTATTCTTCGCCTCAGCGTGGAAGTTCTGGGCTCCAAGGGATTGTAGTCTGTTTACCTTTTTCTTAGGAATATAAATGTCCTGTGCTCTTTGTAAGAATTTAGTTAGTAGCTGCGCACCCAAGTCTACACGTACCTGAAGCGATTCCATTGGAAATGCTGCAAGGTGGGCAACTAAGCCATGTAATTGGTTTTCCTGACGTCTAACGTCTAACCCAATCCTGCTTTCATACGCTTGGCCACTTGTATTATTATCTTTTCCCCTTTCGATGACAGTTGCGTTATGGTCGCTGGAGGTTAGGTACTGGAGCACTTGCCAACTATTTATTTTAGCTGCTGCCATGCGGCTTGTTAAAGTGACATCTTTGTCAGTGGCTACACCTGCTCGTCCCTCGAATGTACTCGACTGGAATTCCAGATTTAAAAAAGTGAGATCCAGTTACTGTACCATGTCCTCTAGTGTCTCACCTCGTTCGTAATTTTGCTCACTGTGTCACAGATAGGATTTTGCATTCGCGTCTGTCGCCACGCACATCGGCCATACAGAGCAACCGCTCTGAATTTATCTACATAAGATACGATGGGATGAGAATAGTGCATGTACATGCTTACTATAACCCACTTTGTCTACGCTTCCTACACTTCCACTGTGACCATGTTCTTGCCACACAGGTGTGCCACTTTTGTCGCAGTGAATTTCGTACTCGTAACAACAATGGCAGACATTAGCTCATCGTGGCCAGTAACTTCCTCTCCGCAGGAAAATTTAGGACGTTATTGTTTCTGCAGTATGAGTCTTGCAACCAGAGTACACCAACACTCAGCTGGTCAGTTAGGTTTCGTATTTCAGTCACTGCCAGTTTACTTCGAGCATTATTTAAGTGTTTCGAGTGTAAACAAAGCACTTCGGAGAGGGGAGGGGTGGGTCAAAGAAAACATGTACATACGCTTTTAAAAAATCCACTTATAAATGCTCAATGTCGAATGGTTCTTTCTTCTCGTGTACGCCTGCCGAAAGAGGTCACATAATGGTTTAAACTCTGTTAGCAAATTATTTATTCTCAAAAGAATTCTGTCTAATGTCCAGGGTGTAGGGTATGTAACAGATTTTTCTTTAAATGTTCAAAACTAATAAAATTTCTAAGAGTAACCTGCAGTACACTATGATTCTCCAAACGACGTAACTGGACACTGACTTCTCAAGTATTATAAATTATGTCAGTGTGCAATTAAAAATCATTTTCAGTAGGGCTCAAAATGCTAGAAATATTTTTTGTATTTGAGAGCAAGACCTGATTTTTACTGTATTTTGCGATTTTGCGATTTTCGTATTCATCAGTATTATCATGGTCATCACACTCCACTTCACGCGGAAATAGAAGAGGCCCTGCAGCCGCTGTCGAAGCTGAATGGATGTCAAACATAAAGCAGAACCATCTTTACTCCGAACCTGAATCTCATATTGGGAAAAACAAGTTGGAAGATTTTCAGGAAAACCGAAGCGAACCATTTGGCAGCCAGTCGCTGGGAATAAGTTAAAGGCTTACAATCTCAGTGCAACTCCTCAAGAAGACTGTGATTAGATTTTTATTCAGAAAATTCACTAAAAGGCTACCATGATCTTCAAATTACTAGAAGGTTCATATGAACAGGAAGGGGGAAACGTCATATGCCAATGGATGTTTACAGTAACATTCATTTTTTTTGTAAAACATTAAAATCCATTCTACCGTAAGTTTGTTTTTCTAAGCTCAGTGACAATTTTGTTGTCACAAATTTAACCAATCTGAATGCAATTTTTGCAAGAAGCAGTGTTTGCATACTTCTACGCATTAATATTATCGAAAATGTGATTTGTTTAGTTTATCATCACATTTATGCACCAATAATTAAGAAAAATTAAGGCTGAAATTTGAAAGGAAAAATGAAAATAAATTAGTAATATTCCTCATAAAAATAATTCACAGAATCGTTTAACTATGTCTTGTGAATGAACCTACAAACACAGACATGTGAAAACTGTGGTGTGAGTAACAAAAGTTGGGTTTCAAGAATACCGTTAACATCGTATTCAAAATTTAAAATTTGAAAACCAATGAAGTTATGGACTTCAGAACTTGGGTATTGGCCAACTGTAAATCTATATAAATCATCCAGGCTACAAAGTTATGCGTAAGCTGCATTCAATTTTACAAAAACAATACGAATTTAAAACCTCTTTTTGGGTCAAAAATAGCTACCAAGCAATTCAAAATATTAGAGACCTTCATATCCCGTCTAATGCTAAGCTCATCTCTCTTGACACAGTAAATCTATATAGCAGTATACCCATCAAAGAATCAATAGAGATAATCAAATATAATTTACTAAAAGGTCAGACTGTGTCCACAGCCGAAGTAGTTGAATTAATAGAATTGCTAGAGCTTGTCCTTTCACACAATTATTTCATATTTAATAGTAAAATGTACAAACATCTTGTAGGCCTGGCAATGAGAAGTCCTCTAAGTGGAATCATTGCAGAAATTTTCATTAACCACCTTGAAAATAAACTTCTCAGCAACAAAGACATAACAACCCAGAAAACTGTGCACTACTGCAGATATGTTGATGACATATTCATTGTATACAATGGAACTGATGAAGAAATAGAAACTCTATTAAACAGGTTCCATAATTTACACAATAACATCCAGTTCACCATAGAACATGAGAAAGATAACAAAATTAATTTTCTAGACATGACAATAACTAACACAGATCAAACCCTAAATATCAATGTAAACAGATACCAACATACACAGACACAGTCATTAATAAATCTTCCACACATCACAACTCACATAATCAAGCAGCATTCAGATCGTTCTTAAACAGAGCACAGAAATTACCACTTAATGCTGCCAAATATGAGACAGAAATGAACACTATCAAATACATTGCACATAATAACGGCTATAACTAACATGAAATAGACACACTTTCACAACACACAACTAAAAATGACAACAAACTATATGGCACAGGTTCCTCGCACAACGTCCAAAAACCCAAGTATATAACGTTACCATATTTAGGTGTCATATCAGACAAAATAGCCAAGCTGTTTAAAAAACAGACATCAGGATCACCTTTGCCACCAACAACAACTTAAAAAAGAAACTGGTACATGATATCTTACATCCTACAGAGAAACTGAACAAATCAGGAATTTATAAAATTACATGCAGTCATTGCAACAAATATTAAATTGGCCAAATGGGAATAAATTTTAAAACCCACCTTAAAGAACACATTGTTTCAGACTTGGTAAACCGAACACATAAACTACAGCGAAACATATAAATGAAACAGGACACAGTGTTATTCACATTTCTTTTACGGTTTCACTTCAGTACTCTTAGAATAAGAGATACATAACATCACAGTCATTTGACTCTTGCCCCAGCAATAGCTTAGAAATGTGTAAAATAAATAGTTTTTAATTCGTCATTTGTATAATAATATTGTAACATGTGCTCAGTTTGTAATGTATTTCACTCAGTTTGTAATGTATTTCGTCAACCTACATCTGTAATACGACAAGATGACGTGCAGAAGACATTGTAAACATCTCATACCACATAGATCTACAGAGTGATAGTGAAATCGAAACCAGCGGTATTTTGACCTCCATCTTGTCCACCGCAATACAGATTTGTTTTCGTGATCGTGTTTCCAAGTTTCTGGTACGTTTGTGAAAATTTATGAACAGTGATAAAGAAAGCCAAGAGAGCCACAGAAATGGAAACACCTCAGCTCATTACAACGAGCCTGCCACGTCATAAGAACAAAGTGAATAACGGTTACAAAACACAGAAACCAGTTTACAAAGTGACATCGCCTCTTACTAGGTTTTCTCTTCTTCTACTGGATAACCACAGCTTTTATGAAAAGACTGTTGAACATCTGCATGATCCTATTGTTTTTGTAATTCCATGTAGCCTGAAGATGAGGTATACTCTCGAAACATGTCTCACAATAAATAAATAATACATTAGTGAACGAATTTTGTGACTGGTCGGTAATAAAAAAACCTGTACATATCCTGATCTTCTGATGAAGGGAGAAAGTATGGATTTACTTCCATGTGATTTGCCTGTGTTTATACTGAAAAGATCTTGTGTTTGGTGTCTGGTCAAACAGATATTGAATCTAACAACCTCTCAAGACGAATGCTGCGGTTATTCCCTGGAACAGGCTTTGTCTTTCACGTAGTCTTGTCAGTCTTCATTTGGGAATATTCTACAAATTTCAAGAGGCATATAGCCGAAATTGTATCGTTTCCAGCTAACATTATTTAGTCCATTTTCGTCCCGCATTAAAAATTATTTACAACATTTATAATATTGCTAAAGATTAATATAAACTACTTTTCAATATTTACATATTCTTCAATGATTCGGACGGTGTCTTCGTTGTTGTAAATTCAGTGCGTAGGTCACACATGTCAGAAATGGTTTTATGTTCCCATTAGTTTGGAGTTTCTTTAAAGCCTTTGAAATCGTTTCGTCCCATCAAAGTTTAAAATTAGAAGGTCACAGTGGTGGCCTGGTGCTCTGCATCTTCTCAAAGTTTTTTCACAAATGAGTAAACATTGCGATGAACATTTGATACTAATGTATTTATTCTTTGGTTCCATTTTTCTGAGATGCTGTTAGTGAGTGGCGTCTTCCACTGCAATTCCACATCTCTCTGGGCATATGTTCGTTATCGAGCCATTTGCCACAACATCGTTGTAAAAGTCCTGAATCGAGTCTCCTGAATACACAGCCAGCCAATCATCCAACATTTACAGGAGGCGAATTACTAGAGCAGAACACGTTCTTATGTTACAACGTATTTCCTCTTTTTCCTTATTGGCTGGAACGAGACTGAGAAACTGAAGTTGTTTCCACAACTATTGATTAAAACGGTAATTGAAACCAGTAATCTCTGTTCCAGGTAACAAACTGTTAGCTCCTTGGACAATAGGAATTTCGAAGTTCACCATCATGAACGCTAGATTCCATCCTGGCACCTTAGTATTAACAGCTTTAAAAAGACGTTCATATGTCTTTCGCTTTTTATTTGGCAGCAAAGCGTAAAGAACTGGAATGTTATGTGTTTCTCTCCATGTACCACTAAGGGCTGCGTGGAGTATAAACAACTGTCAAAACTGCTTGCTCGAACCTTGAACCTTCCATCCACGAAGAATGATTCGCAGTTTGAGAAACATGTTTTTCCATTTTCGCTGGCAAACACCAATATTCTGTCATTCGGTACTTTGTTATAATCTGCAAGTAAAAAATTTCTACGCTCATTTATCAGTAAATTATATTCTTGCATGAATATTCCTCCAGAATCGGTGGGATCTTGTGTAGGTCTTGTGTGGTGGTAACGATGTTACTAAATCGTTACCTCGACTGAAGGCTGCCGTACTTCTTCGACGTAAACTGATGAATCTGTAGTGCCTGTTTATTTTCCTCGCTTCGTCGCGCCGACAATATGTTTTTGCACTTCATTTGCTGCTTGATCCGGGGTACAAACTTTGGTACCACCCTCTAAAATTGTTTTATTTTTTGTGGATAATCTTCCTTTGCATTTATTCTTTTAAAAGTTTACACAACGCCGTCAAGACACTTCTTGTTTGTTTTTATAGCCCACTATATACTGATGCTCGTTGTGAATCAGTAAAGGCTTCTCTTTCATAGTCTCAGTGAGCTCCATTGTCTCAGCACTAAAACACAGAACATTACTTGCCAGTCAATGGTCAACTGCACTACTGAACTCTGGGAGAAAGCCACCCACACTACAAAATGATGCAGGAACATGACACTTTGTGCAAGAAATGGGCTTTGGCCTTCCCCAGGATACGTCACATGTAGCGACGGACATGCCGGTGTTTCCTACTTCTGGAACACCCTGTCCACTACCTACAATGTCCTGGGCGCCATACAAATGTCAACACATTCTCTCTTTGTACATGTGTCACTCTGTGCAAGCGTCACAAACTCTACTCTTTAATCCCTGGCTGAGTGATTCTGCGGCCATCCTGAAGGGACTGTAACAATGAAAAATCCCTATCACTACCCCGATTTGAACCTATGATCTCATGTGCCCCAGTCTAGTGCTCTACTCACTTTTTTCTGTATATTTCTTCTATGTTTTCTTTCTGTAGCTCTGTCTGGATGTCGCAAGCCATGTCTTAGATTCCTTCAATGAAATCCTTACTCAGCCTTTTTTATTTCAGAGGTTGTCCAGTACCCTGATCGAACACTCTAAGCTATCGTGCCATTAGGCAAAAACTTCTCCCTTTCGGAATAAGAAGGACAAATCAAAATAAATCTGGAGTAGTACGGAGGGAAGAAATAAAATGACAACTGAGAGACTGCATCCTTAGGGCATAAACCAACAAATCAGACAGACACGCTACTTGCTGTGTACATTAAACAATGTCGTCCTTGTAGACATAGATCTCTTTGAATAACAACAAACATGCTGCAACATGCTCTTTGTCATGTAAAACTTAAATATAATCGTTGCTTGTAATTCTCCCTCCGCCATTCACCCTTTAGGCAGTCTTAGATAGCAACAGTTTGGTCAGAGGAATAACGCGTGTCATTTGAACAGTTCTTTGTGACAGCCCTCTTCCTTGTTCATTTATCGTGATTGCTGTTTGTGTTCTTCCATTCGTTCTCATCACTAAGGACCTCCTTCCATGAGATACACAAGCTGACAGTAATCTGGACAAATTACATCTACATTTATCTATCACAATCCACTATACAGTGCATGGCGGGGTACGTTATATCAACATTACCGATTTTAATATACTCCATCCTATGAATCTGATGTGGTGATTGTTACGCAAGACATTATATTTATTCAGTACATCACATCACAACGATAAATGTAATGTAATGTAATGTAATAATCATTAACGACCTTCAGAAATACAGTGTAAGATGTAGCGGCCATGATGCACTCAAAATTTCAAATTGTCTTAGCCACACTGTTTGTTGACTGAAGTTGTCTATGCATTTCGATTATATATCATTTTCAAAGGCTGAATGTAAAACAGGTACAGGGTTTCATTAGTAAAACAAATGTTTACATTAAATCCAGAACAGAACCGAAATATCTGTTGGCATCTTGCCATATATAAAAGCCTTCATATTTTAAAACATTGCATAAACTAGTTATATGGGTACATAGCACTTACTCATCTGTTGTGAGCAACAGACATGCACAAACTAATTCCTGAAACTACATGTGGTCTTACGTGAAGTCAGCTACAAGAGGACACAAGAGTAGCAAAATGTCTACCATCTATAATTCAGCCTGTATATATTCTCAATACACATTCATCTACATATTTACAAACACATATGTTGAACAGCAAAAGGATTACATATATGAAGGAACACATAAGTAATGTTATGTCACACTGTTCACTTGACTATCGATGCACATAATTTTAGTAAAACTAGGTGGCACTTCTTATGAAAAAATAGCCATAGCTTAGCTGTTTAATGAACAGTTACTGTAGTATACAGTCCATTAAAGATGTATTATTGTGAAATTATTTACAATGTCTTAAATAAGGTAAATTGGCAACCAGTACTATCCATAACACAAGTCCACATTTTTAGTAATGACTGTACATAATAATAAACATACATGTTTGGGTACAATCTAAAATGTATATTTGTAGATTTAAATAAAGGAAGACTATATGACAGGAGCCAACATAGTTTATTATGAAGCGTTAAGGGGGAGGAAAGGAGGGATGGGGGTGAGGAGGGAGGATGGAGTGCGCAACAGTCGTGAAGAAACTTGAAGGAGACATTATTACTACTAAAACAAAATTATTCCTTAGAAAAAAAAAGACATTGCCATGTGAAACCATTTTCGTTTATATGCATTTACAAAAAGAATCAGTTGTACCATAATGTTCAGTACATTTAAGTTCATTATTGCAGTCTTAAAAGTGGTTACTACAGTTAATATGAAAAAAGGGGACAATGGAAAAAGTTGGTAGAGATGGGGGTATAATTAAAAATAATGTTTACAGTTTCATAGTGGCATCAAAGTATTAATAAGATAATAAAGTCATCACTGCTATTGTAAGATTTAAAGGAAGCCATAAAACTTGAGTCTGGCTTCCTATAAAGGTAAAAATTGTGTCTGTAATGTATATAATATATAATAAGCTTGTCCTATACCACTTTCAAGTAAAATCTGTTTCATAAGTAATAGTCATATTGTAGACTTTTCTATGAATTAGTGTTGATTACTAGGAATAGTTACATGAGATAAAACAGGCTTTATCCAAATAGATGTTATGTAAATTAATTAATGGGGAGGAAAGCTGTTATAGGCAATAACAAAGATGAGATCGACATGTAGTAGGCTGCTTGAAACACATGTACTCAATGATTACATACATGAAGTAATAAAGTAAGTAATGTCATATTACACTGTTAACAGACAAGTACCATTAGAAACTACAAATGTAAATTCGTATTTTGCACCAAAATAAAACTGTATTATTTGTCAAAATGAATAACATTTTGAGTTTGACCCACATGCAAAACTACTGTTTCAATCTGAGTGTCCTGTAACTTTTAAAAAAATACAAATGACACCATCACTGCCCCATCTAATAATCTCAGGTGTAAAGGTGATCACCTAGTAATTTGAACATCATGGGCTCTGGGTAAATGGTGGGTAACATCTAAATTGGCCATCAGAAACCACCTGGTCATATGACTGTCAGTGCCCCAATCTGTTACAGTATCATGTAATAATGATGATGTGTGATGGGGGAAAGGAGGGGGGTGGTTTCTTAAAAACTCAGTGTAACCAGTTTCAGCCAGGTGTAACTCGTTTTATTCAGTATGTGAGAAATAATCTGACCATCAGTGCTCCAGTTTGTTCCAATATAACGTTGTATGGGACAATCTGTTACAATTCTGCTGCAAAATGATGAGGCATGGAAGGATGTGTATGACATCAAAAGATGGAAGACTTTTTAATTGTAAGATAAAGTTAATCACATGGTATGGGGTTACCACAATGTTCGGATTGCTCTAAAACATAGTCATCCAACATACTTCATCATTTGTTTGTGAGTTGCTACTGTTCACCTAAGTGTCATGTATTCTTCACTATGTGACAGCGTGATTTAGCATTATCAGCAGAAAATGTCAGACATTTTGTGTTGCAAGGAAAAGTCAATACCCATCCATGGGGGTCACTATAATGTTTGGCTGATATTGATGTCAGTTTTAGCTCGACTAAGATGAGTTTCCAGCCATGTGAAATGTGGAAATAAAATTGTTTACTGTGGTGCAAGGGTCAAACTATTCCCATCAACAAGTACCCTTTAAGGTGGAAGGTAGATCAGCTGTACTGTCCATATGTGTTTTGTAATGCTATAGAATATATTTTGACAAATTTAATGTACAGTACATAAATCAGACTACATTCATTGAGTAACCTAAAATTTATTTCAGCATCAGAAATTATCAAGCTGAGTGTATTTTGATACACTCAGAATTTTGATTTAGAGACAGTTAAGACGATGAAATATTTAATTTGATGGTCTGTTATGCTTGTAAAATGTGGTACAGATAATAAACTTCAGTTGTTAACAAGTGTTGCTCAAACTGTAAGTTTTATCAATAGTGCCAATATGTGTATCAAGTGTATATTTTAATGTTGCACAATAACTAAGCATTTGTGTAGTACAGTATTACATTTTTCATCTGGAAATAGTGATGCTAACTAAAACCAGAAACAAAGTTTATTATAAGGTGATGCAATTAACAATGCTGAAAGAATAAAACTGAGTTTACAATTTCTATCTAATATTTTAACTAAAATTTTATTTCAATCAAGTTGTAGTTGTGGGTAGTAGATTGAAATTTAAGCCGAATTTTAGTTACAAATGCTAGTTTGAAACTGCAGATTCAGCTTAATTTTTTCGTCATTTGTTAAATATCACCAGATAAAAAAACATCATTTTTTTTACTTAATATAACCACTTGTGCATAGCAAAAATGTTATACCTGTACATACCTATGAAAACACTACATTTGTCATCATTTTTGAATCTTCTGTGTAAATAATTTTTGTGTAAGTCGCACATCGTTTTGAGTTTGTGACATTCAGTTGTTACCTGAAAGTGGCCTAAGAAGCCAAAAGCTGGATCATAATGAAATAAATATAATTTCATAGAACATTTAGGTGTGTTTCCTATTTTGTATCATATGCACTTCAAGTGATTCATAACAATAAACATCTTGTCAAAGTACGTTTTCCTCCTGCAAAACGATGCTTGGTCGAATCGTTTGTCTTTGGTTACACTGTATGTATTTATATCACGTAGTTTTGGAGCGTTACTATTGGATTTTCGTTATTATTTAGAGCTTGATTATGGAAATACACTCTGTAAGCGTTTTAGAAAGCTTTGGCACCATGGTGCTTTCCGGTAAATGTAGCAGCATTCCTCAAAAGTTTATATTTCTTTGTAGCCTCGAGTAGACTTGGACAATATAATAAAAGGTAAAACTGGCTTGTCTAATGAACATTTTAAACATGATAATGGCGTTGTGACACTTCACATATACATTGTGTGTGTTGTTACATTCTCCCCCCTCCTCCTCCCCCCTGCCCTCCACCCTCCCCCATCACCACAAATGGTGCTTCTACAGGTATGTTTTCACACTCTCATTTAGGCCTAGGATAACATAAATTTCATTATTACAAACTGCCTAATTGTTTGCATCCTTGCCTGCCTAGTATAGCATGTTAGTCAACATGTGTTTAGTGCAGTTATGGTCTTGGTCAGATTCGTTTTGGTACGTCATCTCATTTAGGGCTAAACGTGGAACTACCAGCTTAGAATATTATTTTCAATAACATGTGTTTTGTAGCAATGTAGACAGTGAAATAACATCGGGGCAATTAATGTGAGAGTCTACTGTTATGTTTCAGCCCCCAATTTTTACAGATATTTTCATGTGAAAATAACACTGATATAAACGCTGTGTTTCTGATGAAGTTTATTTATTTTTGCAGATAGTTTAGAGACTGATATCTGACAAGCACAATGTGTTTTGTAGCACAGCTTAGACGAGCAAAATATTTAATCTGAATGTGTATACCAAATATGACACAGTGATCAAACTGTGAACGTCCACAAGTGTTGCTTAATCTGTAAGCTTTACATTTAAGTACAGTCATAAAATGGCATAAACATTTTACACAGGTGTGTGTGTGTGTGTGTGTGTGTGTGTGTGTGTGTGTGTGTGTGTGTGTGTGTGCGTTTAATGATATCCCACCGAATGCAATTTGATTTTAGTTTTCCAGAACATGTTATGCTATCTTCTGTTTCTGGTACACTCTAGGCGGAAACTCATCTCGTTTTCAATACTACATGAATCAATAACGCGCACAGTGCTTCTAACTTGAATCTGTCCTCCTCGACACGATGTTTTGTATATTCCTTACATTCTGAGGGTTACATATGTGTCGCGTTTCTGTTGATGGTGAAGCTTACATATTTCAGATGTGGAAATACAGCACATTACGCCCTTTACATAATTTTTGATACATACATTGTAACATGATGCAAAAAATTCAGATTTTCGGATACTTTTGAAAATGGCTAAGATAACGGCTCCATGGCGATATTGTGACTGGCTGTTTAGTTCTAATGCTCTACATATCACAAAGATGTGATTGGCTATCTCGCTTTAATGGCTAGTAAAACACTGGGCTCTGATTGAAGGAGAGAGGAATGGGTGGAGAGATGTGAGTGTTGAGGTGCAAAGAGGGCAAATGAGGGCACGAGACATTATCATGCGTTTTCCCCTGCTGATGTTTTCGATGTGATAATTAAAACTTTTTAACGAGATGTTGTTAATGGGTTCCTCTCCTACTCATCATTACATTAAGTTTAATGAGTGGATCGAAGTCATTCTACGGAAAGCACATTGAATTCACAGAACTACCCATGGCCGAAATTCGTCCTCCATTCATTGCAGATTAAGTGATACATTGGGCTGTGGTTACACTTGACACCTTCCATCATTTGAAAAAGAGACAAAATCGTGACTCATTGGGTCAAAATACAAGTCTTTGCTCAGCTACTGTCCCGTTTCTCTGTTGATTGGCCCTTATGTATGAGTAGTCATTTAGAGCAGATGCAGCTTTAGCAGCTGCTGTGAGTAATGCCCTTTTGCGAGTTTCATCACATGTAGTTTGTTTTGCAACGTTTGTTCGGAAACTGGTTGAAATGAACCAGCATTGACTGACGCCAGTAATTCCCGTCCGGTTTGAAAAACAACTGTCACTGACAAGGTGTGACACAATTCTGGCACCTGATGGATAGGATCCTTTTCGACCACTGTCCTTACACCGTGTTATATGGCTGCAAATGATACATCTTTCTTGTAGATACATGAGACAGTCCACGGTGATTCGCCAAGAAATTTGAAAATTTTATTCACGATGTGGTCATGGGCACAAGAATTACGAAAGCCCATTTCTGTCATTTTGTCACGTCTACACACTGACGCATTTTATTGTTGTAATTCTATACGGCCACATAAATACCACTTCACTACCCTGAGTTACGACAGTGGTGCATGGCCACATGATCACCTGCTACCGGTTTTACACCAACTATGCGCACCAAAGCGATGAGTGTGTGCCTTTAAATGACTGGCTAATATTTCGTGCTGCAAAAACTGAGGCACTTATAGTGCGTATTTATCTAGAACGATAATAACAATGAATAGACTGTGCAACCCATTTCATCGAACGATACGTAAGAGGTAAGCCCACAAGGCAGACTCAAAGAACGTTCTATTTTTGGCTTTCTGTGGCTTAGTGATTGGACACATAAACGGGCAGCAAAAATTCGACAGTTCATGAAATACCTGACATATATGTAGCCCTCAGAATATACGGAATATACAAAATATCGTGTCGATGAGCACAGATTTATGTTAGAAGCACTGCGCGCATTATTGACCAGTGTGGTATTGAAAACTAGATGAGTTTCCGCCTTGAGGGTACCGGAAAATAGAAGACAGCAGAACATGTTCTGGAAAACTAAATTGCATTCGGTAGGTCATCATTAAACGGACAAACTGTTTCTCCTATGACATTATAAAGCGATAGAGGTAAAAATATCTGATGAAACACTCAATATAGGCGGCAGCTGGCAGGTAAGAAAGTTTAGGAATCATAGGTTTACATAATGACTAGTTCTGACCATACCTAGCATTTAGAAAACATACCTCAAATAAAGCTGAAATGTTAGGGAACTACTTACCAAAACGAAGGTACATTACTATTAGAATTCCTCAGGACAGCATGTTAGGGGCAGTACTGGTCCTCATATAGATCGACGAATTTTCAAGTAGCATTGGGTAAAAATTGTCTTTGCTGATAACAGTAATATTATAGGCACTAAGAAAGCAAGAGGACTCTTCACAGAGAAAACAAGTGAAGCCTTCAACGAAGTTTACAGCTGATTAATACACATAAAGTGAAACTAAAAATAATAAAACACATGTATGAATTTCAATTTGAAGAAGGAAAATAACACTGTTAAATTAAATATAGATGGCACCTCTATAAACTATGTAACAAACACGGAATTTCTATAATGAATATTGATTCTCACCCGAATTGGTATGAATACATAAAAATACTTGCTGAGTGTCATCAGCCTGTTACGCTCTTAGCGTCCTGTCAACAGTGCTCAACAACTAATATGTTTTAGCTAAATACTATTTATATGTACACTCACTGCTTAGCTGTGGAAGACTATTCTGAGTAGCAAATGCACAAAACATTAACGCAGTTTTGAAACTTCAAAAAATGGCCATAAGAATAATACCCAAGAAAAGTAGTAGAGCTCAATGTTAAGAACTTGAAAGTTGCCTGTTCATTCGGCACTTTCATTGCTACCAGTTATATTATTTCCCATTATCTTTTATGGCTACATTTATGTTTGCAATACTTTGTGTCATCTGCTACAAATAGTTTAGATTAATCGTCATAGGCTCTGTGAGCAACCTCTTTGCATGGACGCTGTATGTGACTTCACATCTTGGAGGAATCAGTTTTTCGATCAGTGGGAAGCCTTCGTGTGTTGGTAACGAGGAAGCTGGCCTTGTTTGAATTACAATTCGTCAGTCTAATGCCATTCTTCTAGTTCAGTGGTTCCCAACGTTTCTCAGCTTTCTCAAGCCATTACCTCTGAGTGTAATCTGACATTAGCTATTGCCCCCTCCCCCCTCCGCACCTGACCACAGCCCCACTCCAATGTTGCCAAGTTTAGTGCCTGACTATACTGTAGAATGAAAGACGTTTCTTGGAACACTTATTTTTAAAATGATGAAAGATGAATGATATTTAGTGTGTGTGAAGAAAAATGAATTATATTTAACGTGTGTGTGTGTGTGTGTGTGTGTGTGTGTGTGTGTGTGTGTATGTGCGTGTGTGTGTGTGTGTGTGTGTGTGTCTGTTAGAATGAATGATGAAGCAATTGTGATGTTACCCACAACTCCTTATCAGATAAGAAAGCTACGTGCAGTGAAGGTAGACACTCGTTACAAAACATACTTCCCCTGCATTACTCCTCTCCAATGCAGCACTTGCTCGACCCGCACACTGCAACCCCATTTAAACTCAAACAAGATCAGATGTTTCCAGAACGAAATTTTCACTCTGCGGTGGAGTGTGTGCTGATATGAAACTTCCTGGCAGATTAAAACTGTGTGCCGGACCGAGACTCGAACTCGGGACCAATGCCTTTCGCAGGCAAGTGCTCTACGAAGTCTCAGTCCGGTACACAGTTTTAATCTGCCAGAAAGTTTCAAGTTCAGATGTGTGCACTGTACTTGAAAACCACTTTATTGCTGAACTCCTTACTTCTGAACTGGCATAAGTTGGACGACTCAGGCTATTAATACTTTGTGTCTAACCACTCTAAATAATAATAATAACAATAATAATAAAATTATTCGATAGTCTCCCATCGGGCGCCTCCCCAGGTGGCGAATAGGGGAATGCTCTCCAGATATGGAGGGTACCGGGGAAATAAAATACTCGGGGTGGACCAAAACTACACTCCTGGAAATGGAAAAAAGAACACATTGACACCGGTGTGTCAGACCCACCATACTTGCTCCGGACACTGCGAGAGGGCTGTACAAGCAATGATCACACGCACGGCACAGCGGACACACCAGGAACCGCGGTGTTGGCTGTCGAATGGCGCTAGCTGCGCAGCATTTGTGCACCGCCGCCGTCAGTGTCAGCCAGTTTGCCGTGGCATACGGAGCTCCATCGCAGTCTTTAACACTGGTAGCATGCCGCGACAGCGTGGACGTGAACCGTATGTGCAGTTGACGGACTTTGAGCGAGGGCGTATAGTGGGCATGCGGGAGGCCGGGTGGACGTACCGCCGAATTGCTCAACACGTGGGGCGTGAGGTCTCCACAGTACATCGATGTTGTTGCCAGTGGTCGGCGGAAGGTGCACGTGCCCGTCGACCTGGGACCGGACCGCAGCGACGCACGGATGCACGCCAAGACCGTAGGATCCTACGCAGTGCCGTAGGGGACCGCACCGCCACTTCCCAGCAAATTAGGGACACTGTTGCTCCTGGGGTATCGGCGAGGACCATTCGCAACCGTCTCCATGAAGCTGGGCTACGGTCCCGCACACCGTTAGGCCGTCTTCCGCTCACGCCCCAACATCGTGCAGCCCACCTCCAGTGGTGTCGCGACAGGCGTGAATGGAGGGACGAATGGAGACGTGTCGTCTTCAGCGATGAGAGTCGCTTCTGCCTTGGTGCCAATGATGGTCGTATGCGTGTTTGGCGCCGTGCAGGTGAGCGCCACAATCAGGACTGCATACGACCGAGGCACACTGGGCCAACACCCGGCATCATGGTGTGGGGAGCGATCTCCTACACTGGCCGTACACCACTGGTGATCGTCGAGGGGACACTGAATAGTGCACGGTACATCCAAACCGTCATCGAACCCATCGTTCTACCATTCCTAGACCGGCAAGGGAACTTGCTGTTCCAACAGGACAATGCACGTCCGCATGTATCCCGTGCCACCCAACGTGCTCTAGAAGGTGTAAGTCAACTACCCTGGCCAGCAAGATCTCCGGATCTGTCCCCCATTGAGCATGTTTGGGACTGGATGAAGCGTCGTCTCACGCGGTCTGCACGTCCAGCACGAACGCTGGTCCAACTGAGGCGCCAGGTGGAAATGGCATGGCAAGCCGTTCCACAGGACTACATCCAGCATCTCTACGATCGTCTCCATGGGAGAATAGCAGCCTGCATTGCTGCGAAAGGTGGATATACACTGTACTAGTGCCGACATTGTGCATGCTCTGTTGCCTGTGTCTATGTGCCTGTGGTTCTGTCAGTGTGATCATGTGATGTATCTGACCCCAGGAATGTGTCAATAAAGTTTCCCCTTCCTGGGACAATGAATTCACGGTGTTCTTATTTCAATTTCCAGGAGTGTATCAACAGAAATCCACTAACGTCTGCCTGGTATCCAGCGGTTAGGGGTCAGCGTCTGTTCGCCTAGATGGTGCGGCTGCAGCACTCTTCTTGGTCTCAACAATCAAGTCGTATTCCTCGTGATCTTTCCTCGGAAGGATCACCACCAAGTTAGTTTTCAAATTGAAAACCAAACATGATGATAACACAAGGAATGAATCCACTACCCCAGGCACCAGTCGCAAGGCTGGCTTTACCTGGTCATCGGATTCCGGGGGACCAGGAGCATCATGTTACGCCTAAGGTTCAGAACCAGACGACGTCCAAATTATTACACACAAAACAAAGACACTTCATCGGTACACTTAATACTAATACTTTTTTCAAACTAGGCAAGATCAAACAACTTACAGACGTGCTTCAAAAATTCCAGATCAAAATCCTTGCAATCCAGGAAACACGATTTACGGACGAAAACCACTTTGATACAGACAACTACAGGATCTACAAAGGAAAACCAGCAGTTAAAACTAATGAGAAAGGACTCAAACAGTTTGGTACAGCATTTGCAGTCCACAAATCTATCAGCGACTCTGTCATTGACTTCCAGTCTGCCTCAGAACGTATATCAACGCTCTCCGTCAAATCGGCCAACAAAGCATATACCTTGATCAACGCACACGCACCCACAAATAACTATAACAAGAAGAACCGCCAGAAAGTGGATGACTTCTGGAATGACCGAGAAGAGATGACAAACAAAATTGCCAAACACCATGTAATAATCTTGTTAGGCGGATTTAACGCACAATTAGGCAAAGAGAAAAAATACAGGAAAATCCCCGCTTCCATACAGCTCACAAGAGAATTAACAAGAATGGGGAAAGATTGATAAGCTTTTGCAAAAATTTCGGCCTCGTAATTATGTCAACACAATTCAAAAAACCCAACAAGAAACTGTATACTTGGAAGTCGCCCAACACAATGTTGGGTGAATTCCAGATAGACCATGTGGCCATCTCTAAGAGTAACACAGCAGAAATTCTGAATGTGAAAACGAGAAGAGGATTTTTTGACTCAGACCACCATCTTCTACAGATAAAGACCAGATTACAACCCAATAGAAAAAAGCCAAAACTAAACAAAGTGCTGAGACGACACCCCGAATACATAAAACTCAACAAGGAAAACATCTTACAGGAAATTAGTCAGACAGACACCACAAACTGGACAGAACTTGTGGACGTCCTCAAATCCACGATGAAATTGGGTCAACCCCCAAGAAGGAGAAAACAGCAGGTGGTGGAATATAATATGTGACCAAGCAATAGAAGAAAGGACCAATGCCTGGAAAAGCTTCAATAGCCACAAAACATCAGAAAAATGGCAACAATTTCTAGTAATCCGAAAACAAATATCGAAAACTATTCGGAGGGAAAAAAGAAATTATGACAAACGGCGACTAGATGAGATATAACAAGACTTTAAGAAGAACAACACCACGAATTTTTATAAGACGTTTAAAGAACATATTGCAGGATACCAGCCACCCAATCTTTGCTTCAAGAAATAGGATGGTTCACTAGAAACTAACACGAAGAATAACTGCCAAATCCTCGCAGACTATTTCAACAAACTTCTCAACTGCGAAAGACCTACAGTGGATATTCACTATCAGACATCTACACCAAATCCTGACGCTAAACCGACAACCATCAACGAAATAGTAGAAATTATCAATACACTGAAAAACAATAGAGCCCCAAGAGAAGATGGAATTATTGCAGAACTATGGAAACTAAATGATGAAAGATTAACAGGAAAAATTCGCAAAATCATATTAAACATTTGGGAAACAGAACAGATTCCTTCCGAATGGAAATGCGCACTCATCCATCCACTCCACAAAAAAGGGGACAAAACTGAACCAAATAATTACAGGGGTATCTCACTCGTACCGGTCACATATAAAATCCTATCAAAATTTCTCATGAATAGATTAGAAGAACAAGCTGACCCACAAATAGAATACCAGGCTGGTTTTCGCAAGGGACGACCATGCATAGAGCAGATCTGGAATCTGAAAATGATTCTCCAAATGAGAAACACCCGAAACACAGAGGTCACTTTTGTAGATTTTAAAAAGGCCTACGACTCAATAGACAGAGTAGCGCTCTGCAAGACGCTGGAAGAATTCAGCATTGACAGAAAGACAAGAGCAATCATTCGGGAAACATTAACTGACACAGTCTCCAAGGTTAAATTTATGGGGGATATCTCGGAACCATTTGAAATCCAAACTGGAGTACGACAGGGTGACGGACTTTCACCATTACTCTTTAATATCATTCTTGAAAAAATTATCAGGACATGGGAAAAAGAAGTCAAAGGAATCCAAATTGGCATTAGAAAAGATAATAGATTCAATGTGAAGTGTTTAGCTTTTGCGGATGACCTTGCAATCCTCACAAATAATAGAAAAGAAGCCACTAACGCCGTAGAGAAGTTACACGAAATTGCACAAAGAACCGGCCTGCAAATGAGAAAACCCAGTACATAGAAAGAGTGCCACAAGACAAATTGCCTATTGTGACAACCCATGGGAAAATCGTACAAGTACCACATTTTAAGTACCTGGGAGAAATCATCCAGCCATCAGGGATCAACCTAAAGGCCAATGAGGAAAGAATAAAAAAACTACAGAAAGCATATAAACTCACGTGGAACTATTATAACAAAAAGTCCATATCCATTAACGCAAAATTGAGGCACTACAACATTGTCGTACTTCCGGAGGTACAGTATGCATCTGAAACAACACAAATAGGTGGGCAAACTGAAATGAGAGAAATAGAGAAACGAGAAAGGAAAATTATCAGGAAAATTTTAGGCCCGATACAAGAGCAAGGAATCTGGAAGAAGAGACCAACATCAGAATTATATAAATACACAGACAAGCTTACGGATACAATAAGGAAAAGAAGAATGCAGTTCTACGGACATATCCACAGGATGAATGAAAACAGAATTTCAAAGCGAATTCTTAAAGTCATCAACTCACGCAGGGGAAAAACAAAATGGATAAAAGAAGTTGAAGAGGACCTCAGACAAGCACACATAACAGTAAACGATGCAGAAAATAGAACTGAATTCAGGAACATCATCAAAAATCATGAATTTGACACCACAACACAGAAGAGACCAGGATGCAAATGGACAGCGGAGCGAAAGAAACAACATAGTGAACACATGAAGAAAATTTGGGCTCAGAAAAAACATAAACAGTCATCATAAATGAATTCAAGTTCAAACGCTCTCTTAAATGGGAATAATCGAAAATAATAATAATAATAAAATTAATAATAATAATACTATGACAGCACTATGACGGGTACCCAAAAACGGATTTATTTTTTAAAATCTATATATTCTGAAATGGTTTACAGAACAACATTATCCCCTTCGAAATACTCTCCATTGCAACTAATACATTTGTCGCTCTGGTGCTTCCACTGTCTTTTGGTTATCTTTAGAAATGGCTGACAGCTCCTCCCTCGTTTTTTCTTGATTTCTTGAATGTTGTCAAATTGGTGTCCTCTCATGCCTCTTTTCACGTGCAGAAATAAGAAACAACATGCATGGAGCCATGTCTTTAGCCAAAAACTTTCTAACAGAGATGGTGTGTGTGCAGGTGCGTTGTCATGGTGGAAGAGCCAGTCTCCTGTCTGCCACAAATCGGGTCTTTTTGACGAACGCTGTTGTGCAGCGTTCTCAAAACTTCCTAATTGTTCGTCGACGAACTGCGACCACAATGTCCCGAATTGTTTGAATACTTTCGTCGTTTCGGACAGTTGATGGGCGTCCAGAACGAGATTTGTCATCAATGAACATGACGCCAGTTTTAAATCAAGCAAACCAGTGGTACACTTGAGTTTCTCCCATACTGTCATGTTGAAGTAAGCAATTTTCAACATGACAACAGTTTCAGCAGCATTTTTACTGAGTAGAAAACAGAATTTCACAGCTGCATGTTGTTCACTCAAACTTATCATCATAAGAAACGAAACAAGGACAAAACAGCACTAGCAAAAACAATTACAAGCCAGGAAAACAAGCCGGCCGCGGTGGCCGAGCGGGTCTAGGCGCTTCAGTCCGGAACCGCGCGACTGCTATGGTCGCAGGTTTGATCCTGCCTCGGGCATGGATGTGTGTGATATCCTTAGGTTAGTTAGGTTTAAGTAGTTATAAGTTCTAGGGGACTCATAACCTCAGATGTTAAGTCCCACAGTGCTCAGAGCCATTTGAACCAGCCAGGATAAAAACTCAGGCGGCACAGAACTGGTAATGACTTGCTCTATACACGCCTAGCGGCAGAAATGCGTACTACACAAGCTCCACCCACGGCAATGTTATCCCGATTTCTTTTTTTTTTGGGGGGGGGGGGGGGGGGGTAACCCCCTCATGTAGTTACTGCTGTGTCGTTCTGTCAATTAATTTATTTATCTCTTTCTACACAAGTAAAGAAGATATTTCTGAACTAGTGCTGGTACTGCCGTTAAAATGGAGAAGAATTGAGGTATTAAGCATTTCTTTCGTAGAGAAGACATTTTATTGAAATATTTAGCATTTGTTACGTATTGGTCTCACTTTTATCAGCGAGGTACGGAACAAATCACAGCATATGTGTGTAGCGGCTAGACTATGTCAGGAACCTGTAACCTCCACGGCATTAATGCTACTAATTGAGCAAAAGTAATTATTGATCACTTATATAATCAGTATTAAAGGCTTACAAAACTGTGATAATGCGAACGATCTTTTGAAAATAAATTATTTTCGTGACTGAAACAGAATCAAATGGTTTAGTTTTTATCCCTCAGAAAATTTCATTTTACACCTCAGGTGGTTCTAGTGCCTGTGCTGTGAGACGGGGCAGTACTGCCTTGGTGCTGGCGAATTGTGCTTGTGTGGAGAGTCTACAACGATGAAAGAATTGTCTCAGACCATTGAATTTACTTGCCGTGGTGAAGCTTACATAGTCAGGTAAGTTCGGAATCGCTAGGTCGGGATTGCTATGCGATTGGGAATGAGGCACTGTTCTTGCGTGTGGCAAAATGGAAACTCGAAAGTCGCTCGTACCTGATTCAGTGGAAGTTGATAATAGCACCGTGTATTACCTTTTCAGTTCCCCTTGCTGTAAATTCAGAATTGTCACCCTTCTCCTAAGCTATGACTGACTTGTTGCATAGCTAAAAGTCGTGATCTGGGAAGATGATATTCCAACTATCATACTTGTGAATTTTAGTTTTGTAACTGTTGCTTTGAGTACCCATGTGGGCTTGTAAATCAATTATCTGCATTTAGCAATAATATATAAGCTTATCAATCTACTTCAATCTTCTTCTTCTTCTGGAACTATTTCGTTCTAGACCACATCGTTCCTTGTTACTGATGTATAATGTACTGCCACGTTGCATGACCGCAGTCTTGTGATACATCGTGGATCCGTTTCACGGTCTATGAATATTCTGGCGTACCAGAAACCAAATGTTGAACTTCAGTCACAAAACAATGGCGATAAGAAACTTTTCTTTGATTGCTGTCAGGTTTCAGGTTCAGCCAAGGTAGGTCGACTGGTGCTGTTTCGACGATTGCTGTTTGCTAAACATCATGTAGAATGATCTCGCACATTGCCACGATGTTACGTGAAAATGGTATAACTGTATTATGTGTTGACTCTGATAGTTAGCTCTGGTTAGAGTAAGAAGCAAAAAAAATTCATGATAACTCCCGTTAAAAGCAAAAGGGAGAGAGAAAATTATTTAGCTACACTACTCTTGCCAAAAATCAGTTGGGTTCAGAGTCGTGAGCAGATCTTCTTCTGTGAAGATGCAGCGCATGTTTGATAGACCGGTAGGCGCTCCATAGGATGCTCTTCTCCACGGCCACAGTTGGTGCTTCCACAGACAAGTACCATTTCTCCTTAATATCTTAAGTCTGTAATTACAAAACAGAAGACACATCATCAGTTGCACAGCCGAAAACTATAAGCAGAAAACTAACATTTGTTTAATTTTGGATCGCTGTCTTGATGATTGATTACTCATTGTGTCGTATGCAAGACCGCTTTGCTTGATGGTTTCAGGGTTTCAGTCACAGTACTTATCGCAGTAGACATTGATTTCATTAAGATATACGCTTTTAAATCTGTTCAAAATACTGGGGATTTTTAACTGCCGAAGGATATTAAAATAATCACTGAATCGAAGTTATTTAAAAGGGTAGTTAAAGAGTACCTGTTCTGCAATATATTCTGTACAGTGACCAATTATTTTAGATAACACAGAGTTTCGGTAAAAAAAATGAACACAAATAGATAATAATAACGAAAACAAAACAGCTATCATGTCACATAACACTTTCACACCGTTTTTTTCTTTTTCTAAAAAAAACTCGGGAAAACCTTATTCGCAAAGTTATACAATGTATAATACTAACACCTTCTTTCCGAGATGAACATCACACTCATTACAGAGAGATATTGACTCAGTTTTTCACGCTACCAAATGGGAAGTTGCGATACACAAAATGAAAACCAGACATCATCGCCATGGTCCTGACGTCGTCCGATAGTATGTGTAATGTTACATTACGTAACATTGTGTGTGTAGCGTTTGCAGTGACTCGTAGAGAGAAATGAATGAATTACGTAGGACACACATGTCGAAAAACTCAGCGGCTTTGCTCTGCAAATTCTTAATCAAACACGCTGTCGTGCAAACTAGGCTTTTCTTGTCTGGGACATATTATCTTAGAATAAAAGTAAAAATAATCCCCGTCACTGGTTCTGACAAAGGGTTTTGGGAGATTTCTCTTTGGTGTAACGCTAATGGCGGATCTAAAATTGCACTCCGATACATTTTCAACTGATACTCACACCGACCCCCAACAGCTCGCCTCGTATTTGACGGTATGGGCCGTTGTTCGAACAGCCCACTCTACTAAGAGAATGAAAAGTAAATTAAAAGAAAACGCACGACAGTCAACACTTGGCAATGGCCAAGAAGCATTCCTCCCTAAGGTCGTGGACGTTTAACCACTTGATGCGGCTGGATGTTCGAGAAAATTTTAATGGTTTAAGAAAAATTAGCAGCTTCCTAGAGGTTGTGAAAATCAGTGTCCACGCATTTTGGTTTGACTTAGTGAAAAAAAGTCGTTACCGTTAAATTTACGTGTACATCTACATACACTCCTGGAAATTGAAATAAGAACACAGTGAATTCATTGTCCCAGGAAGGGGAAACTTTATTGACACATTCCTGGGGTCAGATACATCACATGATCACACTGACAGAACCACAGGCACATAGACACAGGCAACAGAGCATGCACAATGTCGGCACTAGTACAGTGTATATCCACCTTTCGCAGCAATGCAGGCTGCTGTTCTCCCATGGAGACGATCGTAGAGATGCTGGATGTAGTCCTGTGGAACGGCTTGCCATGCCATTTCCACCTGGCGCCTCAGTTGGACCAGCGTTCGTGCTGGACGTGCAGACCGCGTGAGACGACGCTTCATCCAGTCCCAAACATGCTCAATGGGGGACAGATCCGGAGATCTTGCTGGCCAGGGTAGTTGACTTACACCTTCTAGAGCACGTTGGGTGGCACGGGATACATGCGGACGTGCATTGTCCTGTTGGAACAGCAAGTTCCCTTGCCGGTCTAGGAATGGTAGAACGATGGGTTCGATGACGGTTTGGATGTACCGTGCACTATTCAGTGTCCCCTCGACGATCACCAGTGGTGTACGGCCAGTGTAGGAGATCGCTCCCCACACCATGATGCCGGGTGTTGGCCCTGTGTGCCTCGGTCGTATGCAGTCCTGATTGTGGCGCTCACCTGCACGGCGCCAAACACGCATACGACCATCATTGGCACCAAGGCGGAAGCGACTCTCATCGCTGAAGACGACACGTCTCCATTCGTCCCTCCATTCACGCCTGTCGCGACACCACTGGAGGCGGGCTGCACGATGTTGGGGCGTGAGCGGAAGACGGCCTAACGGTGTGCGGGACCGTAGCCCAGCTTCATGGAGACGGTTGCGAATGGTCCTCGCCGATATCCCAGGAGCAACAGTGTCCCTAATTTGCTGGGAAGTGGCGGTGCGGTCCCCTACGGCACTGCGTAGGATCCTACGGTCTTGGCGTGCGTCCGTGCGTCGCTGCGGTCCGGTCCCAGGTCGACGGGCACGTGCACCTTCCGCCGACCACTGGCGACAACATCGATGTACTGTGGAGACCTCACGCCCCACGTGTTGAGCAATTCGGCGGTACGTCCACCCGGCCTCCCGCATGCCCACTATACGCCCTCGCTCAAAGTCCGTCAACTGCACATACGGTTCACGTCCACGCTGTCGCGGCATGCTACCATTGTTAAAGACTGCGATGGAGCTCCGTATGCCACGGCAAACTGGCTGACACTGACGGCGGCGGTGCACAAATGCTGCGCAGCTAGCGCCATTCGACGGCCAACACCGCGGTTCCTGGTGTGTCCGCTGTGCCGTGCGTGTGATCATTGCTTGTACAGCCCTCTCGCAGTGTCCGGAGCAAGTATGGTGGGTCTGACACACCGGTGTCAATGTGTTCTTTTTTCCATTTCCAGGAGTGTAGATACTCCGCAAGTCAGCGTACGGTGAGGTACCATGTACCACTACTATTCATTTCCTCCCCATTTCCACTACCACATACAACGAGGGGAAAACGACTGTCTGTATGCCGCCGTATGAGCCCTAATTTCTCGTATCTTCGCGATCCTTAAGCGCAGTGTTCGTTGGGGACAGCAGAATCTTTCGGCGGTCAGCTTCAAATGCCGGTTCTTAAATTTTCTCACTAGTGTTTCGCGAAAAGAACGTCGCCTTCCCTTCAGGGATTCCCATTTGAGTTCCCGAACCATCTCCGTAACACTTACGTGTTGTTACAGCCTACCAGTAACAAATCTAGCAACCAGCCTTTGAACTGCTTCGATGTCTTCCTTCAATCCCACCTGGTACGGATCCCAAACACTCGGGCAGTACTCAAGAACAGGTCGCACCAGCACCCTATATGCGGTCTCCTTTATAGTGAATCCCCCTTTACCAAAATACCAAATCTTCCTGCAGTCACTCAACTTCGACACCTTACGGTACACCACAGCATCATCAGCAAACAACCGCACATTGCTGCTCACGCTGCCCACCATATCATTTATGTATATGGAGAACAACAGCAGCCGCATTACAGTTCCTTGCGACACTCCTAACGATACCCTTGTATCTGATGAACACTCGTCGTCGAGGTTAATATACTGGATTCTATTATTTAAGATGTCTTCGAGCCACTCTCGTATCTGTGAAGTTACCCCATGCGTTCGTGTCTTCGTTGACAGCCTTCATGGTTCAAATGCTTTCCGGAAATCTAGAAATGTGGAATCAACCTGTTACCCTTCATCCATAGTTTGCAGCATATCATGTCAGAAAAGAGCAAGCCGACTTTCGCACGAGCGATGCTTTCTGATTCGTTGACATAAGCTTCTCACTATCAAGACAGTTTATTATATTTGAACTAAGAATGTGTTCAAGGATTTTGCAGCTAACCTAAGTTAGGAATATTGTTCTGTAATTTTATGGGTCCGTTCTTTTATCCTTCGTATATACAGGAGTCACCTGCGCTTTTTTTCCAGTCGCTTGGAACTTTGTGCTGGATGAGAGATTCACGATAAATGCAAGTTAGGCCAGGGGCCGATGCCGCAGAGTACTCCAGACCGGGTGATTTATTTGTTTTCAAATCTTACGGCTGTTTCTCTACGCCAGGGATGCTTATTATTATGTCCTCGAGACGTGAGACTGTCCGATGGTCAATTGACGGCATGTTTGTACAGTTCTCCTGTGTGATCGATTTCTTGAACGTGAAATTAAAAACTTCGGCTTTCGTTCTGTTATCTTCAGTTGTCACACCAGACTGGTCAACAAGGTACTGAATGGAAGCCTTAGACCCGCTTAGCGATTTTACATACGGCCAAAATTTTCTCGGGTTCTCTGTCAATCTTTTGATAAGACATGGCAGTGGTAGTTGTTGGTTCTGGCGCTGCAGTCCGGAACCGCGGGACAGCTACGGTCGCAAGTTCGAATCCTGCCTCGGGCATGGGTGTGTGTGATGTCCTTAGGTTAGTTAGGTTTAAGTAGTTCTAAGTTCTAGGGGACTTATGACCTAAGATGTTGAGTCCCATAGTGCTCAGAGCCATTTGAACCAAGTGGTAGTTGTTGTACGCTTCGCGCATACATCTTTTCGCAGACGCTCGAAGCCCTACTAGCCTTTGCTTGTCGTTATATCAGATGAATATGAGCAGTGCGATAATTATTCAGCGTTTTTCTCTGTCGCAGAGTCAATTATTTGAAATGCTGTGTGACACTGTCATTGACTTGATGATAAATGATATGATTTTCTTGGTTGTGTCTCATATTTCTGACGATGATTTTAAGCAAATGAATCGTAATTAACTGGTCTTTAATGCTCTGAGGCAAAGGTTGTGATATGTCCATTGTAACGAAAGGAACAGGAGATCATTTCCTCAAAGCTGTTGCGCGAACGAGTCGCTCTTGTCGGTTTCGATTCATCTTGGAAGACACACAAAGAGTTGGTTATTGCTTAGCCTCCAGCTCTCACTAATATGCTGTAGTTCAATCTCCTATTGTAATGTTATATAAGGATTTTGTATTTCCTCGATTGACTTTTTTGAGAAGTTCCTTAGACCAATTCAATGCAATCTGTCTTCCAAGCTACGGTCAAATTATCCGTAATCTGTCGGGGCAGACCTTTCTCATGGCTAACTATTTAGGCAAGTAGTTTTCAATGTGGCTAAATGTTCGTTTATATCAAAACGAAAGATCCGCACCCAGAGACTGTGAAGTGGCACAGGTCAGATCAGTACTTAACGAAGGTAGTAGGACTAACCTAATGAATTAGAGATCCGTATCACTGACATCGATGTGCAGTAGGATTCTGGAACATATACTGTGTTCGAATATTATGAATTACCAAGAAGAAAACGATCTGTTGATCACAGCGTGCACGGATTCAGAAGATATTGTTCTTCTGCAACATAACTAGCTCTCTTTCTCTCAAGATGATGTCAAATTGATTTCCAAAAGGCGTTTGATACCGCTCGTCACAAGCGGTTTCTGATCAATTGTGTGCCTGTGAAATATCGTCTCAGTTGTGCATCTAGGTTCGTGATTACCTGTCAGGAAGGTCACAGTTTGTAGTAACTGACGGGGAGTCATCGAGAAGAACAGAAGTGATGTCCGGCGTTCCCCAACGACGTTTTACAGGTCCTCTGCTGTTCGAAATCGATGTAAATGACCTAGGAGACAATCTGTGCAACCCTCTTGGGTTTTTGAGGATGATGCTGTCATTTAACGTCTAGCAACGTCATCAGAAGATTGAAACCAATTGCAAAATTATTTAGACAAAATTTCTGTAAGGTGCGAAAAGTCGCAATTGAACCTGAATAATGAAAAGTGTAAGGCCATCCACCTGAGTACTAAAAGCGGTCTGTCAAATTTCGGTTACACGATACATCACACAAATCAAATGGCTGTTAGTTTAGCTAAGTGAACCCATTAAGATACTGGAAAGACAGTGCCACAACTAAAAAGAGAAAATTATGACTAGTGCGAGGATTTGTTTGGTTTTGGTTGGTTGATTGATTTGGGGGAGCGGACCAGACAATGAGGTCATCGGTCCCTTCGGATTAGGGAAGGATGGGGAAGGAAATCGGCTGCACTTTTTCAAAGGACCCATTCCGGTATTTGCTGAAGCGATTAAGGGAAATTACGGAAACCAAAAATCAGGATGGCCGGACGCGGGTCTGAACCGTCGTCCTCCCGAATGCGAGTCCAGTGTGCTAACCAATGCGCTACCTCGCTCCGCGCGAAGGTTTAGATGTACCCTCTGTACGATGTATAGTTTCTAAGTTATTTTATGTTAAATATTTTGTGACCAGTACAAACTTTGAGAATTAATAGCCTGACGACACCTTTACCGATTTTTATAAACGAAGCATCTATGAATAGGTATTGTAGAGATCTATCAAAGAATCAAAACATAATTCTTATGAAGATTACCAGTTTTGAAATAAAGGCTATGATGTGTATTCCGAGCGGGAAAATAATGCATTTTAACCGTAAGATTAAGCGGCAGTTTGTAAAATAAACATAGTCTGGGAAGTATTAGTACGCTTACTGTTAATTATTTATACCTGTTAACGACAGTATGAACAAATAACGTTTTCTATGATAGAATTACAATTTACGAGAAAACTAGTGAATGTTGTGAAAAACTGAAGGCAACAACGAGAAGCTGAGAAAATTTGAGTGCAAAGTCATGTATAACACATATGTGTAGCGACACAGTTATAGTTTTTCTATGTTCCGGAATAAAGTATATGTTTTGACTCAGGCTACAATGCGAAGATGTAAAAATCCAGCAGCCATCTTGGCGCGGGCAGTCTCATTTTGGCGACGATAGGAGGCGAGTAATGTGATTGTGGCAATATTCGCAGGCAGTAGTGGTGAATTTTGTATCCGCGGCTTCGCGGAACTTTTGAAAGTTTCTTAATGTGGACTTATAAAATTTAGTTATGTGTCGCTAGCAAACACTTAAAAATTTTTTGAAGTGTAAACTTTGAAGATTTTTCGTTAGGGAAGGATTCCGCACTTCGAAATTTCACTGCCGATCTTGGCGATTGGTTTTTCGAAATCGTAATTTTGCCAGTTCGCAACTGAGGAACTTTAACTTAAATTTTAAGCGAATGGGACACAGAACTGTTGCGAGATTTTGTAGTGTGCGAGATACTGCCTGAGTTTCATTAAGTTCTCTCATTGGCATAGTAACATTCAGTATTCGCTCATAAACTTGTTACTATGAGAAAAACCATGAAATAAAGCAATTTTTTTATAAACTTTAATCCTTAAGTGTAGTGAACTCTCTTTTGCAAATTCCTACCTGCATTTAATTGAAAGTTTCGTTTTTTTAGTTGAGGATTTTAGGCGAATGCGACGGGTGATTAGTTGGCCACTAGACTTAAATGCAGCCAAATTATTTAAAAAATCCAACCATTCACTGTGGCTCCTGGAAGAGCGCTGCTAACTAGAACGTTGATACACTGATAATCTGCACAATAGTCCTGTCGGACCTCCGAGTTAATTCAGTTATTCTTTTAGACATAAAGTTTTAAGAGACAGTTTCAATTCCTTTTTGTAGAACTGAATGTGTACCTGAATTGAACAATGAAGTCGCAAGGTGTTGGACAAAAAAAACATCAAAACACATCACCATGCATAATACGGCGTAGGAAAACCATTGACATTCAAAACAGCTCCCAGTTGTCTTGGAATGGATAAATAAAGCTCATATATGGTTTTCAAGATAATACTATACAGTTCTTCCTGCAAAACAGTGGCAAATTCGTGTAACGATAATGGAGCTGGATAGCGATGACGCATCGTTCCCTTCAAAGTAGACCACAAAGGCTCTATAACGTGGAGACCTTGTGGCTGTGGTGCTCAGAGGAGATGGGACGATTCGCCCTCATGCTCACAAAACCATCCTGGACATTGCGAGCTGCGTGAACAAAGGCTCAGTTGTATTGGAACACAGTGTCACCATTGGGGAACAAACATGGAATGGACCTGATTACCCAGAGTTCTCACATAGTCCTCGTCAGTTATGTGAGCTTGCAGAGTTACCATGCTGCTCACGATATACCACAATATGGCTGTCCAAATCATCACCAAACCCCAGACGTATTTCACTCTTGGGACGTAGACGCAGCCAGAAGCTGGAAACAGTCTGATACAAGACTCGTCCGACCAAACAACTTTCTTCCAATGTTCCATAGTATAAGTTTCGTGGCTTCGGCGCCACGGTTCCTGATACGGGCAACTGCATCATTCAGAGTGATTTCGCAATTCCAGCTCGCCTTCCAATTCCCACCGAATGGAGCTCCCTTCTTGTTGTTCGTTCTGACAGGATTCACGAGTGCGACATTCAGTTCTGCAGTGACGTTTACAGCTGTGTCCTCTTATTTTTCGCCACAATCCTCTTTACTGACCGTCTGTCACGATCGCTCAACACACACATTCGTCCGTGTCGTGAATTAGCGGATGACGTTTTTCCGCAGTCCTTGCATACTGTACAAGTGTTGGAAGGGTGTCTCTTGAAACACCAACCCCTTTGGCTACCTTGGTTACAGAAGCACCCACCATATGAGAGTAGTGAGATAATGGCGGAGCCACACCAATTTTTATATCAAATTGTTATCAAACTGAAATGCTAATTAATTAAATTGACCAATTAAAATAATTAAATACACCCCCACCCCACCACCACATAATGTTATAAGTCATCTCTAGCTGGCATATGGGTCCCTTCCCCCTCAGCCTCCCCTCCCCCTCCCCTTCACCTGCCCTATTGGCGAGAATTTCGAAATTTAGAAGGAATTTTGAATTTTGGTGGGAGATTCAAAAAATTGTGGAAATTTCAAAGAAGACGCGAATTTCTTTTTCCCAAGCCTTTACTGACACCTCACCCAACCTCCAACCTGGTAATTGGTGGGAAATTCAAAATTGTGGGTGCCCTTTGCAGGACTCAAATCCCAGTCCTTCTGGGCTGAAAGTCGTAGTGCAACGTTCAACACAGGGAAACTGTCCAAATGCAGGAGGGGAAGGTTGGGCTAGTTTACATTATTTATTTTGGGTGGGAAATTGAAGTAAAGATTGGTCCTAATTACATAATTAATCACAAAGATCAGGCCTAATTACGCATCTATATGCACAGCATTACAAAAGGAGTGTCTAAAATCGCAATACAGATCAAAAATTTACGATGTCATACAAGTGGATTCATCCGTTGGGAAAAAAATTAAGAGCACCACTCAAACCTAGTAGCAAAAGTACTCAGTCTCTACATAGGACGATCCCTTCACTTACAAGATGGCGGGGAAAAGGCTGGAGTGGAAGTACTATCTTTATTTTTGGCGGTAATTGTGTTCAGTTGACGAAATGCTAGTGTTGGACAGAGAATTACCTGTAAGCATACAGGTGAGCTCTGCGTCTATCGCTGTTTGGAGTTGGAGTTCACTGGAGACACCTCCAATTGTATTGATGAATAATCGCCCTGCAGCCCTCGTGCTCGAAATTCAGGAAGGCCAATACATGCTACCACAACTGATGGAAAATGCTTCACTGTTGAAATTACACATGGAAATTATCGTGAATAAATCAGTACTCGTAAACAACGGGTCATAATGCAACACGTGTAGTGGGAATTGAGAAAATCCTTGTAATAACACAACTATCACGAAAACCAGCCCCAAAAGGTCACTCCAAGAAAGAGGGGCAACAGTTGCACGTTATGTTCCCCTCGATGTGAAGTCACAAACTAACCAGTTTAGAGCCAGTCTTACCTCCACTCTACCACCCCTCATCACTCCCTCTTCTCACCATAGGAAGAAATACAGGCCTGCTCTATCCTGGCAGAGATATTCTGTCTCCAGTCTCCAGAAATCAGTCACAGATGGACTCAAGAACAGGACGCTTCCTGCACACCGTTAACTGCATTTCTCACAGAGAGACTGGTTCCCACTGAAACAACAACTTAATTCTGGAGAGATCTCCAGATCGCTTTGTCTGGTGTTCGCTGGTTGTGAAACAGGCAACTATTACTGTCTCTGCTGGACATAGCCCCTGCTGTACCTGGGAGCACAGACTTCAGCGCACCAGCCAACCCGCCCAGCAAACAGGTGTGTCCCGCGATAGCCAGAGGCTCTGCCTCTCCGGCGGAACACATGGCTAGGGATGGTCAGTGCTATCGACGCTGACAAAAGCTAACACATACAATAGGTCATGACACCAGCAGACCACAGAACAAAGAGCCGATCTTCAGGGGAAGACATTTCACTGCTGCAATTATATTTAATGTCAGCGCACCTCTTACAGGCGAGCATCTACAAAGAAGCACACTCACGACGACATAAAGCGGTCTTGTTTCCACAAAAATAGGCGCAGTCGACTTTCTTTTAGTTTTATGAGCAAAATCGGTATAGTTTGGGGGCGTTTATCATGTTCAAATGTCAAAACCTCTAATTATAATGCAGGCACCACTTGAATTATAGCTCATTGTGGAACCTAGAAATGATTTTCCTGACATGCGAGTAGATTGCATGAAACAGGCTGTTGTGTGATGACCAAATTGCTTACGAAATTACAACACAAGAATCTGCTGCTACTGTGAATGGTACTCTACTGGATGTGGACTGCTTCTTAGTATGTGAGTGACAGACACTTTACACACAGGTTGGTAAAGGCGAGTTATGCAGCAAAAATGTCAGATATCTGCACGCAGGCGGTATTTGTTTTCGATGTATCGGAGCTGTCTTTTAGGGTTGTCTGCTAGATGACGTTAGGAGGTTCTGTTACAAGGTACCCTCTCACAATTCGTTTTTACGTTTCGAAAACGCCAGCGTGATACACCATTGCACTGGTAAAATATGACCTGCCATGTTATACAAAACAACAATGTCCTCTTCAATTACAGCTTCTTGTTGCCAATCGTAAAATGATTGTGTTTTTTCCAATATATCAACAAATGGCGTATTCTGTAATGTTAGTCCGTCTATCAGAAATGTTTGTAATACACACATGCATGACAATTTATTAACAGACACTGATTTGAACATCAAGGACGCTCTCAAACCATGTCATTTTGTCCATCAAACTGAAAGAAATCGCTTAACATTGAGGTTTCTTTCCTTCATAGTGTAAATTCTGATTTTTACTTTCTTCTGATGAAAGTTTCGAAATCATGAAGACATTCTCCAGTGATTAGTTGTTTTTGCAGCAAAATAGTGTAAGTTTTTTTTAAATTTTACACAGGCTCGACATGTATAGAAGATGTATCCCTATAGAGCTCCAACCTCTCCAGTTTGGTCATCTTCAATCAGTGGCAGGGTTGCGGTCTTTGCTTTCACTCCGTTGGATGTCACAAAAAAACAGGACACGGAATGGGGGGGGGGGGGGGATAGACACTTGAGTTGCATCCTGCAGTCAAACGTAGAAGAATGACTGTACAGTTGCCATTCTACAACGATAATTCAGTCATCTGAAAAGAATGTAACACCCTTGTGCATGACAATTCATAATTTTAATGTGATGAATGCTCTCAAACTATACCGATTTTGTTCATGAAACGAAAAGGAAATGGACTGTGCCTGCTTTCATGGAAAAAAGACTGCTTTTTACTGTTGTCCTGGCCGTGTTTTTTAATAGATGCTCGCTTATAGACATTAAATACATTTGTCACTGCCGGCCGGAGTGGCCGAGCGGTTCTAGACGCTACAGTCTGGAACCGCGCGACCGCTACTGTCGCAGGTTCGAATCCTGCCTCGGCCATGGGTGTGTGTGATGTCCGTAGGTTAGTTAGGTTTAAGTAGTTCTAAGTTCTAGGGGACTAATGACCTCAAAGTTAAGTCCCATAGTGCTCAGAGCCATTTGACCCATTTGAACATTTCTCACAGTGAAATGTCTTCTCTCACAGAATGGTGGGCACCAGCGGAAGCAATCGGACATGGTAGGGGGATCGTTGCATAACTACGCTTTTAGACAGACAAAACGTAGTTGGGGCAGCCATCATTTATCTCGCTTTGTTCTGGCGTTCTGACCTATTGTGTATGTGTACCTTTTGTCACTGTTGATAGCACTGATGGCCCCAGCCACATGTTCCGCTGGAGAGGCAGAGCCTCTGGCTACAGCAGGCCACACCTGCTTGCTGGGTGGGTCATGCAGTGGCTGGCTGAAGACTGTGCTCCCAGAAACCGCTGGGGCTGCGTCCAGCAGAGGTGGTAGCAGCTGCCCATTTCCCAACCAGCAGCCGTAAGAAAAAGTGATCTGGGGAGTTCTCCGGAATTACATTGTTCTTCCAGGGAGAGGGAGGGGGGCAGTATTTCCGAGAAATACGTTTAACGGCCTGCAGGAAGGCAACTGTTGTTGAGTCTATCTGTGACTGATTTCCGCAGACGAGAAACAGTATATCTCTGCCAGCAGATGAATCTGTTTGTGGACCATCAGTGACAGAATAGAAAAAGCCTATACTCGTTCCTACAGTGAGGAGAGGGAGGGATGAGGGGTGGTAGAGTGGAGGTAAGACTGGCTCTAAGCTGGTCAGATTCTGACTGCACATCGAGGAAAACACACGTGCAACTGCTGCCCCTCTCTCCTGTTGCAATCTTTTAGGGTCGATTTTTGTGGTAGTTGTGTTATTGGAATGATTTTCTGAATCCCCAGTGTATGTGTCGCATTATGACCCATTGTGGACTCTGACCACAATCTATTGGTTATGACCTGTAGATTAAAACTGAAGAAACTGCAAAAAGGTGGGAATTTAAGGAGATGGGACCTGGATAAACTGAAAGAACCAGAGGTTGTACAGAGTTTCAGGGAGAGCATAAGGGAACAATTGACAGGAATGGGGGAAAGAAATACAGTAGAAGAAGAATGGGTAGCTTTGAGGGATGAAGTAGTGAAGGCAGCAGAGGATCAAGTAGGTAAAAAGACGAGGGCTAGTAGAAATCCTTGGGTAACAGAAGAAATATTGAATTTAATTGATGAATGGAGAAAATATAAAAATGCAGTAAATGAAGCAGGCAAAAAGAAATACAAACGTCTCAAAAATGAGATCGACAGGAAGTGCAAAATGGCTAAGCAGGGATGGCTAGAGGACAAATGTAAGGATGTAGAGGCTTATCTCACTAGGGGTAAGACAGATACTGCCTACAGGAAAATTAAAGAGACCTTTGGAGATAAGAGAAACACTTGTATGAACATCAAGAGCTCAGATGGAAACCCAGTTCTAAGCAAAGAAGGGAAAGCAGAAAGGTGGAAGGAGTATATAGAGGGTCTATACAAGGGCGATGTTCTTGAGGACAATATTATGGAAATGGAAGAGGAGGTAGATGAAGATGAAATGGGAGATACGATACTGCGTGAAGAGTTTGACAGAGCACTGAAAGACCCGAGTCGAAACAAGGCCCCCGGAATAGACAACATTCCATTGGAACTACTGACGGCCTTGGGAGAGCCAGTCCTGACAAAACTCTACCATCTGGTGAGCAAGATGTATGAAACAGGCGAAATACCCTCAGACTTCAAGAAGAATATAATAATTCCAATCCCAAAGAAAGCAGGTGTTGACAGATGTGAAAATTACCGAACAATCAGTTTAATAAGCCATAGCTGCAAAATACTAACACGAAATCTTTACAGACGAATGGAAAAACTAGTAGAAGCCGACCTCGGGGAAGATCAGTTTGGATTCCGTAGAAATACTGGAACACGTGAGGCAATACTGACCTTACGACTTATCTTAGAAGAAAGATTAAGGAAAGGCAAACCTACGTATTTAGCATTTGTAGACTTAGAGAAAGCTTTAGACAATGTTGACTGGAATACTCTCTTTCAAATTCTAAAGGTGGCAGGGGTAAAATACAGGGAGCGAAAGGCTATTTACAATTTGTACAGAAACCAGATGGCAGTTATAAGAGTCGAGGGACATGAAAGGGAAGCAGTGGTTGGGAAGGGAGTAAGACAGGGTTGTAGCCTCTCCCCGATGCTATTCAATCTGCATATTGAGCAAGCAGTAAAGGAAACAAAAGAAAAATTCGGAGTAGGTATTAAAATCCATGGAGAAGAAATAAAAACTTTGAGGTTCGCCGATGACATTGTAATTCTGTCAGAGACAGCAAAGGACTTGGAAGAGCAGTTGAACGGAATGGATGGTGTCTTGAAGGGAGGATATAGGATGAACATCAACAAAAGCAAAACGAGGATAATGGAATGTAGTCGAATTAAGTCGGGTGATGTTGAGGGTATTAGATTAGGAAATGAGACACTTAAAGTAGTAAAGGAGTTTTGCTACTTGGGGAGCAAAATAACCGATGATGGACGAAGTAGACAGGATATAAAATGTAGACTGGCAATGGCAAGGAAAGCGTTTCTGAAGAAGAGAAATTTGTTAACATCGAGTATAGATTTAAGTGTCAGGAAGTCGTTTCTGAAAGTGTTTGTATGGGGTGTAGCCATGTATGGAAGTGAAACATGGACGGTAAATAGTTTGGACAAGAAGGGAATAGAAGCTTTCGAAATGTGGTGCTACAGAAGAATGCTGAAGATTAGATGGGTAGATCACACAACTAATGAGGAAGTACTGAATAGGATTGGGGAGAAGAGGAGTTTGTGGCACAACTTGACCAGAATAAGGGATCGGTTGGTAGGACATGTTCTGAGGCATCAGGGGATCATCAATTTAGTATTGGAGGGCAGCGCGGAGGGTAAAAATCGTAGGGGGAGACCAAGAAATGAATACACTAAGCAGATTCAGAAGGATGTAGGTTGCAGTAGGTACTGGGAGATGAAGAAGCTTGCACAGGATAGAGTAGCATGGAGAGCTGCATCAAACCAGTCTCAGGACTGAAGACCACAACAACAACAATGACCCATTGCTTATGAGTGCTGTTTCTTTTTCATGACAATTTCCATGTGTATTTAGAACACTGAAGCATTTTCCATCAGTTGTGGGGGCGTGTGTTGGCCTTCCTCAATTCGAGCGTCAGGGCTGCGGAGTGACTGTCGAGCATTGCAGTGGGAAGTAGCGCACTTTTACGTCGAACAGAGATAGACATAGATCTCAGCTGTATACTCACAGGTAATACACATATTAAACTTCTCTCTGTCCAACACCAGCAGCTCTCAGGTGAACATAATTGCCGCCAAAAATAAAGATAGTACCTTCCACTCAGCCTTTTTCTCACCGGCTTGTAGCTAAAGGCATCATTCTATGTAGAGTTTGGGTATGTCTGCTGCTAGGTGCGAGTAGTATTATGATTTTTTTCCCAGGATGATAACTCCAGTTGTATGACAGCCTCAATTTGTGATCTGTATTTCGATTTTAGGCGCTCCTTGTGTAGTGCTATGCATATAGACATGTAATTAGGGCCAATCCTCGTGGTTAATAATGTAATTAGGATCGATCTTTACTTCAGTTTCCAATGCAAAGTAAATACTCTATTCTAACCTTGCTTTTCTGCATGTGGACAGTTTCCCGATGTTGGGGGTTGCTCTTGGGCTTTCTGCCCATAAGGACTGGGGTTTGAGTCCTGGAAAGGGCACCCACTACTTTAAATTGCCTGCCAATTCCTGGGTGGTGGATGGGGTGGGATATAAGCAAACCTTGGGTCGAAGTAATATCCACCATTTTTGAAATTCCCACCAAAATTCGAAATTCCCACCAATATGGAGGTGGAAGAGGGGAAGTGAGAGGAGAGGGGGAGGAGGAGGGGGAGGGGACCCACGTGCTGGCTGGGGAAAACCCATGACATCATCTGTTGGTGCGGTGAGGTGAGGGTAATTAATTGATTAATTTAATTAATCTGCATATAAATTTGATATAATACTTGGGGTGGCATGGCCATTACCCCACTACTTACGAGGACCAACAATTGGCCGACGTCCGAGTTCATTTAGCTCTGACACAGTGCGTTCACAATTACATAGAACACTGTTCTGAACACTACTGACACTCGCAACATATTTAGGACATTGGACAGCTGCCGTTCATGGACAGTTACACAGTGCAACAAGCAGGCTCAGCTAGCATCTGAATTTATGTTCATTTATGCATTTCTCGCGGTGTTTCCATATATTTTTGCCAACCTCTCGTGAATTAGTCTGTTAGCGAAATCCGTATCGAAATCCCTACACTAATTCCTGAGATTAGTCGATAGATACAGACAGAAATCGTGATGGGATACTTTAATTTCTCTATGTCTATAATAAAACAGAACATAGATAGAAGATAATTCACATGACGATTCTCTTCAATCATCTTCCACGCAACACTGAAGTTTTTTGGGCCAATAATTAATTTCGGTGGTCCTTCAAAAAATTCGCCGGTCACAGAGGCACTACTTCCGTGAAATTCTGTGAACCAAATGAGAACAGTCTCTTCCGAACGTGATTCATTATCAAAAGTTGAGCGACGTGATTCGGTGCCCTGTAGTTGAGTTGGATCTTTACAAGTATCGTATAAACTCGTCAAACGTGGGATTGTCTTTTGTCGACAACACTGTTTCCTGCAACTCTCACCTTGAACACAATACTGGACCATTTTTTGAGCAGCCATTATTTTTACAATAACAGATCGCAAATTTCTAAAACAACAGTAGTAATGTCTCATGCCAACAGTGTCATCTAGCGGACACTTGTATAAAACTGACAAAGTGACCCTCGTAGAGAGTTACTTTACTCGTTCCTTGTTCTGTCAATAATGAAACGACAAACTTTATTCATGAATGATAAACTTTAATTTCCTCATCACACCAGAAGTATTACATAACGTGAAAACCACAAGACTATTCCATAGGGGACATATCATAATGGTTTGTTGCAATTGCCTGAGATTTATTTGCCCTTAGAATTCACTACTTCTATTATGCGCTCAAGCTTGCAACATTTCTCAAAGCTGGATCAGTCCTACCACTGGAGTGGTGAACTGAGGCCAGCGATATCATTTCCCCTAATTCTGGTGAAATGGGGCCACCGATATAATCAATTCCTTAGTTACCACTCTCAACGAGCTACCCTTCTGGACGAAATATTTGTGGGTTGCTGTTCACTGATGTGCCCTTGTGGCGACTAAAGCGTCTTGTCAGTGTGTGGGAGTGGCGAAAAGAGGTTCGTTTTTCAAACGGTAGCATACAAATCCACTCTCCATGCCGCCATCCAGATAACCAGAAGTGAAAAATCAGAGATCGCTGCCTCAGTGGTAACACTGCTGTATTGCTCCTCAAACTGCTGGCTTGTTTTGAATGTACCTTGCGCTTCAGTTGCTACATAGTACGTCGCGGCTGTTAGATCTGATTTATTGAATTTAATTTGGTGTTATACTGAGATTCTGAAGAAGGTGTAACGTGCGCGTGGGGCACACGATACTCATTAAAGCCTGTACTATGGTAAGTTGAAGGGCTTCACCTTATGAGAAAGGATTTTTGGTATAGACATTGACCGCGTGTACCTGAAAATCAGACTTACACCCACTCTGTAATAACAATGATACGTCAAGTAAGTCCGAAAAGGAACTACACGTCAGGACGGACAAGAAGCAACACAGAAGATGCTACCAATTTGTTAATAATACGGTCGCCAGCCTAATTAGGCATTAACTGAGTTTCTTCCCTGTACAAGTTGGCAGATATTCGTACAAGGCAACAAGAAGTAACACTGTATATTATGATACATTTTAGAACCAGAAAATCTATTGAACTGATAAGTTCACTTTCTGTACTGATATGGATAAACCACAAATACTTAACACTACACTATAATGTTTACTACAAAACTTCGTACTGTCTATTGATCTGATTAAAACCGGTCATAGGTCACCCTAGAAATAGCACTTTCGAAACACACACACAATGTCAATTTTGATAAAGGTAAAACACTGATAAATTTTGGTTTTTATATTGATTTTAACTTTACTGGTCAAATCAGTTTAGAACACTTCAGAATTCAAATGAATAAAAAAAGGGGGGGGGGGCACGAAACTGTTATGATCACTATATTGAAACAATTAATTACTGAAATCATTGTGCACTCAAGATTTCGAATATATGAGTTACTACTCTTTTTATCTTATTTCCTGCTCATTTAAATACCATTATATCTGTCTCGAAATAATTAAACTTCATTACTAAATCAATATCGGAATTATCTCCCAACTTTGTCAGTCCTTTGTTATTCATTCACTGGTTCATTAACAAGACAGTTCTTTAAACATCATTCTAACATAGTTAGGTCTGCAGGTAATTATTATTAACACAAACTTTAATTCTTCATTTCGGGACTCTCGGATTGCACAACATTTGGAAAGGACCCTGTCTAGGTTAGTTGTGAGGATAATTAAATAATGGGACAGTTCTGGTAAAATTTAAGTTGTTATTGAACAGTATGGAACAAAAGTAACACTGGTCCACACGAATACAGTACTAAAAGTTTCAACCTGTTCGTATCGATGCGGCGGTTGGTAGGCGGCGAGATGGCGAGGCACAGAGCACACATACAATCACAGCAATGGCTCTTGATGTATCGGCACTTTACTTCTTATTAGCGTCGCAATACTTTTCCATTTAGTGCCTATGGAATTTTTCCATGCTGTATGGGCGTAGGAACGGTATATCCGAGGCTCAATGAAACTGCGTCTTCCAGGAGAGCCTTCTCGCTCCAGAACGTGTTGCTCAGACCAATACCCAACTCCGACTACTACTGCTGAGCCCGTTATGCCGTGCAGCGCCCGTGCGCATTTTCCCGCGCTCGCCTGTCATCCACCTTTTACCGCTCCCTTACAGACAGGGTATTCACCAGAGGTTTTGCATTCTACATATCCTAACACATTGCCTACGTATGGACCAGATGCACAATTACAACTTTAAACATCTTACAATAGTTTCAACGTTTCTTACATTTCAATTCTGTTACAATATTGTTTGACATTTGACATAAACATTAATATTCACATCGAAATTTGTTTACAGTTTTCTTAACACAATGACATGAAACAAAAAAAAGAAATGAAATCAGAATATCGATTACACTAATTTATCGAAAATCAGAAGAAAAAATATTATATGTACAATAGTACAACATTGTTGTTATTACAAAGGGATATACCACATGTCCCATGAACATACAGTACCAGTGCTCATTTAATACCGAGCCAAATCAGTTATACCTATGTCTCGCCCATTTCGCCTCACGTTAACGTTATGCTTTTTCTCAATTGTTTTCCCAGTTATTTGAGTTTATGTTAGATGGAATATGCCATCTGAGACCACATGGTTCATTACGCCATATGTTTCCCTAAGGGTACGATAAGCCGATCTAAAGTACAGCCCTGTTATTGCTTTCAGAGTCTTTGTCAATATAGAGACGATATTGGAAGGAGTGGGATTATCTTTAATGAATGCGAGTAATGAGAACATTCTTAACATTAGTCAAGAAAGAAATCGAATACATTTTAAACAGTGATTAGAACTGCTGTAGTACCCACAAATACTATCCTATTTTCTGCCCAAGTAAGTTAGGAAGGAGGTTGTATTTAGACCTTAAAACAAGAGCCTGATAAAATGGATTGCAATGGTAATATAAGCTGTTTAATGATAAGATAGCAACTGTTATAGTTAAAAAAACTTCACTGAATTCGGATTGCGCCATCCATTGGCATAGTATAGACTGAATAAATACTCAGGTTGCATAAATGCTTCAGTAGTCAAACTGCGTACATAATCCAAAGAGCAAAATAAAAAGCCAGTTCGCGTACGAAAATGGGCTTCACATTCGTGTTACATAAAGAGTCAGATTACGTAAACAATATCAATAACGTATAGAGTCAAACAATGAAGCCACAACCGCGAAGAAAATTTGAGGCCTCTATATTTTGTGTATGCACTGACAAGGTACACAAACGACGAAAACAGGTAGTTTCTGAGAAACTTAGTACGAAGTTAGAACAGCGTAACTCAATACCTCAAGACTCCATCTCCAAGTTTAAATATACCAGCGATTTGGAAGCAATAAATACCAAATTATTCTGACATTTGAACTGAGATATGTTAACGACACTACAGCATTATACGAAGTGTTTTAATACCGACAAACGCTCTTTCTCGGAGACAGACTGGTGCCTCCCTACTGACACATTCAGTGTAATACTTTTTTTCAAAAAAAGCTTATGTAATCTAGTTACTTGAAAACTGGAGCTTCTGAACAACTGCAGCGGCGTATGCATTGCCCTTTCTTTGCTTTCTCCTGTCATACTTGGACCAGCTGTTTCCACAGCGAGGATACGCATGACTTCCCTCGTAGGTTCACGTATCACTTACATTTTGTCAGACTGTTGGACCGTAACAATTCTGAATATTTCTTACAGCACGATTCAGCAATCGTTGAGCATCTCATGTGTTTCCATTATGATGTTTCGTCTCTTTCGTCAATATATGCGACTTAGAGACGCCTTCTCGTATAAATTAGCGAACTTGTTAGTCAAAAGCATAAAGAAAAGGCTCGTAAATCTTAATAAACAGCGTGCAAATTGCGCAGTTGATATTTTTTCAAAGCGTGCAAACTGCTCACTGGAAAGTGAAACGCTGTTGCAAAATTATAGATTTATAGCTTGCCATGACAGACTGAGGCAAGAAGTCGAACACATATCCTGGAAAACTGAGAAGCTGATACGGTTACTTTTACAGTACAACATCGTGCAAAACACCATTTTAAAGTGGAAATTAAAGAGAATTGGCTCTGAGCATTATGCGACTTAACTTCTGAGGTCATCAGTCGCCTAGAACTTAGCACTAAGTAAACCTAACTAACCTAAGGACATCACACACATCCATGCCCGAGGCAGGATTCGAACCTGCGACCGTAGCGGTCGCTCGGCTCCAGACTGCAGCGCCTAGAACCGCACGGCCACTCCGGCCGGCTACAGAGAATTATTTAAGAAAATTGAAAAATGTATTGATACATTTATCAGAAATCTCACTACACTTTTCCCGCAAATAAATAAGGGGCTTGCATCGTCGTGTAAGAAATCTGTATCGGTACAGCAACAAAAAGAGCACAGTAGGAATGTATCAAACGCAATCCTCAGAAGCACGTCCAAGGGCCACAACTGCGTTTTTATCCATCTGGACGCTTCCCCTCTTGTGCGGTAGAGCCGCAAACATATGGCATCTGACGCGTCGGACGCCTGTTTTTCGGATATCGGTTTGGGAGAGGGGAGGGGGAGGGAGTCCTGCGGTCGTCATTAATTCCAGCTGCACTGTGTCCTTTTTTTTTTTTTCATCCTATCCAACTGCAAACACGTCAGAGACGGACGTAATGGAGACCTGCGAGGTGAGAGCGGATAATATAGGCATCTACTGCATCAATGGAGCGTGTAAAAGCCTTTTGAGCATGCACGGTAGATATAAATGAGAAAGAAATTGCTGTTCGTCCAAACGTCCGTTTGGGCGAGTCTGAGAGATAACATAAAAATGATCTGCTTTCATGGTCGTGCCAATAACATTTGTCAGAATAAACATGCTCTGTCAGAAAGTTATTAGTTAGTGGATAGTTTTCCTTCATCAGAATTAACTTACGAAGGCAGAAAGCATAAAAATGCAGCAAATGAAGCAGATAAAAGGAAACTACAAAAGTTTTAAAAAATGAGATTGGCAGAAAGTGGAAAATGGCTAAACGGGAATGGCTGGAGGATAAATGCAAGAAGCATGTATAGCTAGGGGAAACAGAAATACTCCCTATAGGAAGGTTAGAGACACATTTTGAGAAAAGAGAAGCAACTCACGAATACCAAGAGCTCACATGGTAGGCCAGTGCTGAGAGAAGAAGGGAACTATGAAATGTGAAAGCATTTTATAAAGGTGCTCTACAAAGGAAATAAACTTAAAGACAACGTTATAGAATGGAAGAGGAAATAGAGAAAACGCATGAAGATGAGATGGGAGATATGATGCTGAGAGGAGACGTTAACAGAACACTGAAAGACCTTAACCGAAACGAGGCTGTAGAATAGACAACATTCCCTCAGAACTTTTTCAGGTCCTTGGGAGAGACAAAACCAATCCATCTAATGTGCAACATATCTGAGGCATATGAAATACCCTCAGCCCTCAAGAATAGTGGAGTAATTCCAAACCCAAAAAAAGCAGGTACTGACAGGTGTGAATATTAGCGAACTACTAGTTTAATAAGTCGTGGATGCAAAACAGTGACACAAATTACTTATGGAAAATTGGTAGAAGCCGACCTCGTGGAAGATCAGTTTGGGTTCCACAGGAATGTAGAAACACGAGAGGCTATACTGACTCTACAACTTGTCGTACAAGATAGGTTACCGAATGGAAAACCTATTTTCATAGCATACGTAGACTTAGAGAAAGCTTTTGACAAAACTGAATGGAACTCACTCTTTGAAATTATAAAGGTAGCAGGAATAAAATGCAGGGATGTAACGCTCAAATACACTTCTTATTGGAATCCATGTGCACTTAGAGTAGGACATGAAAAAGAAGCAGTCCTTAATAAGGAAAAGAGACATGGTTGTAGCTTATCCCCGATGCTACTCGATCTGTTCATTGAACATACAGTAACGGAAACCAAGTACAAGTTTTGGAAAATGAATTAAGCTACAAGTAGAAGAAATAAAACATTAGAGGTTTGTAAAAATGAAATTCCGTTTAAGGAGAGTGATAAATGACTAATTATAAAGTTTTGATTACATTTGACACAATCACGTTTTATAATACTATCATACATTTTGTTTTAACGTCTTTAATATCATTTTTCCCTATAGTACCATCTGAAGATCGCCATTGTGAACCGAAGACGCTTATGACCTTGTCATAAAAAATGACTGTGTGAAAAATAAACAAAACTTTATAACATTAAGGTTTGTCACTGTATATCTGCAGGGTACATCAAAGGACCGGAAGAGCAATTGAAGAGAAAGGATAGTGTCTTGAAAAGTGGTTATAAAATGGAATCAACAAAAGTAAACTAAAGATAACCAAAAAATCAAGCGATTCTGAGAAAATTAGTTTGGGAAATGAGACACTAAAAATAGTAGATAGGTTTTTCTATTAGGGCAGCAAAATAAATGACGACTGCAGAAGAAGAATGGATACAACGTGAGGACTGGTCATAGCAAGAAAGGAATTTCCGGAAAAGAGGAATCTCTTAACATCGAACATAAATTTACGTGTTAGGAAGTCTTTCCAGAACGCCTTGTGCGGAAGTGAAATATGGGTGATAAGCTGTTTAGACAAGAACAGAATAAAAGCTTTCGACTTGTGTTTTCATAGAAGAATGCTTATGATCTGAAGGGGAGACTGCACAAATAATGAGGAGGTACTGTATCGAAATGGAGAGAAAAGAATTTTATGATAGAAATTGACCAGTAGACATATTCTGAGGCGTCAAGGAATTGTCAGTTTGGTATTGGAGGGATATTTCGGGTGTAACAATTGCAAAGGGAGACCAAGAGTTGAATACAATAAGCAGATTCAAACGCACATACACGCATAAAACCAAGTTTTGCATCACCCCGGTTCCCAGAACTCCTGAAGATAGACGTTAACTGTGGATATTGTATCACAGACACAGTCCCTCTGACTGTTGATAGATGTCACTAAACCTACCCAAAGATGTAAACAACCATGCATGAGCAGCGACTATTAGACGGAGAGGGTCCGATAGCCGACCAGTCATTCCACCAGGAAGGGGGTACACAGCTCGTTTTGTCCGTAGTTCAGCCTTGTCTAGACGGTCAACACCGTGGTTCGATCGTGTCCGCATTGTTACTTTGAGCCAGGAAGGGCTCTCAACAAGGTAAGTGCCCAGGCGTCTAGGAGTGAATCAAAGCGACGTTGTTCGGACATGGAGGAATTACAGACACACAGGAACTGTCGATGACATGCCTCGCTCAGGCCGCCCAAGGGCTACTGCTGCAGTGGATGACCGCTACCTGCGGATCATGGCTCGGAGGAACTCTGACAGCAATGCTTTTCGTGCAGCCACAGGACGTCGTGTTAGGGCTCATACTGTGCGCAATAGGCTGCAAGATGCGCAACTTCACTCCCGACGTCCATGGAGAGGTCCGTCTTTGCAACCACGACACCATGCAGCGCGGCACAGATGGGCCCAACAACATGCAGAATGGACCGCTCAGGATTTGCATCACGTTCTCTTCACCGATGAGTGTCGCATATGCCTTCAACCAGATAATCGTCGGAGACGCGTTCGGAGTCAACCCAGTAACCCAGTCAGACTGAAGGCCTTAGACACACCGTCCAGCGAGTGCAGCAAGGGGGGGGGGGGGGTCCCTGCTGCTTTGGGGTGGCATTATGTGTGGCCGACGTAGGCCGCTGGCGGTCATGAAGGTTGTACGATACGTGAATACCATCCACCGATAGATAGTGCAACCATATCGGCAGCATATTGGCGAGGCATTCGTCTTCATGGACGACAATTCGCGCCTCCATCGTGCACATCTTGTGAATGACTTCCTTCAGGATAACGACATCGCTCGACTAGAGTGGCCAGCATGTTCTCCAGACATGAACTCTATCGAACATGCCTGGGATAGATTGAAAAGGGGTATTCATGGACGACGTGACCCACCAACCACTCTGAGGGATTTACGCCGAATAGCCGTTGAGGAGTGGGACAATCTGGACTAACAGTGCCTTGTTGAACTTGTGGATAGTATGCCACAACGAATACTGGGTATTAAAAGTACCGGTGTGTACAGCAATCTGGACCACCACCTCTAAACGTCTCACTGTATGGTGGTACAACATGCAATGTGTGGTTGTCATGAGCAATAAAAAGAGTGGAAATGATGTTTATGTTGATGTCTATTCCAATTTTCCGTACAGCTTCCGGAACTCTCGGAACCGAGGTGATGCAAAACTTTGTTTAATGTGTGTACGTTTCGATAATTATTCGAAGGTGAAGTAGCTTGCACAGGATAAAATGACGCAGAGAATTGCATCAAATCAGTCTACACACTGAAGATAACAACAACAACACCAGAATTTCGGTGGCACGTGAATGCAAAGTGAAGGTGAGCCCATCATGAGCAGCAAATTGTGTGGCAGTGTACTGGGTAATATCTGAAACTCTGATCTTTCCATCAATGGACGAGGAGGCATCGACGCCAATGACCGCAGACGTTGTAGACTTTGCGGTTCCGCCACTAGCGGCGGTAGCTACATTCATGTGCCTACTGGCCAACTCGGCCTTCTAGGGAAGTATAAGGTTGGCAGTGTAGCGGGCTACACAGCTGGAGGAATTCAGTCGAAGTAGTTCATGGGTGAACTGCCGGATTTTGGTGTCGAGCCGGCACAATATTAGGGCAAACGACCACGCTGCCGTCGATGAACAATTCATCATACAGTGCCCGTTGGACACTGGCATCCGGCAGTTGACCCATGAACCATTTCGACATTAAGTACGCCAGGAGAAGCTGAAGAATCAGAGGCGTAATTCGGTTCTCTTCGGGCAGCCGTCTCAAGCATGTGACGGCCAGCTACGCTACTCCACCGTCTTCTCGCCGCCACTGCCGCTGGATCCTAATTACGACATCGCTCCGCTCCACCAGACTCTGTCGAATTCGTCGTTTCGTCTTGCCGTATTGCCACACGACTCTAGCTGTGTCAGTAGGGATCAAATGCTCGTGACAGAATCTGAAAATTTTTTTTCACGACATCCGTGCTACCACGGTCTATGTCAGGTAGAAAACTGAATTAGCCCACATTATTATCAAGTGCAACTGACTGCACCCTGTGACAGTCGCTCAGCTTCTGTTCTGCTTATTATCTTATGAACTTTAATTTTTTCCCAGATACCACGATCCAGCTTGAAAGGCTTTTAAGAACTTGACGCGTGTAAATTGAACACAGCGGACTTTTTTCCTTGAAACTGAGAGCTGGAATTGACACGCTTAAACTAAAAAATGACGACCGCCGTACAGCTTCACTGAAATTATCAGGATCGCAAGTGTTTCCATCTGACGCCATTTCGTCGACTTGCGCGTCGATGAAAACTAGTTGAAATGAAGAGGAAATCACAAATATCCACGAGAGCATAAAATCTCCGAGTCGGCCGGAAATCGAACCTGAGACCCCCGATTTAGCCGCAGAGACGGTAACCACTAGACCACGAACTGTGGACACTGCGTTGTTCGCATGGCGTATGGCGGAGCGCGAGGTGAGCAACACAAGTTGTCGCTTTCGAAACACTGATGCCGCTACTAAACGGCCGAGTAGCTCCTCAGTTGGCCTCACGGGGCTGACTGCACCTCGTACCAGTCTTCCCACCGAGAAAAAATCCCTTGCGATACCGGGAATTGAGCCCAGGTCTTCCGCATCACAGTCCGACGTGCTGTTCACTTACCTACGGAGGTGGACCACAATAAACAAGTACAGGATATTTCTGTAGGAGCGTGCAAACATATAACAGGACACAGAGGATACTCCACTGAACAATATGAGGCAGGGAACTTGGGGTCGGAGAAGCAAGCTTAAGGAGATAATAGGAATAAAATCACATTACATGTGTAATTTTTCATTTACATTAGTTACAGTTACCTGCAAATACGGTTATTGACAGAATGAACGTACCATGAACGCTGAAAATGACGGCCATCAACCTCAATGCAAGCTCGACATCGGCAACCAAAACTCTGTCGCAACCTGACAAACATCCCTGGTGTGTTTCGGATCACATCACAGGCAGCTACACTTATATCGTAAAGGATATGCAACCAATATGTGTGTAGCTACAATAAATATGTTCGTCTGTGAAAATGGACTCCATAAGCAACCTGAGCTATCAGTAAACCTGCATAACACTGTGTGCGTGTTGTATGTGTGTCAATTTCACTGTCATTTAAGCCCTCGACAGATCGTTTCATGAAAAACTTAAAACTAAGATTTGTATAAGCTATCTGACTGCGTACTTGAATATGAAACACTTCAGGAACAAATGAACCTGTAACAATGACTACCTAAGCTATCTGACTGAGGTTTTGAACAAAATTTTAAAAGTGATATAGAATCTGGCTTGTGCAACGGAATTTACTGGATTAGAGTACATGACATGTTGTGGTGTGTCAGTGTCTCTGGTTTGGCACTAAGTTTTGCACTCACCTCTTTAGATGACTGCCTTTTCCCATGTGTTTTACAGCAATTCGCAGCAGCATGCAGCATCAGCGGCTAAAGCTTATTGCTACTAGGAATGAATTTAATAAAAAGGAGTTTGCTTGGGTCCTGTTAACTACTAAATAACTTGTGAGATGGGATTTCATAAATTAAGCCTATTCAAAACTTCAGAATCATCATGACCAGTAACAGATAATGACAATTACAATGGTGTAGGCATCAATAATGGCTGAGTGCCAAATTAACAAATTATTTCAATTTCAAAGTTACATTAACATTTATTAACCACAGATGCCATGTAAGCAGGAGATCCCGGGTTCGAGTCCCGGTCGGGGCACACATTTTCAACATGTCCCCAATGAAGTACATCAACGCCTGTTTGCAGCTAGGGTGTCCATTTAATTATCATTTCATTTCTAGCAAAGCTGCATGGTCATCCACGGTAACTGTTCTTTCGGGAACAGATACTACCGTCATATATACACAGCATATTTATTAATTAATGTGGAGAACAATTATTATTATTTGGAGGATAAGGAGGCTTCTTTAACTGACAAGCAAAACATGGGATTATTGCAAACTGTTAGTCCAACAGTCACGAGCCTAACCCTGCAATTGCTTTTGCTTTATGATTGCTTATTTTATCTCGAATTCCATCTTCAAGCGTAGTTAGGTCATCTAAATCTCTCCTCAGTATATAAATGAAATCAGACCTTGAGTGTGGTAAGACCTGCCATCACCGACGTGAGGGCAGCGTGACACGTCTTCTGTCTCCAAGCTCTCGACCGACAATGCTACTTGCACTCTCGCAGACAGACCTCGTCTCGCAACAATGCTTATAATCGCGCTCCGATGTTTCGCCCTCAGAGTGTTACTATGGATATCTGAGTGCTTACACAACGCAAAGAATAGCATGAAGTTTGCTATATTGTTTTCAGTGTAATGGAGAGTTCTGACACACTTCTTACAATGGAAACTAATTGCATCTCCGTATCCACTGGAGTATCATACACCAGTGACTGCAGATAACCCCATAGGAAATAATCAAGGGGCTGCAGGTCAGGTGACCTCTCAGGCCATGGAATATGATCTCCCCTTTCACTGCAGCGATCAGGAAATACTGTAACAACACTACTTCATCGTATTGTACTGAATAGCACTGACAAGGGAACCTCGCCATCACACCCCCCTCACATTTAGTTGGCACAGTGGATAGGCCTTGAGAAACTGAACACAGATCAATCGAGAAAACAGGAAGAAGTTATGTGGAACTATGAAAAAAATAAGCAAAATATACAAACTGAGTAGTCCATCTACAAGATATGCAACATCAAGGATAATCAGCGCTTAGGAGCGCCATGGTCCCGTGGGTAGCGTGAGCAGCTGCGGAGCAAGAGGTCCTTGGTTCAAGTTTTCCATGGATTGAAAATTTTAATTTTTTATTTTCAGACAGTTATCAAAGTTCAGGCACTCACACAAAATCAACTTCGCACTTCAAAATTCCAGTAGATGTTCAGATTTGCTTGGACTTATGCAGCATTTGGCGGTCTACACACGGAAAAATTTGGAAACGTTAAAAACATGTTTTGACAGAATACAGGGAAAACTGTGCGACTGTGAAACTGTTGCATTCATTTGTTGCAGTTTATGTGACAAACTCTTATGTTTTCATCACTTTTTTGGGAGTAATTATCACATCCACAAGAAAACCTAAATCGGGCAAGGTAGAAGAACCTTTTTACCCATTCGCCAAGTGTACAAGTTAGGTGGGTCGATAACATATTCCTGTCATGTGACGCACATGCCGTCAGCCGTGTCGCATAGAATATATCAGACTTGTTTTCCTGTGGAGGAATCGGTTGACCTATGACGTTGCGATCAAATGTTTTCGGTTCCCATTGGAGAGGCGCGTCCTTTCGTCTAGTAATCGCGCTGTTTTGCGATACGGTCGCAGAACACAGACACTAAACTTATTACAGTGAACAGAGACGTCAATGAACGAACGGACAGATTATTACTTTGCGAAAATAAAGAAAGTAAAACTTTCACTCCAGGAATGACTTGAACCAAGGACCTCTCGTTCCACAGCTGGTCACGCTAACCACAGGACCACGGCGCTCCTGAGAGCGCGCGGTCCTTGATGTTGCTTATCTATCTTGCAGATGGACTATTCAGTTTGTATATTTTGCTTATTTTTTTCATAGTTCCACACAACTTCTTCCTGTTTTCTCGATTGATCTGTGTTCAGTTTCTCAAGGCCTATCCACTGTGCCAACTTATAACTAAATCTGAGAGGGGTGCGATGGGGAGGTTCCCTTGTGAGCAATGAACGGGTCGTTGATTCGTAGCAGGTTCTGTTATGGGACAATGTTAATACGATACAACAGAGCCACCTTGTGAACAAGTAAAGTAAACAAAACCAACATTATATCTTCTAGTTATCAGGCTCGTCCTTTATGTTTCCATGCAGGACATAAATAATGTACATGCAAAAATAAACAGCACAGTATGTGTAAACTTGTACGCATGTTAGTTTTAAATAACCCAGGACACAGTAATGCTAGACAAAGCGATAGACAAGTTTACTTCCATATCTCCTTAATCTGACTTCTCCAACCCCAGGTTCCCTTCCTCAAATTGTTCAGTAGAACATTCTCTATGTCCTGGAACATTTTTGCACGCTCTTACGGAAACACCCTGCATAGGTCAAAAACTCAAACATTTACCCTACAATTACGAGTTTCTTGTCTTCAACATTTAAAGTGTTACAGTGCTATAGGTATCACAATTTAAAGTTTGAACCGAAGCAAAGCATGGCATTTCACTTTTCTGCTTTTCAGTCTGCTTAGTAAGACATTGCCTTCTTCCCTGTCTGAAAAACGGCGGAACTGCAGGCGCATAAATGAGCCTACGAGACGAGAAGACCGAATGGAGAATGATGTTCTGTGTGCTGCAGTGCTTCAGTGATTACGTGATTTTTTTTAAGTTTATTTTCACCTCCACGAGGCACATCAAAATATGCACACAGTGCAGCATTATAATGATATTTGCCTTTGTTAAGCCATGAGTAAACCTCACACCATTCATTATTAAACTGGTTACGAATTTCAAGATTTGCTTCTTTTTCGGCGCTGCAATGGCATTAATTTAGCTTTCTGACGGTAAATTCGTTTGTAAACATGCTTCACGAGTGGTAAAATGCACGCTAACCATAATCAATTGTTTTCCTCGGATTTTGACTCCCTACTGAACCCAAATTAAGTTGAGAAAACGGCTGTCGAATGCAGGTTTCTCAACTTTGCTCTCCTCGAACGAAAAGCTGACTTTGTCATTTCAGCTGCGTTTACATAACTGCCACTTAATTTAAACAATGACGTAACGAAAGGTTTAGTGTAGTCGGGATGTTTACGTATCCCTACTTAATCGGGAGTTTGGTTTGCGGTAGGAAATCGGGACAATCCTGACTAAATCAGGGTACCAGGCAACACTGTAGATAACAAAAGGCAGGAGTACGGTGAAAAAATGTAGCACAAACAATAACAAGGATGACTATAAAACACTATTTCACATAACACTTTCACACTATGTTACTTCAATTTCTTTTCCTTTACTGAAAAATTTTCTTCCTAGAGCTATACAGTGTATAATGCTGACGTCTTATCCTCTTACTGAGTTCAACACCTCATTATTATACAGCTATCTTGACTCAGTTTTACAGGCTAGCAAATGGCAAACTACGGTTCACAAAATGGAAACTGTGCATCGTCGCAATCGTCCTGATATCAGCACATAATGTCTGTAATGTTGTGTTATGATACACTGTCAGTAGTGTGCGTATTGACTGGTAGTGAGAAATGAATGAACAGTGTAGCACTTGCATCTTACGTCAGTAAATACCCTCTTTCTAAGGCAATGCTGTACAGTAGGGATAAACTGAATAAGGTAGATTGTAAAGACCTGTCCAGTATCCTGGTAAAAGTTATCTACGGATGAATAAAGCTACCCAAGCCTCATTTGGTCTTTTTGCAATGGGGAAGGTGAGGAGAAGCGAATAAGGAAAAACAGTCTTTGTTGTAAAGATGGGTTACAGCTTTTTGTTTACGCATTAAGGTAAATAAAAGGGTAACATTTATTTATTATCATTTGTACCATATTCTGCACTTTTACCAAGCATGAGAGCATTACATCCTTCTTTTCATAATAGTCTTTATAAGCTTTTGGTGGCGCTGCAGATGGTATATTCTCTCCCTCGGTCCTTTATCAGTAACACTGCATATGTATGGAGTCATTGTCTCTGGAATTCTTTGTGTAATGTCTGGGTGTCTTTGAAAAACAATTCTATCCACGTCTTTCCAGATTTCCCATCTTCATCCTTCTTCAGTATTTGTTGACAAAAAGAATCCAGAGAGTTGGGATGCTTTTGAGCACCCTGTAGAGTACTTTGAAACATTACTTATTACTCCAGTTACATAATGTTTTGGTTGAATCTCACGCAAAAATATTGAGAGCGTTTGGCACTTTTTGAGCACCTTGTAAATTTCTTTGAAATACTGCAAGTTAAACATATATATATATATATATATATATATATATATATATATATATATATATAGAGAGAGAGAGAGAGAGAGAGAGAGAGAGAGAGAGAGCAGAAACCAAACATTCAAACATTCAGAGCTTCTGGAAACTTCTGATTGGCCTGTGAAGTACTTTGAACTACTGCAGTTTACATCTTTCACATATTTTTTGGAAAAATTATTTTGAATATGGCGCAAATAATTCAAAGCATTTACCTGTGTTTAAGATCCCGGCAAAGTGCTCTGAGGTAATGAAGTTGCATCTTTTACGTAATTGAATTAATACTTTTGAATATGACGCAAAAATATTCTGTGCATTCAGATACCTTTGAGCAATCTGTAAAGTACTTTGGAGTACTGCAATTTACACCCTCTATGCAATTTTTTGGTTAGATATTACACAAAAAGAATAAGAGCGTTCAGATGTTTCTAAGCACTGTATATACATCTACATGACTACTCTGCAATTCACATTTTAGTGCTTGGCAGAGGGTTCATCGAACCACAATCATACTATCTCTCTACCATTCCACTCTCGAACAGCGTGCGGGAAAAACGAACACCTAAACCTTTCTGTTCGAGCTCTGATTTCTCTTATTTTATTTTGATGATCATTCCTACCTATGTAGGTTGGGTTCAACAAAATATTTTCGCACTCGGAAGAGGAAGTTGGTGACTGAAATTTCGTAAATAGATCTCGCCGCGACGAAAAACGTCTTTACTGTAATGACTTCCAGCCCAATTCGCGTATCATATCTGCCACACTCTCTCCCCTATTACGTGATAATACAAAACGAGCTGCCATTTTTTGCACCCTTTCGATGTCCTCCGTCAATCCCACCTGGTAAGAATCCCACACCGCGCAGCAATATTCTAACAGAGGACGAACGAGTGTAGTGTAAGCTGTCTCTTTAGTGGACTTGTTGCATCTTCTAAGTGTCCTGCCAATGAAAAGCAATCTTTGGCTCGCCTTCCCCACAATATTATCTATGTGGTCTTTCCAACTGAAGTTGTTCGTAATTTTAACACCCAGGTACTTAGTTGAATTGACAGCCTTGACAATTGTACTATTTATCGAGTAACCGAATTCCAACGGATTTCTTTTGGAACTCATGTGGATCACCTCACACTTTTCGTTATTTAGCGTCAACTGCCACCTGCCACACCATACAGCAATCTTTTCTAAATCGCTTTGCAACTGATACTGGTCTTCGGATGACCTTACTAGACGGTAAATTACAGCATCATCTGCGAACAACCTAAGAGAACAGCTCAGAACTTTGAAATACTACAAGCTACACCCGTCACATAAGTTTTTGGATAAATATTTTTAAATGTGCCGCAGAACAATTGAAATCATTTGGATACTTCGAGCACTTTGTGTTTGGGCATGTGTATATATGTGTGTATGTTAAAAGGAGATAGAGATTTCCACATACAGTTACTGGATTACTTTGTAAGAGAGAGAAAAGATATGCAAGGAGTACAGAATTTGAACTATGAAATAAAGGTGTGTCTTGTGCACACAATTCATAGGCAAATATTTTTTAAACTGGTACCATTATGTGTAAATGTCTTGACCTTGGCAACTGTGAAAGCTATGCAACTTTTTTCTGCGTATCTTTGAAGTTGAAGTCATTTTTATGCATCATTTTAGACTGCACTGTGATTGGCTATAGAGGGTGGATGGGGAGGAGGGGAGACAGATAGGAGGAAAAGACGAAGACGAGCAATGGAGGGTGAAAGTCGGTGTGGTTTGTCATGTAATGATGATGATGATGATAATTCTGATAATAATGATGGTGTCATAAATAAAGGGAGTGTGGCTTTGCCTCAAATATAAACAAAGTGGGCCAGAGTGCCCAATGTAAACAAAGTGTGCCAGATAGTACCTATACATATTACTGACGGATTGTTGCCTGCTACTGAAGTGTTGTTGTTGTGAAGTGTTAAAATTCTCTCCAGTAAACGTCTGCTTGCCACTACACCATTGATTTTAATGTACACTCCTGGAAATTGAAATAAGAACACCGTGAATTCATTGTCCCAGGAAGGGGAAACTTTATTGACACATTCCTGGGGTCAGATACATCACATGATCACACTGACAGAACCACAGGCACATAGACACAGGCAACAGAGCATGCACAATGTCGGCACTAGTACAGTGTATATCCACCTTTCGCAGCAATGCAGGCTGCTATTCTCCCATGGAGACGATCGTAGAGATGCTGGATGTAGTCCTGTGGAACGGCTTGCCATGCCATTTCCACCTGGTGCCTCAGTTGGACCAGCGTTCGTGCTGGACGTGCAGACCGCGTGAGACGACGCTTCATCCAGTCCCAAACATGCTCAATGGGGGACAGATCTGGAGATCTTGCTGGCCAGGGTAGTTGACTTACACCTTCTAGAGCACGTTGGGTGGCACGGGATACATGCGGACGTGCATTGTCCTGTTGGAACAGCAAGTTGCCTTGCCGGTCTAAGAATGGTAGAACGATGGGTTCGATGACGGTTTGGATGTACCGTGCACTATTCAGTGTCCCCTCGACGATCACCAGTGGTGTACGGCCAGTGTAGGAGATCGCTCCCCACACCATGATGCCGGGTGTTGGCCCTGTGTGCCTCGGTCGTATGCAGTCCTGATTGTGGCGCTCACCTGCACGGCGCCAAACACGCATACGACCATCATTGGCACCAAGGCAGAAGCGACTCTCATCGCTGAAGACGACACGTCTCCATTCGTCCCTCCATTCACGCCTGTCGCGACACCACTGGAGGCGGGCTGCACGATGTTGGGGCGTGAGCGGAAGACGGCCTAACGGTGTGCGGGACCGTAGCCCAGCTTCATGGAGACGGTTGCGAATGGTCCTCGCCGATACCCCAGGAGCAACAGTGTCCCTAATTTGCTGGGAAGTGGCGGTGCGGTCCCCTACGGCACTGCGTAGGATCCTACGGTCTTGGCGTGCATCCGTGCGTCGCTGCGGTCCGGTCCCAGGTCGACGGGCACGTGCACCTTCCGCCGACCACTGGCGACAACATCGATGTACTGTGGAGACCTCACGCCCCACGTGTTGAGCAATTCGGCGGTACGTCCACCCGGCCTCCCGCATGCCCACTATACGCCCTCGCTCAAAGTCCGTCAACTGCACATACGGTTCACGTCCACGCTGTCGCGGCATGCTACCAGTGTTAAAGACTGCGATGGAGCTCCGTATGCCACGGCAAACTGGCTGACACTGACGGCGGCGGTGCACAAATGCTGCGCAGCTAGCGCCATTCGACGGCCAACACCGCGGTTCCTGGTGTGTCCGCTGTGCCGTGCGTGTGATCATTGCTTGTACAGCCCTCTCGCAGTGTGCGGAGCAAGTATGGTGGGTCTGACACACCGGTGTCAATGTGTTCTTTTTTCCATTTCCAGGAGTGCAATACCTTAACCAAATCCCAGGTAAGTGACCCTGAACTTATCATTAATCGAAAGGGTATTGAAATATGGAACCCGCAATTGTGTACCAGCTACGAGAGAAGAATCACCAACAAGAAGTAACACGTTGCAGAACATTTATTGGCACACAGAAAAGTGTATTATGAGCTGAACTGTCTGCCTCAGCAGAGAGAGCTTAAATTTAAACATACGTCGAATGTTATTGCAAATTGTGATATTCCATGAGTAATTAAGTGCCAGAACCTTCAACAAGTCAGAAATACTAAATTACAAATCACTGCAAGAGGCAAAAAGCGAGCCTGTCGCTTACGTAGTGCCTGCCACAGACAACTGCACCATCACGGCAGATGACGTATAACACATTGCTCCCCCCTCTTTGCAAAGCAGCAGCCGTCTGTTTTAGAGTGGACTACAGGTTTTCTGATGGATCCTGATGTTCTGGTTCCATTGTCACATTCTCCTGGTCACTGTCACATTCAAATCCACCGAAGCATCGGATTCGCCATCAGGTCTAGATGTTTCTTATATCAGAAGCCCCTATCATTAATCTTTACCTCAGAATATGATAGAGCTTCATGCAAAGGACATGAACGACATCTAATTGCTTTCTCTCATTGTTTTAGGACCATCCTCGGCGTTATATGTGTCATCTGAGAAGCGGATTCGGTAAAGGTCAAAGTCTAACTTCCCGCACAGGAGTTAAAATACATACCGTGTAGCCTAGGTTATAGTTTACAAATCGATGTTTGGCGTTATGATGTTCACAATGGGATCCAGGGTATTTACTGTATCATGTCTGGTGATGAGCTCAGGCTCGATCGCGTAGGAATGGAATCAAAAGTATTCATTGCTGTTTCATTTTGTCAGCCCTGTGTCAGGGAAAACGACGTGAAACCTGCAGTGTCTTGCTTTGCTGCATTGTACGCTAACGTAACAATAGATAGTACCATAACATAGGCTCTGTATTTGACATCAACATATATTCAGAGAGTATCTGCCAACCTCTCATTCATAAGTTCTGTGAGTCCTTTCGTCTGCAGAGGTAGGTAATTATCAACCTGTCGACAATGTTGCATCATGAAATTACTTCTGACTCCTCTCTTGACAGAAATCGTTGTGGTATTCCATAACTATAAACGAAACCTGACGATTTCCAGAGCTTCAGCAGTCGATGTGGCCTTGGTAACAGTGTGGAGGCTGAAATGATCAGTGCACACTGCTATCCCAAATCCCAGACGACAAGAAGTTGATATGTCATGAAAGTAGCTCAGTATAACTGCCGGTAAATGACCTGAAATGACGAGCAACTATTTCTGTCACAGCGAGTTGCTATCCCTTTTATAGAGCATTTCATCTACTAATCCATTTTCCTCTCTGGAAACATCTTCATTCTCTAACGCCTTTACATTCTACAATAATGACTGATGGTTCAAATGGTTCAAATGGCTCTGAGGACTATGGGACTTAACTTCTGAGGTCATCAGTCCCCTAGAACTTAGAATTACTTAAACCTAACTAACCTAAGGACATCACACACATCCATGCCCAAGGCAGGATTCGAACCTGCGAATAATGACTTATCTTCCCTTTATTTGACTTCAATGTTTGTACCTGTAGTGGTGACTGGAATATTGCCAGCGTTGTAATGTTACTGCAGTGGGTTTGTGTTTGCGTCTATTTTTCGGGACAACTCTGATGTTATATTTCAGAAGCTTCAGCGCCCTTCTTGTCAGTTGTCCTGATGGATCCTCCTGGCTTGTTACTGCAGTGAATTGTCTGCCACATAAATATCGTTAGAATTTACTGATTACCCGAAAAACTAAAAGACATTTTTTTCTCTATTAGAGTAACTCTGCTTGGAGTTAAAGAGTACGGATTTGCAGTAGAACTGCTACCATCTCACAACCACTATCATCAGTCTGTTGTTCAATCTCAGCGTTCTCATCAAAAAATACTAGAACTGATTATGTCAGTCCCTCGATAAGGATGCAGAATAATATTTCTTGCTCCTCGTTCCAAAAGTATTCGACATCTCTCACAGCAGTTCTTGTAGCTGTTGTGCCTTCCAAACGAAATCGTTCATGAAACGTTTGTAATAGAAACACTTTTTCGAGGAAGCCTCTCGCATCGTAAGTGTGCCAAGGAGTTGAAAAATCTGTCACAGCTCTTACATTTTCAAGTCAGACTCTTTTGGCCCGCCCGGTTAGCCGTGCGGTCTAACGCACGGCTTTCCGGTTTTGGAAGGAGCGCCTGGTCCCCGGCACGAATCCGCCCGGCGAACTTGTGTCGAGGTCAGGTGAATCGACCAGTCTGTAGATCGGTTTTAGGCGATTTTCCATCTGCCTCGGCGAATGCGTGCTGGTTCCCCTTACTCCGCCTCAGCTACACTATGTCGGAGATTGCTGCGGAAACAATTTCTCCATGTACGCGTACACCACCATTACTCTACCAAGCAAACATAGGGGTTACACTCGTCTGGCGTGTGACGTTCCCTGGGGAAGGGAGTGGGGAGAGGAGGGTCCACCGGAGGCCGAACCGCGCAATAACCCTGAAAGAGTGGTTCGGTGTGGTGCGGCAGAGGGGGTGAAGTGGACTGCGGTAGTCGTTGTGGGGTTGTGGACCACTACGGCGGAGACGGAGCATCTCTGTCGTTTCTTGGCCCCCAGTTAACATACAATACAATACAATGCAGACTCTATTTCCATTGACTAGACAATCCAAGATTTTTATTTCTTATTCGACAAGAAGGCACTTTCTCAGATTCAGATGAATACCTGCATCATGAACACAGAGCGTGATGACACGATGTTAACTGTTTCACACTAAGTTATTAATAATTTTGTAAAGAGTAAGTATAATATATTTAGCTGTGGTCCAAGCCGGGTAAAATAAATGCAGCTATAACATACTTTAATTACAGCATGTAGATGGTGTACATAAACCTTTTTTATTGCAAAAGCCACTCTTAACTTCATTGTTTATAATTAATAAATGTTTTTAAATTGACATAGCTTTTCTAGTCGGTAGCACATGAACTAGATTCTCAGTATAGTCCTGGTGTGACGTCATAAGCGCGTGACTGCGTGTGAGATCGCTCTCTAAGTTTTTAATATCTTTAGGTTTCATATACATTTTTAACGGTTTTTGTGATAATATTTACTATATAAGTGACTTATTAGTGGTTTCTTCATTCACCTCTGCCTTTCTTGTATTGTGACCTCATATTTGTGAGTGTTTCGTATCGAGCAACTTAACCTCTTACCTGTGTTTACATTCCGCGCTGCCCAGTTGCAGCCGTAGCGGCGCATCGAAAGCTAAGTACTAATTAATTGTTTGTGTATAGTGGTTTATTTAGGAACTTTAGTAGTCTTCAGCTGGTGTTTTCTGGTGAAATAATTTCAGAAGAACTTTTTGGGAACTGTTTTCAGTTTCGTTACTGGGTCATTAGATGTTTGATTTTCTTTCTGTGTTAGTCTTTTGTTATATTCTCATTTTTTGTTGATTAATACTGTTAACAATAGTAGTTACTTCCCTTGTACAGTAAGTTTGTGATTATTGTAGTCAGTTTTTAATATCTTCTTATTGTAGTAGCGGAACTTAGATAAAGTAGTTTTCTTGTTTCAATAACTGTAAAATTTTACCATGAGTGAGAAGTGTGGGGTTTGCCGTAGGTTCGTTAGTAGTGGATTGCGGTGTGAGACTTGTTCGAAGTATTTTCACTGTGGGGGAATGCAGTGGGGAAGCCAGTGGGCATTCTGGTGAGATCCTCTCCTGGAACTGCAGCTTATGTAGCAAGAGTAAGTTGATAGAGGAACAGGAGCGTAAGATCTGTGCCCTTCAGATGCAGTTGAAAAACGCACAGGAGGAGCTAGATAGGATTAGGAGGGAGAAGGGGGTTGTGGAATGGGAGCTGGCTGTTGGCAATAGATCTGCTGGGAGAAGGATATTTTCAGATAGTTTTACTATTGGTGTTCGCAATAGATATGACCAACTGTCAGAGTCTACTGGAGAGGAATCTCTAGTAGCTGTAGATGTAGGAAGTATGCAGCAGACCACAGCAGTTACGGTGGTTAGGACAGTTGCAAAGTCGAAGAGAAAGAAGAAGGTTCTACTGTTAGGTAGTTTTCATGGTAGAGGTGTAGGCCAGCAGTTGCAGGAAGTGTTGGGGAGTGAGTACCAGGTCACCAGCATTCTGAAGCCTAATGCAGGATTGGCTCAGGTGACTGTTAACATAGGGGGGGAGGGATTATGTAGGGATTTTACTAAAGAGGATCAGGTAGTGATTGTGGGTGGGGCTGGTAATAGTATTGATAGGGTGGGGAGTATGACATAGATGGTGACCTGGAAAAGATAGCCACTCAGACTGGCAACACGAATGTGCATTTCGTGGAACTGTTTCAGCGTCACGATCGGCCTCATCTTAATACAGCCGTCAGGCGTAATAACATGAGACTTGGAGGTGCGCTGATGACAGAAGGCATGGGTCACATTTCAGTGGTGCCGGTGGAGTATATCAGCAGGACGGGTTTCACTAGACATGGCCTGCACCTCAACAGATATGGGAAGGGGAGGTTGGCAAAGCTTATAGGTGACAGCATAGGTGAGGGTGGTGGGATCACTCGTGGGAAAATTCCTGTAGTAGTGGGTGTTAGAGCTGCACCTTTTTAGATTGAAGTCAGCTGATCGTTATTCCTGCTTAAGGGAAGTCTCTCTAACAAAGGAACCACTTTCGACAAAGCTTAGGTATCCGAGTAATGAGGGAATTAGTATATTTCATCAAAATATACAAGGTATTAGAGATAAAGTTAGTGAACTGCTTATAGATGTTGACTCTGAAATTATTGGTATATCTAAACACTTCTTAAACAAGGAAATAATTCAGAGGCTTCTTTTACCAGGATACATGTTGGCTGACAGCTTTTCTAGAAGCTCTTCGCGGTGTGGGGGAGTAGCCATGTATGTGAAAAACGGCATCCCATTTGAATCAACTGATGTTTCAAAGTACTGCACTGAAAAGGTGTTTGAATGTTGTGCAGCTGTGGTTAATTTTAGTGGAGCTAAACTTCTAACTGTTGTTATTTATAGACCCCCGGACTCCGATTTCACAATATTTTTGCTAAAGCTAGAGGAGGTTCTTGGTTCACTTTATAGGAAATACAAAAAGTTAGTTATATGTGGTGACTTCAATATTAATTGTTTAAGTGATTGTGCAAGGAAAAGGATGCTGGTAGACCTCCTTAATTCATATAATCTTATGTAAACCGTATTCTTTCCGACGAGAGTGCAAGGGAACAGTAGAACAACCATAGACAACATTTTTGTTCATTCCTCATTACTAGAAGGGCATTCTGTTAGCAAAAATGTGAATGGCCTTTCAGATCATGATGCACAAATTTTAACTCTAAAAGATTTTTGTGGTGCAACACATGTTAAATATAGTTATCAACTTTTTAGGAAAGCTGATCCAGTTGCTGTAAAGACCTTTGTAAACCTTATCAAGGAACAAGAGTGGCAAGATGTTTATAGTGCTGATACAGTAGACGATTAATATAATGCTTTCCTCAAGACTTTTCTCGTGCTCTTTGAAAGTTGCTAGTCCCAACAGGGAATCATACAGCGCTCTTAGAAAAAAGTGTTCCGAGACTGTTACCTGAAATGCTCCTCCATGATATTGACAAGAGGAAGATTGAGTTAATAATTAAATCACTAAAGACCAAGAACTCTCATGGATATGACGGGGTATCTAGCAGAATATTGAAGTATTGTTCTATGTATGTTAGCCCAGTACCTAGCCATATCTGTAACTTTTCCTTTAGGAGTGGTCGGTTTCCTGACCGATTAAAGTACTCGGTAGTAAAGCCACTTTATAAAAAGGGAGACAGGGATAATGTTGACAATTATAGACCTATTTCTACGCCATCGGTGTTTACTAAAGTTATCGAGAAGGTTGTATATACAAGGTTACTGGAACATTTAAATTCACATAATTTGCTGTGGAGTGTACAGTTTGGTTTTAGAAATGGTTTAACTACTGAAAATGCTATATTCTCTTTTATATGTGAGGCTTTGGACGGATTAAATAAAAGGTTGCGAACGCTAGGTGTTTTCTTTGATTTAACGAAGGCTTTTGACTGTGTAGACCACAAAATATTACTGCAGAAGTTGGACCAATATGGAGTAAGGGGAGTAGCTTACAATTGGTTCGCCTCTTACTTTAAGAGAAAGCACAAGGTAATTCTCCGCAATATTGAGAGTGGTAGTGATGTTCAGTCCCAATGGGGCACTGTTAAGTGGGGCGTTCCCCAATGGTCGGTGCTGGGGCCACTGCTGTTTCTTATTTATATAAATGATATGCCTTCTAGTATTACAGGTGATTCAAAAATATTTCTGTTTGCTGATGACACCAGCTTAGTAGTGAAGGATCTTGTGTGTACTATTGAAACAGTATCAAATAATGTAGTTCATGAAATAAGTTCGTGGCTTGTGGAAAGTAATTTGATGCTAAATCACAGTAAGACTCAGTTTTTACAGTTTCTAATTCACAATTCAACAAGAACCGATATTTTGATCAGACAGAATGGGCATATTATAAGCGAGACGGAACAGTTCAAGTTCCTAGGCGTTCGGATAGATAGTAAGCTGTCAGGATCTTGTTCAGAAACTAAAAGCTGCGTTATTTACCATTAGAACAGTATCTGAAATAAGTGACAGTTCAACACGAAAAGTAGTCTACTTCGCATATTTTCATACGCTTATGTCGTATGGTATTATTTTTTGAGGTAATACTTCTGATTCAAAAAGGGTATTTTTTGCTCAAAAACGGGCTGTTCGAGCAATATGTGGTGTAAGTTCGAGAACCTCTTGCCGACCCCTATTCAATAGTCTGGAAATTGTGACATTTCCCTCACAGTATATATTTTCTTTAATGTCGTTTGTTGTTAGCATCCATTTTCAATAAGCTACCTCAAGAACTCAAAAATTTTAGCAGTAGCCCGAACACTTTTAAGTCTAAACTGTAGAGTTTCCTCATGGCTCACTCCTTCTATTCTGTCGAGGAGCTCCTGGAAGAGCTGAAAAATTAAGCAAATTCCAGTGTTACATTGTTGATTTTCTTTATTTAAACTTATGACTTGTCGCCTGAATATGTTTCTTATATTTCATTTTATCTGTTTCTACTATCGTGTTATAATTTCACGTATTGACTCGTTCCATGACCATGGAGACTTCTCCTTAATTTGGTCCCACGGAACAATAAATAAATAAATAAATAAACATTGCACAGAAAAACCCCCTATACAGAGAATCTATGTTTCAGCAAGACTGCAATATACAATTTCGGTTTCTTTTAGCAAACAGCACGGGTCGTATTGATAATAATTTTGTCTATTATTATCATTCGTTGATGTAATGATATTGGTGGAATTTCGGTCGCCTCAGAAAGTTCCTCAGATGCGACATGATCTTCTCCGAGAACGCCAATAGCAACTTCCAGACGTCGTTTGTCAGTTTGTGGCTAATCCTGGTCTTGGATGGTTGCTTCTGGTCTATGACATCTGTGCTAGAACCCATTGTTGATTCGGTATAAACTTCACGCAAAATACTGCGGTTACCTATGGGGTTCTCGGTGGGCTTTATGTAAGACCTTTATCTTCAAAAGCAACAATACGCAAAAATCGTGGAGGCACGTTTTCTAATTCAAATTACTTACAAACAGAGTGTCCTATGTGCTGAACGAATACTTGCTTTCAACTTTATGTAACGTAATTTTCACAATTGTAGCGTTATCAACTCTTGGAACTCCTGGAGTTGTTGAACCGCGCATCATTTAAGAAATTACCTTCATCGAAAAGGAAAGAAAATCGTCTAACAATGTCTATCTTAGCAAAGCAATCCATGGTTACTTTCGCAATTACAAAACTCTTGGGCTTGAGCTCGCCAAAACAAAACCCTTGAATGATGTGATACGAGATCAAATTTTGCGTATTTCTTTGTGATGTTTTAACTCATCCACCGATTAACTGTAATTTTTCCGTTATGTACTTTCTTCCGAAAATTACGTTGCCGTAGAGAAGCAAATTTACACGAGCTGAGCCTCTCTTGCTAGTACCCTCTGAAGATGAGTTCCGTCTTATGAATCTTAATTAAGTTGGCTTCTTTCATTTGGGAGTACTTTGTGACGACAATTCTCGTTGTTTGGCGAAAGCAGCCAGCGGAAGATTAAAATCAGTACCCCATTCCCTTCGCCTACCAAAAGATAAACGCTAAACCCATGCACTGATGAAATCACTATTTGTATTAGAAGCACCTACAATTATTTTTAAAACAATATTAATTACGTAAACTGAAACGCAACAGGCGACGCGCACATAGAATTATTACACAGACTGCGACCTTATACGGAGACTTACTACAGAAACTGCGACATTACACACAGAGTTACTACACAAATTGTAATCTTGTTGGGTGTAGGCCTACAGTCTTAATGAAATTGCTACACTCTCAATAAAAAGAGAATCACCTCACGCGACATATTGTTAAAACACCGTACCCAGCAACCATTTTCTCGACAACTTTACATTTGCGTCTGATTTTGTTGCCTTTGTAGTTGCCACAAGCTTGACGTAGTCCTTTTGTCATTCTTGCAGACACTCCCAGTTGATATAACGGATTTATAAATTAATAGCTTGACCTCCCTGTATCGATTATTACGAGGTGCATTCAAGTTCTAAGGCCTCAGATTTTTTTTCTAATTAACTACTCACCCGATATCGATGAAACTGGCGTTACTTCTCGACGTAATCGCCCTGCAGACGTACACATTTTTCACAACGCTGACGCCATGATTCCATGGCAGCGGTGAAGGCTTCTTTAGGAGTCTGTTTTGACCACTGGAAAATCGCTGAGGCAATAGCAGCACGGCTGGTGAATGTGCGGCCACGGAGAGTGTCTTTCATTGTTGGAAAAAGCCAAAAGTCACTAGGAGCTAGGTCAGGTGAGTAGGGAGCATGAGGAATCACTTCAAAGTTGTTATCACGAAGAAACTGTTGCGTAACGTTAGCTCGATGTGCGGGTGCGTTGTCTTAGTGAAACAGCACACGCGCAGCCCTTCCCGGACGTATTTGTTGCAGTGCAGGAAGGAATTTGTTCTTCAAAATATTTTCGTAGGATGCACCTGTTACCGTAGTGCCCTTTGGAACGCAATGGGTAAGGATTACGCCCTCGCTGTCCCAGAACATGGACACCATCATTTTTTTAGCACTGGCGGTTACCCGAAATTTTTTGGTGGCGGTGAATCTGTGTGCTTGAAATTGAGCTGACTGGCGCTTTGTTTCTGGATTGAAAAATGGCATCCACGTCTCATCCATTGTCACAACCGACGAAAAGAAAGTCCCATTCACGCTGTCGTTGTGCGTCAACATTGCTTGGCAACATGCCACACGGGCAGCCACGTGGTCGTACGTCAGCATTCGTGACACCCACCTGGATGACACTTTTGGCATTTTCAGGTCGTCATGCAGGATTGTGTGCACACAACCCACTGTTCAACAGTCATTCAGCGATCCCCCAAAACAATTCTTTCTCGATCATGTCGTCAGACCGGCTTGTGCGAGCCCGAGGTTTTTCGGTTTGTTGTCACACGATGTTCTGCCTTCATTAAACTGTCGCACCCACGAACGCACTTTCGACACACCCATAACTCCATCAGCACATGTCTCCTTCAACTGTCGATGAATTTCAATAGGTTTCACACCACGCAAATTCAGAAAACGAATGACTGCACGCTGTTCAAGTGAGGAAAACGTCGCCATTTTAAGTATTTGAAACAGTTCTCATACTCACCGCTGGCGGTAAAATTCCATCTGCCGTACGGTGCTGCCATCTCTGGGACGTATTGACAATGAACGCGGCCTCCTTTTAAAACAATGCACATGTTTCTATCTCTTTCCAGTCCGGAGAAAAAAAATCGGAGGCCTTAGAACTTGAATGCACCTCGTACTGTTACTGTAACGAAAGAGGTTACAGTCGTTAATTATTATTATTATTATTATTATCATTATTATATATTATTAAAACATGAACTAACTGCGCTATGCCAGCAGCAAGACTGGTATTAACTGTGAAAATGAAGAACTGCAGGCCAACAGATGTGCTTGAACCATCCTATCAGCAAAATACAGAGTGTGCCTGTGTCCATAATTTCTTCATTTACTATGGGTTAAGGAGTTCCTCTCGTAGCCAACGAATATCGAGATAGTTCATAAGGTACTTCCACATAACTTTGTTTTCATTAAAAGAAAGAAACAACGACGTAGAATTAAAGAAGAGAAATGCCTGCTTGAAAGTGTATGCGGATGTTAGACAAGCTTAAAGGTTCCGCTGTTGAACTTAACCGTGAAGGGCATCTCTGCAATGTCTTCAATACGTGGCAAATGGCAGTCGTGGTTGTAACAGTGTTGCGAGTGTCTTATGGCCAAGCTAAGTGACTTCGAAAGTGCACAAATAGCTGGTGCACGTATGGAGGGGCTTTTATAACCGAGGTAGCACAAGTGTTTGTCGTTTCAACAGGCACTGTATCAGAGATCCATATCGCATACGAGAAAAGCGGGAAAACATCATCCTTTAAGTCACAACGTGGACGAAAGTTTGCGTTGAGTGATCGTGATAGACCGTCATTGAAGAGGATTGGGCGACAAATAACAGGACGACGGGTGCAAAAGTCACCGAAGAACTGAATATCGCACTCACGAACACTGTCAGCACCAAATCAACCGGCTGGTCCCGGCGGAGGTTCGAGTCCTCCCTCGTGTATGGGTGTGTGTGTGTTTCTCCTTAGGATAATTTACGTTAAGTAGTGTGTAAGCTTAGGGACTGATGACTTTAGCAGTTAAGTCCCATAAGATTTCACACACATTTGAACATTTTTTGAGCCAAAACGACATTAAGGGATCTCCATAAGCGGGGAATTGTAGGGATAGCTGGAATTCCAAAACCACTCATTAACTATGCAAATGCCCATAACAGGAAAACGTATTGTAGAAGCCATAAAACTTGGAGTATGGGATTATGGTAGAATGTGATTTTGTCGGATGAGTCTTGTTTCACACTGTTTCCAACTTCTGGCCGAGTTTACGTCGCAAAATGAAATACGGCGGGCGTTCGGTGACGATTTTGGCAGCCATGTTGTGGTATTCCACGAGCCCCGTGGTTACTTTGCAAGATTGCGTTAATGAGAAACGTTATGTGAGCATTCTGGCTGATCAGGTCCATCCCATGGTACCATGTTTGTTGCCGAATGGTGATCCTGCACTGCAAGAGGATAGAGACTTTGCTCACACAGCTCGCATCGTCCAAGACTTGTTTTATGAACACGAGGTTGAACTGTCTCATCTACCCAGGCCACCACAGTCACCCGATCTGAATACTGTTGACCCTTTGTGGTCTACTTTGGAGAGAACGGAGTGTGATCGCTATCCACCACCATCATCGTTACCAGAACTTGTCACTATGTTGCAGGAAGAATGGTATAAGATTGCGTTGGCAACCATACAGGGTCTGTATTTATCCATCCCGAGACAATTGGAAGCTGTTTTGAATGCCAACGGTTTTCCTGAACCGTATTAAACATGGTAACGTGTTGTGTTTTGTTGTTTCCATTTATCTGCACACCCCTTATATACATTACTGGCGATTAAAATTGCTACACCATGAATATGACGTGCTACAGTCGCGAAATTTAACCGACAGCAAGAAGATGCTGTGATATGCAAATGATTAGCTTTTCAGAGCATTCACACAAGGCTGGTACCGGTGGCGACACCTACAAAGTGCTGACATGAGGAAAGTTTCCAACCGATTTCTCACACACAAACAGCACTAGACCGGCGTTGCCTGGTGAAACGGTGTTGTGATGCCTCGTGTAAGGAGGAGAAATGCGTACCATCACGTTTCCGACTTTTATAAAGGTCGGATTGTAGCCTGTCGTGATTGCGGTTTATCGTATTGCGACACTGCTGCTCGCGTTGGTTGAGATCCAATGACTGTTAGCAGAATATAGAATCGGTGGGTTCAGGAGGGTAATGCGGAACGCCGTGCTGGATCCCAATGGCCTCGTATCACTAGCAGTCGAGATGACAGGCATCTTATCCGAATGGCTGTAACGGATCGTGCAGCCACGTCTCGATCCTTGAATCAGCAGATGGGGACGTTTGCAAGACAACAACTATCTGCACGAACAGTTCGACGACGTTTGCAGCAGCATGGACTATCAGCTCGGAGACCATGGCTGCGGTTACCCTTGACGCTGCATCACAGACAGGAGCGCCTGCGATGGTGTACTCGACGACGAACCTGGGTCCACAAATGGCATAACGTCATTTTTTCGGATGAATCCAGGTTCTGTTTACAGCATCATGATGGTCGCATCCGTGTTTGGCGACATCGCGGTGAGCGCACATTGGAAGCGTGTATTCGTCATCGCCATACAGGCGTATCACCCGGCGTGATGACAGGCATCTTATCCGAATGGCTGTAACGGATCGTGCAGCCACGTCTCGATCCCTGAATCAGCAGATGCCAGGCGTATCAAAGCCGTTATTACGGCCATTGGTTACACGTCTCGGTCACCTCTTGTTCGCATTGACGGCACTTTGAACAGTGGACGTTACATTTCAGATGGGTTACAACCCGTGGCTCTACCCTTCATTCGATCCCTGCGAAACCATACATTTCAGCAGCATAATGCACGACCGCATGTTGTAGGTCCTGTATGGGCCTTTCTGGATGCAGAAAATGTTCGACTGCTGCCCTGGCCAGCACATTCTCCAGTTCTCTCACCAATTGAAAACGTCTGGTCAATGGTGACCGAGCAACTGGCTCGTCACAATACGCCAGTCACTACTCTTGATGAACTGTGGTATCGTGTTGAAGTTGTATGGGCAGCTGTACCTGTACACGCCATCCAAGCTCTGTTTGACTCAATGCCCAGGCGTATCAAGGCCGTTATTACGGCCAGAGGTGGTTGTTCTGGGTACTGATTTCTCAGGATCTATGCACCCAAATTGCGCGAAAATGTAATCACATGTCATTTCTAGTATAATATATTTGTCCAATGAATACTCGTTTATCATCTGCATTTCTTCTTGGTGTAGCAATTTTAATGGCCAGTAGTGTATCTAGCATGCCAGGTTGAATAGTTTTGTTATGATGTGTTCTCTCAAGGATGTATATAATACAGCAAATAAACAATGTTTTCAGCCTTCAGTTGCAAGGTAATTTACTCGTTTACCTAGGTTTCGATTCCAGTAATGGAATCTTCTTCAGAACCTATAAATTAAACCACATATGGACATATATTACTCACTAAAATGCATTATCAGTCTAATGATTGAATATTGAAGAAATTGTGATACTTACAACAATTAAATTATTTTGTGAGCCAAACACTGGTCATGTCACAGATTAAAAATTAAAACATTAAAGACGCATAATCATAAGATTATGTCAGTCAAAATTAAAACCATTAGGGCGAACGTAGACGGAGCTGCGCCGGCCATAAATCAGGACCACACGTAAGCGGCTCGAAAACTAGGCGTCATGAGCCGTTACGCGGCGAGGCTCGGCCGCGGCCAAGCGCAGGGGCGAGAGACAAACTGTCTCAAAATTACTTAGAGCAAATATACATATAAACAAAATGTAACTGAAAGCTGTCTTACAATTGACATACCTATCTATTGGTATAGCAACATTAAACAATTTACCTGAGAACAAATTACAAAGCCAAGGTATAATTTTTTTTTTTTAAATATTATAGTAAGAGGGGGTAGCCCCGCTACAGTAACTAACAATTAGTGTCAAAACCATGCGTGCTGAGCATAAAATGTCTTTAACATAAAAAGGCCTTAGCAACTATGTGTCATTACCAAGCATATAAGGAAATACAAAGACACACATGTACAATCACATTATAATAAAGGGACAAAGCAGATAGGGAAACAGCATCGGCCATTCGAGGCGGACTGTGGGTCAACTTCACTGAAGTAAAGGTTGAAATCCTTCGAAATAACTTCTATTTTTTAATTGCAGCTGATCATTAAGTAAGTTGTCCCTATCAATACTAAGATGTTTAAAAATTTGCAATTCTTCGAGGGTGTCTAGCCTGCATCCATTTACTTCATTATGCAAAAGCTCTGCATCTTTTAGAGGCTTAGGAGCATGCGCTTTTTGGACCAGATGTTCAGCAAATGTAGATCCTCGAGTTCCATCACCGCTTTTTGTCGGCAGGTGCTCTTTAAACCTAACAGACAGGGCCCTTCCTGTCTGGCCAATGTAGTAAGAAGGACATTCAGCACACGTGATTTTATATACACCTGATAGCGATGATTTATCATTACCTTTATCCAGAGAATGAACTAGGTTATTTTTGAGGTTGTTAGTGGTAGAGTATGAAACTTTACACCCTAGGTTTTTTAATAAACGACCTACCTTATAGGATATGTTACCTATAAAGGGAACTGATATGTATTTCGTTGCCTGGTGTTGATTGTGAGTATCTGAACTGGAAAGGGTGGTAGTCTTCTTTCGTGTTTTTTTATTGAACAACTGTCTCACTATACTGGGATTATATCCATTATTCTGAGCGATGTTTTCGAGGACTTTTAATTCGTTTTGTAAGTTGATTGGCGAAAGCGAAATGGAAAGAGCTCGATGGATACTCGAGCGAAAAAAAGCCATTTTTTGGGCCTGAGGATGGGTGGAATCAGCTGGGATGATGATGTCGGAATAGGTTGCTTTCCGAAAAATTTTGAAATCTATTTTGTTGCCAATAATGGATAGCGTCAGATCGAGATAGTCTAAGGTCCTATCAGCTGTCTGATTTTCTTGTGTGAAACTGATTTTTTCATGTAGGTTATTGAAAGTGGTAAATAACAGTTCTAGCTCTTCATGGGAACCTTCAAACACAAACAGCAAGTCATCTACATATCTCGCATAGAATATTATATTATTTGCCAAATCTGGATAATTCCGAAAAAACATCTGCTCTATTGAGTTTATAAAAATATCTGACATGATACCAGCTAACGGGCTGCCCATAGCTAGACCACAGGGTTGCGAATATATTTTATTATTGAAAGAGAAATAATTGTACTTGAGGGTGGTGCGTAACAGAACCATTAGTTCATCGATCTCAGGGGCCGATAATTTTTTATGGTATCGCAAATTGGTTTCTATAATGTCCATCGTCTGTTCAACAGGCACATTGGTGTATAAATTTTTAATATCAAATGATACGAGTTTTGTGATGTCAGAACAGGCTAAAGTTTTAAGTTTGTTGGCCACGTCTACCGAATTTTTGACGGAGAAATTTTTTTCAAACACAAAATTCTCTTTCAATTTACGGTGCAGGAACCTAGCTAGTTTGTGGTATGCACTTTTGGTACTGTCAACGATCGGCCGGATGGGATGGGAAATTTTATGAACCTTAAACTGGCTTCTCAAAATAGGTGGTTTCGGATTCATGTTTATAAGGCATTTTTTATAAAACTCGCCGATTAACTTTTTTGTACCGCTAAGAGCCGACCTTATCTCTTTTTGGATCACGGGTGTGGGGTCCACCTCGATTGGCACGATGCCATTTTCCTCAAAAAACATTTCCGTTTTACGGATGTATTCGCTTTTGTGGGCGATAATTAGGGAATTGCCTTTATCGGCCTTAGTTATCAGTGCTTCATTATTTTTAAGCTTAAGATTAATGCTCTTCAACGTTTGATGTACAGTAGAAACAGGATTTTGAACAGAGTAATCTTTTTGGACAATTTTACAGGCGTCATAAGCTATTCTTGTTTGCGCATTTTTTGCTATTTTAGAACAATCAAGCCCAACTTTGAGGTCGACAATTAAATTTTCTACACTTTGAGAAGTACATTTAGGTTGTACATTAAACTTGAAACCTTTACATAAAAGCTCGTTCTCAGCTTTGGAGAAACAAATATTAGTCTTATTCACTACGCGTTCGTAACATTGGGTTAGGGCGGCCGCCCCTTTACATGTGTTATGAACGCCAGAAACCTCAACACATTTTAATAATTTGGCTAGCTTTCTTTCATGTCTAACACTAATTTCGGTTTTACGGTTTGCTAACCATAAACTAATATGCATCCAAAACGAATCAATTTGAAAATTATAGGTAGTCTTAAAAATTTTTGAAAGTTCAAGATACAGTTCATAAGCTTCTTCATTCAGGCTGTCTTTCTTGGAGTACAACTCAGCACTTCTTTCATTTAAAATCTGGTGTACGAGTTTCCTTTTAAGACCAGGGGACTTATTACAAACTTTGTTATTAATATAGCCTTTTACAAAATCAGGTACTACATTTGACAGCTTGCATTGCTTAATGAAAGATATTGCCATACCTGTTTTCAGTATTTTATACACTATGTCCATATATCTGTTAGCTGCTTTACTTGCCTCGGCAGGTACAGATTTACAAATCTTTAACATATTGCAGCGTGTCAGCAACTGTGAAATGTACAGCAAATAAACAATGTTTTCAGCCTTCAGTTGCAAGGTAATTTACTCGTTTACCTAGGTTTCGATTCCAGTAATGGAATCTTCTTCAGAACCTATAAATTAAACCACATATGGACATATATTACTCACTAAAATGCATTATCAGTCTAATGATTGAATATTGAAGAAATTGTGATACTTACAACAATTAAATTATTTTGTGAGCCAAACACTGGTCATGTCACAGATTAAAAATTAAAACATTAAAGACGCATAATCATAAGATTATGTCAGTCAAAATTAAAACCATTAGGGCGAACGTAGTCCTGATTTATGGCCGGCGCAGCTCCGTCTACGTTCGCCCTAATGGTTTTAATTTTGACTGACATAATCTTATGATTATGCGTCTTTAATGTTTTAATTTTTAATCTGTGACATGACCAGTGTTTGGCTCACAAAATAATTTAATTGTTGTAAGTATCACAATTTCTTCAATATTCAATCATTAGACTGATAATGCATTTTAGTGAGTAATATATGTCCATATGTGGTTTAATTTATAGGTTCTGAAGAAGATTCCATTACTGGAATCGAAACCTAGGTAAACGAGTAAATTACCTTGCAACTGAAGGCTGAAAACATTGTTTATTTGCTGTACATTTCACAGTTGCTGACACGCTGCAATATGTTAAAGATTTGTAAATCTGTACCTGCCGAGGCAAGTAAAGCAGCTAACAGATATATGGACATAGTGTATAAAATACTGAAAACAGGTATGGCAATATCTTTCATTAAGCAATGCAAGCTGTCAAATGTAGTACCTGATTTTGTAAAAGGCTATATTAATAACAAAGTTTGTAATAAGTCCCCTGGTCTTAAAAGGAAACTCGTACACCAGATTTTAAATGAAAGAAGTGCTGAGTTGTACTCCAAGAAAGACAGCCTGAATGAAGAAGCTTATGAACTGTATCTTGAACTTTCAAAAATTTTTAAGACTACCTATAATTTTCAAATTGATTCGTTTTGGATGCATATTAGTTTATGGTTAGCAAACCGTAAAACCGAAATTAGTGTTAGACATGAAAGAAAGCTAGCCAAATTATTAAAATGTGTTGAGGTTTCTGGCGTTCATAACACATGTAAAGGGGCGGCCGCCCTAACCCAATGTTACGAACGCGTAGTGAATAAGACTAATATTTGTTTCTCCAAAGCTGAGAACGAGCTTTTATGTAAAGGTTTCAAGTTTAATGTACAACCTAAATGTACTTCTCAAAGTGTAGAAAATTTAATTGTCGACCTCAAAGTTGGGCTTGATTGTTCTAAAATAGCAAAAAATGCGCAAACAAGAATAGCTTATGACGCCTGTAAAATTGTCCAAAAAGATTACTCTGTTCAAAATCCTGTTTCTACTGTACATCAAACGTTGAAGAGCATTAATCTTAAGCTTAAAAATAATGAAGCACTGATAACTAAGGCCGATAAAGGCAATTCCCTAATTATCGCCCACAAAAGCGAATACATCCGTAAAACGGAAATGTTTTTTGAGGAAAATGGCATCGTGCCAATCGAGGTGGACCCCACACCCGTGATCCAAAAAGAGATAAGGTCGGCTCTTAGCGGTACAAAAAAGTTAATCGGCGAGTTTTATAAAAAATGCCTTATAAACATGAATCCGAAACCACCTATTTTGAGAAGCCAGTTTAAGGTTCATAAAATTTCCCATCCCATCCGGCCGATCGTTGACAGTACCAAAAGTGCATACCACAAACTAGCTAGGTTCCTGCACCGTAAATTGAAAGAGAATTTTGTGTTTGAAAAAAATTTCTCCGTCAAAAATTCGGTAGACGTGGCCAACAAACTTAAAACTTTAGCCTGTTCTGACATCACAAAACTCGTATCATTTGATATTAAAAATTTATACACCAATGTGCCTGTTGAACAGACGATGGACATTATAGAAACCAATTTGCGATACCATAAAAAATTATCGGCCCCTGAGATCGATGAACTAATGGTTCTGTTACGCACCACCCTCAAGTACAATTATTTCTCTTTCAATAATAAAATATATTCGCAACCCTGTGGTCTAGCTATGGGCAGCCCGTTAGCTGGTATCATGTCAGATATTTTTATAAACTCAATAGAGCAGATGTTTTTTCGGAATTATCCAGATTTGGCAAATAATATAATATTCTATGCGAGATATGTAGATGACTTGCTGTTTGTGTTTGAAGGTTCCCATGAAGAGCTAGAACTGTTATTTACCACTTTCAATAACCTACATGAAAAAATCAGTTTCACACAAGAAAATCAGACAGCTGATAGGACCTTAGACTATCTCGATCTGACGCTATCCATTATTGGCAACAAAATAGATTTCAAAATTTTTCGGAAAGCAACCTATTCCGACATCATCATCCCAGCTGATTCCACCCATCCTCAGGCCCAAAAAATGGCTTTTTTTCGCTCGAGTATCCATCGAGCTCTTTCCATTTCGCTTTCGCCAATCAACTTACAAAACGAATTAAAAGTCCTCGAAAACATCGCTCAGAATAATGGATATAATCCCAGTATAGTGAGACAGTTGTTCAATAAAAAAACACGAAAGAAGACTACCACCCTTTCCAGTTCAGATACTCACAATCAACACCAGGCAACGAAATACATATCAGTTCCCTTTATAGGTAACATATCCTATAAGGTAGGTCGTTTATTAAAAAACCTAGGGTGTAAAGTTTCATACTCTACCACTAACAACCTCAAAAATAACCTAGTTCATTCTCTGGATAAAGGTAATGATAAATCATCGCTATCAGGTGTATATAAAATCACGTGTGCTGAATGTCCTTCTTATTACATTGGCCAGACAGGAAGGGCCCTGTCTGTTAGGTTTAAAGAGCACCTGCCGACAAAAAGCGGTGATGGAACTCGAGGATCTACATTTGCTGAACATCTGGTCCAAAAAGCGCATGCTCCTAAGCCTCTAAAAGATGCAGAGCTTTTGCATAATGAAGTAAATGGATGCAGGCTAGACACCCTCGAAGAATTGCAAATTTTTAAACATCTTAGTATTGATAGGGACAACTTACTTAATGATCAGCTGCAATTAAAAAATAGAAGTTATTTCGAAGGATTTCAACCTTTACTTCAGTGAAGTTGACCCACAGTCCGCCTCGAATGGCCGATGCTGTTTCCCTATCTGCTTTGTCCCTTTATTATAATGTGATTGTACATGTGTGTCTTTGTATTTCCTTATATGCTTGGTAATGACACATAGTTGCTAAGGCCTTTTTATGTTAAAGACATTTTATGCTCAGCACGCATGGTTTTGACACTAATTGTTAGTTACTGTAGCGGGGCTACCCCCTCTTACTATAATATTTAAAAAAAAAAAAAATTATACCTTGGCTTTGTAGTTTGTTCTCAGGTAAATTGTTTAATGTTGCTATACCAATAGATAGGTATGTCAATTGTAAGACAGCTTTCAGTTACATTTTGTTTATATGTATATTTGCTCTAAGTAATTTTGAGACAGTTTGTCTCTCGCCCCTGCGCTTGCGCTTGCGCATGCGCTTGGCCGCGGCCGAGCCTCGCCGCGTAACGGCTCACGACGCCTAGTTTTCGAGCCGCTTACGTGTGGTCCTGATTTATGGCCGGCGCAGCTCCGTCTACGTTCGCCCTAATGGTTTTAATTTTGACTGACATAATCTTATGATTATGCGTCTTTAATGTTTTAATTTTTAATCTGTGACATGACCAGTGTTTGGCTCACAAAATAATTTAATTGTTGTAAGTATCACAATTTCTTCAATATTCAATCATTAGACTGATAATGCATTTTAGTGAGTAATATATGTCCATATGTGGTTTAATTTATAGGTTCTGAAGAAGATTCCATTACTGGAATCGAAACCTAGGTAAACGAGTAAATTACCTTGCAACTGAAGGCTGAAAACATTGTTTATTTGCTGTACATTTCACAGTTGCTGACACGCTGCAATATGTTAAAGATTTGTAAAGATGTATATAATTCTTAGGGAATGTCGTGGGCCGGTCGGTGTGGCCGAACGGTTCTGGGCGCTTCAGTCTGACTGAAGACTGAAGCGCCTAGAACCGCTCGGCCGCTACGGTAGCAGATTCGAATGCTGCCTCGGGCATGGATGTGTGTCATATCCTTAGGTTAGTTAGGTTTAAGTAGTCCTAAGTCTAGGGGACTGATGACCTCAGATGTTAAGTCCTATAGTGCTCACAGCCATCTGAACCATTTGGAACGTCGTGTGCTGCAGGCGCCTTGTTTCGACGTCTTTCAATGCACCATAAAATCCTTCTCTCAGTATGACAACCTCCATCTCATATTTTTCACTTCCTTTTACCTTTTCATTATATATAGTGTCTTTCCATTATACACTCCTGGAAATTGAAATAAGAACACCGTGAATTCATTGTCCCAGGAAGGGGAAACTTTATTGACACATTCCTGGGGTCAGATACATCACATGATCACACTGACAGAACCACAGGCACATAGACACAGGCAACAGAGCATGCACAATGTCAGCACTAGTACAGTGTATATCCACCTTTCGCAGCAATGCAGGCTGCTATTCTCCCATGGAGACGATCGTAGAGATGCTGGATGTAGTCCTGTGGAACGGCTTGCCATGCCATTTCCACCTGGCGCCTCAGTTGGACCAGCGTTCGTGCTGGACGTGCAGACCGCGTGAGACGACGCTTCATCCAGTCCCAAACATGCTCAATGGGGGACAGATCTGGAGATCTTGCTGGCCAGGGTAGTTGACTTACACCTTCTAGAGCACGTTGGGTGGCACGGGATACATGCGGACGTGCATTGTCCTGTTGGAACAGCAAGTTCCCTTGCCGGTCTAGGAATGGTAGAACGATGGGTTCGATGACGGTTTGGATGTACCGTGCACTATTCAGTGTCCCCTCGACGATCACCAGTGGTGTACGGCCAGTGTAGGAGATCGCTCCCCACACCATGATGCCGGGTGTTGGCCCTGTGTGCCTCGGTCGTATGCAGTCCTGATTGTGGCGCTCACCTGCACGGCGCCAAACACGCATACGACCATCATTGGCACCAAGGCAGAAGCGACTCTCATCGCTGAAGACGACACGTCTCCATTCGTCCCTCCATTCACGCCTGTCGCGACACCACTGGAGGCGGGCTGCACGATGTTGGGGCGTGAGCGGAAGACGGCCTAACGGTGTGCGGGACCGTAGCCCAGCTTCATGGAGACGGTTGCGAATGGTCCTCGCCGATACCCCAGGAGCAACAGTGTCCCTAATTTGCTGGGAAGTGGCGGTGCGGTCCCCTACGGCACTGCGTAGGATCCTACGGTCTTGGCGTGCATCCGTGCGTCGCTGCGGTCCGGTCCCAGGTCGACGGGCACGTGCACCTTCCGCCGACCACCGGCGACAACATCGATGTACTGTGGAGACCTCACGCCCCACGTGTTGAGCAATTCGGCGGTACGTCCACCCGGCCTCCCGCATGCCCACTATACGCCCTCGCTCAAAGTCCGTCAACTGCACATACGGTTCACGTCCACGCTGTCGCGGCATGCTACCAGTGTTAAAGACTGCGATGGAGCTCCGTATGCCACGGCAAACTGGCTGACACTGACGGCGGCGGTGCACAAATGCTGCGCAGCTAGCGCCATTCGACGGCCAACACCGCGGTTCCTGGTGTGTCCGCTGTGCCGTGCGTGTGATCATTGCTTGTACAGCGCTCTCGCAGTGTCCGGAGCAAGTATGGTGGGTCTGACACACCGGTGTCAATGTGTTCTTTTTTCCATTTCCAGGAGTGTAATTCCTTCTAGATATACCTTCCGCTCTTTAGCCTACGTTTTTTTATTTAGTATTACTTTGTTAACAGACCTCTGGATATTCACACTGTTGCATTTATTATTCTATTTTTTATTTAAACTTATCCATATTTCTTACATGTGTATAATTCTAGAGATACGCGTTTCTACTCTTGGAATTCCTGATTTTCCTTTCAGCGCTCTTGTCAGTTTAAATATCTAGAAGTACGTTTGTTGATGTAACAAAGCCATCGTTTAACTATCAAACATAAGTAATCTCATTACCGCAGAAGTGTGTGCAACAGTCAGTTACTGTCCTTGTGAATAATACAGTTCTCCACACCTCTCAAACGACTATACCTACAGAAAATGGACAGTGGGTAAGTATAGGCATATAGGATGGTCCAGCGAGTCGCGATTTTGCATCTTTTCAGATGATGCAAGGCGTTGTGCGGCTGCCCCGCACACTGGAGAGCACAGACCAGATAAATGATTAGAAACAATTTTTTTATCTTTATTGAGACATGCTAACTAGACTGGACGCTGGGCAGCTGCCTATGATCACATGCTCTCAGCGTGCGATGCTGACGTGTCAGATCTCTCACAGTGGGGGACACTGAATGAGGGACGCCTTCAGTGAAGTTTGTTGAACCACCTCGGCGGGTGTGGGGGCGTAAGAGGAGTCACGTGGTGCTACAGGCGCAGTCGCGCTAGGTGCAGCTCTCCACTGCCCGCGGGCGTTTGCTCTGTTAATACGGTGCTTTCCGCTCCCCCATGCCATAAGTTAGGCTTGCATGAGCTGTACTTTCGCTCCCTGTGGTCGTCTCTCCCCCCTTCTCTAGGAACCTACGTACACTCTCTTTCGGAAATAAACCTCTTTGGCAGTCAGTTTCTTGTCGATCATTTGACCACCTAAATCCAGATGCCTGCTGCCTCACATCTCGTGCCTACCTGCCCAGCGTTAAGTGTATTGATCAGCCAACAATCCGTTTACACACAGTGTGTGGAGGACATAGTTCAAGCTGTTGGTGGTTCTGTGGTGCTTCAGGCATGTTTCTCGTATTAGAACTTGGGTCCCACACGTTCACTTTGCCGCGAACATAAAATCTGGATGTTTGTTTTTAACTTTCTCAATGAATAAATAGTGCTTTTTGCATCTTCACGGTGAGTTTGGGGTGAACACTCCTGTCTTCCAGGATGGTAACACCCATGCTGACACAGCTGGACTCATTCGTTCCCAGTTTGACGAACACCTAGGCACCCTATCGCAAGTCAACTGGTCTGCTAAATCTCCCGATCTTAATTCTACAGAAAATGTCTGGCACCATTTGGAACGGCAGGTAAAACATAGTAATAAATATCCACACGTTTTGCTGATTGTATGGGATCTAATTCTAATCACCAACGAATGGCTTCAACTGGATATGGCATGCATGACGAAACTTGTGGACCCTCTCCCTCACCCGAACTGACCCCTTATCGAGGTTAGAGGCACTTTTAGGCAGTATTATTGTTTTGTTTTAGAGCGCAATAACAACTGGGGTCATACGCGCTGGGCAGTATTAGCTTGACGTTTCCTTGAAGAGTGACTAATTCTTTGTCTGTTGTGCTAAGTCGCGAGACACCTATAGACAGCTCCAGAATTATATTTTGTCTAGCAGATGAAGAACTAATAACACGGTACGGCAAGACAAATCTAACGCAGTCCTATGAATATGAACAGAAGCGTTTTGTGAATAAGTCCGTTGAAACAATATAGGTTCTCTCCCTATTAAACTTGCGTTCGGTTTGTTGAGAAAGATCGTATCGCAATATGCATGTAGGACAAGTGAAAGGAGTGACTTGAGTGTCTCAGATCTAAACCCGCCAAACAAAGAGCAGCTGAATATAGGCAAACAGAAAGAGAAGAGTTCATTCAACAGTCTGGCAGCGCGAACTGCTCAATTGTCTCGCGTAGACAATAGGGGTGCCCGGGCAAGATGCGAGAGAAAAGCCGCTTCGTGTTCCAGTATTCTCATCCGGTGTGTTTCTTAGTACTCCGTGCAAACCTCTAGAGGGCACTACGAGCACAGCACTTCAATTACGTGTCTCTTCACATTTTTATGAAACGGCAAGGAAATTCATTTGAGAGATCCATTCGAAACAAGATTTGTTTAAAGAAATGGTTGTTTTGAGTACTCCGCTAAATGACATCCCGCACGAGTATAATAGATGCTGAGCAGAAATAACCGAAAAAAGAACATCTACGACGACGTTACGTCGAAACACTGCATTTACAAGTGACATGGATAGAGGCCAATAAAGGTAATGTTGGATGTGTCGTGCTGTGGACAAAGGAGAACGACATATTGTCAACTGCGTTTGCTTTCCTAAAATCATGGTCTGTCATTTCGAGTACCGCGTTGTTGTAGTAAGCTTCGCATTAGAACCAACTGGTTGCATTGTCAAAGCCTCAACATCTTCTGGGCACCACATGTTTCCAGCTTAATAGTTTAAGGCGTTTAATATATGATTACTTAAACAAGAGTGTTTTAGAGCTCAATTTTATTCATATACTACGAAACATTAAGAGGACCACCAGCCTCAGTGGCGGAAGTGACTAACGTACGCCTGTGCCGTGGCGCTTCAGTCTGAGGTAAGGCGGTTCGAATCCTGCTGGCGGAAAATTTTTCCTCTGGTATACCGATTGGTTTCGTTAAGAATGCTCTTAAATTGTTTGAAGCCACTTATTTTCTGAAAAATTCAAATGTTTAATTAGCTTACAATACAAATGTGTTAATTCTGGATGTTTGCATTTAACTCTTCAAACATTACAATATGCCATCATCATTACAAGTATTTATCCGTTTTTGCTGCGCCTTGATGGTCGTAAGGAATTCATGAAATTTCATTCCTAATTTTATCATTGTCGGCAGCAATTAGTATGCTTGCCATAGCACGCTTTACCTTTAATGCTCACTTAAAACAATTCAAAATATATAGAGTTGGCAAAATAAAACTGTGTCGAAAGATATTCCATGCACTTTAAGATAGGCAGTCCAAGTTAACAGCATCTGCCCCTGTTTGGGTTGCTGTCTCATGGTACATGGAATACTTTCCCAGCCTAGTTTTATTTTGTCTACGCTCTACTACCAGGATGCCTCAGTAGCCCACCTCAGTAGCTGCGCAGTCAGTCTTGCGGATTGCTAAGCGAAGGGACCAGGGTTCGATTCTTGGCCGGGTTGGATGTTGTGTTGTTTTTACATTTGTATCATCGTAACTGATATTTCACTGTTGAGAAGGCTGAATAGGCACCTCCCAAAAGCCAATAAATTGAAATAACCCTCAGCGCCTGGTAATTGGATTGTAATTCTGCAGTTAATCACCATTCACAGATAAGAACTCACACTTACATAAACAATCTTGAATTCACTCAAAAACTGTCCGCCCCGATAGCTGAGTGGTCAGCGTAACGGATTGCCGTCCTAAGTGCCCGGGTTCGATTCCCGGCTGGGTCGGGGATTTTTCTCCGATCAGAAACTGGGTGTTGTGTTGTCTTCATCATTATTTCATCCCCATCCGAGGAGCAGGTCGCCCAATGTGTCGTCGAATGTAACGAGACCTGCACCAAGGCGGCCGGACCTGCCCCGCAAGGGGCCTCTCGGCCAATGACGCCAAACGCTCACTTCCATTTCACTCAAAAACTCAATGACAGCAGGATACGGTACGGTAGTGGCCGGTTACTGAACGGTGACGAATAGCCCATGATTCTTAACGTGGATTCAGACGGCAATTAGCGTGTCTTCCTCGAGGACAGCAGTTCCGATATTTAGTTCTGAGCGTACGGCTCTCGCTGTTCGGAAAAGGATGATAGACGATGTTAAATTGCTTGATGAGGAAGTGATAGGTACTCAAAGTAACAACTCAGTTGTGTACATGCACACTGTGTAAATAACAAAATTTGAAGTGAATACTCAGGAACACAGATGGAGCGTAAAATTTAAGCATCATGATGGACGTATCACCACAGACGGAAAATTGTGCCTGTAACCTCCTGGGCAACTGCCTACTGACACTGTCAGCCAAGAGCACTGTCATGTGCAACTTTACTGTCGGCGGACTGACCACGCCGTGAATATATCAGGGGCTGAATGTGGTAGATAGTGCATGCAGACGTTACAACACTATCGCCGAAGAGCGGCGTAGCAAACGGTAAAAGTAAATCGATCGACAAGAATGCTATCTGCGTCACTGTCGACTCACAGTGTAAGAAACACCAGAACGCGCCTAGGGATGGCGAAGAGGATATGAGATGGCAGTAGGCGTTAATGAAAGCATAGCGAAAACGAAGCACTGTGAAACCAGATATTCTGAACTTGCAGCACACATATGCGACGTCGAATCTTGTGTAAGTAGGCTGTTTATGTTTTCTTATTGGCAACGCTACGTAGCGCTCTGTATGAAAATAACTGGCTGTGCTGTGTGCAGTCTGTGGCTAGTTTGCATTGTTGTCTGCCATTGTAGTGTTGGGCAGCGGCAGCTGGATGTTAACAGCGCGTAGCGTTGCGCAGTTGGAGGTGAGCCGCCAGCAGTGGTGGATGTGGGGAGAGAGATGGCGGAGTTTTGTAATTTGTCATGAACTGCTATGTATATTATGATTTTTCAACACTATTAAGGTAAATACATTGTTTGTTCTCTATTAATATCTTTCATTTGCTAAGTATGCCCATCAGTAGCTAGTGCCTTCCGTAGTTTGAATCTGTTATTTAGCTGGCAGTAGTGGCGCTCGCTGTATTGCAGTAGTTCGAGTAAGGAAGATTTTTGGTGAGGTAAGTGATTTGTGAAACGTATAGTTTAATGTTTGTCTGGGCCATTCTTTTGTAGGGATTTTTGATAGATTGCGTTGCGCTAAAATTATTGTGTGTCAGTTTAAGCACAGTCTTGTATAAATTGTTCCAAGGGGACGTTTCACTTGGACCGTTGCGAGCACTATGCTGGAAAAATCAGTGAGCAATGGATGCAATTACAAAACCGCTTTAACAGCGCGACAGTCTTAGGTGTTGGCAGCGATCCGTCGATTTAATGCAAAGATGAGAAACAGAATAAGTGTAAAATGTAACATCATCTGGTAATCTGACGTAGAATGATACGGATGATGTTGTAATGATTGTTGCACCGAGATGAGTGCAACTCGAGTGAAAATGTAAATTACAGGCAAACTAACTTCCAACCTATGTCCTCATTTATTTGCTGGAAGTATTCCAATCTCTGCCTTCCTCTACAGTTTTTACCCTCTACAGCTTCCACTAGTACCATGAAAGTTATTCCTTGATGTCTTAACAGATGTCCAGTCATGTTGCTCCTTCCGCTTGTCAGAGTTTTACATTTGTTCCTTTCCTCGCCGATTTTGCCGAGAACTTCCTTATTTCTTTTCTTATCAGTCCACCTAATTTCCAACATTCTTTTGTAGCAACACGTATGAAATACTTCGATTCTCTTCCGTTCCGGCTTTCCCACTGTCCATGTTTCACTACCATTCAATGCTGCGCTCCAAAGTACATTCTCAGAGATTTCTTCCTCAGATTAAGGCCTACGTTTGATACTAGTAGTCTTCTCTTGGCCAGGAATCCCCTGTTTTGCCTGTGCTAGTCTGTTTTTCATCTCCTCCCTGCCCGTCGATCATGGGCTATTTTGTTGCCTCGGTAGCAGATTTCCCAACTTCATCTAGTTCGTGATCCCCAATTCTGATGTTAGGTTTCTCGCTGTTTTCATTTCTGCTGCTTCTCGTTACTTTCGTCTTTCTTACTCTCAGTCCATATTCTGTACTCGTTGGACTGTTCATTCCGTTCAACACATCCTATAATTCTTCTTCACTTTCACTGAGGACAGCAAAGTCATCAGCAAATCTTCTCATTGACAATCTTTCACCATGAACTTTAATCCCATTCTTGAACCTTTCTTTTATTTCTGTCATTGCTTCTTCTATGTATAAAATGAACAGTAGGGGTGAAAAACTACATCCCTGTCTTACGGCCTTTTTAATCCGAGCAGTTTCTTCTTGGTTTTATAATCAGGACAACTTCAATGGTGAATATAAATGTTAGGTAACGAAATGTTACAAAAATATCACTTTGCATCAGAGGATCCGTCTTGTAACTAAGGGGAAGTAGGATTTGTTGTTTCTCACTGCTAAACATTTTTTACGCTCTCTTGTACAACCTAAAGCTGGCACAACGATTACATGTACTTACAGATATACATCTACGACGGCGCTCTCTAAACCACAGAAGTGCGTTGCTGAGGGTATGTCCCATTATGCCAGTTATTGTGTTTTTCCCATTCCAATGTCCGCCTGCTTAGCTCCGTGGTAACGTGCTCGTCTCCCATGTAAGCAGGTCCGGATTCGATTCCCGGCCGGGTTGGAGATTTTCTCCGCTCGCGGACTGGGTGTAGTGTTGTCCTCATCATCATTTTATCCTCATCACCGGCGCGGAAGTCGCCCAGTGCGGCGTCGACTGAAATAAGACTTGCACTTGGCGGCCCAACTTCCCCGAATGGGTTGCCATACGCTCATTTCGTTTCCCATTCCAATCACGTACGGAGTGCGTGGAGTATGATTGATTAAATGCTTTCGAGTTTGCTGTGATTAATCTAATCTTGTCCTCACGAACCCTACGGGAGTGATACGTAGGAGATTGCAGTACATTGCTAAAGTTCTACTTTAAAACCGGTTCTTGAAATTTTGTAAGTAGGCTTTCTCAGGAAATTTTACAACTGTCTTCAAGAGTCTTCCAAATCAGCTTCTTCAGAATTTCTGTGACACCCTCCCATGGGTTAAACAAACCTGTTATCTTCGTGCTGCCCTTCTCTGGATACGTTCAATATCCCATATTAGTCCTATTTGGTACAGATCCCACATACATGTGCAGTATCAAAGGATGGTTCGCACGGGTGACTTGCTAGCAATCTCCTTTGTAGACTGATTGCATTTACCCAGCAGTCTACGAATAAACCGAAGTCTACCACCGGCTTTACCCACGACTGAGCCTGTGTGCTCGCTCTACTTCGTAATCCCTTCAAAGTGTTACACCGTGGTACTTGTGTGAGTTAACCGATTCCAACTGTGACCCATTGAAATTATAGTCATAGCATACTACGGTTTTTCTTTTTGTGAACTGTACAAATTTACATTTCCGAACATTTAAGACAAATTACCAACCTTTGCACCACTTTGAAATCGTATGGAGATCGGAATGAATATTCTATCAGACAGTACTTCTTTATACATAACTGCACCATCTGCAAAAAGCTTCAGGTTACTATTAATATTGTCCGCAAAGTCATTAATATACCACGTGCATAGCAAGGATCCCAACACATTTCCTTGGGGCAAACTCGAAATTAGTGCTAAGTGCTCTGATGGTTCTCCGTACCAAAAAATCCTCAATCCACTCACAAATTTCGCTTGATACCCGATACGGTCGCACTTTTGATAATAATCGTAGATATGGTACGAGTCAAATGCTTTTCGGAAATCAAGAATTACTGCATCTACCTGACTCCCTTGATCCAAATGGCATGAACATTATAAGTATTAAGATCTGTCGTCAATCGCTTATCTTAAAACATATTTGTTAGCTTTGTGAGCTACCAGGTATGTAGCGCGGTACTTAATGTTTGATCAATACACTATGGTACATCTTTCGTGGTCCTGTTTACACAAAAAAAGATGCATGTGGCTGTATGATATTTTTATGTCTGCAAAACTTTTAAGAAGTAATAGCTGTAGCTCTATCGTACAATGTATATAAATGCTAATTTAAAAGAATGGTCTAGTAGTCAGAGTTGCTGTCTCTAGATCTCGTGGTCTCAGGTTCGATTTCCCATCGGGTCGGATATTTTCTTCGATCGAGGACGGGTATTTGCGTTGTTCGCATCATTTCCTCTCATGTTCACCCAAGACCGAGTCGCAGGAGAGGCGTCAAATAGAAACATTTGCAAATGCAAATGTTTTATTCAGGAAACTGTTAGCAGGGGATACGCGTTTCAGAAAACTCGTGACAATTGGCTGCATTAGAAGAATTTATTAATTTTTTACTGGTCTCTGTCAACGATCATTATCTGTCCCGAAAAATAGGCTACAGCAAGTCACATGTCAATCATACTGAACTATAAAATCGTGTTCCTGTTGTATGTGCGTGAGGAAGGTTGCTGACGTATAAAGAGTATTGTTCTTCTACACTCCTGGAAAAGGAAAAAAGAACACATTGACACCGGTGTGTCAGACCCACCATACTTGCTCCGCACACTGCGAGAGGGCTGTACAAGCAATGATCACACGCACGGCACAGCGGACACACCAGGAACCGCGGTGTTGGCCGTCGAATGGCGCTAGCTGCGCAGCATTTTTGCACCGCCGCCGTCAGTGTCAGCCAGTTTGCCGTGGCATACGGAGCTCCATCGCAGTCTTTAACACTGGTAGCATGCCGCGACAGCGTGGACGTGAACCGTATGTGCAGTTGACGGACTTTGAGCGAGGGCGTATAGTGGGCATGCGGGAGGCCGGGTGGACGTACCGCCGAATTGCTCAACACGTGGAGCGTGAGGTCTCCACAGTACATCGATGTTGTCGCCAGTGGTCGGCGGAAGGTGCACGTGCCCGTCGACCTGGGACCGGACCGCAGCGACGCACGGATGCACGCCAAGACCGTAGGATCCTACGCAATGCCGTAGGGGACTGCACCGCCACTTCCCAGCAAATTAGGGACACTGTTGCTCCTGGGGTATCGGCGAGGACCATTCGCAACCGTCTCCATGAAGCTGGGCTACGGTCCCGCACACCGTTAGGCCGTCTTCCGCTCACGCCCCAACATCGTGCAGCCCGCCTCCAGTGGTGTCGCGACAGGCGTGAATGGAGGGACGAATGGAGACGTGTCGTCTTCAGCGATGAGAGTCGCTTCTGCCTTGGTGCCAAAGATGGTCGTATGCGTGTTTGGCGCCGTGCAGGTGAGCGCCACAATCAGGACTGCATACGACCGAGGCACACAGGGCCAACACCCGGCGTCATGGTGTGGGGAGCGATCTCCTACACTGGCCGTACACCACTGGTGATCGTCGAGGGGACACTGAATAGTGCACGGTACATCCAAACCGTCATCGAACCCATCGTTCTACCATTCCTAGACCGGCAAGGGAACTTGCTGTTCCAACAGGACAATGCACGTCCGCATGTATCCCGTGCCACCCAACGTGCTCTAGAAGGTGTAAGTCAACTACCTTGGCCACCAAGATCTCCGGATCTGTCCCCCATTGAGCATGTTTGGGACTGGATGAAGCGTCGTCTCACGCGGTCTGCACGTCCAGCACGAACGCTGGTCCAACTGAGGCGCCAGGTGGAAATGGCATGGCAAGCCGTTCCACAGGACTACATCCAGCATCTCTACGATCGTCTCCATGGGAGAATAGCAGCCTGCATTGCTGCGAAAGGTGGATATACACTGTACTAGTGCCGACATTGTGCATGCTGTGTTGCCTGTGTCTATGTGTCTGTGGTTCTGTCAGTGTGATCATGTGATGTATCTGACCCCAGGAATGTGTCAATAAAGTTTCCCCTTCCTGGGACAATGAATTCACGGTGTTCTTATTTCAATTTCCAGAAGTGTATATTATTACTCGTGAAACTGACAGTTAATACTATTGTATGGTTCAATATGATTGACATGTGACCTGCAGTAGCCAGTTTTTCGTGCCAGAGGTTGGTCAGTGGCTGAACCGATAGAAAAGTGATAAATTGTTTTAATGAAGCCAAGTGCCATGAATTTCCTTAAACAAACACTTGCACTATAGACTGAACAACCCCAGACAGGATCTACCGGCCAGTAACGCCATACGATCATTTCTGTTCGTGAGGTGCCTAAATATGAGCAGAAATACTGCTCCATTACGAAGAGCCCGAACTCTTTAATTCCCCAGTTCTCATTTAATAAACGGTTCTGACAGCGCACGACACTTTTAAAAGCTCTTACGTTGCAGAGGCGTAATTCGGGACAGTTTTATCAGAGACGAGTACAGCCGCGAGGCGTCATAACACAGTGAGGGATATGGGCTACAGCAGCAGGTGTGCGAGACGGGAAATGAGCTCACACGGGCGGAGGACTTCCGACACGCGAGTGGCCAGCTGCTAGGGAGAGTGGGCAGGTGCCGGTGGTGGGGGCAGCTGCGGTCTGTGGTGGCGAGTTTTAATTACGGCAGAGCGCTGCTGGCAGTCCCCAGGGTGCGCCTACACCTGCACCAGCATGCCACAGCACAGCACAGCACTCAGTGACACTGATCGATGGGCTAGCCTCAGGAACAGCTCTCAAGAACTTCTCCTCTCTCTGGCGATGAGTGTAAACCGAACGACAGCGACATAAATACACTCACGTATACAGAAAAAAAAGAGAACGCCTTAAAAGATTATAGATAGGAAGTTCATAGTCAGAGGACACGTACAGTCATATGTTCTGCAGAGATGATTTAGTTCAAATGGTTCAAATGGCTCTGAGCACTATGGGACTTAACTGCTGAGGTCATCAGTCCCCTAGAACTTAGAACTACTTAAACCTAACTAACTTAAGGACATCAGACACATCCATGCCCGAGGTAGGATTCGAACCTGCGACCGTAGCGGTCGCAGCGGTTCCAGATGTAGCGCCTAGAACCGCTCGGCCACCCCGGACGGCAGAGATGATTTGTATTTAACTCGCCTCGGTTCAGCATGTGTCCTGTTGCCTAGTTGGCACAGGGTCCTCCCTGGTCCCTGATAACTTATTCCTTGCGTGATGGCATCGACGTATACAGGGTAGTCCATTGATAGTTACCGGGTCAAATATCTCACGAAATAAGCATCAAACGAAAAAGCTACAAAGAACGAAACTCGTCTAGCTTGGAGGGGGGAACCAGATGGTTGGCCCGCTAGATGGCGCTGCCATAGGTAAAACGGATATCAACTGCGTTTTTTAAAAATAGGAATCCCCATCTTTTATTACATATTCGTGTAGTACGTAAAGAAATATCAATGTTTTACTTTGGCCACTTTTTTCGCTTTGTGATCGATGGCGCTGTAATAGTCACAAACGTACATATACGTGGTATCACGTAACATTCCGCCAGTACGGACCGTATTTGCTTCGTGATACATTACCCGTGTCAAAACGGCCGTTTACCAATTCGTTAAAGGTCGATATCGTGTTGATGTATGGCTATTGTGATCAAAATGCCCAACGGGCGTGTGCTATGTATGCTGCTCGGTATCCTGGACGACATCATCCAAGTGTCCAGACCGTTCGCCGGATAGTTACGTTATTTAAGGAAACAGGAAGTGTTCAGCCACGTGTGAAACGTCGACCACGACCTGCAACAAATGATGATGCCCAAGTAGGTGTTTTAGCTGCTGTCACGGCTAATCCGCACATCAGTAGCAGACAAATTGCACGAGAATCGGGAATCTCAAAAAAATGTTCAAATGTGTGTGACATCTTATGGGACTTAACTGCTAAGGTCATCAGTCCCTAAGCTTACACACTACGTAATCTAAATCATCCTAAGGACAAACACACACACCCATGCCCTAGGGAGGACTCGAACCCCCACCGGGACCAGCCGCACAGTCCATGACTGCAGCGCCCTAGACCGCTCGGCTAATCCCTCGCGGCGGGAATCTCAAAAACGTCGGTGTTGAGAATGCTACATCAACATCGATTGCACCCGTGCGATATTTCTATGTACCAGGAATTGCATGGTGACGACTTTGAACGACGTGTACAGTTCAGCCACCGGGCACAAGAGAAATTATGGGACGATGACAGATTCTTTACACGCGTTCTATTTAGCGACGAAGCGTCATTCATCAACAGCGGTAGCGTAAACCGGCATGATATGCACTATTGAGCAAAGGAAAATCCACGATGGCTGTGACAAGTGGAACATCAGCGACCTTGGCGGGTTAATTTATGGTGCGGCATTATGGGAGGAAGGATAATTGGCCCCCATTTTATCGATGTCCATCTAAATGGTGCAATGTAAGCTGATTTCCTACGTAACGTTCTACCGATGTTACTACAAGATGTTTCACTGCATGACAGAATGGCGATTTACTTCCAACATGATGGATGTCCGGCACATACACTCCTGGAAATTGAAATAAGAACACCGTGAATTCATTGTCCCAGGAAGGGGAAACTTTATTGACACATTCCTGGGGTCAGATACATCACATGATCACACTGACAGAACCACAGGCACATAGACACAGGTAACAGAGCATGCACAATGTCGGCACTAGTACAGTGTATATCCACCTTTCGCAGCAATGCAGGCTGCTATTCTCCCATGGAGACGATCGTAGAGATGCTGGATGTAGTCCTGTGGAACGGCTTGCCATGCCATTTCCACCTGGCGCCTCAGTTGGACCAGCGTTCGTGCTGGACGTGCAGACCGCGTGAGACGACGCTTCATCCAGTCCCAAACATGCTCAATGGGGGACAGATCCGGAGATCTTGCTGGCCAGGGTAGTTGACTTACACCTTCTAGAGCACGTTGGGTGGCACGGGATACATGCGGACGTGCATTGTCCTGTTGGAACAGCAAGTTCCCTTGCCGGTCTAGGAATGGTAGAACGATGGGTTCGATGACGGTTTGGATGTACCGTGCACTATTCAGTGTCCCCTCGACGATCACCAGTGGTGTACGGCCAGTGTAGGAGATCGCTCCCCACACCATGATGCCGGGTGTTGGCCCTGTGTGCCTCGGTCGTATGCAGTCCTGATTGTGGCGCTCACCTGCACGGCGCCAAACACGCATACGACCATCATTGGCACCAAGGCAGAAGCGACTCTCATCGCTGAAGACGACACGTCTCCATTCGTCCCTCCATTCACGCCTGTCGCGACACCACTGGAGGTGGGCTGCACGATGTTGGGGCGTGAGCGGAAGACGGCCTAACGGTGTGCGGGACCGTAGCCCAGCTTCATGGAGACGGTTGCGAATGGTCCTCGCCGATACCCCAGGAGCAACAGTGTCCCTAATTTGCTGGGAAGTGGCGGTGCGGTCCCCTACGGCACTGCGTAGGATCCTACGGTCTTGGCGTGCATCCGTGCGTCGCTGCGGTCCGGTCCCAGGTCGACGGGCACGTGCACCTTCCGCCGACCACCGGCGACAACATCGATGTACTGTGGAGACCTCACGCCCCACGTGTTGAGCAATTCGGCGGTACGTCCACCCGGCATCCCGCATGCCCACTATACGCCCTCGCTCAAAGTCTGTCAATCGCACATACGGTTCACGTCCACGCTGTCGCGGCATGCTACCAGTGTTAAAGACTGCGATGGAGCTCCGTATGCCACGGCAAACTGGCTGACACTGACGGCGGCGGTGCACAAATGCTGCGCAGCTAGCGCCATTCGACGGCCAACTCCGCGGTTCCTGGTGTGTCCGCTGTGCCGTGCGTGTGATCATTGCTTGTACAGCCCTCTCGCAGTGTCCGGAGCAAGTATGGTGGGTCTGACACACCGGTGTCAATGTGTTCTTTTTTCCATTTCCAGGAGTGTAACTCGCGTGCGGTTGTAGCGGTACTGAGTAGCATATTTCATGACAGGTGGATTGGTCGTCGAAGCACCATACCATGGCCTGCACGTTCACTGGATCTGACGTCCCCGGATTTCTTTCTGTGGGGAAAGTTGAAGGATATTTGCTATCGTGATCCACCGACAATGCCTGACAACAAGCGTCAGCCCATTGTCAATGCATATGCGAACATTACGGAAGGGGAACTACTCGCTGTTGAGAGGAATGTCGTTAGACGTATTGCCAAATGCATTGCGGTTGACGGACATCATTTTGAGCATTCATTGCATTAATGTGGTATTTACAGGTAATCACGCTGTAACAGCACGCGTTCTCAGAAATGATAAGTTCACAAAGGTACATGTGTCACATTGGAACAACCGAAATAAAATGATCAAACGTACCTACGGTCTGTATTTTAATTTAAACAACCTACCTGTTACCAATTCTTCGTCTAAAATTGTGAGCCATATGTTTGTGACTATTACAGCGCCATCCATCATAAAGCGTAAAAGTGGTCCAACTAAAACATTCCTATTTCTTTACGTACTACACGAATATGTAATAAAAATGGGGGTTCTTATTTTAAAAAACGCAGTTGATATCCGTTTGACCTATGGCAGCGCCATCTAGCGGGCCAACCATAGCGCCATCTGGTTTCCTCCTTCAAGCTAGACAAGTTTCGTTCTTTGTAGTGTTTTCGTTGGGCGCTTATTTCATGAGATATTTCGCCCGGTCACGATAAATGGACCACCCTGTGTAAGGCGCGAATGGCGTTCTATAGTATAACCATCCATGCTGCATGCACCTGGTTTCAGAGTTCATCTGTGTGGTTTTCACTGGCCACAGTGCTGTACCCTTCGTTTCACCACATCCCACACATCTTTGTTTGGCAAGAAGTCTGGTGATGTGACGCGTCAGGGAAGAAGGTCGACATCCTGTGACACCGAGAAGGCACGTGTTCGTGCAGCAACATGTGGTCTTACATTGTCTTGCTGAAAAATGGCGCCTGGGGTGTTGTGCAGAAAGGGTATGGCTGCGGGTCGCAAGATGTCATTCACGTAGGTCACAGTGCTCTGGGCACGCACCAACTGTGATTTGTGGTTGTATCCAATAGCACCGAAGACCATAACGTCTGGAGTTGGTGCTGTATGTCTCGTGCGAACACAGTCACTGTCTGTGGCGAACCAAAATGCGGTCATCATTTTCAAAGAAACAGAACCTGGATTCGTCCGAAAACTCCGTCTGATTTCATTTCTGTCCCCATTGATGCCTTTCCGTACACCGTTACCGTCTGGCATGTTCTGCAGATACGTCATAGGGAAGTGGAAAAGTGGGCGACACACACGAAACCCATGCCGTAAAAAATGGCGACGGACTGTCACCCCTGACGGTGCACGATGTGTTACACTGTTCCACTGTTGCGCCAAAGCCGAGGGGGACGCAGATCCGTCCTGCAACGCTATTCTGATGAGGTGTCGATCTTCTCAGGAGCCGGTAGGTGGTTTAGGTGGTGCGACCTGGTGTTCTAGGGCCTTCCGTGAACCATTCTGCACACACCCGTTGCACTGCCGAAACACCTCGTCCCACACGATTAGCAATTTCCCGGATGGATGCATCACATTCTCTCATGCCAATAATCCGACCTCTTTCAAACTCACTGATCTGACGATCCAGTTCGTGCGTTCGTCTGCGAGGTATCCAGCACGTCTGCTCAAGTCCCACTGATCCATTACCTTCGGTTTACACCGGCAACGATAGCTGCAGGCATATTTTACTAATTATTTCTGCAGAACCTACTAATTTATATGTACTGTGAATTTGAATATCCTATCTCTAGTCGTGAAAGGTGTTCTGTTTTCTCTGGCATTAGCGTATTTATCTACTTCTCGAGGCAAGATCACTTTTCAAATGGCTCTGAGCACTATGGGACTTAACATCTCTTGTCATCAGTCCCCCAGAACTTAGAACTACTTAAACCTAACTAACCTAAGGACATCACACACATCCATGCGCGAGGCAGGATTCGAACCTGCGACCGTAGCAGTCGCGCGGTTCCGGACTCAGCGCCTAGAACCGCGAGACCACCGCGGCCGGCGATCACTTTTCACGCAAACATTTACTCATTTTCAAATTAGTCTGCCTTCAGGACGACGCGTTTTGCCCAACATTTTTGGAGTGAATAGACACTTTCGTAGCATTTTTCGACCTAGAAAAAGCACTCGAAAATGTAAAACGGTGCAAGATGTTCGAAATTCTAAGAAAGAGATGCGTAAGCTATAGAGGAAGATAGGAATTGTGCGATACGTACAACAACCTAGAGACAATAATAACAATGGAAGACCAAGAGCGAAGTGTACGAGTTAAATAGTGTGTAAAACAGGGATACAGTTTTTTGTCCAATTTTTCAGTCCGCAAATCAAAGAAGCGGCGACGAAATTAAAGAAAAAAATGTTTCTAGACCGGGATACTGAATTTGGTCTTCCAAAATTGTGTCACCACAAAATATCGTAAGACAGTCCCTCGTTTCAATCATCGTACGGATTTCAAAATGGCAGATACTGAGATAACAGATCCCGGAATAAAAAAGTAACAGTAATCGCTTAGTAGTGGAAAGGCATGAGGACCAGATGACATGCCTACAAAATTTTCCAAAGATCATTGCGAAAGAACTTGCTCCCCTTCAGCCAGCTGTTTATCGTAGATGGCTACATCATCAAAGGACACTAGTGATTGGCAGAGATGGCATGTAACTCCCGTTTTCAAGATTAATCGCAGGAAAGATGCAGGCAATTGTATCGTTCACGTCAGTCCGTTGCAAATTATGGAACATGTTTTATGTTCAAGAATTATGTTGTTTTAGGAGATCGAAAATCTTCTCTATAAAAATCAATATGTAATCTCAGCTCGCTCTGTCCCTCCATGAGACCCATAGCGCTGTAGACAACGGCACTCAGGTTGATTCAGTGTTCCTTGACTTCCGAAAAGTGTTTGTCACTGTCCCACATCCCCGTTTAGTCAAAAAAAATACGAGCTTATCGAGTATCCGACAAGATTTGCGACTGGATTAAAGGCTTCGTTTCAGATAGAACTCAACACGTCGCTCTTATCGGAACAAAATCGGAAGTTGTAAAGGTAATTTCCGGACTGGCCCAAGGAAGTGTGATAAAACCGTTAATGCTTACAATGAATATAAATGATCTAGCAGAAAGCGTCGAATGGTCTTTAAGACTGTTCACAGATGATGTGGTTGTCTATAACAAAGTACACTACTGGCCATTAAAATTGCTACACCACGAAGATCACGTGCTACAGACACGAAATATAACCGCCAGGAAGAAGATGCTGTGATATGGAAATGATTAGCTTTTCAGAGCATTCACACAAGGTTGGCGCCAGTTGCGACACCTACAACGTGCTGACATGAAAGTTTCGAACCGATTTCTCATACACAAACAGCAGTTGACCGTCGTTGCCTGGTGAAACGTTGTTGTGATGCCTCGTGTAAGGAGGAGAAATGCGTACCATCCGACTTTCATAAAGGATCGATTGTAGCCTATAGCGATTGCGGTTTATCGTATCGCGACATTGCTGCACGCGTTGGTTGAGATCCAATGACTGTTAACACAATATGGAATCGGTGGGTTCAGGAGGGTAACACGGAACGCCGTGCTGGATCCCAACGGCCTCACATCACTAGCAGTCGAGATGACAGGCATCTCATCCGCATGGCTGTCACGGATCGTGCAGCCACGTCTCGATCCCTGAGTCAACAGATGGGGACGTTTGCAAGACAACAAACATCTGCACGAACAGTTCTACGACGTTTGCAGCAGCATGGACTATCAGCTCGGAGACCATGGCTGCGGTTACCCTTGACGCTGCATCACAGATAGGGGTGCCTGCGATGGTGTACTCAACGACGAACCTGGGTGCACAAATGGCAAAACGTCATTTTTTCGGATGAATCCAGGTTCTGTTTACAGCATCATGATGGTCGCATCCGTGTTTGGCGACATCGCGGTGAACGCACATTGGAAGCGTCTATTCGTCATCGCCATATTGGCGTATCACCCGGCCTGATGGTATGGGGTGCCACTGGTTACACGTCTCGGTCACCTCTTGTTCGCATTGACGGCACTTTGAACAGTGGACGTTACATTTAAGATGTGTTACGATCCGTGGCTCTACCCTTCATTCGATCCCTGCGAAACCCTACATTACAGCAGGATAATGCAAGACCGCGTGTTGCAGGTCCTGTACGGGCCTTTATGGATACAGAAAATGTTCTACTGCTGACCTGGCCAGCACATTCTCCCGATCTCTCAACAACTGAAAACGTCTGATCAATGGTGGCCGAGCAACTGGCTCGTCACAATACGCCAGTCACTACTCTTGATGAACTGTGGTATCGTGTTCAAGCTGCATGGGCAGCTGTACCTGTATACGCCATCCAAGCTCTGTTTGACTCAATTCCCATGCGTATCAAGGCCGTTATTACGGCCGGAGGTGGTTGTTCTGGGTACTGATTTCTCAGGATCTATGCACCCAAATTGCGTGAAAATGTAATCACATGTCAGTTCTAATATAATATATTTGTCCAATGAATACCCATTTATCATCAGCATTTCTTCTTGGTGTATCAGTTTTAATGGCCAGTAGTGTAACAATGCCAGAAAGCAGTATCGATTTGCAGAACGACCTATCATTGATGAAGATGCAGTCTCTAGCAGTCGAACCCTGATTCTTAATAAATATGACATACTGCGCATACATAGGAACAGAAAGCCACTACTGTTCAATTACACTGTTGATGAGAAGCTGTTGGAAATAGTGTCTATCGTAATATATCAAGGAGTAACTGTTCAGAGCGACCTCTACTGGAATGACATAAGACAAATAATAGATAAAATTTGATGCCAGACTGATATTTTTAGGAAGAATCTTAAGGAAAAGCGCTTGTTGCAGCGATTCTCGAGAACTGTTCATCAATATGGGATTCTTACCAGGTAGGGCTGATAGAAGAGAGAGAGAAGATCCAACGAAGAGCGGCGCGTTTCGTCACGGGATCGTTTCGTCGGCGCGACAGCGTTACAGAGACACTCAACAAACTCCATGGGCAGACTTTACAAGTGATGCGTTGTGCGTCGTTGAGAGGTTTACTACTGCACTTTCGAGAGAGCGCTTTCTGGGAAAAAGTCGGACAACATATTACTTCTGGGCTATCGTACGCATTCGCCAGCACACCGGCCGGGTCTAGGAAACTTTGTATAGCAGGCGCTGAATTAGGCTGGCCTATGAGAAGAGAAGACCAAGACACGCA